>NC_060120.1:303552476-304183309 GCF_021461395.2 Schistocerca americana | reverse complement strand
GTGAATAGGATCAATGGAAGATGAGGAATGAATGGATGACTAAAGATATAAAGATATTCTGAAAATATTCTAGTTACTCATTATAGGTTCTTCCATTCATAAATAAATGCTAACTCAGATTTTTTTCCCCTAGTATCCTTACTGCTTCTAGAGCCAAACTGATTTTTGGCCAGGATTTTGTTTGTAATCTTCTATATATATGGTGTCCATAAAACAATGCCCCAGTTATAAATTTTAATACTATCAAAAGTAAGCATTATAGAGTGTTGGTTCAAGCCTACAATTAAAGAGAACTCAAACAATTATAGATAAGTGCACATGTGAATACTGCTTTGTTGTTTTCCCACTTGTAGAGTCACATACACAAAATGGCAATGTCTGAGCATAAAGTAATTTGTGTTCTGCAGTTTGCTAAGAGAGAATCTGTAATTTCAGAGCATGTGAGTGTGAGTGCACTGAGGGTGGTGTCACTATGGGTGTGTACTTAAATCAACTGCCAACTTATCAGCCCAGGCTAAACTGCTAGGGTTACATGTAAAAGCATGCACATGGCACGGTCTTCACCACACTGTCTATCAGCGATTCACACTATATATGCATTGAGCAGCTCTGACTCACTCTCACTATGTACTTTAAGTTTGTACCACTCATGTCAGTTGTCCTGTGTATCAATTATATTGCACCTTCTGTTTGATTTTTTTGTCTTGTCAAGTCTAGAGTCATGAGAGGTTTATTTTCATTATTGTTCAGAGGTGATGAATAAAGCCATATTTGCATTACTTAGATCAGTTTCATGTATTTCTTGGTTAGTACATGATTGAAAATGAGTTGGAATGGTTTATACATGTGCAGTCTTTAAGCACAGTTTCATCAGGTTTAGTCATTACGGATTCCATGCTACCAGCCCTGATTGAACAGCTTAGGCCTACTTCAGCAGTGTCCACTCTATCAGCTTCCATTAAGACATAGGGTACTGTTCCTCCTGTCTATCCATCCACATTTCCTCTGTATGGTGTTTCAGGTGAGGATTGGGAAGCTTACGAAAGAAGATACAGAGAGCATTTTTTGGATTTCGGTGTGACAGACTCAAATTTGTGCAAAGGCTTATTTCTCTTGTGGATTCCATCTAAGGTGTATCAGTTGCTGTGTTAGCTTGCCCCTTTACAAGAAATGGCAGCTCTTATCTTTGATCACATATGCAGTTTATTGTCCAGCTACCATTCCAAATGAACATGTCATATCAGCATAAGTCGAATTCTGCCAATGCCATAAGAAACCAGACCAGTCATACAGGACCTGGGCAGCCAAATTTCACAGCCTAAGGCATAAGTGTCAGTTCATTAGTGATGCACATAATGACACTTATGCAGAGTCTGTTTAGCTCTGGAAATGAAAGTACACCAGAAGACTTTAATCTGTGAAAATGCCTGTTGGCCAAAGTTTTGCAAATAGCACAAACTTTTGAAGTTTCTCAGGTGGTGGGAGACCAATCTGAAGCATGGGGTGATGTGGCAGTAGTGTCACAAGATGTGCCCACTAGTACAACAGATGGCTTGTACAAGAAAGCGGCAGTGGCAGCAGTAAAAATGTGGGCCCAGCACCGAGCAGATCAAGGCCAGCCCAAGCAGCTGTGACTGCTACAGTGTCAGTGTCAGTATTCTCTCTTCTATCTTGTCCTTTTTGTTTTGTCTAGCACAAAAGTTCAGCATATCCTAAGCACTGAGATACATGTAATGCTTGTCAGAAGAAAGGACACATCACCTCTGTGTGCCATTCACCACAGGTTGCTCAGGATATCATCATGGACAAAAACTGTGTGACTCCAATGCTTGTGACTTCTCCCAAGTTATTTACTAAGTTAAGTGTTTTTCATCAACTACTCCAGTTACAGGTTGGCACAGGTACTGTGTCATCAACTACTCCGGTTAAGGTTGACGCAGGTACTGCCGCCATGGTGTTATTGAATTCTCAAACCTATGTGAGTTTATGCTCATCACCATTGGCACCATTCACACAGAAGCTAGTCACTTATAACAAACCTGAAGATTACCCTATGAGGATAATTTATGCCATCTGCCAATTACAGGTCAGTGGTTTGCTCCATAACATTTTTGGTGGCTGCTGATGCCAGTGTTGAGAACTTGTTAGGATGGATGCATTTCGTTCATTTGAATTTTCTATCACTGAAACAGTTAATCTTGTGTCCAATCAGGTACTGTATTCACAACTGGAAACACTGTGTGATGAGTTATTGGACTTGTTTTCAGAAGGTATAGTGTGTGCTATGAATTTTTCTGTTCATATTTCTTTGAAATCCATGGTTCAGCCTCATTTTTATCATGCACGTCCTATTCCTGTCATATTGAATGATCAAGAGAAAGCAGAGTTGGGCAGACTTCAGTCTGTAGGGATGGTGCATCCCGTTATAGCTAGTGAATGGTCGCCTCTGCTGGTTGTAATTCAGAAGTTGTTGGGAAAACTTTGCCCCTGTGGTGACTTCAGTACTACTGTCAATGCACAGTCGTTCATGGATACGTATCCTCTCCCACTCCAGAAGGAACTGTTGGGGAAAATACTGAGGGGCCAGTACATTTCTAAAATTGATTTGTCTGAACCATATCTGCAGACTCCTGTGGGTGCGGAGTCTTGGTGATTTCTGGTTTTGAATGCTCCTTTTGGTCTCTATCAATATTTGCAATTTCCTTTGGGGGTGGCTAACAACCCTGCTATATTCCAATGATGTTTTAGAGCAACAGACTTTATCTGTCTCAGGGTGCATTAATTATTGGGATGATACTGTTGTTATGGGCTCCTCCATGGCCAATCACTTGAAAAATTTTTGCGCTTTGTTTTCTGTCTTCCAGTCCACAAGCTTACGGTGTAACTTACAAAATCTCAGTCTTTTTGACCTTCTATTGTTTATTTGGGGTTTAAGATCTCATGGGATTGGTTGACCCTCTGCTACACCACATTCCCGCTGTTATGTCTATGACTCGTCCATTGTCCATGAAGGAGCTTCAGGCCTTCCTAGGGAAGATAGCCTACTACCAAAAAATCTCTCTGAGGTGGGTGGCCAAATTGGCCCACCTGTTGCTTGCCTTTTTATGCAAGAATTTACCTTTTTGCTGGCATCTGGATTGCAAACATGCTTTTCAAATGTTGAAATCCGAACTACTCTTGGTCCATTGTTTAGCTACTTTCTCTCCAGATCAGCATGTAATTTTGGTGCACCCCTAGGGCACTGATAAGTCAACGGCTCTGAACAACCTGTTGATTTTGCCTTTCAATCTCTCACCCACCCAAGCAGCATTACTCTCAGGTGGAAAAATAGGCTCTTGACATAGTCTATACTCTCCAGGAATTTCATGTTTTTATGTATGGCTCCAAGTTTCACCTTATTACTGATCATAAATCCTTGGTTTCCTTGTTTAATCCTCATACTTCCTTGGATGAAAAGGCAGTACACCACCTACGATGCTCGGCACTGTTCTTGTCGCACTACAATTATGAAATCCACTTTCAACCTAAGTCTAAACATGCCAATGCAGATGACTTATCCTTCCTTCCTGTGGATCCTGAAATCGATTTTGATTACGAAAATTGATTTGCATCCATAATGCTACTGAAACACAGTGGTTGAGGGTTTCCCTATTATGATCTCGGACATAGTGGCTGCCATTGCTACTGGCCCGGTTCTCCATTATGTGGTTTGGTTTGTTCAACAGGGCTAGCCAGATAAACTGCCAGGTCAGGCTTCAGACTCCATGTGCAATTATTTTTCCATCACCTCTCTGTTTTTGACAGTGTTTTGTTGTTGCCCAAGGAAGATCTCTCTCCCAGAGTTGTTATTCTTGCCACACTATGGTGCAAGATTCTACACCTTTTCAACCAGGGCAATTTGGGAGTCTCATGCACTAACTGCTGGCTAAGAGACATATTTTTTGGCCAGGCATTGATGGCAAAATTGTCCATTTTGTCACATCGTGTGAGCAGTGTGCCCAACAACAGGCAGTTCCCAGGACATCTCTGTTCCCCTTCCCCGCTCCACACCAGCCATAAGAATGCATTCATATAGACTTTGTAGGTCCCTTCTTGAATTCATATTGGCTCTTGGTTGTGGATGCATTTTCCTGGTTTCCTTACATTCTCTGACATGCCTTGATGTCAGTTGAGGTCACAATTCATATGCCTTTGAGGATTTTTTGTATTGAGGGCTTGTCTTGTACCTTAGTTTTGGTAATGGGCTCCTGTTCATTTCTCACACCTTTCAATTGTTTGGTTTCTGTCATGGCATTTATCCTGTTTATAGCTTTGTCATTCTACCCTAAATTAAATGGTGACATGGAACAGGTAGTGTGTACATTCATGTTCGAAATGAAGAAGTTTGATGCAGATTCTTAGCCAAGCAATGCCCTTCACCATTTTCTGAGCATTTATCACTTCATGCCTATTGTGAATTGGAGCCCAGCTGAGCTGTTTCATGGCTGGCATCAACACACACACTCCTACACTTTCTGTGGCCTTTGCCACACCTGACACGGTCAGGTTCATGCAGCTGTTTCATACCAAGATCGTTGATGTGGACGCAGGGGTTTGGTCACTGTCCCAAGTTGATACGAGCCACTGTTGTCTCCCAACAGGGATTCTGTCTTTGTGACATCTGTATGTATGACCGATGGGCTGGTGGTGTGCCACTTTCATCAGTTGTACCCCTGCTCACTGCTAGAAGCTACCGGTTCAAGAATGTGGTCCCCATTATCACAGCTTACCCCTTTGCCCTCTGCCTTGAGCCCATTGATGCCTGCTGTTGCATGTGTTGTGCCTTGGGGTTCCAGCTTCCCGGCGCTTGGTGCCGGTCCCACCAACCTCCCCTATCGTCCCTCCTTTCATACAGCTCAGTGTTGCACAACAAATCATGAGCTGTGACTCACAGAGATACCCAGAGGTGCCTCACACGGAGAGCATCCCAGAGTGCTGCTGAGAGCTACAACACCAAAAAGAATTGCTTCTCAGCTTTTGGCAAGATCAATGTGCATTTTTTTAAGGGTAGGTGGAGGGAAAACTTTATTTATTTTCTATAATAATGGGTGAAATCACCAACTACTTTTATTTTACTACAATTGTCAACACCTTTGACCCATACTCAGACACAATATGATTTCCAATGTCTCTGTTGTAGGCTTCACAAATCTGAATATAGCTCTCAGCGGCACTCTGGGATGCTCTCTGTGTGAAGCACCTCTGGGCATATCAGTGAGTTGCAGCTCATGATTTGTTGTGCAACACTGAGCCGTATGAAAGGAGGGGCAATAGGGGAGGTTGGTGGGACTGGCCTCTAGTATTACTAGGCATCATGCATGCTAAAAATCCAAGGCGGGAAGTTGATTAGGTGCCAGCAGTGTGAGTTGCAGTCTGTTGCTGCATCCTGCTGTTTGGGTTGGGTCATTTTCACTGGCTCCCTTGCCCTCATCGTCTCAGCCATTGTCACTGGTGGGTCTAACCTCATCTCCTCGGCATGAGGACTTGCCTGCTTATGGTGATTCAGAGATGGAGAATGGCACCCTCCTCCTCGGTATTGTCATCCAGGGCCATGCAGGCCCAGTCCCCATATGTGTGCCTTTGTCTCTGCACATTCCTGATCTATGCTCCAGTGCCCACCCAGCACATTGTCCCACCTGCTTGGTCAGCACTGGCCACTCCAGCTCCAATGGATGCGATCTTGTCAGGTCACCGGCATCTCTTCCTCACCTCACTCTCCTACTGGCGACTCACACCTACATACACATGGAGCAGCACTGACTCTCATTCACTACATTCTTTTAGTTTGTATCACTCACAACAGTTGTTCTGTATATCGCTTACCTTGCAACTTATTTATGATTCTTTTGTCTTGTTACACATGGGGTCAAAAGAGACTTATTTCTGTTATTGTTCAAAGGTTGTGAATAAAGCCATATTTGTATTTGTTGGATCAGTTTCATGTATTACTTGGTCACTACACAGTTCATTGTGTATTTCACTTAAAGTTCATATGTAATCCCCCATGTGGCAAAAACATCTACCAGTGGTATAGTTACCTAAAAAGGACTTGATGTAAGTGTAAAGGGAAAAACATGGGATGATCAAAAGTATCTGAAGAGAACGTTGATCGAGTCAGAGTATCTTACCTTTGAAGTCCAAGGAAGTCTGTTTGGAAAGCAAGCCTTGAACTTCACTTGCCAAGGATGATAGTGGGGAAAATTTCAAAAAACTGTTTACACATGTGTTGATTTTTTTTTTTTTTTGATGCTATTATAACAGGGGTGGCTTATCTGGATAGGTTGCAAGAAAGCTGGTGTATGCAAAATCATGGTCTCTAAGTATATGCCTGTTGCAAGGGAAGTGTTCCATTTTCCAGAGGCTGTTTTTACACTGTCAAGTAAGCAGCTTCAAATAACCTCATAATCAAAAATGGAGTTGGCAACCCTCCAGCCAGACGGACACATGTGTAAGAGGCTCTCACTAAGTTAGGTGATTAATACTGAAATAAGAGCTAATTTAGTTAATATTACATTTTAGACTAGTGCATTTACTTCTTATCTAATCCATCTACTGAAGGTTTCACTTTTCTAAACGTAATTAAATCTAAAAGGAAGTATTTCATAAAGGCCAGCAGTCGCGAGTTTGTTTATACACTTAGGCGTAAATTTCGTACAAGCGTAGATATTTGTTTTTGACTAGACTTAGCGCTTCAAAGTTAAATTAATTCGTGTTTCTCATTCAGAATTTGTGTGGTTAATTAAAAGTTCCTGAAGCAAGTTTATAATTTGTTTACATTAGTGTTAAGTTACGTATTAGTACAGGTTACGAAACTATTGTGTTGTTGAAGTTATTTTCTGCTTTTGTGGTACGTTTTACTATCAAACCATGTGTGACAAGTGTGGTGGTTGCCGTAGAAATTTGAAAGAGGGGGTGTTCTGTATAGACTGTAGGTTGTGGTTTCATTGGGGCAAGTGCAGCAGAGAAGAACCAAGGGTAGATAATGAGGCTCTTCCATGGCAGTGTAGGTTATGTAGAAAGGACAGAAAAATCGAGGAACAGGAGGCAAAGATTTGTGCCCTTAGGGCTGAATTAGAAATCATGAATTTGGAATTATTGAAGCTAAGGGAGGAAAAGGACTCTGGGTGCGGGAAATGGTAGCAAGCAAAGGGCGAAAAAGGGAAACAATTGATAGAACTTCTGAAATTCAGTTAGCAAATCAGTTTGGCTTGCTATCTGAAGTAGTGGAGGAAGGGCCTCATTCAGATGTAGTTGAATGTAGGTTGAAGCAGAATACTAGCTTAAAGAAAAAAGATAGGTCAGCATCAAACCAGAATAGTAAAAGAAAAATTCTGCTTATAGGTAGCAGTCTTGGGAGGAGTGTGGGCCAACAGCTTCAGGAGAAATTAGGGACAGAGTACCAGGTCACAAGTTTTGTGAAACCAAGTGGTAACCTTAGCCAGGGGACAAAAAATTTAGGTCAGCTATGCAAGGACTTTGAAAAGGAAGATCAGGTAATTATAGTTGGGGAAGTAGGAAACAGCCTGGTTATGAATCCAAGATATAGTATTAGGAGTGACCTGGATAAAATAGGAGCAGAAACTGGGCACAGGAATGTGGGGTTTGTGGAGGTCTTTCAGCACCATGATCAGACCTGGGTAAACACTGCTGTAAGGCGTATTAACACTGAGCTGAACAGAATGCTCCAGACACCAGCAAAGTCTCACATGAGTGTTGTTCCAGCTGATGCTATTGGTAGGTGGCCTGCACCTTAACAGGAAGGGGAAAGATAAGTTAGCTTCTCTATTAACAGATACTGTAAGGGGGGCCGCAGTCACACAAGGGGTGATCCCTGTGGTTATTGGGACCAGGCAGACAGGTTTTTTAGCTTAAAGCCAAATTCCAGACAGACAACAACCAAGGAAAATAGAAGAAAAGAAACTTCATGCACAGCAAATAGGGTAAAGCTAAGGATGTTATCAACTTACTTCACCAAAATATCAGGGAAATAAAAAATTAAGTAGATGAGCTGATAATGTGTTTAGATGATCTCAAAAATAAGAATGAGATTGATATACTTCGTCTGTCTGAGCACCATGCAACTGTGGGGATCCAAAATGTCAGTATAAATGGGTATAATTTAGCATCTTACACTTAGAGATCTAGTATGGTTAAAGGAGGAGTTACCATTTTCATAAAACAAGGGTATAAATACAGAACTGTTGAAGTAAGCAAATTTTGTGTTGATCAGCACTTTGAGGTTTGTGCATGTGAACTTCAGCTAGATAATGTTGTGTTGGTACTAGCAACAGGGTACAGGTCTCCACTAGGAGATTGGGAGCTATTCATAAAAAAGTTTGACTCCTTATTCTGCTGTCTGTCAGACAAAAAGAAGAAGTTATTAATCTGTAGTGATTTCAATGTTAACTTTCTAAGCAATTCTGATAGGAAGAGTGAACTATAAGTGTTGTTAACAACATATAACTTAGAATCAGTGATCAATTTTCCTACACGTATAGCTCAGGACAGTAGTACTCTAATAGATAATGTATTTGTACAGTAAGAGGATGTACAACAAACACATGCTTTCCCTGTAGTAAATGGATTATCTGACCATGATGCACAACTGATTAACTTACAAAACCTAACAGGGCATACACTTGAGAAACCATTAAGTAAAAGTATGAGGGTGCTCCACCCGGTATCTATAGATCACTTCAGAGAAAGTTTAGGAAATTTAAACTTGGGAGATGTATATAATGAGCCAAATGCTAATGATAAATGCAGCATATTTCTTGATAAATTTATATCCCTTTTTGAACATTATTTTCCAAAGAAAATTACTAAATGTAACACCACAAACTTTTCAAAGAAACTTTAGATTACTACAGGTATTAAAGTGTCTTCAGAAAGAAAAAGAAAAATGTATGAGGCAGCATGAACTAGTAAAGAGCCAGAAGTAGTTTTATACTATAAAAATTATTGTAACATACTGAGAAAAGTTGTAAGGAAATCAAGAAATATATATGTTAGAGAAGAAATTAACAACTCCAGCAATAAAATCAAATCAATATGGAATGTTGTTAGAAGGGAGACAGGAAAAGTAACCACTGGGGTAGGTAGTGTTACTATTAAAGAGAATGAGACCATCTCAACCAACAGTACACAGGTAGCCAATGTATTTAACAATCACTTCTTAAGTGTAGGAGAAAAAATTGGTGAGAATAGTTCAAAAGAAAAAGCCAGTTTTAAAAAATTTTAGTCAGATTAAGTTTCATCTAACGACCTCTTGTGAAATAAGGAAAATTATTAAATCTTAGAAAAATAAATGTTCTGTTGGGGTAGATGACATATCTAACATGTAATTAAAACAATGTGGAGCAATTACAGCTGATGTTTTGGGTCACATACGTAATGCATCACTGACTCAGGGTATTTTTCCATACAGGTTAAAATATACCATTGTCAGGCCTCTCCACAAAAAGGGGGAAACCACAGATGTCAATAATTAGTGGTCAGTATCCTTGCTTATAGCATTTTCAAAACATTTTTGAGAAAGTAATGTACTCAAGAGTGATTAGCCATCGCAACAGTAATGGGATACTTAGTAAATCACAGTTCGGATTTCATAAATGCTGTTCCACTGAGACAGCAATATACAATTTCACTGTCCACATAATAGAGTCTTTAAATAGTAAAATGTCACCAATAGGAATATTCTGTGACTTATCCAAAGCATTTGATTGAGGGAACAATGACATTATGTTAGAGAAATTACAATTCTATGGTATAAATGGAACAGCATTTGAGTGATTTAAGTCATATCTACATAACAGGAAGCAAAAAGTCTCTTTATATGTTTCAAGTGATTCAAAGGAGTTTGCCACTTGATCTAATTGGGGAGAAATTACATTAGGTGTTCCACAAGGTTTGATCATGGGTCCCCTCCTGTTCTTGATATATGTGAATGACCTCCCTTCTTATGTGAAACAAGATGCTGAACTGACACTGTTTGCTGATAATACAAGCATAATTATTAATCCAGAAAAAGAAAGTCCAATAGAAAATGATACAAATAAGGTCTTTGGAAAAGTCATTAATTGGTTTTCTGCGAATCGGCTTGCTCTGAACTTTGAAAAAACACAGTACATCCAATTTTCTGCTGCAAAAAGTATAATTCCTTCAATAATCATAACACATCAAAAGAAGTCAGTAACCAGGGTAGAGCATACTAAGGTTTTGGGTGTACATATAGATGAGAATCTTAATTGGAAAAGTCATATTTTGGATCTCCTAAATCGACTAGGTTCAGCAACTTTTGCAATCAGAATAATTGCCAATTTTGAGGCTGTAGAAATTAGTAAGCTAACATACTTTGCATACTTCCACTCTCTGATGTCATACGGAATAATACTCTGGGGCAACCCAACACTTAGGCAAAAGGTATTCACTGCTCAAAAAAAAGTAGTTAGAATAATGTGTGGGTTTCACAGTCGTACATCTTGTAGGGATCTGTTTAAAAGGTTAGGTATTCTTACAACTGCTTCACAGTACATTTATTCAGTAATGAAATTTTTTCTCAACAACATGAACCAGTTCAAAATCAAAGGGGACATTCATGATTACAATACCAGAAAAAAGACAGACCTACACTATCCTTTACTTAACCTATCTTTGGCACAAAAAGGGGTATAATATGCTGCTATAAAACTTTTTGATAAATTACCAGATGAAATAAAATGTCTGACAGACAGCAGTAATAGTTTCAAAAACAAATTGAAATCATACCTCCTTGAAAACTCCTTCTATACCATAGATGAATTCTTACATATGAGTAAATAAATCTGGAGATATAATATATGCATTTTGTGCCATTTAAGGGGATGGGATAGATAATAGAAATATTTAGGTATAAGGCTATAATGAAAAAAAAACTTGTTTCCTGTGCGCATTTCTTGTGCATTTGACACGTTCCACATCATAACGGATCTTCCGTGCTATTGATCAATGGAACACGTAACTAACTAACTAACTAACTGAGGTTGCTACTCAACCTGAGTTATTTGCTCACCAGGTTTCTATTTCTTGAGGACAGTGTGTTTCAAACTGTCCCATGAATTTCACACAAGAAGGTGTATTTTATGCAAGAAATCAGGTGATAAACAGTTGATGTAGATATATTTTTTCCTTGTGTTGTCTGTCTCATAAACATGATATGACACTCATCAAGTATCAGCACAATAGGATCATCACCAGATAGCTTCACAAAGTTCACAAAATTGTCAAACTGCTTAGTAAAAATATGAGTCTGAATCCAGCTATTTGGGTTGCAAGGCAAAGTTGCAATGCAGCAGAATGGGACAGTATTAAACAAACAGTATCATTCCACACATATGGAAGACTATGATAGTATCATGTAGTGTTCACACAAAGTTATATAAGAGAAAAAGGTTAAAGTGTAACATCGCTAGCCTACTGTATTAATGGAAACTAGTTAACCTGAGATGAAACTAACGCCGTTTTTGTAAATTTATGGAGATATTGTGTTACATATACATTACAGAGCCAAAGAAACTTGCGCAAATGCCCAATATTGTGTAGGGCCATTGTGAGCATGCAGAACTGCCGCAACGTGATGTGGTATGGACTAAACTAATTTGTGAAATAGTGCTGGAAGGAACTGACAGAATGAATCCTGCAGGGCTGTCCATAAATCTGTAAGAGTATGAGGGGGTGAAAATCTCTTCTGGACAGCACATTGCAAGGCATCCCAGATATGCTCAATAATGTTCATGTTGGGAAGTTTGGTAGCCAGTGGAAGTGTTTAAACTCAGAAAAGTGTTTCTGGAGCTACTCTGCACCAATTCTGGACATGTGGGGCATCACATTTTCTTGCTGGAATTGCCCAAGTCTGTCAGAATGCACAATGGACATGAATGGATGCAGTTGATCAGACAGGGTTCTTACATGTGTGTCACCTATCAGTGTCATATCTAGATGTATCAGGGGTCTCATATCATTCCAACTGCACATGCCCCACACCAGTACGGAGACTCCACCAGCTTGAATAATCCTCTGCTGACATGTAGGGTCCATGCATTCATGAGGCTGTCTCCATACATGTACGCGTCCATCCACTTGATACAATTTGAAATGAGACTCGTCCGACCAGGCAACAAGTTTCCAGTCATCAACAGTCCAATGTTGGTATTGACAGGACCAGGTGAGACATAAAGCTTTGTGTCATTCAGTCATCAAAGGTACACAAGTGGGCCTTCAGCTCCAAAAGCCCATATCAATGATGTTTTGTTGAATGTTTCACACGCTGACACTTCGTGATGGACCAGCACTGAAATCGGCAGCAATTTGCGGAATGGTTATACTTCTGTCATGTTGAACAGTTCTCTTCAGTTGCCATTTGTGCTTTTCTTGCAGGATCCTTTTCCAGCCACAGCAGTGTCAGAGATTTTATGTTTTACAAGCTTCCTGATATTCATGGTACACTCATGAAATGGACATACACGAAAATTCCCACTTCATCGCTATCCCAAAAATGCTGTGTCCCATCGCTTAAGCGCTGACTATAACACCACGTTCAAACTCACTTAAATCTTGATAACCTGCCATTGTACCAGTAGTAACTGATCTAACAACTGTGTCAGACAGTTGTTGTCTTATATAGGTGCTGTCGACTGCAGCATCATATTCCATCTGTTTACATACCTCTGTATTTGAATAAGCATGCCTATACCAGTTTCTTTGGTGCTTCAGTGTATGTCAAACACAATGTAAACATAAGGCCAACTTATCCTTTGTGGAATTTTTATGTGGAAGAGTAATAGTAACAACAACAGAGCCCACTGGAAAGACATAGGATTTGTGCTAGGAACAAAAGTTATATTGCAGCTGTAAAGTAATTAACAGAAATAGTTAGTACATTCATGAAATTTTACTATAAAAACTGTGACGTCTTGACATGAAATTTTAAGAAGGAAATGTGGTATTCTGACATACTAACTGTTTCAGGAATATTGTCATGACTTGTAAATCTAAAATCCATAACCAGTTCTATGCAAGGATATAAATATCAATTCTAAATTGAATTATGTTCAGTTTAAACAATACATGATATGACTTTGTACTTGGAACTTACACAAGCAGCAACAGTGGTAGCTGAACTGAGTTAGTATTTCTTCAGTTTTAGCATCAATCTTACATCAGTTTTTAGGCACCATACTCATGTGCTATGCTATACTACACTGTATTATGACAGTTTTATTTGTGTTGTGCTGCAATAAATATAACTCAACATAATTTTGTATATTTTGACTGTGTTATTTTCTGGTGAACTTGATGCAAACTGCCTGAATATTATGTTGTTGTTGTTGTTGTGGTCTTCAGTCCTGAGACTGGTTTGATGCAGCTCTCCATGCTACTCTATCCTGTGCAAGCTTCTTCATCTCCCAGTACCTACTGCAACCTACATCCTTCTGAATCTGCTTAGTGTATTGATCTCTTGGTCTCCCTCTACGATTTTTACCCTCCACACTGCCCTCCAATGCTAAATTTGTGATCCCTTGATGCCTCAAAACATGTCCTACTAACCAATCCCTTCTTCTAGTCAAGCTGTGCCACGAACTTCTCTTCTCCCCAATCCTATTCAATACCTCCTCATTAGTTACGTGATCTACCCACCTTATCTTCAGCATTTTTCTGTAGCACCACATTTCGAAAGCTTCTATTCTCTTCTTGTCCAAACTGGTTATCGTCCATGTTTCACTTCCATACATGGCTACACTCCATACAAATACTTTCAGAAACGACTTCCTGACACTTAAATCTATACTCGATGTTAACAAATTTATCTTCTTCAGAAACGATTTCCTTGCCATTGCCATTCTACATTTTATATCCTCTCTATTTCGACCATCATCAGTTATTTTACTCCCTAAATAGCAAAACTCCTTTACTACTTTAAGTGTCTCATTTCCTAATCTAATCCCCTCAGCATCACCCGATTTAATTTGACTACATTCCGTTATCCTCGTTTTGCTTTTGTTGATGTTCATCTTATATCCTCCTCTCAAGACACTGTCCATTCCGTTCAACTGCTCTTCCAAGTCCTTTGCTGTCTCTGACACAATTACAATGTCATCGGCGAACCTCAAAGTTTTTATTTCTTCTCCATGGATTTTAATACCTACTCCAAATTTTTCTTTTGTTTCCTTTACTGCTTGCTCAATATACAGATTGAATAACATCGGGGAGAGGCTACAACCCTGTCTCACTCCTTTCCCAACCACTGCTTCCCTTTCATGTCCCTCGACTCTTATAACTGCCATCTGGTTTCTGTACAAATTGTAAATAGCCTTTCGCTCCCTGTATTTTACCCCTGCCACCTTCAGAATTTGAAAGAGAGTATTCCAGTTAACGTTGTCAAAAGCTTTCTCTAAGTCTACAAATGCTAGAAACGTAGGTTTGCCTTTTCTTAATCTTTCTTCTAAGATAAGTCGTAAGGTTAGTATTGCCTCACGTGTTCCAACATTTCTACGGAATCCAAACTGATCTTCCCCGAGGTCCGCTTCTACCAGTTTTTCCATTCGTCTGTAAAGTATTCGCGTTAGTATTTTGCAGCTGTGACTTATTAAACTGATAGTTCGGTAATTTTCACATCTGTCAACACCTGCTTTCTTTGGGATTGGAATTATTGTATTCTTCTTGAAGTCTGTGGGTATTTCGCCTGTCTCATACATCTTGCTCACCAGATGGTAGAGTTTTGTCATGACAGGCTCTCCCAAGGCCATCAGTAGTTCTAATGGAATGTTGTCTACTCCCGGGGCCTTGTTTCGACTCAGGTCTTTCAGTGCTCTGTCAAACTCTTCACGCAGTATCTTATCTCCCATTTCATCTTCATCTACATCCTCTTCCATTTCCATAATATTGTCCTCAAGTACATCGCCCTTGTATAAACCCTCTATATACTCCTTCCACCTTTCTGCCTTCCCTTCTTTGCTTAGAACTGGGTTGCCATCTGAGCTCTTGATATTCATACAAGTGGTTCTCTTCTCTCCAAAGGTCTCTTTAATTTTCCTGTAGGCAGTATCTATCTTACCCCTAGAGAGACAAGCCTCTACATCCTTACATTTGTCCTCTAGCCATCCCTGCTTAGCCATTTTGCACTTCCTGTCGATCTCATTTTTGAGATGTTTGTATTCCTTTTTGCCTGCTTCATTTACTGCATTTTTATATTTTCTCCTTTCATCAATTAAATTCAATATTTGTTCTGTTACCCAAGGATTTCTATTAGCCCTCGTCTTTTTACCTACTTGATCCTCTGCTGCCTTCACTACTTCATCCCTCAGTGCTACCCATTCTTCTTCTACTGTATTTCTTTCCCTCATTCCTGTCAATTGTTCCCTTATGCTCTCCCTGAAACTCTGTACAACCTCTGGTTCTTTCAGTTTATCCAGGTCCCATCTCCTTAAATTCCCGCCTTTTTGCAGTTTCTTCAGTTTCAATCTGCAGTTCATAACCAATAGATTGTGGTCAGAATCCACATCTGCCCCTGGAAATGTCTTACAATTTAAAACCTGGTTCCTAAATCTCTGTCTTACCATTATGTAATCTATCTGATACCTTTTAGTATCTCCAGGATTCTTCCAGATATACAAACAGCCTTCTTTCATGATTCTTGAACCAAGTGTTAGCTATGATTAAGTTATGCTCTGTGCAAAATTCTACAAGGCGGCTTCCTCTTCCATTTCTTCCCCCCAATCCATATTCACCTACTATGTTTCCTTCTCTCCCTTTTCCTACTGACGAATTCCAGTCACCCATGACTATTAAATTTTCGTCTCCCTTCACTACCTGAATAATTTCTTTTATCTCGTCATACATTTCATCAATTTCTTCATCATCTGCAGAGCTAGTTGGCATATAAACTTGTACTACTGTAGTAGGCATGGGCTTTGTGTCTATCTTGGCCACAATAATGCATTCACTATGCTGTTTGTAGTAGCTAACCCGCACTCCTATTTTTTTATTCATTATTAAACCTACTCCTGCATTACCCCTATTTGATTTTGTATTTATAACCCTGTAATCACCTGACCAAAAGTCTTGTTCCTCCTGCCACAGAACTTCACTAATTCCCACTATATCTAACTTTAACCTATCCATTTCCCTTTTTAAATTTTCTAACCTACCTGCCCGATTAAGGGATCTGACATTCCACGCTCCGATCCGTAGAATGCCAGTTTTCTTTCTCCTGATAACGACGTCCTCTTGAGTAGTCCCCGCCCGGAGATCCGAATGGGGGACTATTTTACCTCCGGAATATTTTACCCACGAGGACGCCATCATCATTTAATCATACAGTAAAGCTGCATGTCCTCGGGAAAAATTACGGCTGTAGTTTCCCCTTGCTTTCAGCCGTTCGCAGTACCAGCACAGCAAGGTCGTTTTGGTTAATGTTACAAGGCCAGATCAGTCAATCATCCAGATTGTTGCCCCTACAACTACTGAAAAGGCTGCTGCCCCTCTTCAGGAACCACATGTTTGTCTGGCCTCTCAACAGATACCACTCCGTTGTGGTTGCACCTACGGTACGGCCATCTATATCGCTGAGGCACGCAAGCCTCCCCACCAACGGCAAGGTCCATGGTTCATGGGGGGGCTGAATATTATATAAAATTGAAACCAGATGACATTTTAGCTGGAAGAAATACACAAACCTAACCTGAATTACATACTTCAATCATCTCTTTGACAGTTAGCAAGTTAAGTAATTGAAATGTAGCCACTAAAGCTGGTTATGTTTTAAAGTTACCCTAACATATGGCATTGTCATGTGTTAGGATACCCGTAGTATTGTATATTAGAAATAAGTCTTCTTATGCTAGAAATCTAGTATCAAAGTATTACAGTGAATGAAAGAGTACATTGTGAAGAATATAATCATACGAATATTATTGCAAAAGTTACTGAGCTTCAGGTATTAAAGCCATACTAGCACATGCACCCAAAAAAATTAGTAAGTCAACACTTCTAAAATAAAGGGTACTCGACAATAACCAGCTCTGTAATGGTCTTACTTTCACAGCTCTATACCTCAGGTACTCTGAGAACTATTATATGTTCTGATACCCTCCTAACAGAACTGACTTCAGTCAGAATCTAGCTTTCTCACATCTGTGATGTCTCCCATAGTAGAATAGCCGCTATGTTGGATAGTTAAACTTATCATTTATAGCATATCTGTATATTCAAAAATCATTTTCAGTAACAATATTATATTTTCAGTAAATTAAAAACAATATCAAATCAGAATATAAATAGTCATTTTCTCAAATTAAATTCTAATTGGAGTAAGGCAAAGAGTATTGTATTCTGTCACCTGGCCCCTGTAGTTTCATACCTGCAGAGCACTGACATTACTGTGTTGTATTTTCCTTGCAAATTGTGAAGAAACAAACTACAATTTATGTTGGAAAACCATATTCTATACTTCTCCTTTCAACTGGAATGTCATGAGATTTCATACCTGCTTATCTCTTTCGGACCATTACACACGTCCAACCAAATTTTAATAAATATTGTCTGACAGAATTCAACAATATTATTCAGACCCATTATGTTGGTCAGTTGAACTTATCTTTCCCAACACGTTAGTAAATTTACTTCAAGACCAAAATTTATGAGCTCATTCTCAAATATTTATTCTCTCCTACTCTGTTTCATCTTAATGATTTTTTTTTCTGTTGCATCTGCTTCCCTATCTCTCTGCTACTTCTGTGAACAGTTTTATGCATGCAGACAAAACTATCTATTTGGCAACTTAATTTGGACCTGAGTGTTTTCGAAATTGAGAGTGAGAGTGAATTTTAGGTTCCTGAATAACAGGGCAAAAGGATTGCTTTTGAGCTTGGCCCTTACATTTGAATGCGTGATTCGATAAAAATTATACCGTTAGCAGTTTCATCATTTAAAAGAACTGAATAATTATTTGATTAGATACTCCCTCCTTGCAACATGAGCTTCACAAAAGATAAAATTTTCCTAGAAATCTGATTGGTCTAAAATCACTTACTCCTCAACATAATAATATTCTCTCTTGTATACAACAAGTGCCCTTAACATTACTTCAATTAATTTTGTTTAAAGTGTTGGGAGTTTTTTGGTGCAGTCTTTTTAGTTTTAGTTCATCTCTTAAAGACCTCAAATAATGTGCGTGAGTGTTGTACTCATCCATAAAAAAGAATTACCACAGAAAGGCAGTTGGTCCCTACCTCTATGGGCATGTAAAATATGGCCAGACAGAGGAACTGAATTCTGGTTTAATGAATAATGATCAGGCAATTTGAAAAGAAGCCACCCAGATAGTGATGCTAACAGCTCTTTTGGGCTACATCTATCGCTGCCAGTCAAATGACTAAACGTTTTGCAGTCACTGACCACGTCCTATACTTCCAAGTATAATACTTAATTGATATTAAGTTTTGATGTTAAGTATAGTGCATCTTGCTGCTATGAAAAAATATAACTTGGGCATTAATGGAGTAAAAGTGTTGTCACAAACTGTGAAGTGTTTGTACATACCAAGAATGCCTGACATGGGATGTAGTCATTTTCCAAATGAATAGTTTTGTTTTGTCAACTGTACACTCAATTCTTAGCTATGAGAATCTTTTCTGAAATCCACAAACAACAAAGACAGCTTTAAAACAGCAGAAAAGGGCCATAAGAGTAATAACTGAAAGTAGTAGCTGGGCTCATTAAAAGAAACTGTTTAAAAATATATAACCTTATTGCTCCAAGTGAGTTCATCCACCAAACTGTTGTGCACATCAGGAAAAACAATAGTAAATACATCACAAATGGTTTCACAAATGATCTTGGAACAAGAACCAATTTTGATTTATATTTACTAATAAGAATCAAACAAAGTCTGAGTATCATATTCTATCAGGGATTAAAATTGTATAACAATATTCCAAAGGAGATGAAAGAAATAACTAAAATACATTTATTTAAAAAGGTAGTCAAAACATACCTCTTAGATAATGCATACTATGCAATTAAAGATTATTTAGAGAACTCCCAATAAGGGCTGATAAAAATTTAAAAAGTGACTGATAGTGCATAGCATTAATGTCGTATCATCCTTCTGAGATCAACTTCTCACTCATCATGAAAGAGTACTGACAGTCTTTCAGACATGCAGAATGGAAGACATGGAAATGTAAAAGGGGTTTGGTACCATGATTATTTCCCTAAAGTCATCTGCAAGTGAGTGAGGTATTTGCAGTGAAAACTATGAAAAGAATAAATGAACAGTATGTAATTATTTTCATGTTGCTAAATTAACTTATTCTTAGTATATGCAAACATAAGACACTGTTACAGTATGCATAATAGAATGCAGTAGTGCATTTGCTAAGAATTTAGCCTTACATTTGGCCTGATGGTTCTATGAAATTTATCTAAATCACTTCAGGCAGATAAAACAATGGTTCCTTCAACAAGGCAACAGATGACCACCTGTGCTCTCCTCAATAAACGCGATTTTATATTGATATGTCACTATGTATGACTGATATTTGCCAGTATTAAGTGGACAGATTCACTATTGCTGTAAAATGGTCCTTAGATGAATATATTACTAACATTTTATGAAAAAACAATCTACATAACATTTTATTTAACTGTTACATCCAGTTTTGGCCACTTCTTCAGATTTTGAACCAGAGTAAAGAAAACATCTGAATTATTTGCAATAATATATAAAAGGGATAAATACATAAACGTACAAGGCTATGTAGTATAGCATTTTATACCAGAAGTGTCAGCAAATCTGTATTGTTACAACTGAGAAGATACAAAAAGCCCTGTGATTATATGTGACAGTATGTCAGAGACTAGGAATTACTATTTCATTACAGTGGTAGCACCAAATTATGTACATATTTATGGGTCATGTTGCATTACTGGTACATTAACTACAAATGCTAAAATATGACTGAAACGACCTGTGTCAAAACATAGTAATTTTAAAAATGGAGCAACCATTTTACAGTACAGTATGGTAGTATGATTATCAAGAAAGCCTAAAATACTACACATATTGATTTTTAGAATAAAGAATTTTATTAATTTCATGATTGGAGATATGATTTATTCTGGCAGACATTTTCCTATCCTATTTTCCCTGTGAGCACTCAGAATGACACTAGTGCTACTTGCATATATTTCATTATGTACAGTGCCAGAGAGAAACTGAAAGAATTTCCTTACATTCACGCACTACATTCACTACTATAAAATGTAAGTTACAATTCCTTATATTTAATTTTATATTAGAATTACTTATTAAGAAGTATACGCTACATTTATGACAAGTGTCATAAACTAGAATTTCCAAATATGACAAACAGAATCACAACTTCTCTTCAACATAAAAAAAAGTATCGCTTCCAGTTCAAAGGAATATCACCAATCACAATAGAACATGAGAATAGAGTTTTACAAATACTTACGAGAGATTCAGTCTTTTTGCAATAAAATTCCACAGTTCTCCAGCAGGAAAGAGGTCATTAATTAGTCCATCTTCATTTATTGTCAACTGTGATCCATCAATCTGAAGAAATAATCAAGGATAATTTTTTTCTGATAAGTTAATACTGCCACAATTTCATGGAAGATAATTTTAAAAATTATGTGATACTTGTTTGTAAAAGTGAACAAAGAATGCACTGATGAATTATTTAAATAAGTGTCCCTGAAGAAATTTATATGAGAGCTTAAGTGGTAGATCTGACTTTACAACAAACACACAATATAAAATTTGTAATAATATTCAATACTTTTTACAGTCAAAGACTGGTAACACATTTTTGATGAAGATGACTCTCAGCAAGTATGTGTCAGGCTTCCCAAATGCCCAATAAGTCATGAATGAAGGATACCATGAAATTTGGTATTACAGAGGTTCAAAAATTAATTGGAAGAGTGGGACTTCACACACTGATGTGATTGCTTCAATGTCCTTCACTCTTTTCTATCATATGAAGTTTCTAGAATAATACTGTATCAAAACCATGTGCTAATTTCATGGGAATATCCTACACTATTTTCTTTGCAAAATCTTAATGTTTCAAGATATATTCCCTAACAAAATTGAATATACTGCACCTATCAAAGTATTTATTTAAAACAAAAAAATTTAATATGGACTAATATTATAAACACCATTTGGAAAGTAGTTATTGCCAATTAGGTATCATTAACTTCCATAAAAATCTCTACAGAGAAATCCTACAAGATCTAACAGATGAATAAGTTCTACAACAAATGGGAACCTGTTTGTACAGGGTGTCTGAAAAGACTTTCCCTGATTGCATAAATTGATAACTCAGGCTAGAAGTAAGATACAAATATGAAACTTGTGTCGAATTGTTTACAACTATCAAAGTTTTTTTTCTGTTTTAGGTTCACAGTATGTAAGTAGTGGATGAGGGTCAGTGCCCAAGAAGCCATGTTAACCAATCAGGAGAAGGCACAGTGTGTCCTGTGGTACCATGAGACACGATCACCAACCACAGTGCAGAGACACTTCCAGACAACATTTGGAAGAAATCCACCTGATGTCAAGAGTATTAACGCCTGGTATGAGAAGTTCAAGAACACAGGATCAGTTGCTGACCTTCAAGGTCTGGTCGACCAAGAACCTCAGCAGACAGGGTGGAAGCTGTAAGGCAGTCTTTTCTGCGAAGTCCGAAGAAATCGGTGCGCAGGGCCTCACGTGAATTACAGATGCCAAAAAGCTCTCTCCATGACATTTTACACAAACGTTTATTGTTTCATGCATACAAAGTGCAAATCGTTCAGGCCTTGTTGCTCCATGACAGTACACGTCAATATGACTTTGCGGTCGAAATGCTATCACGTATTGAGGCCGATGATGGTTATCTCAGACGAATTGTCTTTTCTGACAAAGCGACCTTTTTTGTCAGGGGAGTAGTGAATCGCCATTATGTGCACATTTGGGGTTCACAAACCCCTGGCGAGGTCATGGAGTGCACCAGAGGCAGTCCAAAGGTGAATGTTTGGTGTGCGCTATTGCACGATCAAATTATCGGGCCATTCTTCTTTGCTGAGGCTACCATCACATCTGCAGTGTATCTGGACATGTTGCAACTGTATGCTGTTCCTCAGCTGCTTTGGTATCACCCCAATGTCTTGTTTCAGCAAGATGGTGCACCGCCTCATTGGGGTTTGGACGTCCGTGCCTATCTCGATATGACCTTTCCTAGGCGATGGATTGGTCGTGATGGGCCAATGGTTTGGCCTCCACCCTCTCCTGAAATAACCCCATTAGACTTCTTTTTATGAGGTTATGTCAAGGACAAGGTCTACCGAACACGCGTACCAGATCTTGAAACCCTGCAGCAACGGATAACCACAGTCGTTGAATCGATCCCTCCAGTGATGTTGGCTAATGTGTGGACGGAAATTGAATATCACCTAGATGTGATACGTGCTACCAAGGGTGCTCATGTGGAAGTTTACTGATGTGTGAAAAAAACTTTGATAGTTTGTAAACAATTAGACACCAGTTTAATATTTGTATCTTACTTCTAGCCTGAGTTATCAATTTATGTAAACAGGGAAAGACTTTTCAGACACCCTGTATATTCTGAGACCTTGTCAAAGTCTTTGATTATAAATTCAGATTTGGAAATTGAAATATTATTCCATTATTGAATTTCTTTTACATGTATGGTGACTGACAGATATCAGAGATTCAATTTAAAAAACTACACCACATGATTAATACTAAACTTACAATGAGGAATTAAAAACAATCAACAAGGTTCTGCATCAGTTGCCCTCCAGCACTTAACCTACATAAATTACCTTCCAGTGACTTTGCAGTATAGCTAAAAAATTGTAATAGTTAATGATAAGGATATGACTCAAGAATTCAAATGACATCATTGTAGACACAAGCCTTAACATAGCTGGACAATCCTTGCAACTTCAACACAACTTCACTACACTCCACTCACAGCACTGATCTATGTTAGCTAATCAATGTATTTCCATTCATACCCTCATAAACTGCTCTTTGGTATTCTTTGACATTGGCTTTGGACCGCAGTCAGTGGGCTTGTCTATGTGCTGTTAGTAGGCATTGGCTATCTCAAGAAGTGTTCTTCAGTGCACATTTAAGATACTAACAGGACTATATTGAACTATTTGCATTTTTGTTAGAACAGCTTCAGGTGTTCCATCTGCACACTACTTTCTTGAACTCTGCCACCACTGTTCCTAAGAATCTTTTTGAAGTACACTATGGTGCCTGCAGTTGTTAATTTTTGCTTATTTCCATACTATTGCACAAATTTGGCATTTATCCACAGTTCTTTTGGTCAGTGAACATGTGCAAGGTCCAGACAGAATATTAATGGCGAGAGGGAGCCCATTATTCAAACAGGCAGTTATGTAATTGCCTGTGAGTTGCCTCAACAAAGAGCAGCAAATGAGGACCCCTATAGGTACTTCCCATTTCAGCACTATGTCATCACTTGCTGCTCTTGTAACTATGTTGCATGTGACTAATTTGGAGTTACATACACTAGTCACCAGGCTTTTATAGCCACTCCTCGAAGTTGCTGAGCATCACAAGCTGGTCCCAACCACGGCTAACAAATACTGCTATTGACCTGCTCAAATGTAACAGGTGTGGACACCCATCCACAGTGGTGGCATTGGCATTTGAATGTCTTGCTGTCTATGGATAGAAAACTATTAGTCTTGGGTTATACTGTAGAGTGTATGGAAATTTCATGGTCATGATTATGTGCTAGAAATCATCCACCAAACCTGAGATCCCAGGCAACTGAGCTAAGCTGTCAGCATCCTTGCTAAAGCCTCTGCTGCCACCACATGCAGTGTTGCAGAAGCTTTGGCTGATGCACAACAGTATTATCTGCAATGAGCAGTTACCTTGTCCATTAACAAAACATTTTTTCAAAGCCAATTTTATATTGCCAGTCCTGTATAATACAAAGCTGTACTAGTTATCTTATGTTTTACTATTGATTGTGGTCAATTTTAGACCATCCACTAGTCACAAAACCTATTCAACTGTGTACACCATAACTGCAATGCCTACTCACTATGAAATACTCTGTTACATTATGACATCTGTCACATTCAATATGTATTCTGTTTTGCAATGCAAACATTAGAGATAATTT
This sequence comes from Schistocerca americana, assembly GCF_021461395.2. NCBI lineage: Eukaryota > Metazoa > Arthropoda > Insecta > Orthoptera > Acrididae > Schistocerca > Schistocerca americana. The sequence continues at coordinate 304,159,031 of NC_060120.1, read as the reverse complement.
TAACTGTCTGCAACTCTACTATACCGCAGCTTATGCATTTCCCAGTGCAACATGGGATATTAAGACTTAGGTAGTCACCATAATACACTGATGAGTCAAAACATTATAACCACCTGCTTAAATAGCATTTTGGTCCACCTCTGGAACACAATATATCTTTGATTCTGTGCAACAAGGACTCAACAAGTACGTTATCAGAGGTGTGTGACACCAGATGTCTATGCCAAGGTCACACAATTCCCATCAATTAGAAGCTGGTGGTTTGAGGGCACAGAGCTGGCACCCAATGTCATCACATATGCATTCTTTATGGTTCAGCTCAGCCCATTTTGCTGGCCAAGGCACCATGAGTTCCCTACCACGCTCCTCAAACCACTGAAGCATGATTCTGGCCTTGTGACATGGGTTGTTATCCTGCTGCAAAATGTCATTGCCATTGTGAATGAAGTAATATATGGGATCCCCAATTGTGTTTATACAGTCCACAGGTGTCATTATTTCTACAGGTCCCTTGAAAGCCCGGGTGAATGTGCCCCATAGCATAACACTGCCATCACTAGCATGCACCCATGGCATGACGCATGTTCCATGCAGACATTCACCTGGATGGCAGTGTATCCGCATATGACCAATGATAAGAAATGTGATTCATTCGAGCAGACAACACATTCCCATTGATTAGCAGACCAATCTCAATGATCCTGTGCCAACTGAAATTGTAACTGTTGAGTATGGGTTTTCTATCAATGCTGATGAAATCCTGGATAGAAATAACCAACTTTTACAATCAAACACTTTATTCATGCACAGTCACATGAAAATGTAGCACAGCATTGGAAAAAAAAACAGTCTCTACATTTTCCAAAGCTCACTGAATCCAAAGAAGTACTCCTCATTCCAGAGTCATTGGCAGTTAACGAGTTAACGGTAGCCACAGAGCCCTCCTCCCCCCCCCTTCCCCCCTGGGAGTGTGGACACGAAATGAGCATTGCCAAATACAGATGTGTTGTAGGCCACTCAACAGGTGTTGGCTGATTGTGCAAGGTAGCATGAACACCCATGCTGTAACTGGTCCAAATGGAAGGCATGGGTGGATCGTTTCCAATGGAGTCATCGAGATCCATGCAGGGTGCACTAGAGAAGGTACAGTTCACCATCCAGTAAGAAGGAAGGACCAGTCAACCTGCACATGTGAACTGGACTGGCATGGGAGGTGGCAGTGTCAGGGGAGCAGCGAAGAACAGGAAACATATCTCGAGCATCCCACTGGTGCTGAGTGTCACTGTTATTCCAGCCACATCCATCTCACCTGGAAGGGGGCTTTGCTCAAAACGGTTACATGTGAAGTGGGTGTGGCCTCAGGTAAAGTGTCCCTCACACGAAGGATGAAGAGTGACCCACCTTGGAGCTGTAAGGAAAGCTCATCATATGGGCACCCAGAAGTGTTGACAGGGTGAAGGGGGGGGGGGGGGGGACATTGTAGCTTTGGAGAAACACTAGAACGTTTTGGGGGAACCACAGGCCACAGCATTTGTGATGATGTAATGTCACACGCGATGTGTGGTTGAACTGGAGACAGCAGATTGTCATATGTTGAGTCTGAGTGAGGCAAGGGAGGGAGATCATCACACACAATCACTGAGATACTGATGGGCAAATGCTCAACACACACTAGATCTGGTAGGTGCACAGGCAGGGGGGGGGGGGGGGGGGGTGGTATGTGTGGGTTCAGACCCATCACACAAATGTGGAGAACTTGACTTTAGAAATTGTGGGCCAGATTTCTCAATCGTCCAAGCTGGTTTAATGTTCTGAAGTGAAACTGTCTGGTGCTGGCTGTTAATGAGGATGTCCATGAGTGCCAATACCAGATGCAGGCCAGAGTAAAGAGGCTGTAGTGTCAGTTTGACTGTCATCCTGTAACAAAATAAATTTGCATCAGTCGAGGGCTGAATGCAAGAAAATCGGGATACAGGTATGTGGTCCCAGGTTATGCGGGTATATGCAATCAGACTTGATTGACAAGAGTGAGTAGGTCAGATAGGTCGATCATTCCAGCATCATTGATGAACTCATATGACAGGTCTAATGTCTTACCATACAGGACATTGGCAAGTGATGCCTGAAGATCTGTCTTATAAGCCAAGAGGATTCTGAACAGGACCCAGGGAAGGGCTTCCAACCACTCACCATTGTTGCACATGTGAGCCACTGTCAGAATCCTGTGCCAGCGCTTGATGAGCCCAATGCTCTGAGAGTGTTACCCTGTGGTGCAAAATTTATCCATACCACAAAGCATGCAGACTTTGTTAAATAACAGTGATTCAAACTGCCTACCCTGATCAGTGGCGATGGATGTAGTGTACCTAAATCTAGCTATCCAGGAAGATACAAATTCTCATGTTACAGAATCCTCCATAAAATCCACAAGAGTGATCACCTCTACCCACTGTGTAACAGAGATGATGATGAACAAGATATATCTGAAACCAACAGACATGGGCAACAGCCTGACAAAGTCACAGTGCACATGTCAGAAATGGCCTCTTGGGATCTCAAATTTGCCTGAGAGGGGCTACATATGTCAGCCGGCTTCACTGTGCTGACAAGGCACAGAGGTAGGAGCAAATATACGGGAGTCCTTCTTCATGCCTGTCCACACAAAGCACTCATTGATGAGCCACAAAGTAGCTATAATGCCAGAGTGTGAAAGATTATGCACAGCAGCAAAAAATTGGTGGCGTAAAGCAACCAGGGAAATAGTGCAGCCAAATCCATGGACATATTGCACCATAGTGGCCTGACCGAACCTGGTATGTTGCAAAAACTATCTGTAGGGAAGTGGAAGAGGCCTGACATAGGTTCTGAAGCTTGATATCATTGTCCTGTAAGTGAGCTAGTTTGGAAAAATTAATAAAAGATGAAACAGCATTGATGCATGACAGATAATCAGCCACTATATTTTCTGAGCCATGGATATATTGGATGTCCGACATGCACTGACGGGTGAGGTCCATCTGCCAAAACCTAGATGGAGAAAGGACATTGGCAGGATTTGCGAATAGTGTCCATGTGGCCACAATTATCCATGAAAATTATGTTCCTTCCTTCAAGGTCTGTGCAGAAATATTTGACAGCCTTGTACACAAAAAGAAGTTCCTTGTTGAAAGCCAATCACTGTCATTGAACCGTAGACACCTTTTTGGAAAAGAATGAAGTAGCTGACTTGTGTCACAATGTGCTGTTGAAGGACTGCACCTAGAGCAGAATCACTTGCATCTGCCATAATGGAGAAGCAAGCATCTGGCAAGAAGTGGGCAAGAGTGACAGTATATTCTAAAGCTGTCAACATCAGTGGATGCTACTTCTCTGAAATCTCACACAGTCCGCACCCTACCAACACTGCCACAAGCTCTGCCTCCAGGTCATTTACCAAATCTGCTGCTGATACAAATGGACAACCCCCCTGACATGGTTTACTTTGGTGGACAACTTGTTGGACATACATCGTATCATAGGCAATGGCACACATTCTGTTCATTTGGTGGACCATTTGCATGGCAATCCCAACCTTATTATTGATTTGTTGTTAAGCCCACTCAAACATACTGAATCTGCTTATGCTCGTCCACTCCTCATCGAACATCTTTCACGCATGCTAGTATTTTCAATCCATAACATCATTTACAACAAGAGTTTAGGTGACAAAACCACTTCCAGCTGTGTGACACCTCCTTGCTCAGGTCATGACAGAGGTCATGCCGGACTTAGCACTCTGGGCTTTGTAGTTAGTTAAACTGTTGCAGGAATTACAATAATAATTTCTTCCCCATACCTCATCATCATCCAAGGATAAACTGTAGTTGGCTGACCAGGCATATGCCATTATCCCTCGTGCAGTGCAGCATCTGCTACTGAGATTGGTACGCTCATCTTGAGCAACACAATGAACCGCAGTCACCTAGCAGCCAGCAATGGAAAACACCAGCTGCTTCTCACCAAACTTCACTGACTACAGCCCAGCCAACAAGGGTCCCCCCTCCATTCCGCTCTCCCACAGTGGTGGGAGGCGTAGCGGTCCCAGCTGACCCATGTACAGCCCCCCACCCGCTATACCGGTTCCACACAACTTTTGGGGACGCTGCCCACAACTGACGACCACCCTGTGCATTCCCAAATCCTTCACACAGGCTGCAGTAGGCAGCAGACTTACAAAGATGATAAAGGGTGGCTATAGATGTTGTATTCTGTTTGGTCCTCTACTCCATGATGCTGTCTGTATATTGCTCACATCATCATTTCCTTGTCGACACTGGACCTAATGTTAGTTTTGTCTCACTCTCATTCACTCTAGTGGATGTGATACCAACCAAACTTTTCCTTCGAGGCAAATAAATCAACACTTCACATCAACAGCATCGTCGTGTTACCTATTAAATTCATATCTGATGAACCGTTGATGTGATCCCTTCATGTGGCATTTCTGTTACGTGCACCTAGATGATGTCTGACAGTTTCAGATGTACCTTTTCCATCACTGACCGTGTTACACAGTGGGTGGAGATGATCCCTCTTGTTGATATTATGGCAGATTCTGTAGCATGAGAATTTGTATCTTCCTGGCTAGCTAGATTCCGGTGTCCTGCATCCATCACTGCTCATCAGGGTAGGTAGTCCAAATCACTGTTATTGAACAAACTCTGCATTCTTTATGGTGTGGATAAATTTTGCACTACAGCATACCACCCTCAGAGCAATGGGCTGTTGAGGGTTGGCACAGTGCTCTGATAGCAGCCCTCATGTGGCACAATGGCTAATAGCTCAGTGTTTGTTTGTAAATGTGGGTTTTCTATCGATTCTGTTGAGTCCCTGGATAGAAATAACAAACACTCTTTATTCATGCACAATTACATGAAAATATACACACCATGCAAAAACAGAGTCTCAGTGTTTTCCATAGCTCACTCAATCCAGAGACAGAGCATTCCTCACTCCAGAGTCATTGGCAATTGATGATCATCACAATGATGTTGTTGGATCAACATGAAAACACAGAAAACAAATAGCTACTTTACTATTGAAGGGATGTGGAAAGTAATTTTTAAGGTGTTTCTAAAGACAGAAATGGTTGTTTCTGAAATGGTTGGCTTTGCAGTATCTTTGCTTCAGTTGAGAGAGTGTTTCTAATAATGGGAAAGTTTGGTCTGCAGAAAGGAGTAGACTTTCATGAAACATCTGCTAAATGTTAAAATTAATTCAGAATTTTGTTGTTGCAAATTTTGTTAGGCATTAAAAAAAACCATTTCCAAAAAAAGTCAGGCCTAGTGAAAATATTACTGAATAAATCAAGTTAAATGTTTCTGTAAACTGTTCATGCTTTTATGTAATTTCAAGAGTATATCCTGGGTTGGACCCAAAAAAATATGCTAATATGTCTTTGTTTTGACCCAAAAATCTATGGCAAGCCTAAGTAGCTGACACCCACTGTCAGGTTATGGTATATACAGTGTCAACTCCTGGTGTAGTATTGCAGTTTTAAGATCCAGTAACTGACCACCATGATCTCACCCAACAATATGTGGGGTGATGGCATCACCCTGTCAACTGAATATAGCACTGGGGTAATGACAGTCGCTATATGTCAACTTGCCATATTTGCACCTCAAATTGCAAATACACACTATAAGCTAATGCTGTAGCAATACAGTTTTAAGATTCAGTGGCTGACACCTGTTGCACATACACTGTGTGAACTACTGGTGTTAGAACACTGTCTTAAGATCCCTCTGCACATAAAAAACTGGTGTTAGAATACAGTTTTAAGATTCAATAGCTGATGCCAACTGTCAGGTTATAATGCAAGAATACTATTTCAGTTCTGAAGGCCTATTTGTTTGTATCAACTATCATGTGGATCATCACTGTAGTTTCCATTGTACAATAGCATAAGTTATGCTATAAGTTCAGAAGATGACAAATGTTTTGTAAATGGGGCAATTTGTCACCATTTTTGCTAGAATATAGTGACATACAGTGCAGTTTGTTACAATTTTGCTGTAACATAGCGATATGTGGAGTAGGTGGTCACAATTTTTCTGTATGTCGTAACTTGTTACAATTTTGTTAAAATATGTTGATGTATTGGGAAATCTGCTACAATTTTACTGTAACATAGTGATCTATGGGGAATTTGGCTTTGAATTTGCTGTGACATAGTTATGTATGGGGCAATTTGTAACAGTTTTGTTATAACGTGGGGTCATTTGTTATAGTTTTGCTATAAGATGGAAATGTACGGAGAATAAAATGTCGTGTAATCTCCATTGTATGATGGAATAAGTTAAGTTTATCAGAAGAAGACAAATGTATGTCCTACAAGATAAACATAATACCCTAACATGGGGTCACTATTATATTTGTCTGACTTCGAAAAATAGTTAAAAACATAGCAACCCCTATTTCTTACCTATACAAATGTGTATTAGTACTGTTCAGTATTTGATTTCATTGATTTTTCATGTAGTTTGCTCTGTGTTACAGTTCATTTACTTTGGTAAAAAGATTAAACAATCTAATAAACAAGTGCTCTTTAAGCTGTAAGTTACATCTAAAGCAGTGCCAGTGTTTGTTTTCTAATGTTACCAAACAGACCTCTGAGTATTTTCGTTTCAATAAATGCATAGTACATTGTCTGAATTAAGCTCGTTAACTAACCTTTAAGTAATATCAGTAGTACAAATAAGCAAACCACGCATATTTTGATAAGTAATGCAAACAATTGAAGTCCAGAAATATTTAATTTGAGGGTCCATTGTGCCTTGCAAAGTACGGTATAACAGTCAAACAGTAATCACTGGCATGGGGGAGTGTCTCACGACAGTAAAATTCCTGGCTGCAATGAATTTTTGGAATCGAGACCAGCATCCTGTGACTAGCTGCTTTTCAAGTTAATACAAGCAATGTTGAAAATCATTGTGAAAGGTTGGCCTATGTGATTCAGCCACATATTCAACATTCCTTTGATAGCTCTGGTTGTTTTATTTTGCCACAGGAATACTGTAAATGTTCAGCATAGTTTCCACAGAGACTAATACAAAGAAGAAAATGTTAACAGAAGAAAGTGAAGCATGTATGCAAGTGTCTTTCACTTACAATGGTTTCTAATTTCCGAAGTATGAAACCACTTATAATAGCTTGCTTTATATCTGCTGAATGTGTGCCTACCATGTCAATTAGAGATCTATCTGTATGACTAGGTTTGATCAAGCAAACTTATTAACTCTGTCACCGAGTTTGTGATGGTAAATGCATATAGCATCCACATTAATGGCATTTAAAATAAGTATGTCATGTGAAAAAAATTAAGACTACCTATTATGCCTACTTTCTCTTCCACATTAAATATGGGGACTTATTCTGGGGTAATTTGGCAGTAGCTAAGCAGATTTTTAGAATACAAAAATAGTTCATAAGAATCACAAAGGATATAAACCTAGAAACTCCTGTAAGTCCTTGTTTAAGAGTTTAGATTTTCTATGTTTATCATGTTTTTACATAATGGAGATGCAAGGAATAGCAGACTATTTAAACAGTGACAATCAACACTATAGCAATGTGTTGCTATGATCATCAGTCCAAAGACCACCTCGATGCAGCTCTCCACACTACTATATTCCATGGAAGGCTCTTAATCTCTGAATAACTACTGTAACCTACATCATTTTGAATCTGCTTAGTATATTCATCTCTTTAATAGCATAAACTATATAAAAAATAGGTAAATTCCAGCTGTGAATATGAAACAGAAACATAAAAAAATAACAAAACAAGTAAAATGAGAAAATGCAAATGATATGGGAGTATGCAAGCATAGCCACTTTCAGAATGGTAGAACATGTGCAGCCAGGTGTTCTCTGAAGCTGAATGGGTGTGGTCATCTAATCAGTTTCCAGTCCAAAATGTCAGTGCAGACAGACGTTTTACTGGTACGAGACATTCCCATTGGCAGTATACTTTAATTCGAAAGATATCAGTAGTGCAAATAATCAAGCCATGTGTATTTTTAATGACTGAGCTACAACAGTAGTGCCATGTGTGGTTTGTACTTGAAATCTTTATGTACCATGTTTTGAAAAATAATTTTGTTTTAATGCAAAGATCGAATTTTTGTTGGTAATCAGAAATGTGTAATGCACATGTAATAATAAGCAACTTGCATGTGTTTTGCATTCGAAATCTGTATTTATTTGACAATTAATATTCTTTTGGTGCAAACAACTGAGCTTTCCTCTCTGTGCATAGAACCTTGTCTGTCATTGTCTTCAACCATGTTTATGTTCATATGTACAGCATTACAAAGTTATATACACACGAAAAAAAGTTTTGCATCACCTTGGTTCAGAGAGTTCCAGAACCTGTACAGAAAATTGGAATAGAGATCAACATGAACATCATTTCCGCCCTTTTTATCGCTCATGAAAGCCACACATTGCATGTGGTACCACCACACGGCGAAACCTTCAGAGGTGGTGGTCCACATTGCTGTACACACTGGTACCTCTAATAGCACGTCCTCTTGCATTGATGCATGCCTGTATTTGTCGTGGTATACTGTCCACAAGTTCATCAAGGCACTGTTGATCCAGATTGTCCCACTCCTCAATGGCGATTCAGCATAGATCCTGCAGAATGGTTGGTGGGTCAAGTCGTCCATAAACAACCCTTTTCAATCCATCCCAGGCAGGTTCGATAGGGTTCATGTCTGGAGAACATGCTGGCCACTCTAGTTGACTGATGTCGTTATCCTGAAGGAAGTCACTCACAAGATGTGCATGATGGGGGCGCAAATTGTCATCCATGAAGATGAATGCCTTGCCAATACGCCTCTGATATGATTGCATTATCGATCGGAGGATGGCATTCATGTATTGTACAGCGGTATAGCACCTACCATGACCATCAGCGGCGTATGTTGGCCCCACATAATGCCACTCCAAAACAGCAGGGAACCTCCACCTTGCTGCACTCGCTGCGCAGTGTGTCTAGGGCATTCAGCCTGACCAGGTTGCCTCCAAACACATCCTTGACAATTGTCTGGTTGTAGGCATACGTGACACTCATCGATGAAGAGAATGTGATGCCAATCCTGAGCAGTCCATTCGGCATATTGTTGGGCCCACCTGTACCACGCTGCATGGTGTCGTGGTAGCAAAGATGGACCACGCCATGGACATTGGGAGTGAAGTTGCGCATCATACAGCCTATTGCGCACAATTTGAGTCCTAACACATTGTCCTGTGGCTGCACAAAAAGCATTATTCAACATGGTGGTGTTGCTGTCAGGGTTCCTCAGAGCCAAAATTCATAGGTGGCAGTCGTCCACTGCAGTAGTAGTCCTTGGGTGGCCTGAGCGAGGCATGTCATCGACTGTTCCTGTCTCTCTGGATCTTCTTCATGTTCGAACAACATTGCTTTGGTTCATTCCGAGACACTTGAACACTTCCCTTGTTAGAGCCCATCCTGGCACAAAGTAACAATGTGAACACGATCAAACCACACTATTGACCATCTAGGCATCATTGAACTACAGACAGCACGAGCCGTGTACCTCCTTCCTGGTGGAAGACTGGAACTGATCAGCTGTCAGACTCCCTCCGTCTAATACGCGCTGTTCATGCATGATTGTTTACATCTTTGGTCGGTGTGAGTGACATCTCTGAACAATCAAAGAACTGTGTCTGTTACACAATATCCACAGTCAATGTCTATCTTCAGCAGTTCTGAGAACCGGGGTGATGCAAAACTTTTTGTGATGTGTGTATTTGGGTATTATAAAAATTTGCAACTTAAGTGATATAACCCTGATAAGATTTTGTCAAAATGCATCATTTTTACTGTACATTGTTGCTCTAAGCCATAAGGTGTCAGAAATGTGATGTTGGTGTACAGAACACCTATGAAACGTAACTTCATGTATTTTCAGATTCAAAAGTAATTAAGATAGCTTTTTTAGTTGGGCAACAATGTCAATCATATTTTTCTAATTTAGGACATGGATTATTATCTTGTTTCCCCCCCTAAAATTGTGCTTGGCCAAGTGAAGTAATACTGAAAAACCTTAGGTAATGGTAGTTTGATCTGTATACCACCAATAATGTAGCCTCAGATTGAAATTTTTAGGAATTTTGATAAATGTTACAGACACTTTACGGCCTTGGCACCAACTGATAAATGTTGCAGCCTTGCACAAAAGTTCATTTTTGTACCACCAGTGTAACATAACTTCAAGTAGGCTTAGATTAAATGTAATATAATGTGATGTTAGTCAGTCAGTGTCACTGATTGTACTTTTCTACTGAAGGATGTCAGGTACTCGTAGTTCACTCTTTGTACCACATTCCCTCAAGAAAGCTTGTGATCAAACATGCCAATCCCATTTCTGTACTTTGACAGATATTGTAGAAGTGGAGATAACATCACGACAAGGGACACAAACACTGTGTGTGTCATTGACACCTTTTTCTCCTCTAAAATTGCGCTTGGTCGTGTCTGTTCACTTAGGCCTAGGACGGAATGACAACTGCCTGGTTAGCAAGTTATTTTAACAAAGCACATGTGTTTTGCATAGATAAAGGACAATTCAGATGTGGAAACACTTTAAGTTACTCTTTGATTTAATTTGGACATGAAAAAAGACATTGTGACAGTTGACATACTCTTTTTGTTGCTGATATATTTTCCATATAAACTTTAGATATGGAATTTATGCCCATTATGTATTTTTAATAAATAATGTAGATGGTTTGGCTACATTCAGAAAACTTCTGGACATGGCACAAAATTCAGGTGTGTGTGTGTGTGTGTGTGTGTGTGTGTGTGTGTGTGTGTGTGTGTGTGTGTTCATGTAACATTAAGTTTCCTGCTTACATCAAAAGCTGCTGGTGACCACACTGAAATTATTTGTCAAGCTGCTGTCCTTGTTCAACATAAAAACAAGTTCACATCTTGCAATGAATGTTTGTGCTCTATAAACTTCTTCTGTACATTCATATTTTCGACAAATAATACAGTCATGGAAATAATGTGAGCCAACATCTTTACTCTTTCTGATGCTGGTTGTGCATACATAAGAGAAAATTTACTGATGAGCCAAAATTTTGGGATCTTGCACATTTTTTGACATGAAAATAGTGTAAGTTACACCTTACCACATAACTTTTGATGTTGTGTGAACACATGCGAGATGAAATTTGCTGACAAGGCACAAATTTAGGTACAGTTTTTGACTCAAACATTTCTTTTTTATAAATAGATTTGAACATGATGGGTACATACTGATGGACTGTTTCGATTTAATGACCAGTAAAATACTGGGGTGTAGTTGGCTGTTTTGTTTTAATGGCTAGTAAAATAATTGTCTGTGACTGGAGAAGGGGGCTTAGTGTGAGATATGTGGAGAGTTGCGTTGGGCATGGTTCCATAATGTACTCAAGGTCATTGATGGCATCATGCTTTGGCCCCTACTGCTGCGTGAACTTCGGCTGATAGTTCAACGTCAAAGTGTGCCAAATAGTAAGGTAGTCATGGTGCTTTTACAGACTGTACACAAGTTTTTCTGTGTACGATTACTTACGCATTCCTTCAGTCAAGAAATCTGCTATTATAGAATGTTTTGCTTTTTTGCAAAGCTTTGCAGCACAATATTGATGAGGTTGTGCCCTTCTGTCGTCACTTCATTTGTCAATTATCAAATTTGCAGTATATGATCCTATGTTTGAGGTTTCCATGTTCTTTCTTATTCCGTGCAACACCTAACCGACAAAGTAAAAATTAATAATTATGAAGCCTGAGGCGAGTTTAAGTCCATAAAATTGATTTTTTACATTACCGGAAGATTATTCAGATCGCAAATGCTTCCGAGTATTTTCCAGGCTAAAATCGCTGGATTTCCCTGACGCAATGGCAAAACAATTATTGCTTTTGCCTGCAGTCTATTGCGGTTTGCATTTGGAAGCTGATAACATCTCTGCCAGTTGTCAGGGATCACCTAGCGCTGGCTCAACTATATGAAAAATATTCTTTATAATCCGCTATTGCCTGGTGATAATGAGGTGAATACAAGACTGCTCACTTCCAGGCCCAGATCTATGGGGGAGGGAGGGCAAACTGGTGTTATCTGTCCCGGGCGACAATGTCAGGGGGCGCCAAATTCATATTCTCGTGTTTCACAAAGCGCCTAGTACCCAGTGCACGTTGATCTATCCATTATTCATATTATTTTGAAATGCATCCCAGTTGGGCATTGAAAACTTTTGAACCGATTCTAAGCTGATTTGTGAACGAATTATAAGTTGATTTTTGAATGCATGCATAGTGTACGTGTTGTCCCCGTCAGGGAAGCCCACGCCACATCTAGAAATAAGAACCTTCCCCGCAGACAAAAGGGGAAGAGGCTATTACGAGCTGAGCCAGATAAATCCGAACGGGGGAATGCCAATCACTGTTTGTTTCTGTGGTTGATTGGGTGTGCGAATGATCAGCGTTGTTATAATTATTAGCGAAATCCATAAATTCAAAATACCAGAGTGGAAATAAAGGACTAACAAGAATAACAGGCAAGAAAGATTACGTATTATCTTCTTGGTGTAACCAACAAAATGAAATTTTGACAGGAAATTTTCGCCAAAGCGCTACACTATTAATGACCATTTGTAAAGTCCTCGTTTAGCAGCCGAGTTCTATTCTCGGAATAGCGCGGAAAACGCGTTTTACGAACACGTAATGACGCCTAACCGGAGAATAAACGTGGGATAACTGAACCGGTGATCCTGGCAGGTTGATGTAGTTAAGCGCAAAATAAGTTTTGACAACGGCAGAAATAGTTGCAGAATTAAGAGATGACAAGATTGTTTGTTAGAACGAGGAACGAGAAGAAATGGGGGCATCACACAAATTATGTGCAAGAATACGTCGATTCCAAATTTATATAAAAATTTCATACTACTACTTTTCGATCTCATGCTTGAGAAACTGCGGCATATGAATGAAATGTGAAATTATTTCCTATCATAAAACTTTTTGCTTGTGGCAGGCCTAATAGGTATTTGATAGTGGTACTTCGTGAGTTATATTATGTCGTGTTATTTATATAAATGTAGTAGATAAAAATGACCATTTGTGCCAAAACAGTCTCGCTTATTTGGCGAGTGTTACGATTGCTGCAATATTAGAAAGGCCTATTTCGTTTTATCTACGACAAAATAGACGTAATCGTTCGAGAAACCACACTAGTCTTGTGTTTTATTCGAATTAACAGCTTTTCCAGTATTAGACAACAACATTTTGATTTTTCATGCAGCAAAACATTTGGCGAACTTTGATGATATTATAGATTCTTTCGCAGAAAGGAAACCACGCTGTTTAAGGCTGTAGCAAGATTAAAGAGAAAGAAGTGGTGGGACCTAAGCATTGAATAAAAGTGTACTGCCTTGCTTGTCACTTGTCTTTACTTGTTTTATGTTTCCTTTATTTAATTTTATGTCAACTAGAGAGAAAGTTATTAGCTAAAAGATAATAAAGAGTGCAAATTTTCTGAAGAGCTCTTCTTCTCTCGGTACCCAGTACTAATTGCGAGCCTTTAAAACAAATGAAATAAAAAAAAAGGTGGTGTATGTCAGACCGGCCGACTGGGAGCAGGAGAGGCACCACAGGACATTTTAGTTTCCACTTTGCTCAATACAGGTTTGATGGCTTCCATTAGAAAATATACACGTCTGTATTCCACAGAGGGACATGCGATAGAAGAATGCCGTGTGAAGGGGCGTGACAACGCACTTGGCACGCCTAAGACCAAATAACATGTCTTACATTTCCTCGAACATATTATATTTATTTATTGAGTCATTTGACCATATGTAGTACAGTGTACAGGATGATATTGGACTTGTTACTAAGTTCAAAATGATACATATTTGAATAATCATTTTTCAACATGCTACCAATTTCAATAGTTGTAGTTATTACAATGATACAGTGTTACAAATTACAGTAGCTTTAGTTCTTAACAGTTATTCTGGTCCAAGTATTCCTTTTATATCTTCAGAAAGACGTGCGCTACAAAATGAATTTTTTTTTTTTTTTTTTTTTTTTTTTTTTTTTTTTTTTTTTTTTTTTTTTTTTTACGGTCTATGTCAAACTCTTTAAGTGAAAGGGGGGGAGGGAACTATCAAGTTTTTGCCCCGGTTCGGAAATATCGTAGATCCAGGGCTGCTTACATCCTTACTGCAACAGTCATAATAAACGACAACACCGTATGTTCTTAGATATGCCTTTCCTTTGATCCATTCTGACACAATTTTGCAGTTATAGCAGGAGCCATAACTAAACCTTATAATTTGATAAAAATGCACCGGCTCACTGCGTTCATTAGGTCCCTGGCGGTACGGAATTCAGTCCATTTGCTTTTTCAGCGACAGTGAAAAGCGTTTCATTGTCGACGACTTCGTAATACAAACGTGGGAAGACAATGATGCAGTGACGTGTTGTTGCTGTATTTTAAACACAGTTTTACGAAGAATCGACCTGCTCACGACTGCTTACATTTTCCACTTCTGAAGTAATAATTGGTAGGCTATACAGTCTGGAAATTTCATACTGAGCTCACCTCACAGACGATTGCAATGAGAGGATATGGAGCGAGGGAGCGTAGCAATAAAGAGGGAATTATCTCATGCAATGCTGGCAACATACTTTTAGTGCTGTATTCACCTACTGTAAGTCAGTAAGCTGTTTGCTATTGCAGTCTAAGGCTACGTTAGCTAAATACTGTAGCTTGCAAGAAAACATTACAGAACTCTTATACTGCAGTACGTTTTTGATTTATGGCTCATGCAATGTGGAGATACAGGCATTTCGTGTTATCTTAGTCGCAGGCCCATGTTGTTACGTTATTATTTAAAGATGTCCTCTGCGATCTGCAAGAACACAACGATATGTGTGGAGGTGAGAAAAGGAGGGAGATGGTGCTATTTACTTACGCCGTATGTTATTTCGAAGCCAGAGTGGGTGGAGCCTGCAGCCATCCTTGTTCATTATTTCTGTCGTGTGCACGAAACAGTTGTTTTAAGTACTGAAGTTACAGCCCTCATGTGAATAACATAGTGCCAGGAAGGCAATTTCGAACGTTTTTCTGTTCTTGAGTTCGTATTTACTCTAGTAATACGACACGTTTGGCCTTTTTCTTGATCTGAACAAATAAGAACAGAAGGATGTGATGTGAAAAGGATGCTTTCGTAATACATTTTATTCCATTTTTACTATCTTGTGTATCGATAGCAAATGAAGTTGCATCTCCGAAACGAATGCTTGTTTGCTTACTAGTACCAGTACTGCTTCTTGTTCGTTACATTTTCGGCTCTCAGCTTGTATGCACAACATTTTTAATGTACACATTTGAAAAAAAAAGAGAAAAAAACCCATGAACATTTGCTGTGAGGAAAGAAACAAGGCATGCGTTTTTATTTAAATCTCAACTTAATATTCCAAGAAAAATATATTTATGCAGTTAATCAAAGTTGTGTGTGCAGTTTTAATACAAGATTGAGTAGGCTATTGTATATCCCTGAAACTGTAGGATACTGTACATCCTTGTGTATGGCCCCTAATTCGACTATCGTCCGCCTCCGTAGCGCAGCGGCAGCGTTACCGCCGATCACGCAAGGAGGCCAGGGTTCGATTCCCGGCAGGGGACTGGGTGTTGTGTGTCTTTCATCATGATTGACACGCAAGTCGCCGAAATGGAGGAAACTAAAAAGACTTGCAATACGGCTGCCGAACCCCGAGAGGGATGTTGTTGTTGTGGTCTTCAATCCTGAGACTGGTTTGATGCAGCTCTCCATGCTACTCTATCCTGTGCAAGCTTCTTCATCTCCCAGTACCTCCTGCAGCCTACATCATTCTGAAGCTGCTTAGTGCATTCATCTCTTGGTCTCCCTCTACGATTGTTACCCTCCACGCTCCACGCTACCCTCCAATACTAAATTGGTGATCCCTCGATGTCTCAGAACATGTCCTACCAACCGGTCCCTTCTTGTAGTCAAGTTGTGCCACAAGCTCCACTTTTCCCCAGTTCTATTCAATATCTCCTCATTAGTTATGTGATCTACCCATCTAATCTTCAGCATTCTTCTGTAGCACCACATTTCGAAAGCTTCTATTCTCTTCTTGTCTAAACTATTTATTGTCCACGTTTCACATCCATACATGGCTACACTCCATACCAATACTTTCAGAAACGACTTCCTGACATTTAAATCTATACTCGATGTTAACAAATTTATCTTCTTCAGAAACGATTTCCTTGCCATTGCCAGCCTACATTTTATATCCTCTCTACTTCGACCATCATCAGTTATTTTGCTCCCCAAATAGCAAAACTCCTTACTACTTTAAGTGTCTCATTTCCTAATCTAATTCCCTCAGAATCACCCGACTTAATTCGACTACATTCCATTATCCTCGTTTTGCTTTTGTTGATGTTCATCTTATACCCTCCTTTCAAGACACTGTCCATTCCGTTCAGCTGCTCTTCCAAGTCCTTTGATGTCTCTGACAGAATTACAATGTCATCGGCGAACCTCAAAGTTTTTATTTCTTCTCCATGGATTTTAATTCCTACTCCGAACTTTTCTTTTGTTTCCTTTGTTGCTTGCTCAATGCACAGATTGAATAACATCGTGGATAGGCTACAACCCTGTCTCACTCCCTTCCCAACCACTGCTTCCCTTTCATACCCTTCGACTCTTATAACTGCCATCTGATTTCTGTACAAATTGTAAATAGCCTTTCGCTCCCTGTGTTTTACCCCTGCCACATTCAGAATTTGAAAGAGAGTATTCCAATCAACATTGTTAAAAGCTTTCTCTAAGTCTACAAATGCTAGAAACGTAGGTTTGCCTTTCCTCATTCCTTCTTCTAAGATAAGTCGTAGGGTCAGTATTGCCTCACGTGTTCCAGTGTTTTTACGAAATCCAAACTGATCTTCCCCGAGGTCAGCTTCTACCAGTTTTTCCATTCGTCTGTAAAGAATTCGCGTTAGTATTTTGCAGCTGTGACTTATTAAACTGATAGTTCGGTAATTTTCACATCTGTCAACACCTGCTTTCTTTGGGATTGGAATTATTGTATTCTTCTTGAAGTCTGTGGGTATTTCGCCTGTCTCATACATCTTGCTCACCAGATGGTAGAGTTTTGTCATGACAGGCTCTCCCAAGGCCATCAGTAGTTCTAATGGAATGTTGTCTACTCCCGGGGCCTTGTTTCGACTCTGGTCTTTCAGTGCTCTGTCAAACTCTTCACGCAGTATCATATCTCCCATTTCATCTTCATCTACATCCTCTTCCATTTCCATAATATTGTCCTCAATAACATCGCCCCTTGTATAGACCCTCTATATACTCCTTCCACCTTTCTGCTTTCCCTTCTTTGCTTAGAACTGGGTTTCCATCAAAGCTCTTGATATTCATGCAAGTGGTTCTCTTTTCTCCAAAGGTCTCTTTAATTTTCCTGTAGGCAGTATGTATCTTACCCCTAGTGAGATAAGCCTTTACATCCTTACATTTGTCCTCTAGCCATCCCTGCTTAGCCATTTTGCACTTCCTGTCGATCTCATTTTTGAGACGTTTGTATTCCTTTTTGCCTGCTTCATTTTATACATTTTTATATTTTCTCCTTTCATCAATTAAATTCACTATTTGTTCTGTTAACCAAGGGTTTCTACTAGCCCTTGTCTTTGTACCTATTTGATCCTCTGCTGCCTTCACTATTTCATCCCTCAAAGCTACCCATTTTTTTTCTACTGTATTTCTTTCCCCCATTCCTGTGAGTTGTTCCCTTATGCTCTTCCTGAAAATCTGTACAAACTCTGGTTTAGTCAGTTTATCGAGGTCCCATCTCCTTAAATTCCCACCTTTTTGCAGTTTCTTCAATTTTAATCTTCAGTTCATAACCAACAGATTGTGGTCAGAGTCCACATCTGCCCCTGGAAATGTCTTACAATTTAATACCTGGTTCCTAAATCTCTGTCTTACCATTATATAATCTATCTGATACCTTTTAGTATCTCCAGGGTTCTTCCACGTATACAACCTTCTTTCATGATTCTTGAACCAAGTGTTAGCTATGATTAAGTTATGCTCTGCGCAAAATTCTACCAGGCGGCTTCCTCTTTCATTTCTTAGCCCCAATCCATATCCATATGTTTCCTTTTCCTACTCTCGAATTCCAGTCACCCATGGCTATTAAATTTTCGTCTCCCTTCACTACCTGAATAATTTCTTTTATCTCATCATACATTTCATCAATTTCTTCGTCATCTGCAGAGCTAGTTGGCATATAAACTTGTACTACTGTAGTAGGCATGGGCTTCGTGTCTATCTTGGCCACAATAATGCGTTCACTATGCTGTTTGTAGTAGCTTACCCATACTCCTATTTTTTTCTTCATTATTAAACCTACTCCTGCATTACCCCTATTTGATTTTGTATTTATAACGCTGTATTCACCTGACCAAAAGTCTTGTTCGTCCTGCCACCGAACTTCACTAATCCCCACTATATCTATCTTTAACCTACCCATTTCCCTTTTCAAATTTTCTAACCTACCTGCCCGATTAAGGGATCTGACATTCCACACTCCAATCCATAGAACGCCAGTATTCTTTCTCCTGATAAAGACGTCCTCTTGAGTAGTCCCCGCCCGGAGATCCGAATGGGGGACCTGTTTTACCTCTGGAATATTTTACCCAAGAGGACGCTATCATCATTTACTCATACAGTAAAGCTGCATACCCTCAGGAAAAATTACGGCTGTAGTTTCCCCTTGCTTTCAGCCGTTCACAGTACCAGAACAGCAAGGCCATTTTGGTTAGTGTTACAAGGCCAGATCAGTCAATCATCCAGACTGTTGCCCCTGCAACTACTGAAAAGGCTGCTGCCCCTCTTCAGGAACCACATGTTTGTCTGGCCTCTCAACAGATACCCCTCCGTTGTGGTTGCACCTACGGTACGGCTATCTGTATCGTTGAGACACGCAAGCCTCCCCACCAACGGCAAGGTCCATGGTTCATGGGGGGGCCGAAAGGGATATCCCGGCTAATAAATGCAATACTATCATTTCATTGACGTCTACTATCGTTTCTTGCACTTGTCAAGTGAACGATTATTGAAATGTCAAAGAAATGGAACTGCACAGAGGTATACCTCCATGCAGAGTAGAAGTCTTGTTTTATTAATTGGTAGTACATTAGTTCCACTGTAGTTTACAAATCTTTTCACTTTGAAATCTTATCTATGATACGTAATTCAGTGTATATCCAATAATAGCAGATTACACGGTAAAAAAGCGATATCATTCATTTAAACATGTTCCAACATTTTTGAATACTATAAATGTGATTAAGGGAATGGTCTCAAACACTTATACCCCACAAAATGAACATTTTGATTTATCATGTATGTAAGTCATTTTTTTTAATAATGATATCCTACTCTGTGAACACACAGGCCCACCTTTCCAACAGTAACCTATTTGCTTCTCTTCCCAGCACATTTCTCACCAGTAACTCTGTCAGTTTCTTAGGAATAACCAAACATATTACAGTTGTAATGTTTGTCTACTTTGATCATCTGCTTCATTTTACTTTTGAATTTCATTTTGAGGAAAGAACGAAGTCCATACCATGCCTTGTGATGGACCAATAGTTAGTTAGTTACATGTTCCATGTATCATTTGCACTTTAAATCGTAATAATGTCGAATGAGTCACTTTATATTAACATAATTTTTTCTGTAAATATGCCTGCTTGCTGATCATTTATTAGTTTTTTGTTTTGTTTTTTTAGTTAAAGACAGATAGCTGTTAGTAATTCCTGTCCATCACCAATTACATAGTAAAATAATAGATAGTATTCTGTGGAAGAGGAGGAATTGTCAAACAGAAACGTTTTCTGTTTAGTCACAAATTATACTTTGCTGTCTGTCAGCCAATTTGTATCAATAGATAAGTGATCAAAACTTTAGGTTGCAGCATTGTGAGCCCATGTTTGTGTTACAGACATCCTTAATGAGGCGTAATGAATGTCATTCTTTTCTTCTGGTATTGTAAGTATGTACATCATTGTACCTGTTGAAGTGCAGTGGATTATTTATGACAAGATTCCATGAGAGAATAATCATAATATGAAGCAGATAGATTCTATTCACACGCTGGCACGACGAAAAGAATGTTGACGTAAGTTTTTTGCCAAAGCCTTCTTCAAAAGAATGCAAAACACACACAGATACATTTGTACAATCATACACACAAAACTCACATCCCCATGACTGCTGTTTTAGCTTGAATCTTTTTTAAAGGGGGAGGAAATGTGAACAATGAATGCTTATCAACAGGAGGAATTTAGGGCATGTGATGCTGCACTAACCATCAGTGCGGTCATGCAGCCTTTTGTTGTACAGGGATGAGGCTATCGATATACATAGTGTGGCACGGACACAAAAGTCGATATATACCCACAACAGTCAAAAATTGACTGGACGCATCAGTGCAATATCATGGGGAAGTATCACCACAGTGAACTTTGGAGCTATAAATGCGGTGAACCTAGTGTTTTAGGTTGTGTAAGATGGTGGACATTGACTTCAAGTGTGTGACAGTGACATGACAATATGTATGTTTTACTCTTTGGGCAGTCAGTTGTGTTCCTCTCTAGGGAGACAAAGACAATGCCAGAGAGATCTGTTTGCAATCATCACTTCATTAAATCAGACGTTTTTCTGTCGAGCTCTGTCAGATGTAATCAGCCATCATTACAAGAGGCATAATTAGCTGAATAATATGTAGAAAGAGATTTTAAATTCAAACCTATTTAGTAACTATGCTGTATGGTTGTATGTCTAGGACTGAAATAATTTATGAGGCCAGATAAAACAAAGTAAATTCTTCTTTCGTTATTTCTTTGTGTGAATTAATCAGCCCAGCGTTATATGCCCCTAGATTAATCTGCTACACAGCAATGAAGGAAAAGAATTATTGGTCTCGTATTTCAAATTTCTATCAATGCAAAGAGACTGCTTGGTGAAGAATAAGTAGATGTCAGGAGATGGTAACTTTCACATAGCCATTATTTTTAATTTTTTCCCTAATTGTGAAAATTTGTGAAGGTTCACTTCTGGTAAAGCTTTATATGACAACATATTGTAGTATATGATATTTTTACACATGTTGTTGTTGTTGTTGTTGTTGTTGTGGTCTTCAGTCCTGAGACTGGTTTGATGCAGCTCTCCATGCTACTCTATCCTGTGCAAGCTTCTTCATCTCCCAGTGCCTACTGACATAAAGTTTTATTATTATATGCTACACTACTCTGAGCAGATTGCTTTCGACAAACAAATGTAGAGTGGAAATCAATAATGGACTTAGTTCCAAAAAACGTATTCCAAGTTATTCAGTTTTTCTTGTTTTGACAAAAAATTTAATGATATAATCTAAAAATATTGTTTAATTATTGTTTATGGTAAGGATCACACAACTATTATCATTTTTTAATTCCCTTAATTTTTACAATGAAAATAAATATTTTATTTTGAAAAAAACGCAGAATGTGTAAAGTTCCATACAGTGATAGGCAAAACAGAGTAAGTGCCAGTGAAAGAACTCTCAAGCATTTATCAATTTTTTTTAGTAATAAACATTTTACAGATAAAGTATCCTGTCTTCCAATTATTTTTAAATTTTCTTTTGTAGCGACAGCAAAAATAATTTTAATTTTTTAGCTGTCCAAAATAAAAGGTTGTATTAACTACTTTTGTGGCGGCAGCACCGTCCAACGCACGAAGGGCTGAACTACGGCACTGCCGACACTGGTTATATACATTTGTGAATAGGCTTAATTCTTGTAACGTCATTTTTGATTTTAGGTAATTTAATTGATTTATTCTAGCTAAAGTATTATTTTTGCCATGAGTGAGAAGTGCCTGACATGCCGTAGAATTGTTAGTTCCGGGGTTTGGTGTGATGGATGCAGTAGTTTTTTTCACTGGGGGGACTGCAGTGGCGTGGGTGTTGGATTTGCAGCAGAGATAGGAAGATAGTGGAACAGGAGGGGAAAATTGCTGCCCTTCAGGCTGAGCTAGATCAGGCTAGGGAAGATCTGGACAGGTTAAGGAGGGAGAAGGGCAAAGAGAGGTGGGAAGTGGCAACAGGTTGCAGAAGGAACAGGCCTAGAACTAAGTCTGACAGTTTTGTGGTGAATGTCAAAAATAAGTTTGACCTGTTGCTTCAGTTAGAAACTGATGAGCCTCAAGCAGAGGTAGGTGTAGACAGGACACAACAAACTTTCAATAGGAAATTGAAAAAGAATGTAGGAAAGTCATCGAAAAGGAAGAAAGTTTTGTTGTTAGGCAGTTCTCATGCCAGAGGTGTAGGCCAACTTCTGCAGGAGGAATTAGGACCAGAATACCAGGTCACAAATTTTTTCAAACCAGGTGCTAGTCTGGATCAGGTGACAGAGGATTTAGGTTCACTCTGTAAAGGATTTACCAGGGAAGACACCGTGGTTATTGTGGGAGGGCCAGGGAACAGCATCGACAGAGATCCTGGGTACAGTATAGAGTGTGACCTGGTAAAGATTGCGTCGGCATCGAGACACACCAATGTTGAATTTGTATCTGTCCTGAGACGCCATGACCGGCCTCATTTGAACTCTTCTGTTGGGAGAGTTAATTTGGAGTTGGAATGGCTGCTTGGGTCGGGTGCGGGGGCTCATATTGGTGTGGTTCCTGTTGATTATCTCAATAGGTGTGACTATACCAGGCACGGCCTACATATCAACAGGAAAGGGAAGGGGAAACTGGCTGGGGTAATAGCAGGAAATTTAAGGGGGGGAGGCACTGCCATGAATGGTAAAATACCAGTGGTTACAGGTGTTGGAGCAGCACCTTTTTTAGGATAGGTAAGACAGAAATATGTCAAGTTCTACGAGAGGTCAGGATTGAAACAAATGTTCAGTTTAGGAAAGAAATTAAACAGCACAATTCTAGCACATTGGATCACCAACCACAGCTATCAATTATAAATTTTCACCAATCACCAGAAATTTTATCTCCACCAAGTTGTATCTCAGTCCCAGGTAATTGCATTGATGAATTAAAGTCACCCAACACAGTTGACATAATCTGCCTCTCTGAACACCATGTGACCACTGGTATAGGAACTAGGCCTAAGCACAATGAGAAACTCAGACAGGAGAGTACTGCAAATGTTAGAATAAGGAAAGGTTCTCATAAAAGTATAATTAAAAATAATGTAAGTATATTTCTGGAGATACTAAAAGGTATCAGATAGATTATATAATGGTAAGACAGAGATTTAGGAACCAGGTTTTAAATTGTAAGACATTTCCAGGGGCAGATGTGGACTCTGACCACAATCTATTGGTTATGACCTGTAGATTAAAACAGAAGAAACTGCAAAAAGGTGGGAATTTAAGGAGATGGGACCTGGATAAACTGAAAGAACCAGAGGTTTTACAGAGATTCAGGGAGAGCATAAGGGAGCAATTGACAGGAATGAGGGAAATAAATACAGTAGAAGAAGAATGGGTAGCTTTGAGGGATGAAGTAGTGAAGGCAGCAGAGGATCAAGTAGGTAAAAAGACGAGGGCTAGTAGAAATCCTTGGGTAACAGAACAAATAGTGAATTTAATTGATGAAAGGAGAAAATATAAAAATGCAGTAAGTGAAACAGGCAAAAAGGAATACAAACGTCTCAAAAATGAGATCGACAGGAAGTGCAAAATGGCTAAACATGGATGGCTAGAGGACAAATGTAAGGATGTAGAGGCCTATCTCACTAGGGGTAAGATAGATACCACCTACAGGAAAATTAAAGAGACCTTTGGAGATAAGAGAACGACTTGTATGAATATCAAGAGCTCAGATGGAAACCCAGTTCTAAGCAAAGAAGGGAAAGCAGAAAGGTGGAAGGAGTATATAGAGGGTCTATACAAGGGCGATGTACTTGAGGACAATATTATGGAAATGGAAGAGGATGTAGATGAAGATGAAATGGGAGATATGATACTGCGTGAAGAGTTTGACAGAGCACTGAAAGACCTGAGTCGAAACAAGGCCCCCGGAGTAGACAATATTCCATTGGAACTACTGTCGGCCGTGGGAGCGCCAGTCCTGACAAAACTCTACCATCTGGTGAGCAAGATGTATGAAACAGGCGAAATACCCTCAGACTTCAAGAAGAATATAATAATTCCAATCCCAAAGAAAGCAGGTGTTGACAGATGTGAAAATTACCGAACTATCAGCTTAATAAGTCACAGCTGCAAAATACTAACACGAATTCTTTACAGACGAATGGAAAAACTAGTAGAAGCCAACCTCGGGGAAGATCAGTTTGGATTTCGTAAAAACACTGGAACACGTGAGGCAATACTGACCTTACGACTTATCTTAGAAGAAAGATTACGGAAAGGCAAACCTACGTTTCTAGCATTTGTAGACTTAGAGAAAGCTTTTGACAATGTTGACTGGAATACTCTCTTTCAAATTCTGAAGGTGGCAGGGGTAAAATACAGGGAGCGAAAGGCTATTTACAATTTGTACAGAAACCAGATGGCAGTTATAAGAGTCGAGGGACATGAAAGGGAAGCAGTGGTTGGGAAGGGAGTAAGACAGGGTTGTAGCCTCTCCCCAATGTTGTTCAATCTGTATATTGAGCAAGCAGTAAAGGAAACAAAAGAAAAATTCGGGGTAGGTATTAAAATTCATGGAGAAGAAATAAAAACTTTGAGGTTCGCCGATGACATTGTAATTCTGTCAGAGACAGCAAAGGACTTGGAAGAGCAGTTGAATGGAATGGACAGTGTCTTGAAAGGAGGATATAAGATGAACATCAACAAAAGCAAAACAAGGATAATGGAATGTAGTCTAATTAAGTCGGGTGATGCTGAGGGAATGACATTAGGAAATGAGGCACTTAAAGTAGTAAAGGAGTTTTGCTATTTGGGGAGCAAAATAACTGATGATGGTCGAAGTAGAGAGGATATAAAATGTAGGCTGGCAATGGCAAGGAAATCGTTTCTGAAGAAGAGAAATTTGTTAACATCCAGTATTGATTTAAGTGTCAGGAAGTCATTTCTGAAAGTATTCGTATGGAGTGTAGCCATGTATGGAAGTGAAACATGGACGATAAATAGTTTGGACAAGAAGAGAATAGAAGCTTTCGAAATGTGGTGCTACAGAAGAATGCTGAACATTGGATGGGTAGATCACATAACTAATGAGGAAGTATTGAATAGGATTGGGGAGAAGAGAAGTTTGTGGCACAACTTGACCAGAAGGATGGATCGGTTGGTAGGATATGTTCTGAGGCATCAAGGGATCACCAATTTAGTATTGGAGGGCAGCGTGGAGGGTAAAAATCGTAGAGGGAGACTAAGAGATGAATACACTAAGCAGATTCAGAAGGATGTAGGTTGCAGTAGGTACTGGGAGATGAAAAAGCTTGCACAGGATAGAGTAGCATGGAGAGCTGCATCAAACCAGTCTCAGGACTGAAGACCACAACAACAAGAACAAGTATATTTCATCAAAATATTGGGAGCTTAAAGAATAAAGTAGATGAGCTTCTGGTTTGTTTAGAAGATTTAGAAGCTGAGAATGAAATAGATATACTATGCCTGTCTGAGCATCACATTGTTACTGATATGGATAAGGTAGATGTAAGTGGTTATAAGCTCTCTGCACATGTAATGAGAGAAAATATGGAGAAAGGAGGAGTTGCCATATATGTCAAAAGTTATCATTGTGCAAAAAGTATAGAAACAAAAAAGTTTTGTGTAGAGAAACATATAGAAGCATGTGCCTGTGAGCTTAAATTAAATAAAGGCACATTTATAATTGTAACTGTATATAGGTCCCCATCAGGAAATTTTCATCTATTTCTGAAAAATTTGGACTCCTTGTTGTGCTATCTGTCAGACAGGGGGGAGCAAATTATTATTTGTGGGGACTTTAATGTAGATTCTCTGAAAGAGGGTAATAGGAAAAATGACCTTGAAGTATTACTCGGTTCTTTCAATTTGACACCCGTTATTGATTTTCCTACTCGGGTGGTAAAGGATAGCAGCTCACTGATAGATAACTTCTTTATAGACCAAGATAAGTTTAACCAGATAAATGCTCAGCCTGTTGAGAATGGTCTTTCTGATCATGGTGCACAGCTAGTCACAATATATGACATAGCTCCATTCAGCAATACTAAACAGTCCTCCAAAGTAGTATGTTCAGTCAACGATTTAACAATTGCAAATTTCAGGGAAAGCCTACAGCAGTTAGACTGGGATGAGGTGTACCGTGAACCTGATGCCAATTTAAAATATAATTTATTTCATGACATTTTTGTAAATGCATTTGAAAACTGCTTCCCCAAGAAAATAGTTAAATATACTCGTAAGAAACCTTGTAACAAACCATGGCTTACTAAGGGTATAAAAATATCTTGTAACCGGAAAAGGGAACTGTATCTGACAGCAAGAAAGAGTAGTGACCCAGAAACTATCAAAAATTATAAAAACTACTGTGTTATATTAAGAAAAGTTATTAAAAAATCCAGGAGTATGTGTATCATGTCTGAAATCAGCAACTCTGATATTAAATTAAAACAATTTGGAATATTATTAAAAGAGAAACAGGTCAACCAAGAGCAGAGGAAGACAGTATTACCATCAAATTGAATGAAAACTTTACGAACAAAAAGTCAGAAGTTGAAAATATTTTTAATAATCATTTTCTAAATGTTGTGGATATAGTAGGATCCAGGTGTTCATTAGAAGATGCTAGGCTGTTAATGGAAGAGGCCATACCTATGCAATTTGATACAATTGAAATCTCACCCACTTCTCCCTCTGAAATCAGGAAAATAATAAACTTGCTTAAAAGCAAAAACTCACATGGAATTGATGGCATTTCCAGCAAAATACTAAAAGCTTGTTCTCAACAGATAAGTAAGATTCTCAGCCACCTGTGTAATAGCTCTCTGGAACAGGGCATTTTCCCTGATAGACTGAAATATGCTATTGTTATACCTTTGCATAAAAAGGGGGATAGATCTGATGTCAACAATTACCGTCCAATCTCCCTTCTAACAGCTTTATCCAAAATTTTTGAGAAAGTAATGTATTCAAGAGTAGCTTCACATATCTGTAAAAATGAAGTACTAACAAAATGTCAGTTTGGTTTCCAGAAAGGTTTTTCAACAGAAAATGCCATATATGCTTTCACCAGTCAAATTTTGAATGATCTGAATAACCGAACACCACCCATTGGGATTTTTTGTGATCTCTCAAAGGCTTTTGATTGTGTAAATCATGAAATTCTGCTAGACAAGCTCAAGTATTGTGGCATGAGTGGGACAGTGCACAAATGGTTTAATTCGTACCTAACTGGAAGAGTGCAGAAAGTTGAAATAAGTAGTTCTCGTAACATGCAAAGATCAGCACATTCCTCAAACTGGGGAACTATCAAGAATGGGGTTCCACAAGGGTCAGTCTTGGGTCCTTTGTTGTTCTTATTATATATTAATGACTTGCCATTCTATATTCATGAAGAGGCAAAGTTAGTTCTCTTCGCTGATGATACAAGTATAGTAATCACACCTGAGAAACAAGAATTAACTGAGGAAATTGTCAATACTGTCTTTCAGAAAATTACTAAGTGGTTCCTTGTAAACGGACTCTCACTGAATTTTGATAAGACACAGTACATACAGTTCCGTACAGTGAATGGTATGACGCCATTAATAAATATAGACCTTAATCAGAAGCATATAGCTAAGGTAGAATATTCCAAATTTTTAGGTATGTCCGTTGATGAGAGATTAAATTGGAAGAAACACATTGATGATCTGCTGAAACGTTTGAGTTCAGCTACTTATGCAATAAGGGTCATTGCAAATTTTGGTGATAAACATCTTAGTAAATTAGCTTACTACGCCTATTTTCACTCATTGCTTTCATATGGCATCATATTTTGGGGTAATTCATCACTGAGGAATAAAGTATTTATTGCACAAAAGCGTGTAATCAGAATAATAGCTGGAGTCCACCCAAGATCATCCTGCAGACATTTATTTAAGGATCTAGGGATATTCACAGTAGCTTCTCAGTATATATACTCTCTTATGAAATTTGTTATTAACAACCAAACCCAATTCAAAAGTAATAGCAGTGTGCATAACTACAATACTAGGAGAGAGGATGATCTTCACTATTCAAGATTAAATCTAACTTTGGCACAGAAAGGGGTGAATTATACTGGCACTAAAGTCTTTGGTCACTTACCAAATAGTATCAAAAGTCTGACAGATAACCAACAAGTATTTAAGAAGAAATTAAAAGAATTTCTGAATGACAACTCCTTCTACTCCATAGAGGAATTTTTAGATATAAATTAAGAAAAAAAACCAAAAATATTAAAAAAAATAAAATAAAAAATAAAGAAAAAAATAAAGAAAAACAAAAAAACACAAAAAAATAAAGTTGTTATATTAACTTAAGTATGTTGTTAAATTAACCTAATTATGTCATGTATTGGAAAATTCGACTCGTTCCACATCATTACGAAATATCGTATTCATGATCCATGGAACTAGTATTAATCTAATCTAATCTAATCTAATCTAGCTGTACCGTTGCGCCGGATTTCGGCAACGGTGCGTGGCACACCGGACCGCACGGGGACAAAAGCAGGCGGACTGTGCGAGCTAGTCGACGCGGCGCGACACGCGTCTCTCGGTTCTCCCGCCGCGGACCACGTGCGTCGAGTCAACGTGACTCCGCCGTAAATGCATACGCGCGGTCGTAAACGCAGTCGCCGTTCCGCAGTGTGCACAGTACTGTTAAAGTGACTTTCGCTCCTTCGCGCACGTTACGGCGCCTCCGGTCGCGCCAGGAGCAGAACATTCAGTGACGCGGCCTTTTGTCTCGCTCGGTCCACGCGGTCGCGCCACGGCTCATCGCTGGAGTGTACACCCTCCGGGATCGGTGATCGAGCCGTGCCGCCAGTGCAACGCACCTGTACGGACGGACATTAGCGACGAATGTTATTTGTCATTTATTGTAACGGTAGGAAGAATAAATGTGTCCTGTCCCGAAACCGCTTTAGTCGTTTTTTGCTACCAAGCCTCTCCCTTGAGCATAGTGCGTGGGCGCGGCGATAAACCCAGTTCACTGCACGTGAGTGACTGTAAGCGGAGAAACCACACGCTCTCGCTCCACTTTCAAATATGACAGCATGTGTTGCAGACCCATTTTCTTTTCAACTAACAAGTTGTTTTTACGTTGTTGTGATGGTAAAACAAAATTCTTTATTATGTCAGTGGAAATGCCTGATATGAAACTCTTATAGGTGTTCTAGTCTTCAACATCGTTTAACATTGTTCTCGTTTTGATGTCCTCAGTTGCATTTTTTTTTTTTTTTTTCATTTGAATCCAACTACGTCTGGAAATACAGGATGTTTGAAAAAGAACTCCCTAATTTTAAGTCTAAATTCAATGGGGAAATTAATAAAAAAAATTATGTCAATGAGTACATATCATGAAAGAGAATTCCTTCAAGTTTTGTTTAATGTTGGTAGACGTCAACTTGGAATCCATTTGTTGCCCAGCACACATCGAGTCGATATTCCACTTCTCACCACATATACACCAATATTTCAGATCCATTTGTTGCCCAGCACACATCGAGTCGATATTCCACTTCTCACCACATATACACCAATATTTCAGATCCATTTGTTGCCCAGCACACATCGAGTCGATATTCCACTTCTCACCACATATTCACCAATATTTCAGATATAACTGTCCCAACTGCCATGACGATTCTTTCCCGTAAATGATTGATGTGTCTGATCTTTTCATTATACACAACATCTTTTATGTGGCCCCAAAAGAGAAAGTCCAGTGAGGTTATGTCTGGGCTTCATGATAGCCAAGGTATTGGGCCAGCCCTGCCTATCCACCTTCCTGGAAAGTGAGTATCAAGAGCCGCACGCACATGGTTACTGTAATGAGGTGGGGTGCCATCTTGTTGTAAAAACACAAGCCCCTTTTCCTCCTCAAATCGTCCCTTCAGGAAAAGACGTACTCTGTCAACACGTCACAGTAAACATCCCTGTTTATTGTTTCGTCTACAAAAATGAAATGACCAATCACATGATCTCCCATCAAATCGGACCAGACATGAACTTTGCGAGAGCCTCGTTGATGCTGAATAACTTCATGTGGATGCTCTGCCCCCCAAATTCTGGAGTTCTGACGATTAACTGTTCCACTGACATGAAATGCTGCTGAGTTGCTCTGCACTGCACTGTACACACGCCTGGACTGAACTGAGGGAACACCGGAAAAAGCAGCTTTGGTGCCATCTCAAGGTCAAGCAGACCTGCCAACTGCAGAGGAGCCAAACTTGGAGAGTTGATAAATTAAACTCCACTAACTAGAATAGTGTATGTCACTTTGTTCAGATTCAGGGTGGAGTATAGTAACCACAAATGGAATTCTAGAGGTCGCATTCCCAATAAGTTTCACAAGGTCCTTAGCTACTTGACATTCTTCCAGCCCATGGGCGTACCCAGCGAGGGGCAGAGGGGGGGCAGCTGCCCCCCCCCCAGAAGATATTGGCAGTTTTACACTAGTTTACTGTTTTATTTAATAAGAAATGCTGCATGTTTTCTCGGATTGTACAAGTGCATTCTTGTATTTAAAAAGTTTATTAAAAGCAGTTTTTCACTGGTTTACTGTTTTATTTAATAAGAAGTGCTGTATGTTGTCTCGAGTCCTTGTTTCCTGAGACTAGTATGACCTGCCCCCCCCCCCCCCCCCTCCCCCTAGTTCAGATTCTGGGTACGCCCTTGTTCCAGCCTCTTAAGTTTTCCAATCTGGGCAAAATTTCTGTCACACGACATAAATGAATTGCCAGAGACCAAAAATTTATCATCATACTTGCCTAAAATCCAAAGAAAAAGTGTCATTTTATTCTTATTCCATCCAGTGCATGTATCAGACCAGATGGTAAACCTTTGAATTCTACAACACTCAGGTCTACTGAGGGCTTTAAAGAAGCATGAAGCAATTTTATTTCCGGCCCAACCACTTATAATATTCATACCATCAAAACATGAGCGCCTTATTGTCGCCAACATTAACACACATATTAAAGCATAAAAGCTGGTGTGAATAATACATCGGACTGTGGGTGAGAGAAAGCAAAGATAACACTTATCTACCAAGCATACGTATACGTCACTATTGGGAAGCCGAGGAGATATAGTATTGTCTTTTGTTGCTTCCCTTTCTTTCTCAATTTTGTTGTAGTGTATTTCTAAAGCCGTTTTTGCCTCTCTGTCGCCAGGTTTTTCTGATAGCTCTGCTGATAGTAAGTCACATTTGCAGCGAGTATCCATGTGTGGTTGAAGGAATGAAATTTATGGGAAAAGTTTTTTAAAGGTTTTACAATAAAAACTTATACATAATCTTGGAGTCTGAATATCTCTCCATAAGGGGATGGTAAAGTCTGCTGATATTCAAATCTCGACTCAAATATTCCTTGTTTGTATTCTCTTTATCATAATGACTCTCGATCGTAGCAAAAGAGGTGCCATGCTCGAAAACAGACTTCTCATCTGTTGCTGTGAACTTACTTCTTTGTGCCTTATTACCCCACTTTTCTCTCAACACTTACTTCACCTTTCTTCTTTACTGACACAAGAGTTTCGATTCTGGGTTTGGTTATTGTGAAAAATGTATAAAAGTGGTCTTACAGAGCTGAACAGTGCCACGCTTTCCACCTGCCAACGAGTAACATATCGTAGCTTCCCATCTGCATTCTTTTGCGTCGTCATACTGACCCTGGCGTCTTCTGTTTACACACTTAATGAGCATCAAACCCGTCAAAAGGGAGTTTTGCTTCATATAATCTTTGAGGGCATGAAAGTCTTGGAATAAAACTTTTCTTTGCTTATATGGAACTCAAACACACGAATGTTTGCACTTGCAGGTAAACTGAAACAAAACATGATATATATTTATTTAGTCATCATAAAAACTAAGATTAGAAATGATAGGTCATTCCTTTGCAAAAAATTCCACAAAGCAACCAAATATTAAGTAATAACATTAGATATTAGTAATGAATTTTTAGTACACTCCTTTTCTGTAGGCTCAGTTTGTGCGTCTATCAACAAGTTTTTACTGTTCATGTAAGGTTTCCTTTCACTTCTACGAAACTTTCTTCCATCGCGAACTCCTTTCCCTTCACTTCTACGGAACTTTCTTCCATCGCGAACTGATTCACCCTTTTTAATCCTCTACTCGAGTCACTGCGCAAAATGCCTCATATTACAAGTTGCCGCACTGTCGCAGACAACGCTCGCAAACAATTACAAACATTTGTGGCACTTAACCCGCTTTAGCATCAGCAGTGGGCCGGTAAATACCACTCATGTAATCTTTCAGGCATTATGTGCACTACTAGAAATGATCACACGATCGTAGTGCTTAGCCTGCTTTTCAGGTTCTTGGCAACTGCGGCACTTAGGCTGGTATTAGTTTGGAGGTATAATTGAATATAATATTGTCAAATTTTCTTTCACAAAGATCTTCGACGTGGCACATAAGGAGTATTACCCATGGAGGTAAAAAAAGAATTGAGTAGTCATTACGTCACAAACTTCAAGCCACTGTCCGCCATCTTAAGTAGCCCAAAACACAAGTTGCACCGCATTCATACCTCCTCTACCACCGCGGTGATACTTCCTCGTGACGTCACTCTGACATGCCCGTGTCCAATTTCGACAGAGTTCGGTGTTTTGACTGAGTGCAGGCGTAGTTATTTCATGCAAACTGCCAGCTTGCAGTGTTTGTGAGCGTACTAATCGATCCAATCGTAATCTAAAGTTAAAAGGAATCATGTTTCGTTCGTAAGTGTCGCCGTTCAAACAATATTTTCATTTGAATTCATGAATTATGTTTGCACTGTTTACTTTTATTGCAGTGAATTTATTTCTGTCATTTGACTTTAACCCTGGAGTGGGTGCGTGGGGTAAACCTGTCACCCAGCGGTTTTACATTGTCATTATTTCCGTTACGCTTGAAGTTGCAGCGTTCCGTCGCTCAGTACCTTTCAAATGGGTGCATTGTTGAAGATCCGTTTGCAGCTAACGTCAGTTGGACAGCTAAACAGAAAGCAGCAGGACTTTGAAGTGAGTTGGGGTACAACTGCCCTCCACACGCCTGTCTACGTAACAATTTCTTAAGGTAGGTGTTTTCCTTTTTTTAAACATTTTTCATACTTAATTCGTTGTAAGTACAATATTTAAAATTTTTATTAATCTGAATAAAATAGCTATGTTAACTAAAGTGATTCATATGCAGTTATACAAACTGTACTCATAAACATGTTTCTTTAGTGATGTCAGATCCGAAGAAAAGAAGAGTGGACGTGTCTTCCTATCCTGTAGTGTGGATGAGGTGGCTCGAAGGAGATGCGGAGAGTGATGAAAATGACTTATTTGATTCTGAAGAATCTGATTCAAATGAAGATGATCAACTAATGGAAAGCGATCATGATACTGAAACTGTACAATCTGCAGATGAGTTCGATCGTAAGAACGGTGAGTCTAGTATTTCCTATTATCTTGGGAAAGGCAGTAAAACAAAATGGTCTAAGTCTTTTCCTACAGGAAACGTGAGAACATAGTGAGAGAATATAATAACTCATCTACCTGGCTCCAAGTTGCAAGCATCAGCAATACTTGCTGAAGATTAGACTTTTCTTAGCCACCGGTGTTTACAAAATTATAGTTAACAGCACAAATATTTAGGTAAGAAATTTGAAAAGAAAATTTCAGAGACATAGAGATGCTAGACTCACTGATGAGATTGCAATAAGAGCACTTTTCCGAATACTGTACCTAAAAGGAACCCTAAGAATTTCTAGAAAGACACTAGCATGCTCTGGGATAACTCTAGAGGATACGGGTTAGAATCCTGTTACCTAACTATGAGTGAAAAAATATTTAAATTTCTTCTGAGATGTTTACGTTTTGATGACGTGAGGGACAGAAACCTTCGAAAAGAAATTTATAAATTAGCCCCAATTAGAGACATTTTGAGACTGTTGTTCATAATTTTTCAAAACACTTTGTTCCAAGTGAATATTTGACAGTCGACGAACAGTTACTTTCTTTTCGAGGAAAATGTCAGTTTAGATAGTATCTTCCTAAATATCCCGCCAAATACGGCATTACGACATTTGCTTTGGTAGATGCTAAAACTGCCTATACTTTCAACTTGGAAACTTATGCTGGCACTCAGCCAGACGCCCCTTACAGTAATTCTCCTACAGATGTAGTAACGAGGTTAATGGAATGTTTCAGCGGGACTCACCGTAGCATTACTGGTGACAGCTGGTTCAGTAGTATACCACTGGCTACGAAGCTGTTAGAAGACAATGGACTGACATACACTGGAACGCTCCGGAAAACAAAAAGGAAACCCCCAAGGAGTTTTTACGTAATAAGCAAAGACCTCAATATTCTTCGTTGTTTGGCTTTCAAGAGAATTGTACGCTAACTTCATACTGCCCTAAAGTTACTCTAGATGTTCTCTTGATATCTACATTACATCATGATGATACCATTGATAAAGATACATGAGATTCACTGAAACCAGAAATTGTAACTTTTTACAATATGTCAAAGATTGGAGTTGATTTACTTGATCAGCTAATTTAAAAAAAAAAAAAAAAAAAAAAAAGATGTGTCGCGAAACACTCGTAGGTGGCCTATGGTTGTTTTCTATAAGTTACTTAATGTTTCTGCTATGAACGCACTGTGCGTATACCGAGCAAATTCTAGAACACCTAAATCATTGCCGGCCGGAGTGGCCGTGCGGTTCTAGGCGCTACAGTCTGGAGCCGAGCGACCGCTACGGTCGCAGGTTCGAATCCTGCCTCGGGCATGGATGTGTGTGATTTTCTTAGGTTAGTTAGGTTTAATTAGTTCTAAGTTCTAGGCGACTGATGACCTCAGAAGTTAAGTCGCATAGTGCTCAGAGCCATTTTTGAACCTAAATCATTGAAAAGAACGGAGTTTCTGCAGAGGTTGGCCTGGGAAACGATGAAACCTCAAATTCAATACAGATCTGCGTTCCCTCAAATTCCCATTGAACTACGGCGGCGTGCACGTGTTCTACTGGGCATAAATTCAACAGTTACACCACAAGACAATCACAGGGAAGGTTCTAAAGGACGTTGCTATGAGTGTCGAAAGGCAGAAAGACAAGTCAACTAGAAAATGGTGTCATAAATGTAACAGGTGTATATGTTTGTCTCATTTGCATACTGTATGTGTTAACTGTCTCTGAAATA
Source organism: Schistocerca americana (assembly GCF_021461395.2). Lineage (NCBI taxonomy): Eukaryota > Metazoa > Arthropoda > Insecta > Orthoptera > Acrididae > Schistocerca > Schistocerca americana. The sequence continues at coordinate 304,123,533 of NC_060120.1, read as the reverse complement.
ATTTATTGAAATATTTTTTTTTTTTTGAAAATTTGTGTTTTAATTCCACCCTACACATTTATAAACACAGAAACAGCAAATAAAGAACATTTGATAATCATTTCAATGAGTAATTAATAAACATAAATGGAGGACGGGAGTGGGCAACGGCCTTGCTGCAGTGGATACACCGATTCCCGTGAGATCACCGAAGTTAAGCGCTGTCGGGCGTGGTCGGCACTTCTATGGGTGACCATCCAGGCCGCCATGCGCTGTTGCCATTTTTCGGGGTGCACTCCGCCTCGTGATGTCAGTTCAGGAGCTACTCGACCGAATAGTAGCGGCTTCGGTCAAGAATACCATCATAACGACTGGGAGAGCGGTGTGCTGACCCCACGCCCCTCCTATCCGCATCCTCCACTGAGGATGACACGGCGGTCGGATAGTCCCGGTAGGCCACTCGTGGCCTGAAGGCGGAGTGGAGGACAGGAATTCCCCAAGCACCTAACCCCGTAACGAAAGAGTACACGTCTACTGCATGGTTAATTTACCTTACTGTACTCAGTTCCGTTCTTTCTCGTGTTTTTGATTGTCTTCCAAATCACAAACGCTCTGTCAACGGTCACGTGCCCGCACAACACATGGCTCCGTAACCGCGCTGATCGTTGGGGCAGCATCTCATGCCCTACATTCCCCCCTCCATGTATTATTCATGGTTCACATTGTCTCACCCTTTAAAAAGATTCTGGCTAGAGCAGCCAGAGACAGCGGTCGTGCGCGTATGAGTTTTGTGTGCACGATTGTATGAATATGTATGTGTGCTTTGCTTCATATCCGAATAACGCTTTCGCTGAAAATTACCTGAAACTCTTTTCGTCTTGTCTGTCTGCCTCTCGGCGCGTGAGTAGCATTCTATCCGTTTCACAGTACAGTTATTCCTTCATGAAGTTTGTTGTAAATAATTCATTGCACTTCAACAGGAATAATGATGTACACAATTACAATACCAGAAGAAAAAAATGACGTTCATTACGCCACATTAAGGTCATCTGTAGCACCAACATGTGTTACCACTGGCGCAATCAAAAAGTTTTGGTCACTTATCCACTGATATGAAATACCTGACAGACAGCAAAGTAAAATTCGAAACTAAGCTGAAAACGTTTCTCTTTGACAATTCCTCATTTTCCGCAGAAGACTGTCTATTACCGCAATGGGTGAATCGTGAGGGGTAGGATTTAATGACTAACATGTCTGTCTTCATTTAAAAAACAAAAAAGTAATAAATGATCAGCATGTAGGCATAGTTAAAAAAAAAGTTTTCTATGTATAATGAGTCGTTCCACATCGTTATGATTTATCGTGCAGATCATACATGGAACATGGAACTAAGTAAGAAATAACTATTGGTATATCACAAAGCATAGTATAGACTTATACAGGGTGAGGCATTTAAAACTGATTGTTGGAGTATTTGGCGAAATAAACATCGTATTAAAAAAAAAGTGGTAATAAACGTTGTCCACCTCCAAGGGGGACATCCATTAACATAACTCTCGACCCCCTGCACCACCCCCGGGGGCAGGCGGAGGGGGAGGGGTGACTTCGAAATCTTACATAGGAACCCCTATTTTTTTAATTGCAGATTTGAATTCTCCGTGAAAAAATATGTAACTTTTGTATGAAACATTTCTTTTGTTTCATGATAGATGGCGCTGTAATGGGCAAACATGGAAATGAGGTGACAGTTGTTGCAAAACGGTACTATCTCAAACAAATATACATCCTATCAAGACAATCGAAGTACTTTTTTGATATTTTTGATAAAGCTATCATGTGACACTTCCCACAATCGGTGGGAGTCAAGACCATGATCATGCGCTCAGTCCGCGGTCAGACTGTGGATGTTACTTCAATGATTCGGACTGTCCATTTGTCGTCGCAATTGTTGCATGATGTTAGTGATTGCAGAGAGGGTCGATATGATTGCCGCGTACTTTTAGGCTCAGACTAATGTTATCGAAACTCGTCAGAGGTATGCTACTCTATTGCCCGGAAGGAATGTACCGTCTGCAACGACGTTTCGCCGTATTGTCCACCTATTTACTGAAACGGGAAGTGTTAACCATAGAGAAAGAGTCCGACCGCGGCCTTTGACAAACGAAAATAACACAGTGAATGTTTTAGCAGCGGTTGCTGCAAATCCTCGCACTAGCTCTCGGCTAATTGCGCGAGGTTCAGGAATTTCGCAAAGAAGTGTTCTACATATACTGTATGCACACAAATGGCTTCCATGTCATTTATCACTGCATCAAAAACTGCGTGGTGACGATTTTCTCAATCGCCTGAATTTCTCCAACTGGATACAGGAACAACTGGCAGCCAATAATAATTTCATTTCACAGATACTTTTCTCCTATGAATCAAATTTTACGAATCGTGGTCAAGTGAATCAACATAATGTGCATTATTGGTCAGTGGAGAATCCCTATTGGGTAAGGCAAGTTGAACATCAACGCCCATTCAGTGTCAACATTTGGTGTGGTATTTTAGGAACATAGGTAATTCGTCCATACTTCAAAGACGGTAATCTGACAGGTCAAATGTACAGCGATATTGTGGATAATGTTTTACCCATACTAATGGACGATGTTCCACTTCAAACGAGACTGGATATGTGGATTCAACACGATGTATGCCGAGCGCATTATTCATGACTAGCTCGAGAAGTTATGAATCGAAACTATCCGGGTTTAGGATTGGACGCGGAGGTCCTCAAACGTGGCCCGCACGTTCACCCGATTTGACTGCTGCCGATTTTTTCTGTGGGATGGCTAAAAGAGAGAGTTTACGTGGATGTACCAACAACCCCCGAAGATATGCGGCAGCGAATTCACAATGAATGTGCAAACATTAGCACAGAGACACTAATACATGTGGGACTGTCGTTCAGACACAAGAGTTGCAATGTGAATTAGAAACGACGGACAACATTTCGAACATTTGCTGCACTGAAACACTTGTGAGAGGCAAGGGGACTCACAGTAATCAAGCACCCCGAGATAGTGAGAGGCAAGGGGACCCACCAAAATCAAGCACCCCAAAGGGAACACATTACTACTACGTCCACATCTTTGTTCCTGGGTAACGCTGAATGTAGTCTAAGCATGCATTGCAGGAGGGTAGGTGGTCTCACGTGATAACGTTTTCCCAAATATCAAATAATGTTCTTTGATTTACCTAATCGGATGTGTATTTTTGTGAGATATTACCGTTTTACAACAGTTGCCAACTCATTTCCATGGTTGCCGAATACAGTGCTACCTATACTGAAACGAAAGAAATGTTTCGTACAAAAGTTACATATTTTTTTCACGGAGAATCCAAATCTGCAATAAAAAATATGGGTTCCTATTTAAGGGTTCAAAGTCACCCCCCCTCTCCCGCCCCCGGGGACGGTACATGTTCTCGTTTTCTCCATGCTATTTATTAAGTACCTTTTCTTATACCTAGTTCTTGAGTAATCAGTCAACAACTCACTTATTCTTTTTCGCGCGAGTCTTGCCTTGAAGTACACTGCGTCTAAAAGACGTCCTGTATTAATTGCCGAACGAACGAATAAAGGTATTGTCATCTCAGCATTGGAGATAGAGTTGTACGTTATTTATTGCAAACTAGCAGGCTAACCGGTCGGACGGGCCAGTACCTAGCCCTACGGCCAAAACTCGTCATGGCACTTAATGAACGTGATAACACTTCTGGAGTATCGCTTATGGTAATTGAGTTTAATTTACAATCGTTAGAGATTTTCTCTTCTCTAATAACATGTTTTCTAATATTTGTTGTATGATGGTATTGGTTACACATGCCATAAAGGGCATTGTTCTTTGGTAGTCTCTGCTGATTTCCAGTGTGTCTAGTCAAATGACTGTACTGCTGAGGGTTTAGAGGAACTGTGACACAGCTATGCTATGTTGGTTGCACACAGCTAGGTATAGCCTACACATTGGAATTCTGGGGTCGCCGGCTTTTTGTGTTGGCAAGTATACAATAAATGGTCTACAGTGACAATCGTGGGAGTATTCGTCTCAAAAGAATGATGACTTGAAATGTAAGTTTCAAAATTGGAAATCACTTTCGATCAAGCAACGAATATTGACTCACTGGTACAGACAAACGTTCACAAGATAAGTTACCGTACAACCTTAAGTCACGGATACTCTTTCCTTTCATGTGTTAATCAAGGGCTTTCCTCTATACTTCGAATTTTGCAGTCGTGGATTTGAAGGAAGCTAGCTCAGAAACAAATGGAATATATTGCTTTCAATTAGACTTCAGCAAGTATTCCTTGTTCTTTGAATACCGCTCCAGTCAGCTAATGGATCCACATTCTGCAGTGCGGCCTCTTCCTACGTACTGTACATGTGTGCACTCACTAAAACTGCATGTCCACCTAGAGACCAGAAGTGTCATCTCTCAGGATCGCTCACTCTAAACTTGATACTCTCAACATCCTTAAAATGCCACCTGCGCCTCTACAGGGCCCAAAATAGCACCACAAAATTGTTTTAACATCCGTGTCTTTCAGACAATTAACCTCAGGAGTAAAAGCTGGAATTTTCATTGGCCAATTCCTACTCTCACTAATAGCATTCCTCATCAAAGTGCTGCTTCCTCCGAGGATTTTTCAAGAGGTTATTTCCAATAGGTTCCAGTGAACATCTACCATCAACAGAAATTTTCTAGTCTTTAAGCCAGTGCAATAGCCCTTTATCGCAACCCATTTGGAAGGACTACAAGAAGAGCGGCACAACATCTTCAGGCTGGACAAAATCGTAAACTACCTCTGGGTACCACAATAGTCAGTGCAGCCAGGAATGATATGTTATATAGGTCAATTGGATGGAAATGTAGAACTCAGCAACATCCTTGGTGCCATTCAAGAGGAGTAAGCTATGTGCTATCACTGTGTTCCACTCTCTCCCTTTTCTCATCATAATACAACACAAACGTGACAACATAATACATACACAGTGATTACAGACAACTACATGTATCACAAATCCTTAAGACACAGCTGACGTAGTGTGAGGAAATAGGCCATTGTGCCTGAAGGAAGAAACCTCTTTCTGACTGGATGACGGAATGGTTCAAATGGCTCTGGGCACTATGGGACTTAACATCTGAGGTCATCAGACCTTAAAACTTAGAACTACTTAAACCTAACTAACCTAAGGACACCACATACATCCATGCCCGAGGCAGGATTCGAACCTGCGACCGTAGCGGTCGCGCGGTTCCAGACTGTAACGCCTAGAACCGCTCGGCCACCCCGGCCGGCGGATAGTGGAATTTTCCCACTCAATATGTCCCATCCAAAAACGCAATGTGACTCTTTCTTTCCACGTAAAGATAAGCGTTCTGTGACTGTCGGTTCCAGTATCTTACTGAATTTCATCAAAATACAGAAAATAGACAAAAATGCGGTGCATATATAGCACACAACTCACCTGAGGTGTAATTACGGTGAGAGGGAGTTTATGCAAGTCACTCCTGCGGTACCAGAGCTCGAGGCTTGGCCATGGCCGGTCTATTGCCCCACATTTCCAACATGCATACACAGCACGCTGCAGCGGCAGGTGTGGCCCTATGGTCCACAGCTCTGTAAGGCACCAGCTGTGCTCACCAGTCCTCGTGGCGACGAGGAACTCTGTATCCAATGGGAGCGACGTCCCATTAAACAGTTCCAAATCGTCTGGCGTGCCATCTTCCAACAAGATTAGCGTGAATGCCGAAACTAGCTGCCACAATGAGTCCTGCCCCTGTTGTAGAAATATATAAGCAAATTTATTAAAATCTCAAACTTAAATATGTTAAACATAATAACTACAGTGTAATTACAGATTCTGTGGACCATAGCAAAAAATCATTCTTTGAGCTTGCATCCGGGACATCATCATTTTCTCTTCCAACATTTCAGCTAAGAATCTTCTAGCCATTGTCAAGACTGCCGGCCGGGCTGGTCCAGCGGTTCTAGGCGCGTCAGCCTGGAACCGCGCGACCGCTACGGTCGCAGCTTCGAATCTTGCCCCGGGCATGGATGTGTGTGATGTCCTTAGGTTACTTATGTTTAAGTAGTTCTAAGTTCTAGGAGACTGATGACCTCAGATGTTAAGTCCCATAGTGCTCAGAGCCATTTGAACCATTTAAACCATTGTCAAGATTAGGTCATAGACTTACTTCTGAATGTGAAAGTGTGCCTACTTACTCTTCGAAACGCCAAAATCACGTACCTCAGAGGCAAAAAAACAACAACATAAAAATCACTTAACGACAAATCTTTAGGCGTACACCCACTTCTTCCAGCGAAGTTGCACGAGAAGCAATCTCAGATTGTGGGACATGTGATCTGCATGTCGCCAATCTCTCCAATTGTTATTGACAGTAAATAAATACCTTGACGTCAAGGTATCTTTATTCAAGTAGGTCCTCATTTGGCCTGACATGGTATGGACGCAACAAGCCGTTGGAAGCCCCCTGCAGAAACACTGAGCCATAGCTGCCTCTAAAGCCGTCCATAATTGTGAAAGTGCTGGTGCATGATGTGCACGAAATGACCTCTCGTTATGTCCCATAAACGTTCGTTGAGATTCACGGCGGGCGATCCGGGTGGTCGAATCATTCACTCGAATTGTCCAAAATATGCTTCAAACTGGTAAAAAGGCGCAGAGTCTTCCACAAAAATTTCATCCTTGTTAGGGAACATGAAGTCCATGAATGGCTGCAAATGATCTCCAAGTAGCCAAACATAAACATTTCTAGTCAGTTATCGGTTCAGTTGGACAAGAGGACCCAGTCCATTTCATGTAGACACAGCCCACACATATGTGGAGCCACCACCAGCTTGCACAGTGCCTTGTTGACAATTTGTATCTGTGGCCCTGTGGGGTCTGTGTCTCACTCGAAAACTACGATCAGCTGCTAGCAATTGAAACTGGGAGTCATCTGACCAGGCCACTGCTGCCAGTCATCTAACCGAGCGAGGTGGCACAGTGGTTAGACACTGGACTCGCATTCGGGAGGATGACGGTTCAATCCCACATCCGACCATCCTGATTTAGGTTTCCGTGATTTCCCTAAATCACCCCAGGTAAGTGCCGGGATGATCTCTTTCAAAGGGCATGGCCGACTTCCTTCCCCGTTCCCTCCGATGAGACCGATCTCCTCGCTGTCTGGTCTCCTTCCCCAAACAACCACCAACCCCCCAGTCATCTAGGGTCCAAATGATGTGATCATGAGCACAGGAGAACACTGCGGGCGATGTTGTGCTGTTAGCGAAGACATTCACAATGGTCGCCTGCTGCCATGCCCCATTAACGCCAGATTTCAGCGCGCTGTCCTAATGGATACATTTGTCGTACGTCTCACATTGATTTCTGTTGTTATTTCACGCATTGTTGCTTGTCTGTTAGCACTGACAACACTACGTAAACGCCGCTGCTCTCGGTCGTTAAGTGAAGGCCGTTGCCCACTCTGTTGTCCGTGGTGAAACCAGAAATTTGGTATTCTCAGCACATTCTTGACCCTGTAGATTTCAGAATATTGCGTTCCCTAACGATTTCCTAAATGAAAGTCCTGTGCATCTAGCTCCAACTACCATTCCGCATTCAAAGTCTTTTAATCCCCATCGTGCAGCCACAATGAGTCTGAAATCTTCTCACATGAATCATCTAAGGATAAATGATGGCTCTCCTGGTGTACTGCCCTTTTATACCTTGTGTACGCGACTCTACCGCCACCTGTATATGTGCATATCGCTATCCCATGACTTTTTGTCGCCTTGGCGTAGAATTATTAAAACCTGACTCACAATCACGAATGATTTCGACTTGTCTAGCAGCTCTGTATTTATTCATGCCCTACATTTGCAAATATTTTATCTTTGATATGTAACTTTCATCTCTTACTTCTGCTGATATGTAGTAGCTAAGAGGGTGAGTCAAATGAAAACTTTAAATGTTTTTTTTTAAATGTTATTTATTGTGCAGAAGTGGTACAAACCTGTATCACGTTTCAACATAATCTCCCCAATGCTCAATGCAAGTCCTCCAGCGCTTACAAAGTGCATAAATTCCTCTAGAAAAAAAATCTTTTGGTAGTCTGCGCAACCACTCATGCACTGCGTGGCGTACCTCTTCATCAGAACGGAACTTCTTTCCTCCCATTGCGTCTTTGAGGGGTCCAAACATATGGAAATCACTTGGGGCAAGGTCTGGTGAGTATGGTGGATGAGGAAGACACTCAAAATGCAGGTCTGTGATTGTTACAACTGTTGTACGGGCAGTGTGAGGCCTTGCATTGTCATGTTGCAAAAGGACACCTGCTGACAGCAATCGACGTCGCTTTGATTTGATTGCAGGCCGCATGTGATTTTTTAGGAGATCTGTGTATGATGCACTGGTTACAGTGGTCCCTCTAGGCATTTGATGCTCCAAAATGACGCCTTTTTCGTCCCGAAAGAGAGTCAGCATAACCTTCCCTGCTGATGGTTCTGTTCGAAACTTCTTTGGTTTGGGTGATGAGGAATGGCGCCATTCCTTGCTCGCTCTTCGTTTCCGGTTGGTGGAAGTGAACCCAGGTTTCATCCCCAGTAACGATTCTTGCAAGGAAGCCATCTCCTTCTCGTTCAAAGCGCCGAAGAAGTTCTTCACAAGCATCAACACGTCATTCTCTCATTTCAGGAGTCAGCTGCCATGGCACCCATCTTGCAGACACTTTGTGAAACTGGAGCACATCATGCACAATGTGGTGTGCTGACCCATGACTAATCTGTAAACATGCTGCAATGTCATTCAGTGTCACTCGGCGGTTTTCCTTCACTATCGCTTCAATTGCTGCAATGTTCTGTGGAGTCACAACTCGTTGTACTTGACTTGGACTAGGAGCATCTTCCACTGAAGTCACACCATTTGCGAACTTCCTACTCCATTTGTAGACTTTCTGCTGTGGCAAACATGCATCACCGTACTGAACCTTCATTCGTCGATGAATTTCAATAGGTTTCACACCTTGACTACGCAAAAACCGAATAACAGAACGCTGTTCTTCCCTGGTGCAAGTTGCAAGTGGGGCGGCCATCTTTGCACTGACACTGCGACAGTATATGTGCATCTGCACTATGCTGCCACCTACAAGCCATTCTGCACGCTGTTTGTAGCACGCTTACCGACTTACAGGATAAAGGCGCGAAATTTCGATTTGTTATTACAAATTTATGGTTTTCATTTGACTCACCCTCATATCATGTTAGCCAACTGGCGTTGAAACACGTAAGAATCGACACACAATAAGCATAACCAACACCACCGAGGTTGCGGCATCGCAGAATGCAGCATTACACTTTTCCTCGGATATCAGTAGTGCCGTTTAGACGCAAGTACATTTATACAGTTTGTCTTTGCAGCTTACAAATCTACTGCAGTGAATGTGAAAGCAAAGTCGCTGTCAGGTTACTCTCAGTAGAATGAAGAGATCCCAGCGGATACAGGTCACGTGTGGTCTATGGCACTGCATAAGTATTACAGGAAATGCAGAGGAAGGCATAAAAAGCACAGGAAAACATAAAAATTTATAATTTGTGATGGATGTTGAAATTAATGAAATAACTGAATTAAATGTTTTGATATAAATTATAAGTGGTTAGTTGTCAGTTTTTGTCTAGTAGTGTAACTGCGCACACACTCAACAATTTCAACCCTAAATTTAAGCATTTGTATCCTAAAACGTATACATAAAGATTATCTGACGTTAAATTGATATATTTGTAAATCCTTTTAATTTTCAAAGGCTAAAAAGTACGTTTGCTAGAAACCCATAATGAATTAATAATACGTAATCTGATATAATGTTTGCAACAGATTAACTGGAATCCTCAGTGTAGCTTTGCATATTGTAGTTTTGGTCAGTCAGAGATTAAATATGCGCACTTCATACTTAGTCACTAGTCACAGACTCCCACTGGCAATGATAGAAAGTTTCTGCAAAATATCGGAAAAGGACATAATGATGACCAGGAGGCATGCCCAATGAACGATGAAATATTATTTTCATCACAACTATATGTCTACATTGCATCAAATAATAAAGAAATTGTATAGGATATGACAATACTAAAATATTTAGAACGTCGAGGGGTCAATGACTCATAAAATGCAGAGTAAAAATAGACACTAAGCTAGAGAGAAACAGATTCATTAGGCAGGAAGTCACCAAATATAGATTATGACAGTTTATTTAAAAGAGAAGAGGAATACCAGATGATACCAAATGAAAAGTTCATCATCTTACAGTATGAATATTACATAGGGCATCACAGGAGGAATGGTCAATATTCAGGGATATGACACCAATGTTATTTGAAGCAAAAAAAAAACTTCATTTTAACTATTGCAAATAGTTTCCGAGATACAACACATTTAATGTACATTTGTTTTTGGGGTAGTGGCACACACGTTTGAGTCTTACCCGCACAAACTCTTTCACTTTTTATTCCAGCCCAACCTTCTTCGTCGCTCTCAACCTCTTTGCCCAGGATGTGTTTCTACTATTGAACTCGCGCGTTGAATGCGCAGTTGTCCATGGTGTGTTGTGAGTGAAGTGGTCTGAGGGACTAAAAGTGCATCAGAAAGAAACATCAGTTAGCCACGTTTGTACAAGTGCTGGCTAAAATTCCACGCACCTACACTGATGAAGAAAGTGCAGATATGATGTATGTTTACAGCTTCTGCGACAGTATTCCTGCTGCTGTCGAAGAATACCGTTGTTGCTTCCCGACATGTCGAATTCCTGTTCATAGAATGTTTCCGAGTTTACAGCACATTGCGTGAAACAGGAATTCTTCCAAGTTCTCGTTTTTCGTCAGAATGTGTACTTCAGCAAACTGTGCAGAAACTGCAACACAATGTCGAAATGGTGCAGCGAGGTCCTATGACCAGCACACGGTGACTTTCTGCACGTATCAGTGTCCCTCAAACACGGCTATAGCGAACATCACATGTAGAAAACTTGTGCTCAGTTCACATACAACGAGTCCACAATCTTCACATTGGCGCCAATGCCACGCTACATTAATTTTGTCGCCGTTTTAATGACTATAGTTATATGCTTCCATTAACACTATTCAGTGATGAAGCCACGTTTGCGAGGAATGGAATCACCAACACACGTAATAATCATCGATGGTTGCTGGAAAATCAACATGCTACAGTGGAAACCAATATCCAAGTTCGTTTTTTGATCAATGTTTTGTGCTTCATGATCGACAACACGTTAATATGTCCAATCCAGCGAATGATGGGATAGAACTACTTGCATTTTTTGGAAAATTCGTTTGCTGCACTACTTAAAGACGTTCCTTTGGCCATGTGAACTGCAATATACTTCCAACATGACGGAGACGGAGCCGATCCACTTTTTACCAGATGTGTAAGGGAACAGCTGAACCGCACTTATCATTCCAAACGAGTGCGAACTGCTTAGCACAATGGACTCGCATTCGAGAGGATGACGGTTCAAACTCGCTTCTGGCCATCCTGATTTAGATTTTCCGTGATTCCCCTAAATCGCTTAAGGCAAATGCCAGAATGGTGCCTTCGAAAGGTCACGGCCGCTTTCTTTCTCCATCCTTCCCTAAACCGAGCTTGTGCTCCGTCTCTAATGGCCTCGTTGTCGGAGGGACGTTAAACACTAAAGTCCCCCTCCTCCTACTTCTTACCAGTCCAATCGCTGGAGTGGTCGTGGTAGTACATTTAACTGGCCACCAAGATCACCAGACCTTACGCCTTTAGATTTTTGCTTATGGGTGGATGAAGTCTAATGTGTGCAAACGAAAGGTAAATAAGCATGATGAACTGCTAGGGCGCATCGTGAACGCTGCTGCCCTCATTGCGGAACATACAGAGGCACTCAAACAAGTAACAACATGTTCAAAGAGTGCACAACCGCTCGGCCACCGAGGCCTGCCACTGTACACAGTACACAATTCTGTACAATGTTTTCATAGCCTTCGCATTTAGCGTTTTCTTAAACGGAATAAGGGAGCACATCCGCAGTAATCAATCATTTCCTCTGCTCATCTTTCATTTGAAACAGAAAAAGTACTGAAGCGACACAGACGCCATTATCAACATCTCACTGAGTTTGAACGAGCGCTGAAGATGGACGTTCCTTCTGCGATATTTCAGAAAGACTTGGCAGGAATGCAGCCACTGTACGTGATTGCTGGCAGCAGTAGTCACGAGAACGTACGTTCGTAAGAAGACCGGACTCTGGACAGCCAGGTGGCACTACAGAGAAGGAAGGGCGTCGTGTTCGGCGTATCGCTTTGGCGCATCGTAAGTGCAAACGCAGCAGCAAGTTGAGCAGTAGTTGGCGCCACAGTTACACAACGAACTGTTGCAAATCGGTTACTTCAAGAACAGCTTTGAGCCAGATGACCTGTAGCGTTCATTCACGAACTGTTGTTCATGAAATCGTGAGTGATCGACTAAATTATTGCAAGTTGTGTGCGCGATGGGTGCCCAAGATGCTTACCGAAGAACACAAAAGGAACAGAGTCAGTGCCGCTCACGAATTTCTTGACAGTTTTGAGACTGAAGGCGCGGCTTTTCTCAACTCTACAGCGACAGGAGATGAAACTTGGGCTTATCGCAATACTGCAGGGAGCAAACGGCAACAGTCCAGTGAAACCATACTGTTTCTCCTACAGCCAAAAAATTCAAAACTCAGCAAACAGCGAGGAAACTCATGGTATTTTTTGGAAAGAGTTGAAACAATAAATGCTGTAAGGTATTGTGAGACAATGAAGAAACTTCGCATACCAATACAAAACAAACATGGCGGGAGGCTGATAATGGGAGTCTGTCTCCTTCACGAAAATGACCGTCCGCACACCGGTAATGCAACAAAAGAGTTGTTGACTGCGTTTGGTTGGGATGTTTTAAGGCACCCCTCTCACAGCCCCAATCTCGCACCTACTGACTATCAACTGTTCACTAAATTGAAGGAACACCTTCGTGGGAAATACTTTTCCGGGAACGACGAGGTGAAAACCGAAGTGAAGAACTGGCTGAAAAAGGCGGCGGGAGACGTCTATGGCACAGCAATCTAAAAACTCGTCCCACGGATGAAAAAATATATTGAGGTAAATGGCGATTATGTGGAAAAATAATGCAAGACCTTTATTACAATACATGTAAATTTTATTATAATAAATTCAGATTTTGTACTTCAAACAATTCTTGTAACGATACTTTCCGGATTAGCCTTGTATTAACCGAACTTACCAGTAAGAAGCAAAGAAAGGCCCCCAGGTCTCTGAAGTAGCTTCAGCAAGATATTCAGTTATCAGCTTTGTAAAGGTGTTCTTATTGTATTTCAGTGCAAAGCAGGGCGCGCTGAGCTTTTTGGTTGATTTACCCATGTGCTGGCGCTACGTTGGTTTCTTATCCACCTGGTTGCCTAGAAACTAAACTTACGGATAGTCAATTGTTGTGTGTTCGATGTTATACACGATCTTTCACAATTCCTGTTACAGACATCTCTACACTATAGAGGGAACTTAGTAGATAAAATTGTAGTGGGAGACCAAGAGATGAACAAAGTAAGCAAGGATGTAGGTTGCAGTAATTATTCGGAAATGAAGAGACTTGCACAGGACAGAGTAGCGTGGAGAGCTGCATCAAACCATTTTTCGGACGGAAGACCACAACAACAACAAATATTGTATTTTGTAACAATTCTTGTAGCGCCTAGCCTATATTTACAATGAAGAGAGAACTGGAATGGAGTAAGAAATGGTCGTGGGTATTGTTCTGCATATGTGCTGCATAGCAGGCATACTTGATCAAATTCGTAAAATGTGATGCAAACTGACTATGCAAAAATAATGAAGTTTAGCAGTATTGTTCTGCTAATAAACCTCAAATGACAAAGAGCTGTCGGCAATTATACTGCCTGACAATTTTTTAAAGAATGCTTTACACTGTTGAATTTTTTTTATTGAGAGGCTGAATCTCACTATTAGCTCTGTGAGGAGTCCGCATTATGTTCCGTCGTCCTCCTAAAGACAAAGGTGTCTTTATGTGCAGGCCAAGAGTCCAACAAAAGCAATTGATTATTTACTGCATCTGGTAAGAAGACGTTTCGAATGTAACACTGAAAATTATTCTCTCAAATTTTCACAGATTTTATTACGTAGATTACGAGACTTTTGGTGTTAAAACGTCATTTTCCTTCATTTTTTGTCTTTATTTGCCTTGAATATCCTGAAGTCACAAATAAAGTTGCGGAAACAGATTTTGAAGAGGACGTCCTTCGTCACATAGAAGAGAACCCGACGTCGAGTTCTCGAAACATTGACTATGCAGATGGGCTTCTGTATAGCACACACACGTCAGACCTCATTGTGTCTGCTGTGTGGGTACAGTGAAACGAGAGATTTGAAGGTGATGCGGTCTTCAGACTTATTTTATATCCATACAGTACATTGCCAGACATCGGTCCCTTATCAAATTCAAAAAAATGGTTCAAATGGCTCTGAGCACTATGGGACTTAACATCTGAGGTCATCAGTCCCCTAGAAGCTAGAACTACTTAAACCTAACTAACCTAAGGACATCACACACATCCATGCCCGAGGCAGGATTCGAACCTGCGACCGTAGCGGTCACGCAGTTCCAAACTGAAGCGCCTAGAACAGCTCGGCCACACTGGCCGGCCCCTTCCCAAATCTTTATCAAGTAAGTCCGCTCCACAATCCCAAGAAATCTGTAATAGGAATTATGAAACACCTTCAAAATTGCTGGCACCCTTAGGTGATCCCTGTTTGTTTAGCAATGCATAATATGATTATGAATGATAACACACACAACACTGATGTAATATTTCACAGAATTTATTATTTGTTTCACAGACCGGTTTTCAGCTGTATTACCATCGTCAAGTACGAAGGTAAGTACGTGGCGCGGTGAAATTTTGTTGGATCAAAGATTTTAAAATAGTGCATCTACAGTGTATCTCCATTTCTGGAGATGAAACATTTTAGTGGTAGGATTATGAGTAATAAGAGGAATTATTTCAGAGCAAATTCGATGTAAGATTATTTAACTAAGATAAAATATGTGACACAGTAACTGATGAATTGCAGTTAATGTGTCATATTTTATCTCATTAAAAAAACTTACATTGCATTTATGCTGAAATAATGGCTCTTATTTTGTTTTTAATTCTATCACTAACATTTTTCATCTCTAGAAAAGGGGATACTCTGTAGATGCATTAATTTAAAGTTTTTTATCCAAGAAAATTTCACTGCTCCTCGTACTTAGCTTTGTACCCGATGATACAGTCGAAAACCAGTTTGTGAAAGAATTAATAAATATTGTAGATTATTACTCCAGTGTTATGTGTCTTTTCATTCATAATGTATAAGAAAGCGACGGAACAGTCAATCAATGAATAATAAGAGTTTCTTTATGTTTAAGAGAGGAGTGTTTTGCTGTAAAACAGTTATAAACATGTTCTACTGCTTTCTGGATTGTGGACGGTACTGGATATTGTTGGGCTCTTTGTTAGTATACTCATGCCATTTGCAAACATAATCATTTTTTAAAAGTTGCACGATTTCTTTGCCAAATAATTTATATGTAGTTTAACAAAACGAAAAATACAAACTTTGAATGTTTGTAGCGGTGTGTTGGGGAACAGATTGAGAATTGGAAATGTCGTCCAAAAGTATACACCGCATCGAAGTCTTAGGGGCAAACGTTTACATCTAGACCATCTCTTTGGCTTCAAACATGAGTCTGTACGCTCAAGCGTTGTTGAGATAGACGTGGGCATACTCGACGACATCTAACCTAATGATTCTTGTTAAGTCCATTGCCAGGATTTCCAAATCCCGTACATCGACGTATGACATCACGTTTGAAGGCGTGGTATAGCAGCAGGAGTTGATCTCTTTGACTTCGACATTGTGCACCATTCATTGATACTGTTCTGGACACTGGTTCCTATCCTAAATTTGTTTCCCAAGACACCCTCTACTGCACAGTCACTACAAGACTGGGACTACCGTTCTGTTACAACCCGTTTATCTGAATTATGTGAGACAGATTATATCCCTCTGGAAAGTGAAATACTTAAGTCATTGTACTAAATGATCAAAGAATGAATAATTATTATTACATATTTGTAAGTAACAAACATTAAGCAAAGATGTCACTGCAAGTCCCGTGGCTGATTGTCTTTGTAGGAAGAAAGATAGCTAGCGAAGTAAGAGAGAGAGAGGGAGGGAGAGAGAGAGAGAGAGAGAGAGAGAGAACCGACATGGGATAACTACAATAGATGAGGTATTGAAAAGTTGATATATGAACAGTGAAGCTGTATGTTATGTGTTAAAGACGGATTACAACACCAAGAGCAGAAATAAACAGCCCATTTGAAATTATAAGTGGTGCTGTGCTGTTTGGAAACTACTGGGTGGTGTAGCTACTCACAGAAGTCGACTGTGAGCTGTAATCATCGTATGGTAGCGAAACTTGGTAGATATTCCAAGGCATTAATCTGGAAACGATTTAAGTAAGAAAAAAATTAGTTCCAAATTTGGCCACCAGGTGCAAATCTGGCGCTGTACATCATCTTGTCAACGTTTCCAGTGCTCATATTGAAAAAAATGGTGCAAGCGGCGGTTAATAATAACATCAGCATTATGTCTTTACCTTCTCTGACCACGTAGTATTCCTAATCCATTACACATGGAAACATTTCTATACGCGTTTCTTGTTTTCACAGCTCCGGATTTCCATCTGATGGAGAAAACTGGAACTTTTTTGCCAGCGTAAATCCGCATTAACGCATTAGAACATATACCAAGATTCGCTGCCGTACGATTGTTACAACCCACACTGGATCTCTGTTACTAGCTGCGCTTTAATTATAGCCACTCAGTAGAACAACAAACAACCATTTCAATACGCCCTCTGTTACTAGCTGCGCTTTAATTATAGCCACTCGGTAGAACAACAAACAACCATTTCAATACGCATATGTTTTTCGTCCTTGCATATGGAGCTGAGACGGCCAGCACAGCGATGTAATCGTCGAGGAACAGCTATATTTAGGTGGTGCAAGCGGTATGCAGTCACTCTGGACATGGGAGGACCAATGCCTGCGATCTAATTGTTATCGTCCATTGTATTAAGTGCACTTTGACGTGAATACTCACTGTAAGCAGCTGTCTGCCCCAGAGTGTCATTATTATACTCAGACCAAAATAGAGCAATACTAAATTCTGTTTGTCTTTGCATCAAACGGTATCAATGTTTTGTACACATAGTTTTGTAGACAGCAGTTCTGTGGTTGTTCTCAGAATAATTTAGACTGATTGTTTGGTTCTTTCGCACTATGCCATTTTACCTTATATTTTCATGTTGTGTAATTTTTCGTAGTGAGCTGTTTTGGTTGTTTATCGGTACCTTTGGTGTTGTATGCAATTATCACGTTTACGTATGAATGTATATATGTTGTGAAGTCAACTCTTCTGGGGTGAGATTATAAATTGGGCAGATGACAGAAACGTGTCATCTACAGCAGTCATTTTATTACTATTATTAGTCTGGATAAGGTTGCAAGGCACACTTCTAATACTGAAAATTTGTTACAGTCCGCATAGTTATCCAAGGTACAGATACAACCTTGAGGATGGCTGCTGTCTGCCAGTTGCCGTCGTGGACGACATAGAAAGGCATGTTGTAAGAACACCACAAGTCTGAAGCGTCCTGCATTAGATGCATGAGAGAAACAGCTGCACTTGGAATACTCAAGTGCGCCAACTTCTTCTGGATTTGAATCAGCTCTCTTTCAGTGCTAAAGTCTATTAACGAAATAAAACAGCTTATATTAATGAACGTGT
Source organism: Schistocerca americana (assembly GCF_021461395.2). Taxonomy (NCBI): domain Eukaryota; kingdom Metazoa; phylum Arthropoda; class Insecta; order Orthoptera; family Acrididae; genus Schistocerca; species Schistocerca americana. The sequence goes on along the minus strand of NC_060120.1, from coordinate 304,105,583 downwards.
GTCGGCGAAATTCAGGTTACACTCATTTCCTTTGTACTCACCGGGATAGTAAGAAAACAAGATAAAAACACATCCTGAAGCGAAATGTTCTTTTAAACTACCAATCAGGATAGCAGACTCATCATCTTCCGTCAAAGTACAAGGTGCTTCGCCATAATTTGCTGAATATCCATCTTCAGTTAGTTTACAAGTATGGCAGTTTGTTATTATATGAAGACAGCACAGTAAAACAAGCAACGAGTATTTGTTCATGTTATTTTCATCTACCGTCTTTTACAGAACCTGAAATCCAAAATTAAGTAAATGCAGATGCAGGAAAAGGACAAAATAATCAGAAAATTATTATTATTGGATCATTTGTCTCAATGAGTAGGGGATGTACATTTAAGTTACATAAATTAACAATTAATGGAAACAACAACGTCTACAGCAAGTATCACAAACATGTAAATCTCTTTTTTCAGACTTCTATTTCATCGACTGAAGGAATAGACGTCTGCAGAAATCAGTACGGTGTAACTTCCTGGCAGATTATAACTATATATTATTTTGAATTTATAACATGATTACAGTTCTAGAGTTACAAAGTGGGGACTCGAACCGGGACCTTTGCCTTTTGGCGGGAAAGTGCTCTACCATCTCAGCTGCCCAAGCACGACTCACGACCCGGCCTCACAGCATTAGTTCGGTCAGTACCTCATCCCCTACCTTTAAAACTTCACAGAAGTTTTCTTGCAAAACTTGCAGGTCTAGCACTCCTAGAAAAAGGATATTGCGGTAACATAGCTTGAGGGATCGTTTCCAGAATGAATTTACCACTCCGCAGCAGAGTGAGCGCTGATATGAAACTTCCTGGCAGATTAAAACTGTGTGACGGACCGGGACTCGAACCAAGATTGGTCGTGAGTCGTGTTGTTGTAGATGAGTCGGTAGAGTACTTGTCCACGGAGGCACTGGTCCTGGGTTCGAGTCCCATCCGGTGCGCAGTTTTCATCTGCCAGGAAGGTTCATATCAACACACACACTGCTGCACAGTGGAAAATTCATTCTGGATCATCGGAGTATGCCAGTTATACTACTTTATCTACTGTGCAAGTAAACTATGTATGTTGTTAACGTCAGGCGTTTATGGAGCAGTTCGAGGTGTCAGAACAGGTTTTCCAAAAAGTCATATCATTCGAAAGAGTGAGCAATTTCCGTATTTTCAATGTTCATATTCCATTATATGCCAAGATACACTGTGTGATCAAAAGTATCCGGCCACCCCCAAAAACATACGCTTTTCATACTAGGTGCACTGTGCTGCCACCTACTACCGGGTACTCCATATCAGTGACCTCAGTAGTCATTATACATCGTGAGAGAGCAGAATGGGGAGCTCCACGGAACTCGCGGTCTTTGAGCTTGGTCAGGTGATTGGGTGTCACTTGTGTCATGCGTCTGTACGCGAGACTTCCACATTCCTAAACATCCCTAGGTCCACTATTTCCGATGCGATAGTGAATTAGAAAAGTGAAGGGACACGTACAGCACAAATGCCTACAGGCCAACCTCGTCTGTTGACTGATAGAAATCACCGACAGTTGAAGAGGGTCGTAATGTGTAATGGGCGGACACCTATCTAGACCATCACACAGGAATTCCGAACTGCATCAAGATCCACTCACTGCAAGTACTATGACAGTTAGGTGGGAGGTGAAAAAAATTGGATTTCATAGTCGAGTGGCTGCTCACAAGCAACACATCAAGCCGGTAAATGCCAAACGACGCCTCTCTCGGTGTAAGGAGCATAAACATTGGTCGATAGAACAGTGGAAAAACGTGTTAAGACCCGAATAACGGTACACAATGTGGCGATCCGACGGCAGGGTGTGGGTATGGCGAATGCCCGGTGAACTTCATCTGTCAGCTTGTGTAGTGCCAACAGTAAAATTCGGAGGCGGTGGTGTTATGGTCTGGTCGTGTTTTTCACGGAGGTGGCTTGTACCCATTGTTGTTTTGCGTGGCAGTATCACAGCACAGCCTACATCGATGTTTTAAGCACCTTCTTGCTTCCCATTGTTGAAGAGCAATTCGGGCATAGTGATTGCATGTTTCAACACGATCGAGCTAGCGCCTGTTCACAATGCACGGTCTGTGGCAAAATGGTTACATGACAACAACACCCTATAATGGACTGGCCTGCACAGAGTCCTGACCTGAATCCTATAAAACACCTTTGGAATGTTTAGAACGCCGAATTCGTGCCAAGTCTCACCGACCGACATCGATACCTCTCCTCGTTGCAGCACTCCTTGAAGAATGGGCTGCCATTCCCCAAGAAACCCTCCAGCACCTGATTGAACGTATGCTTTCGAGAGTAGAAGTTGTCATCAAGGCTAAGGGTAGTACAACACCATACTGAATTCCAGCATTACCGATGGAGTTCGCCACGAACTTGTAAGTCATTTTCAAGCAGGTGTCCGGACACTTTTGATCACACAGTGTATTTTACATCAATATAGACTGTACAGTCACATTAGTGTGACCACCAGTTAAAAGCCGGATAACCACATTTTACAGCACGAACTGCCACGAAAATGTAGGAAGAGAATCAGTGAGGTTCTGGAAGGCACCAGCATGGATGTAGAGCCATGCTGATTCTAGTGCCATGGCCAGCTGTGGTAGGTTTCTCAGTTGAGGATCTGTAGAGCATATAGTCCGATCGAAGTGGTCCCACAGTTTCTCGACTGGGTTTAAATCCAGGGAGTTTAGTTCAGTAAACTCACTCCGGTGCTCCTTGAACCATGCACGCGCACTGCACACTGACACATTGCATTGTGCTGATGGTAGATGCCATCATGCCAAGGAATATCAAACTGCATGTAGAGGTGGCCAAGGTCTCCGTGATAGATCCTTACATGTATTGATCCATTGTGCTTTCCAGAAGCCAGGAAAACATTCCCTAGACCATAACGCTCCAGCCTGGACCTTTCTGACGATTGTTGCACGGTGTTTTCTTTCGGTCATTTCACGCCATGCACGCCAATGGCCACTGTTTGATGGAGCATAAAACGTGATTTATATGAAAAGGCCACCTATCGCCACTCGGTGGACATTCAGCTGCGGTAATGGCGCGCGAATTTCAACCTTCGTCGCTGATGAAAGCAGTCAGCATGGGTACATGAACCTGGAGCCTGCTGCGGAGGCCCATGTGATGCAACATTCGATGAACAGTCGTTGAGGAGACACTGTTGGAAGCCCCTTGGTTCATCTGGGTGGTCAGCTGCACGACAGTTGCACGTCTACTCACCCATACACATTTCTGCAGCCGTCGTTCACCACTGTCACTTACGGCCCACGGTGTACCTTAGTTGTCTCGGCGCTAGTTTTGGATAGTACCATTTTTCCATGCATGGTATACTGTTACAAAAGCCAATGGTCAAGCGCTTTTGGGCGTCAATTATATCGCTCCATTTACGCATTACGTCCCCCCCCCCCCCCCAAGCTTTATGCACCCTCCACTGTCAGCGCTGCCACCTGCTGTCTGTAAGTGGTTATAGTATGTTGACGATGAACATTGCCTTGTATCGATATGAAAAGACCGTGTATATGACCCTACTCTGTAAGCAATACAACAATCCACGGCAGAGTATACTTCATAGCTTTATGAGCCACTGATGTCCTATTTCACTCACATAAGGAATGAAAAAAAATTGTTGCACACTTCTTGTATAAGGTCACGGTACACAAACTACACGATCAAAAGTATCTGTACACCCCGAAAAACATACGTTTCTCATATTAGGTGTATTGTGCTGCCACCTACTGCCAGGTACTCCATATCAGCGACCTCAGTAGTCATTAGACATCGTGAGAGAGCAGAATGGGGCGCTCTGCTGAACTTATGGACTTAGAACATGGCCAGGTGATTGGGTGTCACTTGTGTCATACGTCTGTACGTGAGATTTCCACACTCCTAAACATCTCTAGGTCCACTGTTTCCGATGTGAAAGTGAAGTGGAAACGTGCAGGGACACATACAGCACAAAAGCGTACAGGCCGACCTCGTGTGTTGACTGACAGAGACTGCCGACAATTGAAGAGGGCCGTAATGTGTAATAGGCGGACATTTATACAGACCATCACACAGGAATTCCTAACTACATCAGGATCCACTGCAAGTACTATGACAGTTAGGCGGGAGGTGACAAAATTTGGCCTTCATGGTCGAGCGGCTGCTCATAACCCACACATCATGCTGGTAAAGGCCAAACGAAGCCTCGCTTGGTGTAAGAAGCGTAAACATTGGACGATTCTACAGTGTAGAACGTTGTGTGGAGTGACGAATCACGGTACGCAATGTGGCGATCCGATGGCAGCCTGTGGGTATGGCGAATGCCCAGAGAACGTCATCTGCCAGTGTGTGTAGTGCCAACAGTAAAATTCTGAGGCGGTGATCTTACGGTATGGTCGTGTTTTTCGTGGAGTGTGTAACCTGCCCCTCACTTATCGACCTTAATGACAGTGAAAAATTAAATCGCGTGCACATAATGGAAATTTGGGAAAAGCAATCGTCACCGAAGTTAATCTGTTGGTAAAGAGGGAGGCAAGGGTTACATCTAAATGAAATAAAAAATGCAAATGAAACTGGTGGAAATTAATTTTGAAAAGGGGTAAAGTTAATAAAGAAAGTAAATGTGTGGCCGTTACGTTAACAATTAACTAGCGGTAATAGATATTTGAGATTTGGGGGAAATTACGGTCGCCAGTCCTATGGACAATTACTATAGTAACTGAAAAAGAAAGGTTATTACACATATAATTAGCACTAGAAGCGTGGCATCTGAAGGTTGACACATGTAGTGTGAAAACTGAAAGTTTGTCAGAAGTAATAAATTTCGCTACACTCTTACTTAATTTAGCAAAAGAATTAATAAACCTGGAAAATTGAAAGTTAATTTAGTGACTGAAATTAGTTGTGAGCTTTGTTTCTGAAGCACTACGAAATTCAATAAAATAAGGTTAGTCTTGGGCTACCTCAACAACCATTTCAAAAGCTACTTGAATCTACGCAATTTAGAAATAAGAGATTTAACTTTGGACTTGAATTTAATGATTCTGAACAATTAACAATAGTAAAATTTAGTACATACCAAGCTGAGCTGCAGTCACAGGTAAGCTAAAATATGGTAACAAAACTCGCACTCATAATTTGTGCTTGTGTAATCTAAATATTGTAGCTAGCTATGAATACTTCAACTGAACTTTGAAATTAAAGCAGTGAAATGGAATAATATTACTTTAATGCTGGCGTTTGAATTTCAACGACAGTCGGGTACATTCCGGAAAAGGAAGGGACCCTGCTTGGTAATGCAATTGGGACAATGAGCAACAAATGTTAATGCTAAGTTGCTGTAATTATAGTTACGAAAATGGAACAGTTTGAAAAGCTGAGGTCTGCCATACAATTCTAAAACTTTACGTGCTTCCAGTCTTCCTTGTTGGTTGATTGAAGGTTTGAAGTCGTCGGTCGAGGAGGTGGCGACAGTCACTCGTTGTCCCGTCGCTGTTGCAGAAGCTGGATGTTGGCGCGCCTTCTTCTCGACACGGTCTCCAGCCGAAACAGGCTCTTGATGTGTGCCAGCTAACGCTTCCCGTCCGCGACATCGTGTCAGAAACTATCATAGCAAGTCGAGTGCAATCACATGCTGCCAAACCCCGAAAGCGCGGTAACTCGCGGGAGCGTCACACCACACACCTGCTCCATTGCCCAACTCCAGCCCGACTCTGCTCTGCCCGCACTTCACGCGGCAGAGTTAACACTACCAAAGATCCTAAACACTTTGCTTCGACACACGACCTATCGATGTAGTCGTTCGATAGCATAGTTTTCCCTAGGCCAGACCCAGCGTAAAATTACAAATAATATTTACAAAACAAACCAATTATACATCGACAAAAATGCATAAATATATATATATATATATATATATATATATATATATATATACAAATAGTAAAACAATTACAATATATAAAGACACAGAAATGTCATATCTTATGACGTTCTTAGATAATACAAATCTCCTTCATCATAACCAACATGGATTCCGCAAACAGAGATCATGTGAAACTCAGCTCGCCCTATTTGCCCATGAAAGTCACAGTGCCGTAGACACTGGCGAGCAGATTGATGCCGTATTCCTGGACTTCAGGAAGGCATTTGATACGGTTCCGCACTTACGTTTAGTGAAAAAAATACGAGCTTACGGAATATCGGACCAGGTTTGTGATTGGATTCAGGATTTCCTAGAAGAAAGAACACAACATGTCATTCTTAACGGTTCAAAATCTGCAGATGTAGAGGTAATTTCGGGAGTACCGCAGGGAAGCGTGATAGGACCTTTATTGTTTACAATATACATAAATGACTTAGTTGACAATATCGGTAGCTCCGTGAGGCTATTTGCAGATGACACGGTTGTCTACAAGAAAGTAGCAACATCAGAAGACTCTTACGTACTCCAGGAGGACCTGCAGAGGATTAATGCATGGTGCGACAGCTGGCAGCTTTCCCTAAACGTAGATAAATGTAATATAATGCGCATACATAGGGGCAGAAATCCATTCCAGTACGATTATGCCATAGGTGGTAAATCATTGGAAGCGGTAACGACCGTAAAATACTTAGGAGTTACTATCCGGAGCGATCTGAAGTGGAATGATCACATAAAACAAATAGTGGGAAAAGCAGGCGCCAGGTTGAGATTCATAGGAAGAATTCTAAGAAAATGTGACTCATCGACGAAAGAAGTAGCTTACAAAACGCTTGTTCGTCCGATTCTTGAGTATTGCTCATCAGTATGGGACCCTTACCAGGTTGGATTAATAGAAGAGATAGACATGATCCAGCGAAAAGCAGCGCGATTCGTCATGGGGACATTTAGTCAGCGCGAGAGCGTTACGGAGATGCTGAACAAGCTCCAGTGGCGGACACTTCAAGAAAGGCGTTACGCAATACGGAGAGGTTTATTATCGAAATTACGAGAGAGCACATTCCGGGAAGAGATGGGCAACATATTACTACCGCCCACATATATCTCGCGTAATGATCACAACGAAAAGATCCGAGAAATTAGAGCAAATACGGAGACTTACAAGCAGTCGTTCTTCCCACGCACAATTCGTGAATGGAACAGGGAAGGGGGGATCAGATAGTGGTACAGTAAGTACCCTCCGCCACACACCGTAAGGTGGCTCGCGGAGTATAGATGTAGATGTAGATGTAGATGTAAAAAAATAAAGAAAAAAATCTATAGTACAATAGATGGAAATAGAAGGATATGCATTTCCGGCGTTACACGTGCCCCACATTGTCTGAGGATGTTCGTGTAACGTAAACAGACTCAGAAAATGTCCCAAACAGGAAAAAAACAGCGGAAATGCATATGCTCAAAACATCAAGAAAATTTAGCATTAGGCTAATTAACCATAAACCACTATTTAGACCATAATAATTGAGTGGAGGCACTCCTAATCTTATTCCACTCTGTCATCTTGCACAAAATAAAACAGGTCGACAACATATTAAAATTCATAGAAAACATAGAAAATGGTTTAGCTATTCTAAAATCATCAAAATTCCTAACAGTATCAAGAAATGGAATTCTATTTACAAAATTAACCAGAGTACATAGTCATAAAAAACAGGTATATCAAAATACGCAAATTAATAATTAATTGCATAGAATACACATTTTACATAACCTTATCATAATTAATATTCTCGTCATGAGAGTCCACTTAACGCTAAACAAGAAAATAATATACAGCAGATCGACAAAAACATAAATATTGACAACAGAATTCTTTCACATAGGCTGTCCGGGAAGAAAAACAACTCCGCCTTCAGTACCCGCAAGTGCAAAGAATGCCGACAGGGGCACAAGAGCCGACAGCCTCCGCCTCGCCAGTATTGTTGCGCCCGCCTGTGCGGCACGCTTGATCTCACTCGCCTGTGTAACGGCATTTCCAGAACGTCCGTTTCACTGAATTCTTTCGGAAAAACTCACTCCCGAGTAATCTCAAGGAGTCCATTAATACTATCACAGTGGATAACTCAACACTGTCCATCATCACACGCATGTACTAGCCTGAAACTTAAAACAGCGTCTAAGTACATCGGCAATGACTAGTAAATCACATATTTATGAAATCTTACAGCTAGTTACAAAATCATATTTACATTCCTTAATCTACTGTGACTCAGCTAAAAACTTAAACTAGCAGCTTGGATTTTTCAATTGATTAATAATCACTCTCTCTTAAATCATTTAGTAAAATTTATTACTTACTAATTACAACTTCTTTAATGTCCTCTTGGTCAGGCAAAAGCATGGCTATCTAGCAAATCGTTAAATATTACACTCTATATTTACATACTGTACAAATTATCCATTCTGTGGTATTAATCAAGCCTAGGTTGGTACAATTTCAAGTCTACAATGTTCCGTATACCTAATAGTTTTCCAGAGCTTGAATACTCTAAGCAATAAGCATTTTTGTGAGGTATACCAATGACTTTATATGGTCCATTATAAACAAACTTAAAGTTAGAGATTTCATTGTCTATCTCGCTCGATTTCTCATGAGCTTTTAGAAGTACTAAGTCTCCGATTGCAAACTTAGCGAAACGCGCTTTAGCGTCATGACGACGTATGGGAGCGTCGGCTTTTAGCTTCATTACTTCTCGCAAACGATCTTTTTTCACACCAATACTAATATCAATCCGTGGAGGGAATTTGATTATCTCTTCCACTAAACTTTTACTTCTGCCATCCAACAGGATTTCTTCTGGAGAAAATCCCGTAGATTCATGTCTCAAGGTGTTCAAATGTGTGTGTGAAATCTTATGGGACTTAACTGGTAAGGTCATCAGTCCCTAGGCTTGCACACTAAGTAAACTAAATTATTCTAAGGACAAACACACACACCTATGCCCGAGGGAGGACTCGAACCTCCGCCGGGACCAGCCGCACAGTCCATGACTGCAGCGCCTTAGATCGCTCGGCTAATCCCGCGCGGCCAAGGTGTTCATAATTCTCTCAAATACTGCTACATATTTGCCCCATGCCCTATGGTTGTGATGGCAATAGGTACGGCAAAGTCGGCCTAGCTCGCGCATATACCTCTCAGCGGGATTCCCAGCCGGACAATAAGCTGAAATATGGATCACCTCGACCCCATTACTTTCCATGCCTTCATTCCACAACTTAGAAGTAAATTGTGCCCCATTGTCTGATAGAATCACCTTGGGCTTACCAATATGAACAAAATAATCGTTCACAAGCTTGCTATAGACCGCTTTGGCTGTAGCTTTCCTAATCGGGTATAGTTTGATGAACTTGGAAAAAGCTCCTAACACTACTAAAATACTAAAATGTAGGCAAAGTTTCCTGATGACTTGGGCAAAGGACCGTACAAGTCCACGCACAGTAATTCAAAGGTGTCGTTAGGCCTTTGCATAGGACCACGACTCGTACAGTTGGTAACCTTCACCTTCTGACATAAATCGCAAGTTTTCACTCTGTCAGTAACGTGTTTTAACATGTTGTTAAAATGCACTACTTCACTCAGCTTTTCCGTACATTTCTTTGGTCCACAGTGACCATACGCCAAATGTTAGTAGCCTATTATTTCCGTGACGTATTTGGTGGGCCAGCATACCCGCCAAATATTACTATCTTCATCCTTACGTATGTACAAGATATGATCGTATATCTTGTAATACTTCCTTGATTTCTCTCCTTCTGGACTCCTTTCGTCATATCGGGTTTTCACCATATTTAAACAACCATCCTCGATCTGATGACGACGTAGAATCTTACAGATGTTCACTATTAATTTGCATCCCTCAACTTCTTTAAAATAGTATAATTTGACCACTCCATCTGACTCATCTTTCGGTACATCTTGATTAGACTCGGGTAACCGCGACAGCGCATCCGCTACGCAATTGTCGGTCTCTTTTACGTAACAGATGTCATAGTTAAATTGCTGCAAATACAGCGTCCACCTAGGCAGTCTTTCGTGAAGTAGTTTACAACCCTTCAGATAAGTGAGCGCCTTATGGTCCGTATGAATAATCACCTTACGGTCCCATAGGTAACCCTTGATCTTCTTGAATCCCCACACGATAGCGAGACACTCTTTCTCAGAAATCGTGTAGTTTCGCTCACTTTTTGATGAAGTTCGACTCGCGAACGCTATCGTCCGGTGTTCCTTATCCTCTCATTTACCAACTTCTTGGAACAGTTCTACCCCCGCCCCGTAATTCGACGAATCCGTTCCCAGATGGAAGGGTAGCGATAAGTCAGGATGAAATAGTATGTTAGATCTTAACAACTCGTCTTTTAATCTCTCGAAAGCGGCCTGACACCCGTCAGTCCACACAAACGGAAAATTTTTGCGTAAGAGGTTATTCAAATTTTCAGCATTAAACACTTGTCCTTTTACAAATTTACGGTAAAATCCTGTGAGCCCTAGAAAACTTTTTAACTGTTTCCTAGACTTGGGTGGAGGACAATTCCTTATTGCCTCTAGTTTCTCTGGGTCCTTCGTAATACCAGAAGTGGTAATTACATGCCCTATAAATTTCAGTTCCTGTTTCGCAAATTCGCATTTCTTTAGCTTTAGAGCCATTCCGCCACGGCGAAATGCTCTAAAAACTTCATCTAACAGGTCACAATGGTCATGCCAAGTGGCATTGGCCAACAATAGGTCGTCAACATATACAGTTAATCTTGAACTCAAAGCTGGTCCTAGCACTTTATCTAGGGCCCTGGTGAATACGGACACAGATATATTAAGTCCAAACGGCAGTACTCTATACTGATAACACCTGCCCCCAAACAAGAAGGCGGTGTATGGCCTAGATTCTTCTTCGAGTTCTATTTGCCAGTAACTAGCCGTCAGATCGAGGCTAGTCATGAACTTAACGTGATGAAAACGTTGCAAAATCTCATCCATACTCTCTGGTGTGTCTGTTTCGCGTTGAACGACACTATTTAACGTGCGTGCCTCAATTACAATACGCACACTACCATCCCGTTTTGCTACAATGACCAAACCGTTATTGTATGGACTCTTACTTCTTTCAATCACTCCCCATTCGATCATCTTATCTATCTCCCTTTGCACTGCTTCCTTTTTGGACAGCGGTATAGCATAAGGTCTCACGAAGAAGGTTTGTGCGGAATTACACGCAACTTGCATTTATATCCTTCCACATGTCCCGGTTTGTCTGAAAACACACACTTATTCCTCATTATCACTTCATACAGGCCTCGTCTTTGTTCGTGTGTTACGTTTGACACACCGTCTACAATACTTTCCAATTCACTTTCTACACTATTGTCAATGCCGAGATTCCTCACATTACAGTAGTTCAAATTCATACCTACGTCAATACCATCCGGCCAGTTAACAATGTGTATAGGTTGGTATGGCCTATGCACACCGTCTCCTGCCTCGTCAAAACTGGCTACTATTGTTTTATCTTGTGACGTACATGTCAAAGTTTTGCTTTCGCAATTAATCACTGCACGGTACTTTAATAGCCAATCTAACCCGATAATTACTTCCGTAGTTAAGTCTGTCACGACGACAAACTCTTGTTCAAATCGTGCCCCACATATCTCGAAGTTGACAAAAATCTGTTTTGTGACCGGTTTACTGGCCTTCCCAGTAGCACCGATAATTTTCACTCCTGTTCCTGGCATAACTACGATGCCAGGTCTGCCTTTCAGTATCTCAAATATTTTCCCAGATACAGCACTCAATTCTGCACCGGTGTCAATCAACACGTTTAGTTGTAGGTCGTGCATATTAACAGACACTACTATCTGTCTACACTTGTCCTCGACTGTTTCTTTATTTTCCCACAGTAAATCCTCGTCTATATCCAGGTCATTCCGGAAAAAACATCCGGCTTTGATCGTAATTCCGGCTTATCTGGCGGCTTTTTCAGCCTCTGTTCACATACAGTTTTAATTTCAACACGTTTGTCCTGAGGCTTAGTCTGTAGCTTCGCCTCCAATACCGAAACCTTTTTCTGTAACTCGTCAACTAGTGAGTGTTGCTTTGCTATCAATTCACTTCTTGTCACCTTCGTTGATTCCTCTTTGGTCAGATTGATCTCATCTGCCAATCTACCTGGAGGAATGTGCCCAGTAGTATCTGCAATTACTTCCTCTGGATCTGCGCAACCCACACTGCTACCGTCTGACCGTATGTCAGCTCTAACCTCATACACGCTGTAATCTACGTGCTTCTCTACCAATTGTGTCCGGCTATCACTAAAATTCTCGTAATCTTTCTCCTCAATACTTTCGCAATGTTTAAACTGGAGTCTTGCGTCGGATGGGTCGGCCACTTCTAACACTATAGCTTTCGGTAAAGTCTGCCGGTCAGGGCCAGAACTTTCCGTTACTACTTCAACATCCAACTCTTGCGGTATGAAACACGACGAATCTTGCTCGTGCTCCCCATTAACATCAACTATTTCTGGTAAAGTCTGCCGATTAGGGCCAGAACTTTCTATCATTTCACAAACACTATCTTCCTGCAGGACGAGACGCCGAAAATCCTGCACGCGCTCCCCATAAACACTTCTCCCATACAGGCCTCTATAATCTCTTAGTTCGTCGTATAAGCGACCGAACTGCCTTAACCAAACCTCATCCCTCTCTGCATCCCCTCGCTCGATGACGGATGTTTTATCCGACATCTGATCTTCTCCCAACACTTGCGAATCATTCTTAAACTCAATCTCCAGTTCCGCTGTGGGTGTTACAGCTACCACTTTATAATCGATTTCCGGAACACTGCTTAAATTGTTCTCACTGACAGTGAATGTATTTTCTGCTGCCGTGTCTACAGCTGATCTACTACTTGTGGGTGCACTCCTTTCTCCCAACACTGGCACACTCTCCCGCCGTTGATTATTCCATACGGAATCTTCATAACGACGACACCTCGGTTTTCTACTGTTATTGGGCCGCCAAAATTTCTCCACGCCGGGCTGGCCCCTCACCGGCGCGGCTAATGGTTTCCCTGTCTCGCCCCAGCAGATACGCCCCCCGGATGCTGCTGAGGCGGCTGATCACACCCTCTGGCGTTATTACTATTCTGCGAAACCCGTATCACGCTAGTATGATACTGGTTTCCGTCATTCCTGTTATTATTTGCATTGTGCCGATTGTCATTACGGCCCGAACCACTATTGTCATTGCTGCCAAGATTGCGGTATGCATTATTCCCATAGTTATCATTGTTGTGGTTGCTGTGGTACCCGTTGTTGTTACCACGGTCTCTACCACTGTCGCGATTATTGCACCAATTGTCCTCGTCCTCAACTCTTTCCAGGAAATCATTGATTGTCCTGTAATTGCTTCCTACGTAACGTTTTGTATCATCTGGAAGCTTCTTGTAGAGTTCCCAGACTATTTCAAATTCCTTGCGGCGATCACGCAAATATTCCAACATGCGGATCCAGCCCTCACAAAACTCCTTCATCGAGCCGCGCGAATTCGCATCGAAAGGCCTCGATACGACAAATTCGCGCCAGACACTTTGTTGTTTTTGTTCTGACCAGTATTCAGCCAGAAACAAATTTTTAAACTCGTCAAAGTTCATGATGTTGAGGTTTAAGCCCCAACACTTGGCAACACCGGCCAACACATCAATAACCGCATTAATTTTTCTCTCATTAATCCATGATCTGGGTAAAACTCTTTCCCAATTTTTAATGAAATCCGTCGCGTGTATACCGCCTTTTTTCAAGGGGTCGAACCGCTCCTCTTTCGTCTACAATTCCGAACTACGTGCACAGATTGGCACATAGCTCTGTTTTTCGTCAAGTTTCTTTTCTAATTCCGAAACTCTCGTAATTACTTGGCAAGTGGTTGTCGCAAGCGTTTCCACTTCCCTCTTTTTCTCTTCGCAGGTGTTAGCCTGCTTCCTCACTTTGGTATCTACTTCGGATACTAAAGCCTTTAAAGTTTCCCCCCTTCTTTTGATCCTCTTTTTTCACTAATTGAATTTGTTCCGTCACCTTATTCTCCATGATCGGAGCAACTGCTTCTCCTACACTTTTCTCGATTCTGCTAATTTCGGAATAAAAACGAGTATTTATGCTCGCAATTTCCGCCTGAACGCCTATCATTTCCTGTTTAAGATTACCGATTTCGGTATTAATCACAACAATATCTTCTTTGATTTTATCAACTTTTGTGTTAACAACTCCAACATTGTTGTTAACAACATTAATAGCTTTGTTCTGATTGTCTAGCTTCCGTTCAATTTTTTCAGACTGAGCTTCTTGCTTGGCAGACTGAGCTCCTTGCTTGGCACCCTGAGCTTTAATTTCTGCCGATTCACTCTTTATTTCGTTAATCAAAACATTCAATAAATCAGTTAAATTCCCGGAAACTACCGGTTTTACTTCCGTAGCGGCTTCCTCTTTAATTGTCCCCCGGTATTCGTCATCAAGGGGTTCAGATTTGATTTTCACTTCCGATTCCGAAACATTTTCTAAAAGTTTGGAATTCCATTTCTGCTCTTTGTTGCGTTTCGGCTTTCGCGTCTTTCATGCTAGCCGCCTGCCCCTGAACAATGGGTACCGCGGTGCGCGTTTCCCACTGTTCGACCGATTGTTCCGTATCCGAGTCTACCAAATTTTGGTAATTGTTGCCGTCACTCATTTTAATAATTTTCAATATAAATGCCAAATCTCAAATATAATTAGGATTACTCCCACTACCTATTCTCGCTGACGTAACGGCCTGTTCGTAACCAGTACTTTGTTACGAGATTTGCACAATACAAAATTCGTGTCCAGAACAACCTCAAATCTGAAGATTGTCCTGTCACCAGGTCGCCACGTGTAACCTCCCCCTCACTTATCGACCTTAATGACAGTGAAAAATTAAATGGCGTGCACCTAATGGAAATTTGGGAAAAGCAATCGTCACCGAAGTTAATCTGTCGGTAAAGAGGGAGGAAAGGGTTACATCTAAATGAAATGAAAAATGCAAATGAAACTGGTGGAAATTAATTTTGAAAAGGGGTAAGGTTAATAAAGAAAGTAAATGTGTGGCCGTTACGTTAACAATTAACTAGCGGTAATAGATATTTGAGATTTGGGGGAAATTATGGTCGCCAGTCCTATGGACAATTACTATAGTAACTGAAAAAGAAAGGTTATTACACATATAATTAGCACTAGAAGCGTGGCATCTGAAGGTTGACACATGTAGTGTGAAAACTGAAAGTTTGTCAGAAGTAATAAATTTCGCTACACTCTGACTTAATTTAGCAAAAGAATTAATAAAACCGGAAAATTGAAAGTTAATTTAGTGACTGAAATTAATTGTGAGCTTTGTTTCTGAAGCACTACGAAATTCAATAAAATAAGGTTAGTCTTGGGCTACCTCAACAACCATTTCAAAAGCTACTTGAATCTACGCAATTTAGAAATAAGAGATTTAACTTTGGACTTGAATTTAATGATTCTGAACAATTAACAATAGTAAAATTTAGTACGTACCAAGCTGAGCTGTAGTCACAGATAAGCTAAAATATGGTAACAAAACTCGCACTCATAATTTGTGCTTGTGTAATCTAAATATTGTAGCCAGCTATGAATACTTTAACTGAACTTTGAAATTAAAGCAGTGAAATGGAATAATATTGCTTTAATGCTGGCGTTTGAATTTCAACGACACTCGGGTACATTCCGGAAAAGGAAGGGACCCTGCTTGGTAATGCAATTGGGACAATGAGCAACAAATGTTAATGCTAAGTTGCTGTAATTATAGTTACGAAAATGGAACAGTTTGAAAAGCTGAGGTCTGCCATACAATTCTAAAACTTTACGTGCTTCCAGTCTTCCTTGTTGGTTGATTGAAGGTTTGAAGTCGTCGGTCGAGGAGGTGGCGACAGTCACTCGTTGTCCCGTCGCTGTTGCAGAAGCTGGATGTTGGGGCGCCTTCTTCTCGACACGGTCTCCAGCCGAAACGGACTCTTGATGTGTGCCAGCTAATGCTTCCCGTCCGCGACACCGTGTCAGAATCTATCATAGCAAGTCGAGTGCAATCACATGCTGCCAAACCCCGAAAGCGCGGTAACTCGCGGGAGCGTCACACCATACACCTGCTCCATTGCCCAACTCCAGCCCGACTCTGCTCTGCCCGCACTCCACACGGCAGAGTTAACACTACCAAAGATCCTAAACACTTTGCTTCTCCACACGACCTATCGATGTAGTCGCTCGATAGCATAGTTTTCCCTAGGCCAGACCCAGAGTAAAAATACAAATAATATTTACAAAACAAACCAATTATACATCGACATAAATGCATATATATATATATATATATATATATATATATATATATATATATATACAAATAGTAAAACAATTACAATATATAAAGACACAGAAATGTCATATCTTCAGGTAAAAAAAAAAAAAAAAAAACCTATAGTACAATAGATGGAAATAGAAGGATACGCATTTCCGGCGTTACAAGTGGGCTTGCACCCCTTGTTGTTTTGCGTGGTACTATCACAGCACAAGCCTACATTGATGTTTTAAGCACCTTCTTGCTTCCCATTGTTGAAGAGCAGTTTGGGGATGGCGATCGCATCTTTCAACATGATCGAGTGTCTGTTCATAATGCACGGCCTGTGGTGGAGTGGTTACACGACAATAAGACCCTATAATGGGCTGGTCTGCACAGAGTCCTGACCTGAATCCGTGGGATGTCTTAGAACGCCGACTTCATGCCGGGCCTCACCGACCGACATCGATACCTCTCCTCAGTGCAGCACTCCGTGAAGAATTGGCTGCCATTCCCCAAGAAACCTCCCAGCACCTGATTAAACGTATGCCTGCGAGATTGGAAGCTGTCATCAAGGCTAAGGGTGGGCCAACACCATATTGAATTCCAGCATTACCAATGGAGGGCGCCACGAACTTGTAAGTTATTTTCAGCCAGGCGTCCGGATACTTTTGATCATATAGTGTATGACATAAGGCAACATGAGATGTTGTTGCAGATGTTACATGCTGCACGATCGGCAAGACTGTCGTCATTGGGGAAGGTTTTCTTATGGTAGGAGACAAGGGCACTTGGCATCTTTTGAGTGTCTAGAGCAATTGTGCAAACAGCATCTGAGAGCAAACCGAAACAATAAAAGTGAATATAATTGATCACACAAATGCAGTTATTAACACAGGAGCTAGACATATGCACGTTTTCTTTTGCATGCAAAAAAGAAGAAAAAAATTTTAAGTTAATGTGGGAGCTACCACGCCATCAAGCCTCTGGTAGATGTGCTCTATTGTTTTACGGCAATCGAATGAATAGGCATAAACAGCTTTAAAAACACTTAAAAAGCGTTTATTGAATGCAGTCTGTGTCAAGTCAGAGGAAAATATGCCATCTCTATTCTTGTACACCTATAGAATTGCCGCTATAAGTGGAAGAAAGTCAGTCACAATTTTACTTGGGAGGCAGCCACAAACCTTGTTGCACCTAATCTACCCTTGTGACTGTAGTGAGACACTGCAGTATTGACTCAAACTCCAGTCCAAGTACCCTGTCACCATACAAACCTGTAGGGCTGGACGCCAGATACTCGTCGTATTATGCCGGGCTATGATGCTGTACCTGGAGACACCGGCTGGAGTTTTAGTCGTCAGCACAATAAGGGTACACATCTGAGGAGGTACAGCTGGTCCTGATGCTAGCACACACCTTGCCAGGGTAAGTCTGCACAGGGCATGGTGTCTACCCATTATTTTTGAATCCGTGGTATGGGAGCAAAGAACCTGAATCACCTCCAGTTGTACTGCCAGAGTGCCCAGACGTGGAAATCGTGACTGATTTTAGAGCTCCAAGGCCACATGAAGATCTGCACTTCAAAGCACAAGACAGGCAGTTGTCAGTCTTACTACGAAGTTTAATCATCATGTGTGTCAGATCGATTCATGTGACTTTTCGGTTTTACTGTGAAGGGTAATAATCATGTGTGTCAGATCGATTCATATGACTTCTTTTGCTACTAAGAAGCTGATAAAACGAAGCAAAGCAAGCAGAGGAAACGTGGACTCACCAGCGGTGAAAGAGAGACCCAGTCGTCACTGGACAAGGTGATACTGAGTGGTTTTTGGGACTGCCACGGTGCAGTGCTAACAGATGATGCTAGCAAGGGGAAATTCGTCACAGGAGGGTACCAGTGAAATCTCCTGCCAGGATTATGGGACGCTGTTATGGGGGAAGTTCTCCAAGTGGGTGTGTTTGTCCCACAACAGTGCCTTTACTCATTCTGCACAGGACACAGTCACACATCTGCCTCTTTTGGATACCAAATTTTCCCTGAACCTCTTATTCTTCTAACTTTGAACCCAATGACTGCTTCCTCTTTCGTCAGATGAAGAAATCATTGTGTAATAGGCATTTCCAAAATGACTGTGAGGTGATTTCTGAGACTGAAGATTCCTGAACAGTCAACATGCAGGCTTCTACCAAGATCTCATTGTATTCATCTATCGTTGGGATAATTTGTCACATTTTTTCGAAGTGATAATTAAAACTTCATGCCGTATCATCATCCTAGCCTCGCATAGGGCAACAGAATATGGCGTCACCCAGGGCGTGCAATACTTTCCTTCTCACATGACAATATTTCTTAAGCTGAGCTCACAGAGTGCGTCAGCCAATGGAAGTAAGTGTGGAACCAGTGGCGCCACCTGCGACATTTGGTCCCAATATCTGGCACTGCAGTGAGAGCCAATGGCAGTTCATTTCAGAACATTCAAACAGGATCATTGTCTCGAAGTTCTCATACATATGGATCAAGACTGTGTTTGCTGTCATCCACTATCATCACAGCAGGGCAGCCGTATCCACCTCAGATTGCTGTTTCCCAGCTGTCCATTCCTATCTTTACATGCGCCCTCTGTCTGTTTCCTCAGGCACATGTCACTAGCCATCGGAGGCACTATATTGCCTCCCAACCTGGACTGCAATCCCAAATTCCCAAACAAGCCGTTGCCGCCCTAGGTAAAGTAGCCACACCAGTGGTTAACTGCTGCCACGTTTAACCTTCCAGTTCATCTACATCTACATCTACATGGATACTCTGCATATCACATTTAAGTGCCTGGCAGAGGGTTCATCAAGCCACATTCACAATGATCTATTATTCCAATCTCGTATAGCCTGCGGAAAGAATGAACACCTATATCTTTCCGTGCGAGCTCTGATTTCCCTTATTTGATCGTGGTGATCGTTCCCCGCTATGTAGGCCGGTGTCAACAAAATATTTTCGTATTCGAAGGAGAAAGTTGTGATTGGAATTTCGTAAGAAAATTCCGTCGCAACGAAAAACGCTTTTCTTTTAATGATGTCCAGCCCAAATCCTACATCATTTCTGTAACACACTCCCCCATATTTCGCGATAATACAAAACGTGCTGCTTTTCTTTGAACTTTTTCGATGTGCTCCGTCAGTCCTATCTGGTAAGGATCCCACACCGCGCAACAGTATTCTAAAAGAGGACAGACATGCTTAGTGTAGGCAGTCCCGTTAGTAGCTCTGTTACATGTTAAGTGTCCTGCCAATAAAATGCAGTCTTTGGTTAGCCCTCCCCACAACATTTTCTGTGTGTTCCTTCCAATTTAAGTTGTTCGTAATTGTAATACCTAGGTATTTAGTTGAATTTACGGTTTTTAGATCAGACTGATTTATCGTATAACCGAAGTTTAACGAATTCCTTTTAGCACTCATGTGGATGACCTCACACTTTTCGTTATTTAGGGTCAACTGCCACTTTTTGCACCATTCAGATATTTTTTCTAAATCGTTTTGCAGTTTGTTTTGATCTTCTGATGACTTCATTAGTCAAATGGTTCAAATGGCTCTGAGCACTATGGGACTTAACTTCTGTGGTCATCAGTCCCCTAGAACTTAGAACTACTTAAACCTAACTAACCTAAGGACATCACATACATCCATGCCCGAGGCAGGATTCGAACCTGCGACCGTAGCGTTCACGCGGTTCCAGACTGAAGCGCCAAGAACCGCACGCCACAACGGCCGGCACTTCATTAGTCGATAAACGACAGCGTCATCTGCAAGCAACCAAAGACAGCTGCTCAGATTGTCTCCCAAATCGTTTATATAGATAAGGAACAGCAAAGGGCCTATAACACTACCTTGGGGAACGCCAGAAATCACTTCTGTTTTACTCAATGACTTTCTTTCAATTACTACTATCTGTGACCTTTCTGACAGGAAATCACAAATCCAGTCACATAACTGAGACGATATTCCATAAGCACGCAATTTCACTATGAGCCGCTTGCGTGTAGTACACTGTCAAAAGCCTTCCGGAAGTCCAGAAATATGGAATCGATCTGAAATCCCTTGTCAATAGCACTCAGTTATTCGTAGCCACGTCTCAGGAAGAAGGTTCTGACGTCGTCTGCTTCTTGATCCATTTCTTTTGAACAATGGTCGTTCACTGGAGAAAATCGTGAGTAGATACAATTTGGGGTCACCGCCCCACCCCACCCCAATCTCAAAACCATCGATCACTTAGTACGGAAATTGGATGTAAATGCAATATTTTGTTAGTAAAAATGAAGTACAAGTATTTACTATAAAAAACTGTATATAAAAGACAACTAATAATGAAGTTTAGTACACAAACAGTTTGCTACAACTTGTAATGTCCGTATGGTAATGTCTAAGCTATAATGGTTTGAAATTCCTTTTGTTTTTGAAGCACTTCGAATGGTTTCATGTCTAAAAATTGTTGCCATACTTCTCTGTTACGTTTCGTGTTATGTACTTCTATCTGATGTTCAATATTTAACAGGTCAGCTATTTTTGCAATAAAATATTTGTATGGTAATGCTTTATCTTTGTAAAAATAATCAAACACATCAAATAACTCTAAAATACGACCCATTTCATCAGCAGTAAATATCGACACTGTAGGACCATCTTCTATAGTTTTAAACAAATTTTATAAGTGGTTACAAAAACACTCAAATCTATATATTTTGTTGTTACGTAGCTTTGGTTTATCAGGATAACAATTGTAACATCTAGTGCCATCGCTACACCACTCATAACAATTTTGACAAAATTCAGGTGCACAATATTCAGATAGATAATGTACATCAGGTATGTCGATCTGAATCGCTTTTTGAAACTGCTCCATTTAGTTATAAATTTTATTTGAGATTTATCGATGTTTTCTGGAGCAATACAGTATAGATCCTGCCTGTGTGGTGCCTCTCACTCGTCTGACTAGCAGGCGGAAATGCAGTTACAGATAAAGCCGGCTGCCTGCTATTAAACTCCGCCTCCAGTTATCAAGTACCGCCTCTTCCTGCTTTGACCCCACCTCTTCCTGCGGTCAGGCTATCAGAATGCTTCAGGAAGTGTGCTTCAAAGCGTACTACCTCCTTAGATATTCTACCAGCCTGTTACAGTAACTGACTTTTCAAGCTATATTGGCAATTTTAGTACCGATTTTCATTCATAGATGGCACTGTGGAAACCTACATGTGCATTAACACGGGGACATGCATCAATTTACTCGTTAATTACTCTGTTTCTAAGATCATTTGAGTGTTCACACTCACGTTTCCATGTTGTTTGTCTTTCATTGCTTCGAATAAAGTACAATACTTGGAAGGATATCATCTATTTACATCCAAAATAAACTGTTGAAAAGCATGAACAGTATGACCAACTTCATTAGCAGATACCAACTATATACACAAGCTGGAAACAGTACACTCTTGCCCCGGTGGTACCTCAGCGCCGGTGGTGGGGGACGCCCCAGAACTGGGTGCAGCCATCATCGTTTTCATCACATCGCTGCTATCCGAGGCTCTGCCCCCTCAACTAAAGACGACGGGTGACAGATGCCAGAAGGTAGCTTCCATTAAGACGCTGGAACATCGACCTGGCTGTGGACCTGGACTACGAGTGGAACTTCAAAAAACCCCGGAGGGATGAGTTGAGAAAGAGAGAAAGAGAGAAACATGGAAAAATCCCTCTGGGGTTTCCTTCAGATGGAGGCGAAGGTTTTACAGTTTTTGACAATGATTTTTTTTTATAAGTTGTCTCCTTCTTTTCTGAAAATGTCAAAGCATGACATTAGTACATCAATAAGTGCATCAATTAATTTTCGTATTTTTTCTTTCATTATTTATAGGCACTTAAAAGTTCTCTGTCAGTATTCTGTGTTTTGCATCATAAGTGAGATTTTTCTTTCCATACATGACTATGTAGGCTAGTGTATTATCAGGTATTTTATCATTAAAAGTAGCACATAGCTTCATAGTTGTTTTTTGTGTAACTACCGTATTTTTTCTATGTGCCATATTAATCGCATAAATAGGATAATTTGTTCTATAATTATATGGATTAATATCAACATTTCTATCTCCATTTTGTTTTAGCCTTTTAAAATCACGAAATGAATCATAAGCTTTCAAATAATCGTATGGTGGATCTAAATTCCACATTTCTTGAGGAAATACTTCATTTCTTCCATTTTTCAGATATAGGTTTAGTAACATAACATGATCGTATAATGATGAAACAAGCAATTGATTATTTTTACGATTAGTTTGAAATACAACAAATATAAAGTAAGGCATATCAAATTCCATTGAGTTATAATAATTTGTGATGTGTAATTCGAATTTTTTCTTACCATTTAATCCAGCTACTTCTACAGTTTGCAATTCATAGAATGATATCAGAATTTTTGGATTTTTCAGTATATTTTCTTGGAGGTCAAGTTCATAATTAGGTTCAAATTTAACCACAGGTACACGAATTTCCATATTCTCAACTATGATTTTACCTTCACTTGGAAGTGTATCTTTAATTTCAACTCCAGCATTATTATAATCAGCCCATCTCAAAATACAATCATTTGCACTTGATGACCATGTGAAACATACAGTAAGATCACCTTCAAACATCATTTCTTCGTAATCTTTAAAAAATCCACCTAACAATTCCAATGGATATAATACTTCATTTTTCTTCTTTCTTAATTTTCCATTGTTAACTATATGTCCTTCCATACTTATTTTATCAGTAACACATGATGTTAAATGCAACAGAACTGATGATGAAATAAATGGATGTTCAATTCTAGATAAAACATGATTGCCCTTTTTTATGGTTATGGTTATAAAGTTTTGCTACATAGTTATCAATTAGCATCTTATTGGATTTTCCATCATATGTTGGATAATCAGTTCCATCATTTTTAATAATACTAAAATTCATGTACAATTGAGCCATATTAGGATGCAACCATCCATCACCAACATGTATATTAAT
Source organism: Schistocerca americana (assembly GCF_021461395.2). Taxonomy (NCBI): domain Eukaryota; kingdom Metazoa; phylum Arthropoda; class Insecta; order Orthoptera; family Acrididae; genus Schistocerca; species Schistocerca americana. Next base: position 304,082,154 of record NC_060120.1, on the reverse strand, counting down.
TTCTATATCCTTATTGGGAATATTTAGGTAATTTTTTGTTTTCCCATTCAGTGGGAATGATTGAAATTGGTAGCTTTCAATTTTCTTCATTTATTAAGAATAAAATTCTAGAATGACAGTTACAGTAGCACCACTGAAATCGATTAGATTATCATTTTCATCTGTTATAGTTACCACTAAATCCTGAATTTTATCATGGATTGGAACAAATAAAGGATGATGAGGCTCATAAATTATTGGTGCACCAAATTCAACATTTGGCTTAAATGAAGCGATAATATTTGTTTCACGATGAAAATGATCATTATGCTTTACATACATTCCATCAGCCAGATTAAAATTTACATTTATTAATTCAAAAGGAATAATATTAGGAACATCTTTAGCAACAGTCTTTTCGTTTGCATTAATGGTCTGATTACTAAAACCAAGCATACTTGCAACACTATCTTTTATATCCATATACAATTTTACATCGCTCTCAATTGTAACTCTATTTAAATTTTCATCTGCTTTAATATGGATATTAGGGTCCTTTGTATGAATATATTTTTCCAAACTTTCCAGAGTATATTGCCCAGTTGGAATAATTATTGTTTCATCATCACAGTATAACTTATTATTTTTTATTGTAACGTTTGGAGTTAAAAATGTAGTATAAAATCCAACCAATGCTACACTTTTAAAGTTGTCTCTCATAGGAACAGTTAATCGTTTTTTGAGTACTGATGAATTATCACTTAGTTGAATTATTCTACTCATTTATTGCTAATTAAATGAGTCACAAACGAAACTCCTCTAGCTGTCACAAGACAGATTGGGAACCAAAAATAAGAATTCCAGAAAAGAAATTAAAAAATAAACATGGCAAATTATTACCTAATGCCATTAGATGTGCAATTATAGGACCAAGTGGCTGTGGAAAATCCACATTAATGATTGATAATTATATTTTAGCTCCAGGATGGTTAAACTGGAATAAAATTAACCATTTGTACATCTATTCTAAAAGTCTAGATCAGCCAAAATATCAAGAGTTTATTAAAAAATGTAAAAAAATTGAAGAATCAACAGGTGACTCTTTGACATCATTTATCAGTAGCAATGACGAAATTATACCATTAGATGAATGTCTCGATAATTCAGTTGTAGCATTTGATGACTTTATATTGGAAAATCAAGATGTTGTAAGAGAATATTTTACTACAGGAAGACATAAAGGAATAGATTGTTTTTATCTAGCTCAAACGTATTCAAAAATACCTAAACAATTAGTCAGAGATAATCTCAATTTCTTAAATATATTTAGACAGGACGACACAAATCTGCATCATATTTATAATGAATTTGTTGGTGGTGACTTAAGATATGATGAATTTAGAAATATGTGTAATAATTGTTGGAACAGTGATGGTTTTGGTTTTATAACGATAGACGTGAAACGTAAATCAAATGATGGAAAATACAGATCACAAATAAAAGACTTTCTAACAACCAACATGATCAAAAACATCAAACATAAACATAAATGTGAAACATAAACATAAACATCAAACACCAACATAAACATTAAACATAAACATTAACATAAACGTTAAACATAAACATAATGTTAAACATACACATGAACGTTTATGTGTTCTATAAATGTTTGCAAAATACGATCGTCCTAAAGGACTTAGTACACTTTCAGTGTATGATCCAGAAGTTGTTAAACAAGCTAAACGAAATAAAAAGAAACAAGAACAATTAAAAGAAGAATTTAAAAAATGGAAAAAACAGCCACATACAGAATAAGAAAAATATAAAAAAGAAGATCAACCTGTTATTGATGCTATAGAACAAATAAAACAAGGACTTGAAGGAATAGGTGATAATGTTCTGAAAGCTATTGAAGAAAATAGAGAAGCCGAAAAACAAATGATTCCGTATCATATACCACAAATCAAACCATATGATAGCTACAGTGATTTAAATGAGTCCGAAATTGACGATGTATTCAATAAATATGAAGAAGAGAAAAAATTGAAAAAATCGAAAAAAATTAATGTTAGTGAAAGAACGTCAAAATTTATCAATCATAGTGAAGATACAGTCTTTGGATTAAAGCCTGTTGGTATGTTTAAGTATATTGGTAATTTACCAGTAAAATTTGATGGAAATGAATTAATTATTGGTGGAAAGGAATATGAAGGAACAGATGGATTGATGACACTTTTAACTAAAAAACATGTTACTATGGATGATTTGAATGATAAATTTAATTCTGTTGATTTATCAAATTATGCAGATATACCATACGAATCAGATGCACTATATTCCGATAAAAATCCTAATAAAATCAAATCAAGTAAAGGTGTTAAATACAATTTGATACAAGAAATTGTTGATGTTTATTTCCCAAGTTTAAGAAAACCAACTATAGATAGTTCACCTGAAAAAACAGGCAAAGGATTTGTTAAAAAATACACTGAAAAACCAGTTGAATATGTTTGGATGAATGATGTACGTGAATTAATCGATAGATTAGCAGTAACTCATGGTGAAGAATTAGCTGGAAATAAAAATTATCATAATGAAAAAGTTGGCATAACACAGATGTTAACAAACAAATTTAGTGATTTCAACATCAACAATCCAAAAAGAATTCCATACTTGATTCGATTCTTGAACAATTTACCACACACTTTCTGGCAAAGTGAAAAATATGGTAAAGGATTAGTCAACACTTTGATTAACAAACTTCCATTTGAATTGCATCTTCCAGGATATAGATTTTGCGGTCCAGGAACCAAATTAGATGAAAGATTAGCACGTGGTGATGAAGGAATAAATAAATTAGATGAAGCTTGCAAACAACATGACATTGCCTATCGCGATCACAAAGATTTAGAAAAAAGACACGAAGCAGATAAACAACTTCAATTAGCTGCAAAAGAAAGAATGCATGCTTCTGATGCTTCATTTGGTGAAAAAGTTGCAGCAACAGCAGTTAGAGGAATAATGTATGGAAAACGAAAATTTGGAATGGGACTTTATCTTGATAAGATAGATGGGGCTTATGATGCACTTTAGTTTTCACGTAATTTTTAATCTATATAAATGAATACATTTAGTATTGACTATACTTTACTACCTAGTGGAAAAATTAAACCAAAAGCACTTAAAATTAAAGCCAATAATGGTCAACTAAATAGTGTTGATCAGTTTTTAACTGATGTTCAGAAACGAAAGAAAGAGAAAAAAACTGGTGGTAATTTACTTATTACACTAGGTATTCCAGTTGTGAAAAAGATTATTGAATATCTAACAAAAAAGAAAGAAGGTAAAGGATTAACACAACATGAAGGTGGATTTTTACCACTATTATTAGCAGCAGTACTGGTACACTAGCTGGTGGAACAGCTGCTGTAGCAACTGCAGTTCTGAATAAAAAGAAAAATGATGCTAAATTAGAAGAACAGAAAAGACACAATTTAGAAATGGAAAAGAAAGGTACAGGGTTAAAAAACGTTCCAAAAAGTAGTCGATAAGTATCCAAATGCATTAAGTAACTTTAACATCGAAAAACTTGCAAAACATATAAACATTAAACACTTTAGAGGTGTCTTCATGATTGACGAACTACCAAATAAACCACAAATTGTAGAATGTGGAATAGTTAATCTAGACACATCTGATCTTCTTAGTACCCATTGGATTTGTTACTATAAGAATATAGGTAAGAAATTCGTGTTTCATTCATTTGGTGGTAATGTACCTAAACAACTAGTTAAATATTTGGGGATAGATAATTTATACTACAATAATCAAAGAATCCAAAATTTTAATGAAGTAGTATGTGGTCATTTATGTATATTTATGCTAAAACTACTATCAGATGCTTATAAATTCAGTGATATTTTGAATCTAATAAATGGACATTTTTGGAAACAAACTGTGGCCTAAAAATGAGCAAAATAATGGAAAAATAAATAATTTAGTTAAGGAATTTCAAAAAGATTTGATTAAGATTTTTAAAGTTACAAAAACTTATATTAGTTTTAAAGGTAGACGATCAGTAAATATAAAAGATCTAGTGGTTACGATGCAGTTACAAAACAGTACTTAGAGAAAGAATATGTTATGAAACCTGAATACATGTCTATTTTAACACAATTTAATAACTATGTTACTAAAATAGAATTTAATGAAAAAGTACCAGATCTAACAAATTACTTTACAAAAAAGGAGATTGAAAAGGCTTTTTCAGATTATTTCTCAAAGTCAGATTTATCACCATACATAAATAAAATAAATAATCTTGAAAATAAAATCTGTGATAAACAAACAATTCAATTTACTTTTCTGACTGGTAATGAAGTAATAGAACATCAGTTCGAGTACGATGTAAAAATACAGAAAATTATGATATCTGGAGCCAATATAAATGGTGAAGTGTATCCTGTTAACTTTACAGTAAAAATTAATAGATCTAATGATAAGATACAAAATGTATATACTGATCAACTAGATAAAGTACATGAAATGAGATGGAGGGATAAAATGCTGATATCTATGAATCAAACAATTAAAACAGTTCCAGTAGATGTAAAGATATTTTTATTTGGTGAAGTGTTGGATTTATGTGAAGATGACAGTTTAGAACCATAACATTTTCCCACTATATAAATGAATGATCACTTATATTGTTTAAAGTGCAAAAAATTTACAGAAACCCATTATCTTCACAGAGTAACAACAAAAAACGGGCGACAAAGAATTGAAGGTCTTTGCACAGTATGTAAAACTAAAAAGAGTAAATTTGTTAAAAAAATTTTGTAGGTGAAGGAATAAAACCTAATTTTTCTTGAAGAAATAATAAATGAATTACATAAACCTATGAGAAAAAATTACAATAGAAGAAAAGTAGTATCATTTGGGATTGACGATTTATGGTAAGCTGATTTAGTTGAAATGGATTCAGGAAATCTGAAAGGAATATCAAAAATAAATAAAGACTATAAGTATTTATTGACTATAATTGATGTGTTTTCTAAATATGCTTGGGCTATTCCAGTTAAGGATAAATCAGGTAAAAATGTAGCTGATGCTTTTGAAAAAATATTTACATACAAAACTCTAAAAAATTTACAAACAGATAATGGAAAAAAATTTTATAATAAAGATTTTCAAGAACTAATGAAAGAATATAATATCAATCATTATTCGACATTTAGTGAATTAAAAGCATCTGTTGTAGAAAGATTCAATAGGACATTAAAAGAAAAAATGTGGAAAAAATTTAGCCTTCAAGGCAATTATAAGTGGATAGAAATTGTCTCAAAATTAGTTGATGAATATAATAATACAATACATCGAACTATAAAAATAAAACCAATTGATGTTAATGATAAAAATTATAAACCTAATGTAACTGTTATACATGAAACTAAAACAAAATATTCTATTGGTGATAAAGTTAGAATAAGCAAACTAAAAGGAATATTTGAAAAAGGATATACTGCTAATTGGTCTACAGAATTATTTGAAATTGACGATGTTATATATTCATATCAAATTACATACAAATTGAAAGATATTAGAGGAATTTTTTGTGAACATGAACTACAGAAAACAAAATATCCAGATGTATATCTTATTGAAAAAGAGTTAAGAAAAAAAGGTGATAAAGTATTTGTAAATTGGTTAGGATTTGATGATTCACATAATAGTTGGGTAAATAAGGATAATGTTATTTTGTGAGTTTATTATGAATTATTGATTTTTCATGTCATTTAAATTTACACCTAACTACAGTTCTACCACATTCACATGCAACTTTTTCATACATTTTATCCTTATTAATATCATTGTACCTCTTAGTATAATACAAGGCACACTGTTTACATATATTGCGATGATCATCTTTTCGAAATTTATCAGTATGAAATTCATTTATATTTTTTTCATTTTTAGATCGATTACACTTTTTGGTAGTGTCCATTTATATAGTAGAAAAATATTCAAGTTTATGTAATATCCTGTTTAGTACATCTATTAGTTCTGATATTATTGCACAGTCTATTACAAATAACGACAAATCAGTTGTACCTGCTCTTATTACCTTCTTCGTGAATTCATAAAATGTCTCATCTTTGAAAAAATACAATATTCCATTAATGTACCTAAATACTGAAGTTATACCTGCTGGGAATCCTGAAAATTGTCTGATTGTTATACCACGTACTTTATATTTAAAATTACATTCATCCAACTCAGCATGGAAAAATTCATTAAAGAATAAACATGTTCTACCTGAACATGTGTTGACTATACCATTTAACTTGAAATTAATACATAATCCTGTGCTAGATAATGGTTTTGGATATCCTGAAATTAATTTCAATGTATCTAAATTCATCAATAGATGATATTGTCAACAAATATTACAACTTCACCACCAGGTCTTTGAAATATCCCATTTACTTTTTCTAAATCTGGTGGTAAGAAGTTTAACCAATTGTTTATTAATTTCGGTTTCATATTATCACCAATCCATACCCATTTCTGATAAAATGTATATAACGTTCTTTTGCGAACAGTAAGTGATCGAAATGTTTAATTTCACATAATGATTCAGCTGGTTCAATTGGTGTAGATGGTGTAGGTATTTTTACACTTATATTTGGTGTAGTAGTTTGTTGTGATATTTTACCATATACACTTTGAATAGCATCAATATCATCTTGAGATAATTCTAAATTCGATCCATTATAGTATGCATACATTATTGAACCATAATCGTCTGAATGTCGTAAACCTAATGTATGACCAATTTCATGCACTAACACTTCAAATAGATTCGTTTGATATTTTGATGTATTTCCATCAATTTCCAAGTACCACAATTCATCATCATCCATATGTATTTCTACAGGATTATTATTCATATCTGGAAAAAATGCATGTCCTAACACATTACCTTTTCCATCTAAATCTCTTGAACAGTGGGTATTTTTCAAACCTATGTTTTTGTCTTTTATTTGTAATTAAGATATCAGGATTATTGCTATCATGATGAAACTGAATATCAATATATTTTTGCCATAAATTAAATGTTGATTCTGCTACATGTAATACTTTTTTAGTAGCACCTTTATAATGCCACTTGATACGTTTCTTATTCCATTTATGCAAACTAGTTCTATAGCTACCAAATTCATCTTTTACACCACATCAACGCATGTTCATAAAATTTAAAGTATCATCACTTAATTCACCACTTATTTCAAGATTGCATGTTAGCTGAAATAACATTAATGCTTCTCTAACTGCATCATCACTTACTTTACTATTTTCATTATCTGGAATATCCAAGTAACCATAATAATTTAAATTCTGTATTGCTTTACTCTTATCATCTGCAATTATTATTTTAGTTAAAAAAGCAGTTGAAATATCCTCATTTATATACACTTAAAAACTTCTATCTTGATATATTCGATCTCATCATTGACATATAAATCAATAATATGATTATCAATTGTTGAAATAAATTCCCAACCATTTATTTTATTAGTATATGTATGTACTTATTCTATATAATACTAAAATGTTTATTACTATATATGATACTAAAGTGTTTCTTATTATATTTAATTTATTTTTATATTTTAATATTTTTTTATTTTTTATTTTATATATTTTTGCATTTTTTATTATTGTGATTATGTATTTATTTTTGATTATATATTTATAGCTTTAATATTAGTTCTACACATAGGACATGTATCATGTTCTGTTAGCCATATATCAACACATTCTTCATGAAACACATGATCACATCTAGTTTTCAGCCAATAAACATATCAAACATTCAGTATCATCAGATTTTTCTATTATTACATAAGATGGTATTACGTTTTGTCTGAATGATTCAGATAGATTTTGTTTTTCTAAAATATATTTCCAATGTACTTTATCTTGAAATTCCATTATAAATTCTTCAGATAACACTTGTTCACTTGAAATTCTCTAATAAATGATTCAGGTAAACGTTGATGATATGATATTCTATTCCAATTTACTTTGTCTTGAAATTCTCTTATTATATCCTCTGATAATGTTTGATACGCTGATAATTCATCCCAATTTAATTTATCATGAAATGTTCTTATAGCATCATCACATAAATTTTGTTTAATTGATATCCTGTACCAATTTATTTTATCATGAAATGTTTTCATGAAATCTAAGGATAAACCACGATGGCTTGAAATTATAACCCATTTAAAGTAACTAAATGGGTTTTTATTTTTAATATAATCAACAACCATCTCAGCATATGTTTCATTACTTTGATACAATTTATATAATGCTTTAAAATCCACGACTTTAAACATATGATGAATCAATTCAATTAGTTGTTGTTCTCTATCATTTGGTTCATTCACTTGATTATTATTGTTATTATTATTAATGAGATCTATTAGTTGTTGTTTTTTCATTTTAGAATATCCTTTTAGTCCTAATTGTTTACCTTTAGTTTTTAATTCTTTTAGGTTTAGGTTATCCATTTATGAGATATATTTTTTTAAGAGGAAATAGATATACCCATATTTATTAAAATATAGTAATTGAATATTATTATATGAAATAAGGTAAGACAAATATATTATTTTATTACTTTGTATATGTATAAGGGATAAGAAAAATATTCTATTGAATAATTATATCTAAATTATTAAAATATATCAATCGAATAAAAAATACATATCTAAAATTACAAATACTAAAAATTCTTAAAAATTTTTTCCTTAAAAATGGAGTTATCTACAATGAATATTAAACAACTCAAAACATACGCTAAAAATATTGGTATTAAAGGTTATAGTAATTTAAAGAAATCGGAACTAATTAATTTAATTACATTACAAGAATTTCCCTTTCAGGATAAATTGTTTTACCCACCTAGTTCAAGACAAAACCGGCTACCTAATATATGCTACTACTACAAATTTGATGATGAAATATTTCAAAATAAAGAATCTAAACCACTGAAAGAAATATTTCCATTTTCTACGAATGTATTTGGTAAACAAAGAGATAGAAAAACAGTTGAACATTATCTAGTTAATACAGCATTTAAGAAAAGATTGCAAACCATAAATCTCGTAAATAATATAAATTCAGTTGAGCCTAAACATTTTTTAAATGCAGTGAAACCAAAAATTATGAAAATAGTTAAAGATTATTTAAAACTACATAATGATTTGAAAATAAATTTTAATTTGCTTTGTGAGTACAGAATGCATACGAACACTAAACTTCAAAAATTTGGACATCAAACACAAACTTATACTGCAATTACAGCAAAGGATTCAATAAAAGAAATTGAATGTGGGAAGAAAGAAATTTTAACAAAAATGTCTAATTTTCAAGCTAGGGGTTCAGGTTGGACACTAAATAGAATTATTGGTTTACAATTAGGAATTAATAAATATGTTCCATTAAGAGGATCATCTTACATTGAATTACCACAAAAAATAAAACGAAAGCAAGCGTGTATTAATGTAAAAAATAATGATCAAAAATGTTTTCTATGGTCTATAGCTTCCGCATTAAATCCAGTAGATAGACAGAAATGTAAAAATCCAGATAGAACAAGTAATTATAAAAAATTTGTGATACAGCTTGAAGAAAAATTACCTAATATTTCGTTTCCTGTTGAAATTGATAATATTCCAAAAATTGAAAAATGGCTCTGAGCACTATGGGACTTAACATCTATGGTCATCAGTCCAAAAATTGAACCTAAACTGAATATATCTATTAATGTTTACTCATTTGATGAAAAATACCAAGTGTATCCATTAAAAATTACGAAATGTAAGAAGGAAAAACATGTAAATTTATTATATTTTAAAAGTAATGAAAATTCTCATTATTGTTGGATTAAAGATTTATCTCGACTTATTTCAGCCCAAATCTCAAAACATAAAGAAACCAAATTCATCTGTGATATGTGTTTACTTCATTTCAATTCTGAAGATAAATTGAAGAAACATATTCCAGATTGCTTAATAAATAAACCACTGCAAGTAGAACTACCAAAGAAAGGAGATAAAATAACTTTTAAAAATTATCAAAATACTATGAAAGTTCCTTTTGTGATATATGCAGATTTTGAGAGTTTGTTGGAGAAAATTGATACATGTCAACCAAATCCAAATGAATCATACACAATTAAATATCAAAAACATAAACCATGTGGATTTTGCTACTATATAAAGTATGCTCATGGATATTATAAAGATCCAGTTGTATATAGAGGACCAGATGCTAAAAGTAAATTTATTGAAATGATTAAGCAAGAAGTTGAAGAGATAGGTGAAATGTATTCACAAATAGAGCCAATGAAGCCACTAACAAAAGAAGAGGAAGAAGCATATTCTAATGCTGAAATATGTCACATTTGTGAAGGTAGATTAAATGAATTACCTTCTAATTTGATGAACTATAAAGATGATTTAGAAAATAAAATAAAATACTTCAATGATCAATTAGGAGATGAGAATATTACTGATGAAGAGGCAATTGGAAGATATGTAAGATTATTAGAACTTAACAGAACTAAATTAGATGATTTTAATAATAACTTAAAAGATAACATTAAAAAAGTTCGTGATCATGATCATTTAACTGGTTTATTTAGAGGTGCTGCACGTAGCTATTGTAATTTGAATTATCAGTTACCACTGTTTGTTCCAATATATCTCCATAATCTATCAGGATATGATTCACATTTATTTGTAAAAGAACTTGGCTATGATGAAAAAGACATAGATCTGATTCCAAATAATGAAGAAAAATATATAAGTTTTGGTAAGCAAACAAACATCTTAAAAATGCGATTCTTAGATACATTCAGGTTCATGGCTTTATCATTAGACAAACTTTCATCAAATTTGAAAAAAGATCAAATGAAAAATATCCAAATGTTCTTTCCAGAAGATAAAGAAGATCTAGTTATTAGAAAAGGAGTATATCCTTATGATTACATGGATAGCTGGAATAAATTTGAAGAAACACAACCTCCACAACAAGAACAATTTTACAATAAACTTAATGACTGTGATATAAGTGATGAAGATTATAAACATGCAAAACTAGTTTGGAATAAATTCAACATAAAAAATCTTGGTGAATATAATGATTTATATCTTAAAACATATGTTCTATTGTTAGCTGATGTATTTGAAAACTTCAGAGAAACCTGTATAAAAGCTTGTGAATTAGATCCAGCATGGTATTATACAGCACCAGGATTATCTTGGGATGCAATGTTAAAAAGACTAAACAACCACTTGAATTATTACATGATTATGTTATGATTTTGATGGCTGAAAAAGGTATTAGAGGTGGAATATCACAATGCTAGATATGCTAAAGCAAATAATAAATATATGAAAGATTATCATGAAGAAAAAGGATCAAATTATTTAATGTATCTCGATGCTAATAATCTATATGGTTATGCTATGAGTCAATATTTACCGTATGGTGGATTTAAATGGGATGAACCAAATAATTTTGATTGTGCAAAACTAAGTGAAATTTCAGATACTGCTAAAATCGGATATATTTTCGAAGTGGATCTAGAATATCCAAAAGAATTGCATGACTTGCATAAAGATTTACCATTAGCTCCTGAGAATAAAATTGTACCTAACACTAAAGAAAGCAAATTGTTGACTACTCTAAATGACAAGTATAATTATGTAGTTCACTACAGAAATCTCAAACAGTGTTTATCTCTGGGAGTGAAAATGATAAAAATACACAGAGTATTAAAATTTAAACAAGCTGATTGGTTGAAGAAATATATAGGTTTGAATACTCAAATGAGGATGCAATCAAAGAACGATTTCGAAAAGGATTTCTAAAAACTGATGAATAATTCAGTATTCGGAAAGACCATGGAAAATATAAGAAACAGAGTGGATATAAAGTTAGTATCAGATGGTGAAAAATGTGATAAATTAATAGCTAAACCAAACTTCAAACAAAGAACTATATTTAATGTGAATCTTGTTGCCATTCATATGAATAAGACAAAAATCATATTTAATAAACCAATCTATGTAGGGATGAGTATACTCGATTTATCTAAAGAACTGATGTATGATTTTCACTATAGAGTAATGAAACCAAAATATGGTGAAAATATTGAGTTGTGTTATCAAGATACAGACAGTTATATCTACAATATAAAAACAGATGATTTCTATGAAGACATGAAATCGATGATTGATTACTTTGATACAAGTGAATATCCAACAGATAATATTTACAATATTCCACAAGTAATCAAGAAAGTTGTAGGAAAAATGTAAGATGAATGCAATGGAGAAATAGTGGAAGAATTCTGTGGTTTAAGAGCAAAAATGTATGCTTATAAAGTTGGTGATAAAATAGAAAAAAATCTAAAGGAGTTAAGAAGTGTATTGTTAAAAATAGAATAAGCTTAGAAGATTATAAAGATTGTTTATTTAACAACAGAGAACAGTACAGAAGAATTAATATGATTCGAAGTGAAAAACATGAAATCTATACAGTTGAAATAAACGAAAAAGCATTGAGTCCTCATGATGACAAAAGATATGTTCTGGAAAATAAAATAGATACTTTACCATACGGACATTACAAGTTGTAGCAAACTGTTTGTGTACTAAACTTCATTATTAGTCGTCTTTTATATACAGTTTTTTATAGTAAATACTTGTACTTCATTTTTACTAACAAAATATTGCATTTACATCCAATTTCCATACTAATTGATAGATGGTTTTGAGATTGGGGTGGGGTGGGGCGGTGACCCCAAATTGTATCTACTATCGTGAAGTGACAGAAGGTCTGATACCGAATTATGTTTGACAGGAATCCACATACAACAAGACAGATAGTTTATACGATAACCACGATGCGATTCTTGAACAATCTGTTCTGAATAAAGGAAGTTCGGATATTATCTAAGAGCACATGCTATCGTACAAGAGCTGTTTCTTAACTCTAGCACTACTGACAGCACCTGTTACGCCACCGCATTGTCTACAATGAGGGAACAAGATCACACATCTAACTTTGAATCAGAACAACAGCGCATTTCGGTATTGCAAGAAGTTCAAATGGTTCAAATGGCTCTGAGCACTATGGGACTCAACTTCTGAGGTCATTAGTCCCCTATAACTTAGAACTAGTTAAACCTAAGGACATCACAAACATCCATGCCCGAGGCAGGATTCGAAACTGCGACCGTAGCGGTCCTGCGGTTCCAGACTGCAGCGCCTTTAACCGCACGGCCACTTCGGCCGGCTATTGCAAGAAGTCATCATCTGTTCCTGTAACAGGCGGCGAAAAACGATCCCTGAAGATGCAATTGACTTTGCACTACTCTTCATGCATCTACTTCAGTCAATAACGTAATGCGATTTTGTATACGTCTCTAGGGTTACACCTCAGTGTTGTCGCAGCTCTGTAGCTGATTACTGTTTTCTCCGGCAGTCATTCGCAATTCGCAATTGAAAGTTAGCAACCGCGCCACTTGCTGCCAGGAATCTTCTTTCGCCGACGCCACAAAAATCAGTTTTTTGAACTACCAGCTTAACTTTGGAGCATTATGTTAGTAAGTCATACTAGATTTTTGTCATATTTTTAGATGCAATTGATATTATTCTCTTTATTGTAGGCTGTGACAATGTCTGTCCTTGACGTTGGCAAATATCTGAAACAAGAAAACTGGACATTTTCAATTTTTCTCAGTGCAACAAGGGATAAAAGAGAATGGGTAAAATTGTTGCCTCATAAATACGAAGGTTTAGAAACTAATGACAAATAAATAAATATATAAATGATGTGTAACTTTGTAATAGCTCCAAATTCATTGCTGAGCTACTAGTGCATGAGTCATTCTTCATTGATATTCTACTGATGAGTGGATTTTTCAAACATTCACACAAATGTGATCAAAGTTCACCTCATTAACCCACATGGTGTTCAGAGTCTGTACTGAAAGAATGTTCTTGTTATTTGTCCACAAGCATTCATACGAGAAAACACTCTTTCAGTGAAAGCATTAGTTCCTGGTAAACAAAGAAGAAATTCTAATCTTTTAAGAAAACTGGTATTTTTCTATTATTTTCACTGATATATATTGTTTACTATACACATACTCACCACGCAGACCAAATCGTCTATTATAATTGAAGGAACCATTTCATAAACGAAATTTTCAGTCTTTTGTAAATCCTTCCATTGGGGTGCTCCTGCCATAACCCATTACTGGCCAAAACTCTATCGCATAATTTTTTGCAAGCTTTTACATTACATTGAGTGATTAATTGAATAAAAAGTTGTTTTGAAAATTTTCAGCTTTTAGAACAAAAACTTCAGACAGTCCCATTTTTGGGACATTGGCCAAATGTGCGACCCAAATTCACAACCTTATTCTCCATGCATAATACTGTAAGAAACAACACAAACAACAAATTAAGAATGTTTTAATATTATTGAATGTCTATTCAGTATGAAATGAAGCAGCCGGCCGCTGTGGTCTAGCGGTTCAGGCGCTCAGTCCGGAACCGCGCGACTGCTACGGTCACAGGTTCGAATCCTGCCTCGGGCATGGATGTGTGTGATGTCCTTAGATTAGTTAGGTTTAAGTAGTTCTAAGTTCAAGGGGACTGATGACCACAGATGTTAAGTCCCATAGTGCTCAGAGCAATTTGAACCATTTTCTTTTTAAATGAAGCAAAACACTTGTCGTGTACACCAACATTGCACCTATCACAAATTTTTGTTGTTTTTTTCTTGCAGTAAGCACATCTCTTCTGTGTTTTACTTGGCACAATGAAATGATTTCCTGGATCTAGTCGTACATCTGTGCTCACCCGTCCTCCCATCAATTTGCTTCCTTGTGGTCTTCTGCGTTTTAGTACTGATCCTGTTTTTTTTTTTTTTTTTTTTTGATAGGTAAAACATCACTATTCTCCATCGGACATCCAAAAGTGAGAGGTTCTCATTAAAGTTACCAATTTGGTTTGCACGCCATGTGTTTACTATCATCTGTGTGAATAATGGCCACCGCCATTTGTTTGACCTTATCCTCGTCCTATAAAGTGATATCTGCTTGTCCAGTAGATCTACGCCACCCATATGGGCATTGTATTCTTCAAAGACATGGGGCACTGTAACAGATATTTCCTTTTTCTTTGCCCGTGAGTATCTTTTAGTAGAACTCAGAGGAGTAATAGTACTGTAATTTGTCGCTACACAAACTGGTTTGTTGTCACTCCATTGCACAACCAGAACTTAGTTCTCTTTGTCAAACATGTAGTCATAGAATCTTCGTTCCTTTTATTTTGCCATTCTTTTCGAGTCAATCAAAGAACATGCATTAGTTTGGATCTCTCTTATTGTTCGTGTAGCTTTCATTTTACTCTTTCCGAGTGTTACCAGTGTGTCAACACTGATGAAAAAGTTGTCAAAGAAAAGCTTATAATTCGGATGCTCTGATTCTGGAATCAAGCCGGTTAGTTCATTTATTACTCTTGCACCTAAAGGCTCCTGTTTGTTGTCAGATTTGCCACAGTATGACGAAAAATTATAAAGAAAGCCATTGGAACTTGTATGACACCAAATTTTATATCCAAATTTGATAGGATTTCCCCTCAGAAACATTTTATCTGAATGTTTGCCATAATAACGTAACATCATTTCATCACTTGAGAGTTCTGAATGAAATACGCCAAATTTACCAAATTCCTTTTTCAGCATTTCAAAGTACAACCTCAGTTTGTACATTCTGTCGCTTCTGTCTATTTTGGAGTTGCCATTGAGGTGAATGAATCGCTTTATTTCCCGAAACCTATTTCTTGACATGGAGTTGAAGACTAAAGGAACATCGACATCAGGAGCCTGTTCCCAGTACATATTCTCATGGGGAGGCTTATGATAAACACTCAGAAGTAGTATGCCAATAAATGATTTTAATTCTTCTTTGGTTAGCAGAAAATTTATTTTGTTGTGTTGGCAAGCATAGATTTCGCATTGTTCAATAATAGCATCCATTAGTTTCTCAGAAAAAAATTCATGAAACACCTGGGGCACTGTCTTATTTGCTAGACATTCTGTAACATAATGTTCGTTGCTCTTCCCTGGTTCACTGGTGTTTGTGTACGTTGGTTGACAATTATACCACTTACATTTATATTTTTTGTAGATAACGTACCACTTTCTGCTCCATCTCCTAACGCTTTCCTTCTTTTGGCTTCTGGAGGTACAACTGTAGCATTAGCTTCATCTTGGCTGGTTATGAGCTCTAAAGTACCGGCTACATCTTGTACAACAGATACATTGTTCAGTACGTATCGTCAATGTTTCTTCATCTGTTATTACATCTGAATCGGGTGGAATAATCGCCAATTGTACGTCATCATCTTCATCGTCACTTTCTTGACGGTTCTCTAGTTCTGCTAGAATTTCTTCAGGTGTAAGTTCAGGCAGCATGTTTTTATCCTGTTAGAATCGTAAAATTCGAATAGAATATGAAAAAAAGCAGATATAACGAACGTAAAATGGAATTCTTCTCTGTATAATATGTGTATACAAGAATAAGACACATCAACAATAAATGATAGTGTAACATGCTATTGTCCCATTATTGGGATGCATAAAATATATCGATATTGCACTTACTTGAAAATACCTGAAGTATACTTAATCTTACGTGGACATCCATATTATGTTCATAACAAACACGCCCAGACAACTAAATCACAACTCATTGTCGTCCAGGAACTACCAGCAGACATACAGTGCTACCAAGTGCAAGAACAAAAAATCGCCAAGTTTATAATTGTCCTGACGTGAAGTACTTAGAAAAAAGTTATTTATTTTACATTTACAGGTATTATAGCAGTTGGTTGAACCTACAGGTGCAACAATAATGGGTAAAAGCTCCATTGCTTACGTAGAAATAAGTAAAATATATGCATCCCAAAAAGGGGACAATGGCCAGTAATGGGTTAAGTGTTGCCTAACTATAATCCTGCAAACTCTCAATTAGTTCAAATCACTTATTTGAATATTCAGTTGCAATTTGATAAAACGTATGGACATACTGTTCAAATTTTGCGGTCTCTGATCATAAATTCTCATTTTCCAATTTATCAAGAACTGACCTGACAGCTGATGTTATAAAACAATCTTCACCCTTGGAAACAAAATTAGCTTTCAAATTATTTAACGCAGAAATTTCTTCAAAAACTGTTTCACCCTTTAGCCTACTCTTTGAACTGCAGTGTGGAAAGGTGATGGTTGTTTGTGAAGAAAGTACAGCCAAGCTTCTGATAAAGGATTTTCAAAGAATGATTTGATAACAAATGGATATTTATTTTGAGATTCGAAATATGATATCAGAAGAACAAATGTAGTCAGAAGACGTTCGATTGCAGGGAGTAAACCAAGCCATCTTGTTTTGCTCTAGCCTAAAATTTTTTTGTACTCCAGGTTCATATATTTCTTAAAAATTTTCAACCACTACAGTATATACATTTTACAATCAAAGGGTTCAGTATTAATAGGAAAGCCATTAACTGCCTGCCACCTGGATAGTGCTGCCCATTATATGAGCAAAACACTCAACTCGTAAGTAAATTATGACTTAAATTTCCTTTCAGTTTTGTGAAGACGTTGTTGAAGCCATTTATAGATGCATCTCCAAAAGTGCATTTCGTGTTATCTGCACAAAGAGAGATTTTTTTCTTTTAAGTTATTATTTTTTGGACATTCGCTTAAAAAGTGGCGATGGTTTCTGAAGATTTCAGATGTAGTATCTGAACTTCATTTCTCTCGTTAGGATTAAAGTACCTAACAAGCAACGGAAATATTTTTTCCCCTTGTGGTCTGATGCGTTCGGCATTATCGAAATAAAATTAGCTTTCTGTAATTCAGATTCTAGATGAGAAACGACAAATGGGGTTAAAACGTTTAATATAATTGCATCGGCTTTGCTACGGCTATAACTAAGTTTGGTTCAAAAGTAAACTGGATAAGTTTAACAGTACAGTCCATTGATCTAAAAGGTGGTTGTTGTAGACAGTGTGGTAAGCAAACGCTCCTTCAACAGCTGCTAACTGCATAACTTTATCACCAAAAGTCGCACTTAAAAAAATCAGTACGGTGCTAGAAGAAGCAGCTGCACGCACCATTCTTTTATATTTTTCACTCTTTATAAGATTTGGTATATCCGAACCTCTCCCCCCCCCGCTCCACCTCACGCTCTTATATTGAAATTGAAAGTAGATGCACCCTCATTGCATCGAACATCTGAGTCAGATTTTTTATTTAATGTCCTTTAGTAGATCACTATTAAAAACACACTTCCTTTTCGGCAGTGGCACATTATTAACTTCAGGTGTTTTAGCACTCTCAGTTTACATAACTTCACTTTTTTTTCACAAATGCAGTGCACAGCACTGTCTTCTATCAAAGCCATGCTCTAGGACAAGCATCTACAGTTTTCGTTATTGTTGGCAGCATTTACATCAAACACGAATGATAACCTGTCTTTTTTTGTATTCATTGTACTGTCTTCTACCAATGTCACAAATGTAATGAATTTCTTTTGACCCACACCGAATCATTCGCGTTTACAGTTTTCGCTATTGTTGGGAGCATTTATGTCAAACACAAATGATAACGATTTGTTAGTTGATAGCGCAGACCAGCACAGTTTAGTAGTCGTTCGCAAGGGTACTTTTCAAACAAGTCTCCACACGTTCAGATGCATTTGTATTGTAAATCCATAATATAAGCAGCGCTTTGCTTTGTCAGTGGTTGGTATGTATAAGTTTTTCATCAAACTGGTTCAAAACAGGACCTTTTGAATTTTTGAGACTTTAGTTAACGGCATTTTATGTCGATAAGTCATAGCTAAAAAAAGGAACGTTTTGGCGTTCTGTTCTACATTTAAAAAAAAAAAAAGACGGGACAAAGCCCCAAAACAAGGGACTGTCCGGGCTAATACTGGACGTCTAGTCACCTTATCCGTCCCAAGCAGCGACAGTGGGAATTTTTGGGCCTATCATCACATAAATTGTCGATCCGGGGCCAAGAGTTCGAAAATTCAAGACATTCGACAATAAGCTTGCCGATACAAATAAACCGATGACGAGTTAAAAGACCTTAACGATTATAATTGATAAAAACTTTCGCAGGTCGGTCCTCTGCAGTATCGAGGTATAATGTTTGCGGCACAGACGTTTGGAATAAAACGTGCACTAGCACAACTTGGCCTGCTCGTAAATGTATGATTAGCGGTAAGACGGCGCAGTTCATGCCATCGTCTGTTGTCGGCGGCCTTACATCCTTTTCAGTATATAAGTATGGAAAACATGTGTATAGGAGAGCGTTCAATTATGTTTGTCGCTGGGTATTTAATAAAAACTGAACGAAAGTACCTACATGCCAGTCCTCATTTAGTGAGTCTTAACTAAGGTTATTAAAGTTCTGTTTATTTCAAGTCAATCGAATTTCTCCAGACACAAAAGCAAAAACATCCGGGCTTACCTCCGACATGTATAACAACCGCCCAGGATGCCCTAAAAACTAAGACAATTCTGGGCAAATCCACACGTATGGCAGCCCCAGGAATGTTACAATATCGTTTCGGTACTTTTGAGTTGCATCGCACAAGGCATTTTCCGATTGTGCCGGACAAAACTCAAATTTTTACGGATATTTTTCTTTAACAGTCATGACATAAATGGGATGGAAATAATACGAAAGAAGCTGTATAAAAATTTAGAATTGAAATCAGGTAAGCGACTGAGAAATATTCACAAGCTGCGACATTGTCGCAAATAAAACAGTGACCCGTATATGCAATAAGTTTCCTTTACTTTACGTCTATGGTCACAAACTTTTTGTTAATAGATTACCGGTTTCGGTCTATAATGACCATCAACAGATCTGCAGCAAAAATGGGAAAAACATTAATACACTCGCAGATTGTCTACAGCTTAAAAACAATACATAGGCCCTAATGAAAAGTACTACTGACAATGTATGCATGTGTGCGCTTTAAGTATGAAGAGGTATACCTGTTTCATAAAAACAAAGTCCTAATGTACTGCCGCCATAGGGCCATCGTCAAATGTTAAATTCATTTAAACAATCACTGTGCCAAATGCTACAAGTGAAAAAAGGTTTTTCCACATTAAAGCTACTAAAGATCTGTCGCAGATCGACTATGAACCAGAAAAGGGTAAGTAACTTTGCAATTTTATCAACTGAAAGAAATATAAACGTAAACTTTAATCATGTAATTGAACGGTCTGCAATGAAAAAATCCAGAAGATTTTAAATAAATGCGAATTATATACTGAAATGTCTAATATTTCCTGTTTCCCCATTTTGGCGTTCCTGTTTTGGTTCCTATAAACTGTTACATTTCGAAGAATGACTTTAAAGAAAAGATAGTCAGCAGGCTTAGTTTAAAGTTATTTGTTCACTGTCCTCTAATACATTGACTAACCACAATACAGCCCCACTGTGAATGATGTCTGTAAACACAGATTGAGTTGGTTGACGTTCATGAGCAGATGGAAATCGCCCTGACCACTGCCAAACGATTTGCAGCTGTTGCGAATCGGTGTGTTGGAAGAGTTCCCAGGAGTCCTGTACCTGTGGTACCAGTACCAAAGATACCTCAAGTACTATCTCCTCCTATGGTTCCTGTCTCCTCTTCAAGAAGCACAAGATTCGTCGTTTCTCGTCCACTTCTCTGTGAGTGGCGCGTCAAAGATAGAACTATACATTCTGTACAGGGTAGACAGAGAGCATGGAGAACTCAGGGTGTTACACCAATCCCTCTAAACAACGAATTCGAGATTCTTCTTTTTACTCAAACTGAAACTGAACCAGTTTTGGGGAAACCTGCTTTGTCCTTTGTCAAGAGGAGGCAAACACAAAAGAGTAGGGGTCTATTAAATGTCGGCAGTCCAAACGTGTGGCGAATACTGGCACCCCTTACGAAAATGGCAGCAAGGGAGGGGATACATCATCAGGTGCAATAAGTGTGTTTGTCAGGGGCCCAGATTCAACCTGCTGAAGAGGCTATTCCGGCGTCCATTGAGGGAACACGGTGCAACCAACTGCAGCTAGTGGCGTGTGGTGAGCATTGGAACAAACTATGCCTGTTATCTGGGCTCCAGCGATTGGAGTAGACGGTTGAGAAGACCAGCCTTGTGCACAGCGTTTCGATGAAGCTCACAATCTGATCGTGCCCCCTGGTTCTGAGTCGTGTGGAAGGACTGGACCAGAGACTTCGAAGGTTCTGTGACTTCCTGGACTTGTATCATAGGGTTGAGAACTATACAATCCCCCTAAATGGATCAGGTGTGCACTACACATCAGGGGCTGCTACCCAGGTAGCTGAATGTGTTTGGGGTGCATACAAGGATTTTTTTAGATTAGACGATTCTCCATCCAGTCCAGATAACGACAGCTGTAAGAGACCCAGAAGCATCTGTGTAAGATCCAAAAGAATCCCCTTCACAGTCGATAATATTAAAATCCTAGTAGTTAACTGCGAAGCTTTTGTAACAAAGTGCCAGTATTTGAAGCGCTCCTGAAAGGCGGTCAGCTCATGTAACGCAAGATACAGAAAGCTGGTTTAAAGCTGAAATTGATAGCAGTAAGACTTTTGGGGAAAATTTAGGTGTGTATCGAAAGGATAGGCAAATGGGAAGTGGAGATGGTGTATTTATCGCAGTAGACAAGAAACTTGAATCCTCTGAGATAGAAATTGAAGCTGCAGTCGAGACTGTTTGGGCAAGACTCAGGATCAGGGGTGAGCATAAAACGGTAATTTGCTCGTTCTGTCGCTCACCAGACTCATCTCCTGATGGAGCTGAAAAGTTTAGAGAAAAGCTCAGTTCACTTGTACTTAAGTTCCCCAGTCATTGGTGGAGACTTTAATCATCCAACAATCAGTTGCGAAATTCACAGTTTTGCTAACGATGGGCGTGACAAGGCATCCTGTGAAACGTTACGAAATGCCTTCTCTGGAATCTACCCAGAGCAGTTAGATCAAAACCCCACTCATGACGGAAATACACTCCTGGAAATTGAAATAAGAACACCGTGAATTCATTGTCCCAGGAAGGGGAAACTTTATTGACACATTCCTGGGGTCAGATACATCACACGATCACACTGACAGAACCACAGGCACATAGACACAGGTAACAGAGCATGCACAATGTCGGCACTAGTACAGTGTATATCCACCTTTCGCAGCAATGCAGGCTGCTATTCTCCCATGGAGACGATCGTAGAGATGCTGGATGTAGTCCTGTGGAACGGCTTGCCATGCCATTTCCACCTGGCGCCTCAGTTGGACCAGCGTTCGTGCTGGACGTGTAGACCGCGTGAGACGACGCTTCATCCAGTCCCAAACATGC
Organism: Schistocerca americana; assembly: GCF_021461395.2. Taxonomy (NCBI): domain Eukaryota; kingdom Metazoa; phylum Arthropoda; class Insecta; order Orthoptera; family Acrididae; genus Schistocerca; species Schistocerca americana. The sequence goes on along the minus strand of NC_060120.1, from coordinate 304,059,646 downwards.
TCAGTGGGGGACAGATCCGGAGATCTTGCTGGCCAGGGTAGTTGTCTTACACCTTCTAGAGCACGTTGGGTGGAACGGGATACATGCGGACGTGCATTGTCCTGTTGGAACAGCAAGTTCCCTTGGCGGTCTAGGAATGGTAGAACGATGGGTTCGATGACGGTTTGGATGTACCGTGCACTATTCAGTGTCCCCTCGACGATCACCAGTGGCGTACGGCCAGTGTAGGAGATCGCTCCCCACACCATGATGCCGGGTGTTGGCCCTGTGTGCCTCGGTCGTATGCAGTCCTGATTGTGGCGCTCACCTGCACGGCGCCAAACACGCATACGACCATCATTGGCACCAAGGCAGAAGCGACTCTCATCGCTGAAGACGACACGTCTCCATTCGTCCCTCCATTCACGCCTGTCGCGACACCACTGGAGGTGGGCTGCACGATGTTGGGGCGTGAGCGGAAGACGGCCTAACGGTGTGCGGGACCGTAGCCCAGCTTCATGGAGACGGTTGCGAATGGTCCTCGCCGATACCCCAGGAGCAACAGTGTCCCTAATTTGCTGGGAAGTGGCGGTGCGGTCCCCTACGGCACTGCGTAGGATCCTACGGTCTTGGCGTGCATCCGTGCGTCGCTGCGGTCCGGTCCCAGGTCGACGGGCACGTGCACCTTCCGCCGACCACTGGCGACAACATCGATGTACTGTGGAGACCTCACGCCCCACGTGTTGAGCAATTCGGCGGTATGTCCACCCGGCCTCCCGCATGCCCACTATACGCCCTCGCTCAAAGTCCGTCAACTGCACATACGGTTCACGTCCACGCTGTCGCGGCATGCTACCAGTGTTAAAGACTGCGATGGAGCTCCGTATGCCACGGCAAACTGGCTGACACTGACGGCGGCGGTTCACAAATGCTGCGCAGCTAGCGCCATTCGACGGCCAACACCGCGGTTCCTGGTGTGTCCGCTGTGCCGTGCGTGTGATCATTGCTTGTACAGCCCTCTCGCAGTGTCCGGAGCAAGTATGGTGGGTCTCACACACCGGTGTCAATGTGTTCTTTTTTCCATTTCCAGGAGTGTATATTAGGTCTAATGGCAACAAATAGACCTCACATCTTTGAGGGTGACCACGTCGAAATGGTGTCAGTAGCTATTTCACAGTTGTGGCAACAATGAGTACCAAAGTGCAAAGGACAATAAAACAAACAGAAATATATATAAAGCAGTAGTGTCATGTCTCAATGTGGAACTTGAAACTTTCAAAACAGGGCAGGAGGATATAGAGGAAATATGGCTCAAGTTTAAAAGAGTAGTTGACCATGCACTGCATAATCGTAGGGACCTTCCACAGTATACACTCACTGTAAAGAAACTTCTAAAGAAACAGATACTACAGCATAATAAATGTAAAACATAGGACTATAGATAGAGAGAAGCTGAATGAGACACATTTCGCTGTCAAAAGAGCAGTGTGTGAAGCCTTCAGTGACTACCACAGCAGAATATTGCCAGCTGACGTTTCATAAAACCCAAAGAAATTTTGGTCACATTTAAAGACAGTTAATGGCACTAAAGTTAGGGTCCAGTCGCTCATGGATGAGACAAGAACTAAACTGAGAGTAACAAAACAAAAACTGAAATTCTGAGCTCTGTTTTCAAATGTTTCTTTACGAAGGAAACCCCAGGAGAATTACCCCAATGTAATTCTCACTGAAAAGGTATATGAAATAAGTGTTAGTATTAGTGGTGTTGAGCAACAGCTGAAACTGTTACAACCGAACACGGCTCCAGGGCTTAGTGCAATCTCTATCAGATTCTGTACTAAATTTGTGGCTGTGTTAGTACCTCTTCTGGTTACAATTTAACATAGATTCCTCAAACAAAAAACCTTGCCCAGTTGTTGGAAGAAACAATCTGTAAGAAGTATAGCAGAAGTGATCCACAAAACTACCATCCGATAGAACATACTCTGAGCTCAAACATAATGAAGTATCTCGAACAGAATGACTTCCTCCATGTCAACCAGCATGGTTTCTGAAAACATTGATCATGTGAAACCCAACTCACACTTTTCTCACATGACATACCGAAAGCTTTGGATCAAGGCAGTGTAATATTTCTAGATTTCCGAAAAGCGTTTTGAGTCACTACGACACCTATTCTTATTGTCAAAATTACGATCATATGAGGTATTAAGCGAAATTTGTGACTGGTCTGAGGATTTTTTGGCACGTAGGAGGCAGCCTGTTATCTTGGATAGAGAGTCATTGTCAGATGTGGAAGTAACTCTCAGTGTACCCCAGGGAAGTGTGTTGGGAACCTTGCTGTTCATGTTGTATATTAATGTCCTTGTGGGCAATATTAATAGTAACCTCAAACTTTTTGCAGATGATGCAGTGATCTATAATGAAGTACTCTCTGAAAGAAGCTGCTTAAATATTCAGTCAACTCTTGATAAGATTTCAAAGTGTTGCAAAAATAGGCAAATTGCTTTAAATGTTCAGAAATCTAAAACTGTACACCCACAAAACGAGAAAACGTAGTATTCTATGACTATAATGTCGATAAGTCACAGTTGGAATCGGCCAACTCAAACAAATATCTCGGTCTAACACTCTCTACGGATATGAAATGAAACAGTCGTGGGAAAAAACGGTTGGTAGACATTGGTTTGTTGGTACAACACCAAGGAAATCCAATCAATTTACAAAGGAGATTGGTTACAAATCACTTGTGTGACTCATTCTAGAATATTGCTCAACTGTGTAGACCCATACCAAATATTATGTGATTAGTATGGTATATTGAATGTATACAGAGAAGGGCATTGTTATGGGTTTGTCTGAACCGTGGGAGAGTGTCACTGAGGTGCTGAAGAAACTGAATCGGCAGGTTCTTGAAGATAGATGTAAGCTATCCCGAGTAAGCCTACTTAAAAACTTCAGGATAAGTTTAAATGATGATTCTAGGAATATACTCATGTTGTTCGCAGTGTCAAAGGCAGATGTTATATTGGTCACAAATTGACCTACCAAACTTGAAGTCAGCTTATTCCGGAATTAACTTCTTATTAGTGAATCATCCTATCGAAGCTTTGGGACGAAAGTTCGTAGGCTTAGCGGCTCGCTTTTTCGGGTTGAATCACATCTGCCTCCCATCGGAGCTTTGAGGATTGGGCTGTGCGGGGGCAGCTGTTCCCCCTCGTCAGCCATATGGTTGGCAGTGGTCCGAATTTTTCTTATTTTTTCCACCTTTATATTGTCTGAGCTTTTACCTTTTGTTCTACATCTGATGTACACTGCGTATGGTTCCTCCAGTATGGAGTCGAAATCCGTTAAGATGAGTTCCTCACACTTCACTCTCGCAATTCCTCCCTTGGCCACCTCTTGGCATTTAACAGGTTTCAGAGGGACCGGTCATCACCACGAAATACAATACCATCCCACACAACCAAGTACACAGATGAAACGCCTTGTCCTGCCTGTCACTGTGTCTCATTGCGCCTTCCGATACTGAGGGAGAAGAGCGTTTTGTTTTTGACGCAACTAGATCTGATACGGGAAATGTTTCCAAGTATGCGAGTTGTGTTCAGAAAGTAAGATGACTGTATATCTTTACGAAAAAATATTTTTTTATTCATCAATATTCATATTGTCTCCTCCAAAGTAATCCCCCTCAGATACAATACACTTGTGCCAACGCTTCTTCCAACCCTCGAAGCACTTCTCATAAGCACTTTTTGGAACAGCCTTGAGTTCTTCCAGCGATCCAGCGATGCAGTTTTTATTTCCTTAGTCGTAGAAAATCTTCGTTCTTTCATAGATCTCTTCAGTTTTGGGAATAGAAAAAAATTGCAAGGGACCAAAGCCGGTGAATATGGTGGCTGAGGCATGATTAACGTGTTGTTTTTGGCCAAAAAATCTCTCACAAGCAACGATGAATGAGCAGGTGCGTCGTCGTGATGCAAAAGCCATGAATTGTTTTTCCACAATTCCGGACTTTTTTGCGTTTACTTCTCGGAAACGGCGCATAACGTCAAGGAAACACTCCTTATTGACCTACGACCTTGAGGCAACAATTCATGATGCACTATGCCACGGTAACTGAATAAACAATGAGCAAAACTTTGACATTTGACCAAATTTGGCGTGTTTTTTTCGGTCTTGGCTCTCCGGGGTTTTCCATTGGGACGACTGGGCCTTGGTTTCGACGTCATAGTCATAAACCCATGATTACCCTTTTGAGCAGATCAGAATCATCACTGACGTCATCCAAGAGCTCCTGAGCGATACTCATGCGACGGTTCTTCTGATCAAAACTCAGAAGTTTTGGAACAAATTTCACTGACACATGTCTCAAGCCCGAAACGTCCGAAAACATAGCATGACATGAGTAGACCAATATGTCAACATCCTCAGCAACTTCTCTTACAGTAATTCGACGATTTTCCAAACCAATTTTCTTCACAGCTTCGACGTTATCATCTGTTGTTGTTGTGCTGGGGCGTCCAGAGGGGGGTTCGTCACTGACACCTTCTCGGCCATCTTGGAAGAGCTTGTACCACTTGTAAACATTTATTTTTTCCTTCCAGCGGACTCACCGTATGCCACTGTCAACATTTCGAGTGTTTTATAGCACTTGATTTCATTTTTCACACAAAATTTGATGCAAATTCTTTGCTCCATTTTTTTTATAATAGATGAACATCGTCAAGCACACTAAAACATCTCTAACCTTTCTATCTGTCAAAAACAAACGAAGCATGCTGCACATTTGAAACTGTGAAAATGTGTTCGGGACATGTATACCGACATAACAAAAAAAAAAAAATTGATGATCGAATGTATGTTGCCCACGCAATTTGAAAAGTCACCTTACTTTTTGAACAGCGCTTGTATGCATCTTACGTCATCCAACTAACCAACCGCAACTCAATCTTGCCATTACAGGTGCCAACCCTCAAAATGGCCCATGTCTGATTCAGCTGCCACACAGTATTTTCACAAGCTACATCGTTTGATGGTACAACAATGTGGTTTTGTGTTTCAATCACTCATCGACGAGTCCAGTGCAGTAATAGCCCTTTCAGTAACTGACCAGATTCTCCGCTTGTTACAGAGAGTTTGTGGGGCAGAACACTGATGAAGCACATGGCCAGCCACTATTGTCAGTGATCTCACATCTATGATCTATTGTATTACTGTTTCGCACTTCACTCTATTTTGAACTGTTTCATCTCCTTGTGATAAATGTACATCATTGTTGGAGTTAGGATCTTTATTAAAGATTTCAATGTACAATATGAGTTCAGTTTCAGTAACGAACAACATTAAGAAATTTTCTTCTCCGTGTGTGACTCCTGCCTTTGCAGAGGCATGAAGCACAGGTTAACATGCCTGTACTGCGAGAGAGAGGCTGGTCGTGTTCTCCTCACACAGCTCCTCACCATGTGCAATATTTGTGGGAGCTGGGCTTCCCCCCTCCACTCTCCGCAAGCCCCTCTGGCTATTGGCAAAATTACTGCTAGCAAACTGTACCAGATCACACTGTCTGAAATTTTAGATGTCTATCATCTGTGGACGATAATGGAATTATTTTACCCACAGAAGCACAGTTTGATTATGTTTGCACGTAGTCTGCCTAAGTCCCAGCCTATGAAAACGAGGCTGATCCATACTTTCATGTCATGAAGGACATGGGCGCTGAGTACCATTATTGGGACATGCATGACTCGTGTGGTGGACATCAAAGCACCAGTAGGCATGGCCACTCAACACCGAAATCGTGACATACAGAATCAAAAGGTACTTGAGGATAAAGAGCTTCTGCCACTTAGGTAGACACCATCATTCAATCTACAGAAGGATTTGTACCACTCAAAAAGACCTTCACCTGTTAAACTCCGTTCAGCATTAGTCTCCACGTTCCAAGGAAGACAAATCTGAGCAATCTTTGGATTTCAGTAGAGAACCTGTGCCATTAATACATCTAGACATCAAGATGGCACATGACGCTCGTCGTCCGAAAACTTCCGTACCTAACCTGCCAAGATTAAATTTGGGCCATTTTCAAGCATACTCACCCTGTGATTTTGGTATCACACAAACTGCGTGTACCTAAAAGCCGTGTTAATGTCCTAACCTCTCCGATTTTTTTCACGATCTTCTCACACATAAAATTTGGAAAATTAGTCATTTCCAGACGTAATCTCCAAACAGCTGAACACAGTTTTCTCGGTGTCGACGTCATGGTTCCAATGCCACTTCCATAGAAAAATCACAAGATGCAACAGTGGAACTACAGGAGAACATATATGATATGGTGTCTGTTCTTTCGGACATGTCAGTGATCTCACATTAGTTAGTCCGAAAGAACAGACACCATATCCATATAAGTATATAGTTCTGGCAACAACGGCCATGACCTTCCTCTTCTGTGCGGATGCACACATATTCCCCGAACTCTTATGGGACTTGGTAAGATTGTCTTCCACGAGTAGTGAGTGTGTTGGGGTGGGACACTACAAATGTAGTGTGTAGTTATACAAGGTGAGAATGTGGTCTCGCTGGAGGCGTGAGCGAGATGGCCCCTGCAGCCGGCACGGTAGCTCAGCGTGTTCTGTCATACGGCTGCTAGCCCTCTGTAATAAAAAACTGAGTAAAAGAATCAACGATCACCTTGAACGGATGTCTTGTGACGTCCGCCCAGACCAAACGCAACGAACAATACTGAAAAAAAAAAGCAGTCGTGCTATCCTCCGTGCCCTCGATGGTTCAGATGGATAGAGCGTCTGCCATGTAAGCAGAAGATCTCGGGTTCGAGTACCGGTCGGGGCACACATTTTCACCTGTTCCCGTTGATATATTTCAACGCCCGTTAGTAGCTGAAGGTATTAATATAATTCTAAATTGAAAGATTACTGAAAGAAATGGTGAGGACAACGAATAAGGATTTGAAATTGGCTTATGGTCCTTGGTTGGCCCTTCTGATAAGCAGTAAAAGTTATTTAATTCAGCAGCTGAGGGGGCTATTCAAAATATCATTTCTGCACTTTTGCACCATGTTATTAAATTTGTAGGAAAACTTAAATTGCATTAATTATGCAGCTGCATGTACACATAATCTGAAAATCGTTACTACTAATATAAAATAAATACCATCAGTTGCTCTATTATATTAAAATAATAAAGTACATATTATTATTATTATTATTATTATGAGAGCTCACACTCCATGTAATTACAATTTTGTTCCATTATACTGTATGTAGTAGTGAGCGTAACTAAAATGGGACAAATTACGCTGAAAGAACCCTTATTTCAAAGTTTTAAATTACATAGTTTTACATCTTTTGACGCATTATACATATTTCACACTATACTGCCGAATTTTACATGTTTTATTACTGCAGAATTATTATACATTTTCCCAAGTCCCACACATTTTCGTTATATAGGAAGTAAGGAAAAAATGTTAAGGTTTATTACTGTGTTTCTCATGCTGTCGTGAATTCTGTTACATTCAAAACTAAATTACACAAGTTCGGTGGAGACAACAATGACTCATTTTAAACGCTTTCCTTTGTTATTCTCAAATGCTTCACAATGTGCAACCGTCAGCTGCATTAAGTTAACTGTGGCACTTGTCGCATCTTCTTCATCATCAAAGCTGTAAACATGGATTTCTATTGACAGAGCTTTAACCACTGATGGTAAAATAGTCGTCTGTCAAACTTATGGTAAACATACAGGAAGTACTATGAAATCAAACAATGTTTATAAAGCAATATACATATTATAAATAAACAATGGATTTCGTCCGAGAAATAGGTTCTACTTATACAGTTGTGGGACAGCCTACATCATCTAATTGTGAATTTTACAAAGAACTGTGTTTTGCATTGGTTTCTGGGAAAATATCCTGGAACAAACTTCAGCCATGTCAGTTTAAACATTTCTCACAGAAATACTGGAGCCGCAACATTCCCGACAAGTCCACACTCATGAAGAACTACCTGGATTGTTGCTATGTTGACATATTAGAACAAAATCAGGGCTGGCACTAGCAAATCACCTTTATGGATTTCTGCTGATGAGATGAGAAATGCTGTAGACCGTTTCATAAGTAATCTAATTATGGGTAAAATGGGCTTGTGGCTGTATCTAAACTTATTTAATTTATTGTAAATCTTTGGATGCAATAAGCCAGCCAGAGTGGCCGAACGGTTCTAGGCGCTACAGTCTGGAACCGCGCGACCGCTACGGTCGCAGGTTCGAATCCTGTCTAGGGCATGGATGTGTGTGATGTCCTTAGGTCAGTTCGGTTTATGTAGTTCTAAGTTCTAGGGGACTGATGACCTTAGAAGTTAAGTCCCATAGTGCTCAGAGCCATTTGAGCCACTTTTTTGGAGGCAATAAATAGCTCAACAATTGCTAGATTCGGCAGAACATTAGGAATAGTATATTGCTCGTAAGACCTACATGTTAAATTCAGTGAAGTTTAATGAAAATAAGGCTCATGCCACAAACATTACAAAATCTATTATACATCCTGTCAACTTAAATATTATATGTTTCAATGTGTTTATTATTAGGCTATCATATCATTATCACATAACAAGTCACCTCATTGGTTCAATGTTTCTCATTACATCCATAATTTCGAATTCTGTCTTGTCCAATATCATTTGTGCATCTTTAAAAAACTATGAAGTATAATACAATACTAATTTGAACTCTGAAATTCTAAATGATAAGTTGTTCTCCATCGTTTTTTGTTTTCCCGACTACTCTCGTCTCATACACAACCCAGATTTCATGTCTTTGACAACTGGAAACCATTTCTTTTTTATTGTAAAGCTACACACATGAATGTGATAAGAACGTCTCTATTAACAGCAAGTAAGTGAATAAACAAATGTGATGGTTCTCAATCTTAAGCTCACATAACAGGCTCTGCACGCGTACCATGACACCAGTACATCTCAGTTTTCCATCAAAGACACGTAGAGCCTGACACATTCAGAATGTTCGTAGGTCAACACTAGATTTTAAAGAATGTAACAGAAATAATAGGTCGGTGTTGTTGGAAAAGAGTTTTAAATCCTAATTTCTTAATTTTGTTTTGCATAAGTTATCCTACTGGAGACTGCATCCTTACCTTTCTCTAGGTAGTGAATCGACCTACTCCTACAGTCACTGAAGACCTGCAGCTAACGCGGAATCTCAGTTTGGCATTTTCAGAACGTCAGTTACATTAACATCCTTAAAAATGCTAAATACCTAACAACTAGCCGTTGCATTTGCACTCTGATCGAAAAAGCAGAAAATCAGTAATTGAAAGGGCAGCAGTTACTTGCCATCAAATGAGTTTGAATGTAGACTACTTTTTTCACGTACAAGAAACCATCGAGCTTTGTAGATATGCAATTTACTGGCACAGCGGTGTTTCTTATGTCTCGCCTGGTAGCACCAAAAGCACCTGAGGTTGTTCAAGACAGAACTGGCGTGAAGTGTATGTTAGAGAATTACACCAATACGATGAAATTTTACTGAATGCCGCAACACAAAAGCTGCAATTCCCATTTCTCGTCAAAAAATATGTTGACTCAATCGAACGCATTTACCATTGTCGTCTACCTAAACACGGAGGGGAGGGAGAGGTACTTTCAAAAATATCTGTGATAGTTTAACGCTACAAACATCGTCGCTATGGGTCGTTAGGTCTTATTACAGTCGTAAACCCAACACTTTAGCACGGTTCGTTGAAAAAATTGTTGCCTCTGTGTAACAAGCTATAGGCTTTTAAGCATTCTTCTCCAGTCGCTTGAGTAATCAGTCTCAAACGAGACACTCGAGAATTGCCAATAACAACTACATCCTGTGTTTCAAAACACCAGAAATAAGTGAGCGCGGAAGTGAAAAACGGTAAAAGTCGTTCGGTAAACGATAGGCAACACGACCTGATTTAGTGGCCATTAGATCCTATAATGAATGGGTGGTGGAGCCGACCTCTTGTGACATCAATTTACCACAGATCGCTAAAACAATTGTGGCTGCCACGTGACTGGAAAAAGGCGCAGGTCATTCCAGCCAACAAGAAAGGTGGCTTGACTGACAAGCAGAACTACTTCCCTGACGTTTATTTCCAGCAGAATCATAGAGCATAGGCTGTATTCGCATGTGATAACTTGTGTGGATGCAGAACAAAACATACATAGAAATCAATATCGTTTCCACTAGCACCGATCTTGTGAAAACCGGCCTCGTCCGTTCAGACATAGTGTGCAAAACTCAGCTTGCCATTTTCTCGCACATTATTTTGCGAGACATGGATGAAGAGCTACAGACCGATTCCATACTCCTAGGTTTCCGGAAAGCTTTCGAGACAGTGCCTGTTAACGAAGATCCGACTATACGGAATAAGTTTTCAGATATTAGTGGTTCGAAGCCTTTGTAAGCAACAAAACCGAGTGCGTCATTCGATAGTGCGTGTTCATCGCATACTAAAAATATTGTCAACAGTTTGCCAAGGAAATGTGGTAGGATTGATCTTGTTCTCTGTATAAATAAAAGATCTGACAAACAGGGTGAGCAGCGATCTACGACTTTTTGCTGATGCTATAATGTAGGGACTATAGGAAGATACAGGATGACTTGGATGGTAGATTGTTACAAATGTGGGAAAACGTAAATTATTGCAGCTGAGTAGGAAAAACGTCGCTGAAATGTTGGAATACGGTGCTACTTTGACACAGACAAGTCGATTAAATGTTTAGGTGTAACGTTTCAAAGTGACGTGTAATGGAATAAGCGCATAAACTCGGTTCCAAGGAAGGCAAATCGTCGATTTCGATTTATTGGGAGAATTATAGAATACTGTAGGTCACCAATAAAAGAGAAAAAAAAACAATTCTGAAGCATTCTGAGAGATTTATTACCGGTAGGTTTGATCATCGTACGAGTATTACAGAGATATTCTATCATTCAAGTGGGAATCTGTGGAGAGAAAAACACGTCCTTTTCTCTAAACGCTATTGAAAAAGATTAGAGAACAGCATTTGCGACAGACTGCAGAACAATCCTAGTGTCACCCATATATATCTCGTGTAGATTTCGAAGACAAGATAGCAGAAATCAGGCTTCATACAAAAGCATGGAGACAATCGTTAATCCTTCGCTCCATTTGCGACAGGAACAGGAAGAGAAGTGAGTAGCAGTAGTTAAAGGATTCCTCTGCCATGCACCATATGGTGGCTCGTGATGAACGTATGTAGATGAAGATGTAGGCACTCTTTTTGTCTGCCATATTTCAAAATACTGATGAATAGTTGTTTTATACTTTAACCCATTCAGATTCAGTCGCCGAATGTCACAATGTTATGTCTCCAGCCCAACGTAGACTGGTTCTGCGAAACTGAATGTAGCTTTCGCATGCATGTCACTGCCAAGGAACATTGCTTGATGAAACTTGGACCATACGTAGAAAGAAATGCTACATTACAATACAGAAGGTAACTGGAACAAATACGCAATGAGAAGAACGGAAATGACACTTTTATTCAAAGACAGTCATTGTGATTCATGATGGTCCTGTAGACATTAAAGTAGGCAGATAATAGTTCTTATTAGGGTGTCTGATTACAACGAATGGTAGTGCATGCCCTGCAACGTTCTTCCTTGCACCCACAACACTATTAAGTTCATATTGTAGAGCATTCCATTTCTCCTAGAGTGCAGCTGATAACTGCTGTATGGGTGTCAGTGCATCTGAACGTGCTGCAATAGTACTCTGTGACCTTAGTAAGGCATTTGACTGCATATCACATAAGGCCCTGCTCAGAAAGCTAAAAACATATGGTATAGGGGGATCTGTCCTACAAACTCTTGAATCCTACCTGATAAACAGACGGCAGATTATCTCCATCCAAGGATCTGGTTCTAGTGAGAAGAAGCTACAGCGTGGTGTGCCACAGGGATCTGTAATAGGGCCCCTTCTGTTCCTTATCTTCGTAAATGACACAGGCTACAATGGGCACATCTTGCAGATGATGCAACCTTGTTCTCAAAAGGAGAGAATGTTGAACAGGCAGTCCAACAAGCAGAAGTCTTGTTCAATGAAGCTAAGGCCTGATTTATCATGAGCAAAATGAAAATTAATGAAGAAAAATATCAGAGGATGATATGCAGCCTCAGCAATACTGGAACACTGGGGTGATACAGCAGATGTTAAACTTCAGGGCTTTCTCATTGATACCAAATTAACCTGGCAACAGCACACCAAACATGTATGTTCCAAACTTTCATGGGTCCTGTACCTCTTGAGGAAACTGAAAAGTATAGTACCAGAACAATACCTTCTAGCTGTGTACTATGAAATATACCACATCCACATCAGTTATGGGCTGTTGTTTTGGGGTCATTCTGCACGCTGCAAGAATGTGCTTTTACTGCAAAAGAAAGCAATGAGGATCATTACATCAAGCAAAAAAAAAACAGACCACTGTAAACCAGTTTTCACCTGGTTAGGAGTTCTGACTGCCAGTATATATTGAACTGCTTCTTCCACATAAAGAGAAACGATGATATTTACAGAAAGAAACATTAAGTTAACAAATACAGCACTCGCAACAAAGACAATATCGACATGCCAAGGTGTTCGATTAGCAAAGACACAAAACAACTTCCCAATGGTGGCCCTAAAATTGTTTAATGCCCTACCTGATCACATTCAGTCTTTACCATGGGAGCAGTTTAAAACTACTATTTTGTGTAAACTAGAAGAGCAATCCTTCTACAATATTGAAGAATTCTTCTCCAGTAACAGCATAGTGTTTACTTTAGCTGCAGCTCAGTTCCATGACTCCAACAGCAACCTTTATTTTTAATTTCATTATATACTTGTATCTATTTTATAGTTGTGATATTATTGTAATCTAATTTATAACTTAAATATGCCTTGCGGTATTAAATTACTATCATAGTAGAGTTGTATTCATGTATTTTGATAATGTATCTTGACGCTGTCTGTCCAGCTGTGGCTGGTGAATGACATAGAATTGGTAATAAAGGTAATAATAATAATAAAGGTAATACATCTACATCACTGCAGCGTTTCCCACACGTGCTATATGGGATTCAATTCGGGGAAACTGGCAGGCCAGTCCATTAGTCAAATATCCTGTTCTTCCAAAAACTCCTCCACTTGAGCTGTTCGATGTCTTCGTGCAATGTCATCCATAAAAAGACGCATATGGGGAAGGTGTCCCACAGTGTCATAATAATGTTGACCGGTGAGAGTACCATGTTCAAATATTTGGTAGCAAGTAGCCATGTAACATTATGCTTCCTCATATCATAACATCTGGACCAAAACGAATATGTTCCTGGATTTGTTACGTGTTCCCTCCTCCCGCCGTATGAGGGTACATCCAGCACCATCAGAGGTGATGATAAGTCACAAGATGAAAAAGCTCCAGGGACACACACTAGGTACAGGCATTACACTAATTGTAGTAGGTGACTTGGTTTTGCAAAATAAAAACCTTGTTATTTGTACACAGCCCAGTAAGCTGAGTAGGAAAGATCCGAATATTTTCCTTGTGACGCTGTACAAAATATCGTTATGTTTAGAAGGACAAGATAAACTGTTTATTAACGTCGATCTATTTACAAACTTGGTCTAAGAAACTGTTGACAGTCTGTTGTCTGAGTCGCCAATGTAATTTGCCACTTGATACCATATGTGGTAACAATCTCATGCAAGCTTGCTCAAAATAACACACGTCCACGATAATTAAGTCTTCTGGATTGGCCTGACACAGCCGCAACATTTCCACTGCTACTTCGGTCTTGCAGGCTTTTTGAAGCAGTGTGAGCATTCGTGGAACACAGCAGGTGGGACTTTTTTCATGTTCAAAAGTCATCCAATATGTTGAAAACCGATCCATGAGTGATTTTTGCAGTGTTGTTCCCCCTTTAAACGCAGAAAACGAATTACTCCACTTTACCCAAAGGCTGTGCCATTTTGTTTTGGCTCTTCTAGTGGCATGCTACGTGTGTATGGGGACAAACAGAAAATTAATTATGTAACTTTATTTTTTCGAGGTGATAAACGAAAGTATAGCACTATCCCTCGCATGTCGTCTTTCTGGAGAGGTTTTGGCAAAGGCGAAGGTATATTCTGTCACTACTCAAGGTAACGTGATAAAAGCCACTGTTGTTGATGACGAAACCAGGCCATCAAAATTGCAGCACCGTGAAGGTAGCATGCAACAAGGAAAGGTTCGGCAGCTGGTTTCTCATTCAGAAATAGGACTCGAATGTTGTTTTTTTCTGTGAAGATATAGTTATTCCTCGTGTAAGAAAGGTTTACTTGTACAGAAATGTGTCGTAACTAGTCAGTGGCAGGATCGAGACTATGGTTTATCGTTACTCAATACTCATACATTGATTAGGATTAGATGACTGTCATGCAGATAGCGAATCGATGGATACTGGAAGGTCATAATGAATTTCTGAACAGCCCCGTGCAACTAGACTCTGAGAGAACAAACATATTAAATACATGGCCTTGCAGGATCATAAAGCCATGTCGCTTATGTTGAGTGAGGAAATGGGCTTGTTGCTGTTAGACAAGTATCAACAAGGACAGTATGACGACCTCTAGAAGACTATTGACTGTCAGCTGGAGGGCATGGCAGCTTCCCATGATATGGCAACAATGAGAGCGCGCTGACTGTTGTGTACCCAATGACGCCACTGGACGGAGGAGTGGCACCATCCTTTCAGGTTAGTCCTGGGTCTGCATTAAGCATCACAATGAATGTATCGATGTTTGGTGGCTCCGAGGAGAATGAACGTTGCCAAGCTGCATTTAGTTGTCGTCATGCAGTCCCAGAACTGGCATGATGATATGGGATACCACTAACTGCACAACACTACTGCCTATGGCCGGCCGAGCGGTTCTAGGCGCTTCAGTCTGGAACCGCGCGACCACTATGGTCCCAGGTTCGAATCCTGCCTCAGGCATGGATATATGTGATGTCCTTAGGTTAGTTAGGTTTAAGTAGTTCTAAGTGACTGATGACCTCAGATGTTAAGTCCCATAGTGCTCAGAGCCATTTCAACTACTACCTATAGTTGATGTAGCCTCTAATTTGGACAGCGGCCATTACAGTCCTGGGGTTTTAAGGCCGATGGTTCTGCCCTTTCTCGAGGTCGCAGTGGCATTGCCTTTCTACAAGATCTGTCCTGATCTACCTTGATACAGGATGTGTTCGACTACTGCTCTATTCAGCACGTTCTTCAGGTCTTTCACTCACTGAACACACCCAGTCGTTCGTTACAGAGAGACTGATACACCACCACTCGCCAACCATCAAAACTGACAAACTCTGGCAAACAGTTGAAGCAGCATGGAGTGACATCCTCATATCTGTCATCCAAACTCAATTCATCCCATTACTCACCCAGGTTAGAACCACTGCTGCTGTCAGTGGTAGCAACCCTGTGCACTAAGTAGCTCAGCCTGCGTACCCCAAATCACCTACAAATTTAGTCATCTATTCTTCCTTCTGAGCCACATATGCAAAGCAAGTAAAATTTTTTTTTTGTTATCCTTCCTCGTGTTGCAATGTTAATGGAAATCAGAGAATATAAATAAATTAGTGAAATAGTTAAGTATCCCTAAAAGACTGTTCATAGGCAATGAAGTATCTACAGTGAGGTGATATCATTAGAAACCTGCTATAAAATGCAGAGAGACTTGCAGATGATCAGCGCCTGATGCAAAGTTTGGTAGCTGACTCTCAAAATTAATAAATGTAATGTAATGCACGTGAATAGGTGAAAGGATCCAGCACCTTTTGATTGAGAGGTCAGTGTTTAGTCAATGGAACCAGCCACCATCTTCAAGAATCTATAAGCTGCTGTCTCGACTGATTTAAGGTGGAATGATCACGTACACTAAACTGTGGAGAAGGCAAATGACAGACTTACATTTAGTGGAAGAATTCCAAGGAAGTCTAATACGCGGAAAAGAGATAGTTTACAGAATACTTATTAGACCAATTCCTGAGTATAGTTCACTGGTCCTCTATCCTGTCGAAAGTTGGACTGAAGTCAGAGATAAACAAGATTCGAAGAAGAAATGCACTATTCGTCACAGGCTTGTCTAATCAATGTGAGTGACTGATATGCTCAAGAAACAATGACGGGAGACCTTACCATAAAGATGTTCCGTGTTGTGAAGAGACTTTCTCACGAAATCCCAAAATGAGAAACATAGCGTACTGTGATATATCACTTTGCGATTTTATTTTAACTCTGTCATGCTTACACAATAATTAATTGTACATTTTGTTGGGAGTGATAAGTATCCGATTATTCCGCAGTAGTGACGGGCTCGGGAGAGCTTAGCAGTCTCGTAACGTCAGCAGTCATTTCAGGGCTCTCGTTAGCAGGAAAAGAGCACCTAGATAGAGTTTTCGCGGAAATGGTCCTTTTTCTTGTAGTACTTGTTGAGGGTGCTTAACGATGAAATATGCCCATCTGCTTGCTCTTCAAAGATGAGGCCAATAGCGGATATAGGCATGTTTCGTGACAATGACAGACATTTGTAAATTATAGATTGCAGCAATCAGTCATCCTTTTTAAATTTTTTGACTATTCAATGAACTGTGGGTGAAGCCCGATCAACAGGGACTTACATGCTTTGAGCGAAAATAATAGTGCATTGGGAACGGCTAGCCTCTAGCTGAAATCTAGATCTGCATAAAAAAATAATAAAATAAAATAACAACTCATTGCTGCAATCTATAATTTACAAGTCAATATAACTGTCGTTGAGTGCAACCGCTTTCTGAATGGAAGGTAACTGAATGGCAGACATTGTTCTGTTATTTAAACAAACTGGTCAGTTGCCCTAGTTCCCCATATGTAAACAAATCAATCACTTTGTTTATGTAGGATATAATTAATAGAAAATAACTGTCTTGTAACTGCAATTAATGATCTATAATTTTCATTACAATTACCGTAATTTATAGGCATAATGGTGCCCGAGTAGCGCACTTGTGTCCATGATTACCCAGTTGTTAGTTAATGGTAAAATGCTTTTAGTGCAACCGGATAACCATTATCATAATGACGGTAATTTATGGTCAAAAAAGCATCTCTCCTCCCCTAATGGTACAGTGTGCTCATGTTGTTCCCACACCATCCCCTTAGTGTCTCCACCATTCTGAGACTGTCAATCTAAGTCTGTATCTCACTTGAGCAACAGCGCCACCATGAAATAACATCAATTTCCAGCACAGTAACGCACCCCAATGCTACTTACCAATTAAAAAAAAAATACAGTTCAAATGACAATTAAATGGATACCCTATCTGCAAACAGGTGTTGATATACTTCATTGGGTTGAAAATGTGTGCCAAGACCTGGACTCAAACCCAGGATCTCCTGCTTACATGGCAGACGCTCTATCCATCTGAGCCGCCAAGGGCACAGAGGATAGTGCACCTGCAGAGACTTATCCCTTGCACGCTCCCCGTGAGACCCACATTCTCAACATGTCCACATAACTACATTCGTAGTGCGCCTCATAGATGTTTGCTCATCATACTCATTACTCATGGCAGAGTAATCTACCAAGTCCCATAAGAGTGTAGGCATAGCGTGTGCGTTTGCACAAGAAGGTCAATAGCCAGGAAGCCATATTTTAACTATATATGAAGGTAGTATCTGTTCCTGAAAGAATAGTTACCGTTGATGAACACGCAGCTTTCGTTAGAATAAAATGATAATTAAATGGACACCCTAGCTGCAAACAGGCGTTGATATACTTCATTGGGGACATGTTGAAAGCGTGTGCCCCAACTGGGACTCAAACCCGGGATCTCCTGCTTACAAGGCAGACGCTCTATCCATCTGAGCCACCGAGGGCACAGAGGATAGTGGGCCTGCAGGGACTTATCCCTTGCATGCTCCCCATGAGGCCACATTCACAACATGACCACACAACTACATCGTACTGATGGGCAAATATCTATTAGGTGCACTACGAATGTAGTTGTGTGGACATGTTGGGAATGTGGGTCTCACAGGGAGCGTGCAAGGGATAAGTCCCTGCAGGTGCACTATCCTCTGTGACCTCGGTGGCCTAATACTCATGGGCAAACATCTATTAGGTGCAAGACAAATGTAATTGTGTGGACATGTTGGGAATGAGGGTCTCACGGCGAGCGTGCAAGGGATAAGTCCCTGCCGGCCAGAGTGGCCGAGCGGTTCTAGGCGCTACAGTCTGGAACCATGTGACCGCTACGGTCACAGGTTCAAATCCTGCCTCGGGCATGGATGTGTATGATGTCCTTAGGTTAGTTAGGTTTAAGTAGTTCTAAGTTCTCGAGGACTGATGACCTCAGCAGTTACGTCCTATAGTGCTCAGAGCCATTTGAACCATTTTTTTGATAAGTCCCTGCAGGCGCACTATCCTCTGTGCCCTCGGTGGCTTAGATGGATAGAGCATCTGCCATGTAAGTCGGAGATCCCGGGTTCGAGTCCCAATCAGGGCACACATTTTCAACATGTCCCCAATGAAGTATATCAACACCTGTTTGCAGCTAGGGTGTCCATTTAATTATCATTTAATTCTAACGAAATCTGCATGGTCATCAACGATAACTGTTCTTTCGGGAACATATAGTACCTTCATATATAGTCCAAATATGGCTTCCCGGTTATTGACCTTCTTGTGCGAATGCATACGCTACGCTCAAACTCTTACGGTTGATACATAATCTGCCACGAGTAATGAGTATTATGGGCAAACATCTATTAGGCGCACTACGAATGTAGTTGTGTGGACATGTTGGGAATGTGGGTCTCACGGGGAGCGTGCAAGGGATAAGTCCCTGCAGGCACACTCTCCTCTGTGCCTTGGCGGCTCAGATGGACAGAGCATCTGCCATGTAAGCAGGAGATCCCGGGTTCGAGCCCCGGTCGGGGCACACATTTTCAACATGTCCCCAATGAAGTATCTCAACGCCTGTTTGCAGCTAGGTGTCCATTTAATTATCATTTCATTCTAACAAAAACTGCATGGTCATCAACGTTAACTGTTCTTTCAGGAACAGATACTACCTTCATATATAGTTCAAAAATGTTCAAATGTGTGTGAAATCTTGTGGTACTTAACTGCTAAGGTCAGCAGTGCCTAAGCTTACACACTACTTAACCTAAATTATCCTAACGACAAACACACACACCCATGCGCAAGGGAGGACTCGAACCTCCGCCGGGACCAGCCGCACAGTCCATGACTGCAGCACCTTAGACCACTCGGCTAACATACATAATTAAAAATACAGTTGTAAATATGGAACTTAACACAACAGTGCACCAAAATGTGCTCATGATATTCTATTTCAACCTTTATAGTAAGTAACATTCCTGCCCAAGAATATGGGAACTAGCAACTACATTTACATCTACATGATTACTCTGCAATTCACAATTAAGAGCCTGACAGAGTGACCATCAAACCACTTTCAAACTATTTCTCTACTTTCTACTCTCTAACAGTGTGTGATAAAAACAAACACTTAACTCTTTCTGTGCGCGATCTGATTTCTCTTTTTTTGTTATGATGATCATTTCTCCCTATATAGGTGGACACTAACAAAATATTTTCACACTCTGAGGAGCAAATTTGTGGCTGAAATTTCATGAAAAGATCCTGTTACAAAAAAACGGTTTGGTGTTAATAATTGCCACCCAAATTTGTGTATCATATTCATGGCACTCTCTCCACTATTTCGTGACAGTGCAAAAAGAGCTGCCCTTCTCTGGTCATTTTTGATGTCCTCCAGACATCATTACTGATGAGGATCCCACAGCCGACAGCAATACTCCAAGAGAGAACAAACATAGTGTAAGCAGTCTCTTTAGTAGACCTGTTGCATTTTCTAAGTGTTATGCCAATAAATCGCAGTGTTTGGTTTGCTTCTCCCACAACATTATCTATGTTATCATTCCAATTCAAGTTATTCATAATTGTATCCCTAAGTATATAGTTGATATTACAACCTTCAGATTTGTGTGATATATCGTGTAACCAAAATTTAGTGGATTCATTGTAATGCCTTATAGTGCTCATGTCAATGACTTCACACTTTTCATTATTTAGAGTTAATTGAGGAGATGGGACCTGGATAAACTGAAAGAACCAGAGGTTGTAAAGAGCTTCAGGGAAAGTATTAGGAAACCATTGACAAGAATGGGGGAAAGAAATACAGTAGAAGAAGAATGGGTAGCTTTGAGAGATGAAATAGAGAAGGTAGCAGAGGATCAAGTAGGTAAAAAGACAAGGGCTACTGGAAATCCTTGGGTAACAGAAGAGATATTGAATTTAAATGATGAAAGGAGAAAATATAAAAATGCAGTAAATGAAGTAGGCGAAAAGGAATACAAAAGTCTCAAAAATAAGATCGACAGGAAGTGGAAAATGCTAAGCAGGGAAGGCTAGTGGATGTGGAGGCACATATCACTAGGGGTAAGATAGATACTGCCTACAGGAAAATTAAAGAGACCTTTGGAGAAAAGAGAAGCACTTGTATGAATATCAAGAGCTCAGATGGAAACCCAGTTGTAAGCAAAGAAGGAAAAGCAGAAAGGTGGAAGGAGTATATAGAGGGTCTATACAAGGGCGATTTCCTTGAGGACAATATTATAGAAATGGAAGAGACTGTAGATAAAGATGAAATAGGAAATATGATACTGCGTGAAGAGTTTGACAGAACACTGAAAGACCTAAGTCGAAACAAGGCCCTGGGAATAGACAACAGTCCATTAGAAATACTGACAGCGTTGGGAGAGGCAGGCCTCACAAAACTCTACCATCTAGTGAGCAAGGTGTACGAGACAGGCAAAATACCCTCAGACTTCAAGAAGAATATAATAATTCCAATCCCAAAGAAAGCAGGTGTTGACAGATATGAAAATTACCAGACTATCAGTTTAATAAGCCACGGCTGCAAAATACTAACACACATCTTTACAGACGAATGGAAAAACTGGTAGAAGCCAACCTCGGGGAGATCAGTTTGGATTCCTTAGAAATGTTGGAACACATGAGGCAATACTGACCCTACGACTTATATTAGAAAATAGATTAAGGAAAGGCAAACCTACATTTCTAGCATTTGTAGACTTAGAGCAAGCTTTTGACAATGTTGACTGGAATACTCTCTATCAAATTCAGAAGGTGGCAGGGGTAAAATACTGGGTACGAAAGGCTATTTACAATTTGTAGAGAAACCAGATGGCAATTATAAGAGTCGAGGGGCATGAAAGGGAAGCAGTGGTTGGGAAGGGGTTGTAGCCTATCCCTGATGTTATTCATTCTGTATATTGAGGAAGCAGTGAAGAACGAAAAGAAAAATTTGGAGTAGGAATTAAAATCCATGGAGAAGAAATAAAAACTTTGAGGTTCGCCGATGACATTGTAATTCTGTCAGACACAGCAGAGGACCTGGAAGAGCAGCTGAACAAAATGGACAGTGTCTTGAAAGGGGGATATAAGATGAACATCAACAAAAGCAAAACAAGGATAATGGAATGTAGTCGAATTAAGTCGGGTGATGATGAGGGAATTAGATTAGGAAATGAGACACTTAAAGTAGTAAATGAGTTTTGCTATTTGGGGAGCAAAATAACTGATGATGGTCGAAGTAGAGAGGATATAAACTGTAGACTGGCAATGGCAAGGAAAGTGTTTCTGAAGAAGAAAAATTTGTTAACACTGAGTATAGATTTAAGTGTCAGGAAGTCGTTTCTGATAGTATTTGTATGGAGTGTAGCCTTGTATGGAAGTGAAATGTGGATGATAAATAGTTTAGACAAGAAGAGAATAGAAGCTTTTGAAATGTGGTGTTACAGAAGAATGCTGAAGATTAGATGGGTAGATCACATAACTAATGAGGAGGTATTAAATAGAATTGGAGAGAAGAGGAGTTTGTGGCACAACTTGACTACCATATTTTGAGACATCAAGGGATCACCAATTTAGTATTGGAGGGAAGCGTGGAGGGTAAAAATCGTAGAGGGAGACCAAGAGAGGAATACACTAAACAGATTCAGAAGGATGTAGGTTGCAGTAGGTACTGGGAGATGAAGAAGCTTGCACAGGATAGAGCAGCATGGAGAGCTGCATCAAACCAGTCTCTGGACTGAAGACCACAACAACAACAATTGCCACTTCACACACCATACATATAATTTGTCTAAACCATTTTGAAATTCATTTTGATAATCTGATGACTTTTCAAGATGGTAAATATCATCTGCAAACAATCTAAGTAGCCTCCTAAATCGTTTATATAGATCAGCAACAGCAGAGGGCCTAATAATACTTCCTTCAGAGTGCCAGACATTACTTCTGTCTTACTTGATGACTTTCCATCAGTTACTATGAACCGTGCCCCTTCTGACAGAAATTATGGATCCAGTCCTCTGGCACAACAGTTTGGTGCAAGTCTTTCTATTGGACGCCACTTCAGTGACTTGCCTGTCCTGAAAACCATTTTATTTTCTCCAAACAGTCACCCAACCAAGTACTTGCCGGGCCCAGCTTCGGTGACTGGGCAGGAACTGGCTTCAACACGATAGCACAGTTCACCAAGAGTAGTGACTGGCGTATTGTGACGAGCCAGTTGCTCGGCTACCATTGACCAGAGATTTTCAATTGGTGAGAGATCTGGAGAATGTGCTGGCCAGGGCAGCAGTTGAACATTTTCTGTATCCAGAAAGGCCCATACAGGATCTGCCACATGCGGTCGTGCATTATCCTCCTGAAATGTCGGATTTTGCAGGGATCAAATGAAGGGTAGAGCCACGGGTCGTAACACATCTGAAATGTAACGTCCACTGTTCAAAGTGCCGTCAATGCGAACAAGAGGTGAAACGGACGTGTAACCAATGGCACCCCAAACCATCATGCCGGGTGATACGCCAGCATGGCGAGGACGAATACACGCTTCCAATGTCGATGTCACCAAACATGGATGCGACCATCATGATGATGTAAACAGAACCTGGATTTATCTGGGGGGGGGGGGGGGGGGGGGGGAAGTTTTGCCATTCGTGCACCCAGGTTTGTTGTTGAATACACCACTGCAGGCACTCCTGTCTGTGATGCAGCGTCAAGGGCAACGGCAGCCATGGTCTCCGAGCTGATAGTCCATGTTGCTGCAAATGTTGTCGAACTGTTCGTGCAGATGGTTGTTGTCTTGCAAATGACCCCATCTGTTGACTCAGGGATCAAGATGTAGCTGCACAATCCGTTACAGCCATAGGATAAGATGCCTGTCATCTTGACTGCTAATGATACGAGGCCATTGAGATCCAGCACGGCATTCCGTATTACCCCCCTGAACCCACCGATTTCAAATTCTGCTAACAGTCATTGGATCTCGAACAACGCGAGCAGCAATGTCGCGATACGGTAAACTGCAATCGTGATAGGCTACAATCCGGCCTTTATCCAAGTTGGAAACATGATGGTACGCATTTCTCCTCCTTACATGAGGCATCACAACAATGTTTCACCAAGCAAGGCCGGTCAACTGCTGTTTGTGTATGAGAAATCGGTTGAAAACTTTCCTCATGTCAGCACATTGTAGGTGTCGCCACCGGTGCCAGCCTTGTGTGAATGCTCTGAAAAGCTAATCATTTGCATATCACAGCATCTTCTTCCTGTCAGTTAAATTTCGCGTCTGTAGCACGTCATCTTCGTGGTGTAGCAATTATAATGGCCATTAGTATGTAAAGCTCTCTTCCAGCCCTCGATTCTCTGCAGATGGAGAAGAAGTCATCGGGTAAGAGTTAGTGGTACTGCATAGGAAGTCCACTGAATCAAGAGAATTCTGGAAAGAAGACTGTACAAGAAAATATTTAAGGTAAAAGTATAATGAATAGCATCTAGGTAACAGATCATTTGGAATGTAACACATCTTCTGGGTTCAGTATAGCTACAGAATGGCGTCGTTACTCACAACATGCTGTAGTATTGGATGTACTACATGATGAAAACCTACTTCTGCAACACCTTCAGAAAGTGCAAGATTTGATGGAAAAGGACCACTTTTCTCGAAATCAATATTCATTGTTACTTAACCTAAAGCACTGAAAATTTAGATTTTGAAGGATGGTGCTGTAGACAGACAAGGCATATTTCATCAAAGAAGGGCCATTCAACTCTCAAAACAATTTGGAATTACGAAAATACATTGTATAAGCACCAGTTTGGCATGGGTAGGTATAGTAAGCAAGTGTTTGTTGTGTCCTATCCTACTTCCTCCACATTTAAATGGATGGACTTATTTAGTGTTCTTTGTAAACATTCTTCCATTGTATTTAGAAGATGTTCCTCTGATGGTCCATCAAGTAATGTAGTTCCAACATCGCCACACTTTGCTGTTGGGGTCCATGAGGATTTAGATGCACCGTATCTGTAGAGATGGATTGGCCGAGGTGGTCCAGTTGCCTGGCCAGCTCATTCACCAGATCTTACCTCTTTAAATTTTTATCTGTGGGGCATGTGAAGAAAACTGTCTTCATGATTCCAGTAGACATGTGAAGATTGATGAAACCATAAAAACCTCTGGAAAACTTGTGGACTCCGTGATGCAGCACTGCAAAGCATGCAAACAAGCTGGAGAATAACACCTTGAGCAGTTTTTGTGAAAAATTAATGTTACTTTACATTCTCAATTATTTTTTTGTTACATTACCAACTTGAGAAAACATCAGATTTATTGCTTTATAATTATCATTATTTTCCCTGTATTTATTACATTTATGGCTGTTGACTAAGTATGAAATTGATTGATTTTTCATAATTATGTTGAAAGAGTTACACATTATTGGAATTTTGCTGGGTGAAATCATAAGCAATTACTAAACACTGTATATGCTGTAACTGAGAGAATAAATGTACATATTTGTGATGAACTTTTCTGTCAACTCTTTCACAAAAACTATTAAAATGTTAATGATTAGGATTTGCTACTTAAACCTCTAAAGTATGACTTCCTTTTCTTGTGGAAGCCACATTTAAATACAAAATTTGAAATTTTTATGAAAATCATTAAAGTGAAAAATCAGAAAATGTTATTCCTTTGTAAGCGGAAAAAAAAAAAAAATCTTAGCTCCCAAACACAACTTCTGCTCACCTAGCTTTAATTTAACACTTTTGAAAAAGGCATATTTTAACTGGTAAAGAGCAGCTGAATGAGTGGCAACTCATGGACCCACAGATTCTTCTGTGTTAACTGCATTTTAGCACATTTAAGTCAGTTTACACTCACTGATTTTCAAGAATAATAGGGCACATTGTTTTGATAGGGAAATTTTAAGGACTGCACCTGTTCCTGAAAATGTGCATTAGAAGTAATCATTTAAAAACACAGATTGCTGTTTCCAGTTACCATGGAATCAAAGATCCACAACTGGTTGAAAGCAAGAACTAATGCAAGTTAACAGTAAGATGTGCTCATTTCTTGACTCACTCTTTCTGTTCCCCTCATCTACAACATAAGCTGATACAATTAGTGTCAGACTGCTTGAATTTATGCACGCGATGACCTGATTGGCTAAATTCAATGCAAAATCACAATTAGCACACTACATCAAACTTTTTCTTAACAACTATTTCTCAGAACAACCTACCCTGCAATACCCATACAAGTTTTTTGGGTTATTTCTGATCACTCCTCTATATGAGATACAGCTCTACAGGGAGATGCCAATAGCCTCGGAAGGCTGCCGATCGTGAGCCATGACACCTTTGGACATTGGTGTTTGTCTCCAATGCTCCGTGTCGCTACACCTTCTGTCAAAGTATGCATAATCCTGGTGATAATATTTACCTTAATATTTTTAGTATGTTTTTAATAATAATTATGTCTGATTCAGGTCTGGACTTTTTCAATTTATACATTTCATGTAGTAGCCCATTCTTCTAGAACAGAATTCTTATTCCTTCTGTGATCCAACTGTTCTGTACAGCATTGCTCCTTACGGTTAATGTTTTCAATAGAAATGCAATCTGAAAGTGATGAGCTTACATATCAATGAAGGTCTGGATTTTTGTCATTGCCTTTACATGTGTTACATTTGATAATTTTTCTTTGTTCGGTAAGTTGTCGCATACGTTACCTTCTCCTGAATATTTTGTCTATATATGCTTCTTAATGAAATGTTATTCCCAATTACCCTTTTTACAGTAATGTGGAGTATCTGAACTAGGCAGCCTCTTAAATATCCTATTAAAATTTTATTGTGTGTCAAGCAGAAAGTAATGTAAAGATATGATCTTGATAAGCATCCTGCATGTACTTGATAGGAATACAATATAGCATACTCACTATAAAAACTGCACATGACATAGGTGTTACAGGATACAAATGTGTAGGTAGGATTACAAAGTAGCCAAATGGAATATATGTCTCTCTGGTGTTTTTACATTGCCTTGAGAATACATATACCTGTCCACAGTGTTAGGGAAATGTAGCTTTGTATTCAATGTATGTTATCTATTTTGCCACATGGTTGTCCTGCCTATGCATTGCATTACTTATTTACATGGAAATTAAGCCACAGCATAAAAAATAAAAAATAAAGCCTGAAGTAGAGATTTAAATCAATATTTTGTAACATTAACTATCTTATCTTTTAAGAACAAATTAGTTCTAACACCAACCCAGTTTGTTCACATTTACAAAAAGACATTTTGTTGCAAAGAAGAAATTAAATTTTAAGTTAAAATATTTATTCAGCACTGGCACTCCAAAAACACAGCTGTAGTTTTCCCAGGGTACCTGTTTCCTGGATTCACTGGACTCATTTTAAAACATATAATATCTCCTGCAACAAAAAGAAAACAAAGAAAATATAATTTCAGTCTCTTTGCCCAAGATAACTAATACAGATTGAATAAAACCTCTTCATCAGTTACAGCTGAATTTTTAATTAAAAAGGATTTGCAACTAGTCTCTAACAGTTTCCAATTTATGCTAAAAATACAAGCTTTCATACTAAAAGGAAAGACATCAGGACCTGTTACTTGGGAGACTTCAGCAAGCAGCTCGACCATCTTTATTAAAAATATTTTTTCTTTTATTTTTTAATATTAGCACCTTTGGCGTAAGGCATACAAAATAAAGATGAAGAGTAAAGTTTCAGGCAACTCATTACATTAAGGATTGCTGTTACCAATGCAGATAAGAGAAGGGATGGAATCAAGCTACAACCAAAAAACAACTTACATCTCTTGAATACTTCAACATAGACTTCATCCAACTTATTCATCACCATCCACCGAGGGAGAGGGTGGAGAAGTGGGTAACTGGCAGTTGTCAGTAAGGCCATTAGAAAGAGAATGTGTTCCGATAATTTAATTCTGAAATAATTAATTTCTGAATATTGAGAATACGTTTAGCCAGCTGTGAGAGTCATGTGGATAGGATCATCTAATAGTTATAGGAGGACATGAGATGCAGCTGACATCCAATGTTGTTACGAAGCCTAGTTAGAGAGGAGCTATAAAAAGAAGAGAAAGGGCATGGTGCAGCCCCTCAGCTGCGGGACACATCAGGCAAGGAGTACCAAGTCACCAGCATTTTTAAACCGATTGCTGGGCTAATACGGACTGGACTAAAGAGGATCAGCTAGTGTGTAGTGGGAGAGGCTGAGAATAGTCTTGGTGGAGGCTGAGTGTAGGTTATAGTGACTTGGCCAGGACTGTTAATGAAACTCAGATCACATTGTTCAGCTGTTCTAGCATTGCAATCCATCCCATTTTGACAGTGCAATGAGGCAAGTTAATATGAGACCTGAGAAGGTACTGTTGACTGCTGACAAGACACACATTTTTGTGGTGACAGCTGGGAGTCCAGCACTTGGGCTATTTTAGTCAAGCCTACACTGAATTGGATTGGGAAAGTTTGGATGATTAAGTTTGTACGTGAGACTACAGTAGGTGGATCTGGGCTCATTCAAGGGCAAGTCTGACTAATAACATGTAGGAAAGCAAGACATTTTTAGTTAGAAGTCAGGTAGGAGGTATTCCTTTAATGGTGAAAGTTAGTTCAGTAAATGGAGAAGACAAGTCAGAAGTTACAGTAAACTTATTTCATCAGAATGTAAGGGAAATTAGAGGTAAAGTGGATGAACTGCTAATACATCTTCTCAAGTCCTAATCATCATCATTTCATCCCCATCGACGCGCAGGTCGCCGAAGTGGCGTCAAATCGAAAGACCTGCACCAGGCGAACGGTCTACCCAACGGGAGGCCCTAGCCACACGACATTTCCATATATTGACATTATTTGTATTTCAGGGCATCCTTAAGGTAGTAAAGAACTACTAAGGTGTTCTTTGGAGGGAGTACATCTTATCAGGATTTACACAATCAGTTTATTACAGAAGGAAAGAGTAGCCATTTATGCTAAATGTAATCAAAACATTGTGTAAGGGCCAAAAATTTCAAGGATATACAGGACAGTTTGAATTTTCAAGAAAAAAAATGCATTATAGTCATCTCCAGATCTCCTAGCATCAAAGCTTTCTTCTCCAGACTTAAATCTGTGCTAGGTTTGGTTCTGAACAATAACATAGTTGCTTTTGTGTGGAAACTCCATTATCAACTTTGTGACTGAGTATCCAGAGAGAAGAATGTTAGTGGTTTTATGCGAATCTTACAACCTGGTACACAGCTGCAGCAGCAAGTCGTATACTCCTAGCTCACTCATTTGTTACATAGTTTAATTCTTAGTTTCTTTGCGTGTTTTTGGTACTTGCATTGTTTAATTCATAAATTTCGGGCGTATTATAGTATTTGAGAGTTGTAGCATCGCGTTTTAGTACCTGAATAGTGTAAATTCGCGTAGTCGTTTGTCTTCTGTTTTTGTTTTAAACGGCCAGTGTCGGTTGGTCACAGTCAGTGTGCTCCCTGCCGCGGTTGGATAAGCAGCTGCAGCAGCAAGTCGAATACTCCTAGCTCACTCATTTGTTACATAGTTTAATTCTTAATTTCTTTGCGTGTTTTTGGTACTTGCATTGTTTAATTCATAAATTTCGGGCGTATTATAGTATTTGAGAGTTGTAGCATCGCGTTTTAGTACCTGAATAGTGTAAATTTGCGTAGTCGTTTGTCTTCTGTTTTTGTTTTGAACGGCCAGTGTCGGTTGGTCACAGTCGGTGTGCTCCCTGCCGCCGTTGGATAAGCAGCTGCAGCAGCAAGTCGTATACTCCTAGCTCACTCATTTGTTACATAGTTTAATTCTTAATTTCTTTGCGTGTTTTTGGTATTTGCATTGTTTAATTCATAAATTTTGGGCGTATTATAGTATTTGAGAGTAAATTCGCGTAGTCTCCTTCCGCCGCCGGGCAGTGTCAGCAGTGCGCAAGTAGCAGCATTACTGCATTTACTAGGCAATCTTGTATTTTAATAACCGTTTAAATTCTGTCGATTTGTTTGCGCTCTCTGTAGATTAGTTAAGACGTTCTTTGCAAAACAGTTTTTAGCATGGATAGGGACTGCAACTGCTGTGTTCGGATGCAGACTGAGTTGGCATCCCTTCGCTCCCATCTTCAGGCAGTGTTGGCTTCGGTCACACAGCTTGAGGCTGTTGCCAATGGGCATCAATGTGGGGGTCCGGATGGGGGTTTGTCGGGGACAGCCAGCTCGTCCCACGCATCCCCCGATCGGACTACGACTGTGGTTGCCCGGGATACTGCCCGCATTGAGGCTGATCCCTCACCTGTGGTAGAGTGGGAGGTCGTCTCAAGGTGTGGCAGGGGGCGAAAGACATTCCGGAGGGCTGAACGGAAGGCCTCTCCAGTTTGTCTGACGAACCGGTTTCAGGCTCTGTCTCAGGCTGATACTGATCTTCGGCCTGACATGGCTGCTTGTCCTGTTCCAGAGGTTGCCCCTCAGTCTGCAAGATCCGGGCAGTCGCAGAGGGTGGGCTTACTGGTAGTTGGGAGCTCCAACGTCAGGCGCGTAATGGGGCCCCTTAGGGAAATGGCAGCAAGAGAGGGGAAGAAAACCAATGTGCACTCTGTGTGCATACCGGGGGGAGTCATTCCAGATGTGGAAAGGGTCCTTCCGGATGCCATGAAGGGTACAGGGTGCACCCATCTGCAGGTGGTTGCTCATGTCGGCACCAATGATGTGTGTCGTTATGGATCGGAGGAAATCCTCTCTGGCTTCCGGCGGCTATCTGATTTGGTGAAGACTGCCAGTCTCGCTAGCGGGATGAAAGCAGAGCTCACCATCTGCAGTGTCGTTGACAGGACTGACTGCGGACCTTTGGTACAGAGCCGAGTGGAGGGTCTGAATCAGAGGCTGAGACGGTTCTGCGACCGTGTGGGCTGCAGATTCCTCGACTTGCGCCATAGGGTGGTGGGGTTTCGGGTTCCGCTGGATAGGTCAGGAGTCCACTACACGCAACAAGCGGCTACACGGGTAGCAGGGGTTGTGTGGCATGGGCTGGGCGGTTTTTTAGGTTAGATGGCCTTGGGTAAGTACAGAAAGGGCAACAGCCTCAACGGGTGCGAGGCAAAGTCAGGACATGCGGGGACCAAGCAGCAATCGGTATTGTAATTGTCAACTGTCGAAGCTGCGTTGGTAAAGTGCCAGAACTTCAAGCGCTGATAGAAAGCACTGAAGCTGAAATCGTTATAGGTACAGAAAGCTGGCTTAAGCCAGAGATAAATTCTGCCGAAATTTTTACAAAGGTACAGACGGTGTTTAGAAAGGATAGATTGCATGCAACCGGTGGTGGAGTGTTCGTCGCTGTTAGTAGTAGTTTATCCTGTAGTGAAGTAGAAGTGGATAGTTCCTGTGAATTATTATGGGTGGAGGTTACACTCAACAACCGAGCTAGGTTAATAATTTGCTCCTTTTACCGACCTCCCGACTCAGCAGCATTAGTGGCAGAACAACTGAGAGAAAATTTGGAATACATTTCACATAAATTTTCTCAGCATGTTATAGTCTTAGGTGGAGATTTCAATTTACCAGATATAGACTGGGACACTCAGATGTTTAGGATGGGTGGTAGGGACAGAGCATCGAGTGACATTATACTGAGTGCACTATCCGAAAATTACCTCGAGCAATTAAACAGAGAACCGACTCGTGGAGATAACATCTTGGACCTACTGATAACAAACAGACCCGAACTTTTCGACTCTTTAAGTGCAGAACAGGGAATCAGTGATCATAAGGCCGTTGCAGCATCCCTGAATATGGAAGTTAATAGGAATATAAAAAAAGGGAGGAAGGTTTATCTGTTTAGCAAGAGTAATAGAAGGCAGATTTCAGACTACCTAACAGATCAAAACGAAAATTTCTGTTCCGACACTGACAATGTTGAGTGTTTATGGAAAAAGTTCAAGGCAATCGTAAAATGCGTTTTAGACAGGTACGTGCTGAGTAAAACTGTGAGGGACGGGAAAAACCCACCGTGGTACAACAACAAAGTTAGGAAACTACTGCGAAAGCAAAGAGAGCTTCACTCCAAGTTTAAACGCAGCCAAAACCTCTCAGACAAACAGAAGCTAAACGATGTCAAAGTTAGCGTAAGGAGGGCTATGCGAGAAGCGTTCAGTGAATTCGAAAGTAAAATTCTATGTACCGACTTAACAGAAAATCCTAGGAAGTTCTGGTCTTACGTTAGATCAGTAAGTGGCTCGAAACAGCATATCCAGACACTCCGGGATGATGATGGCATTGAAATAGAGGATGACACGCGTAAAGCTGAAATACTAAACACCTTTTTCCAAAGCTGTTTCACAGAGGAAGACCGCACTGCAGTTCCTTCTCTAAATCCTCGCACAAACGAAAAAATGGCTGACATCGAAATAAATGTCCAAGGAATAGAAAAGCAACTGGAATCACTCAATAGAGGAAAGGCCACTGGACCTGACGGGATACCAATTCGATTCTACACAGAGTACGCGAAAGAACTTGCCCCCCTTCTAACAGCCGTGTACCGCAAGTCTCTAGAGGAACGGAGGGTTCGAAATGATTGGAAAAGAGCACAGGTAGTCCCAGTCTTCAAGAAGGGTCGTCGAGCAGATGCGCAAAACTATAGACCTATATCTCTGACGTTGATCTGTTGTAGAATTTTAGAACATGTTTTTTGCTCGAGTATCATGTTGTTTTTGGAAACCCAGAATCTACTATGTAGGAATCAACATGGATTCCGGAAAGAGCGATCGTGTGAGACCCAACTCGCTTTATTTGTTCATGAGACCCAGAAAATATTAGATACAGGCTCCCAGGTAGATGCTATTTTTCTTGACTTCCGGAAGGCGTTCGATACAGTTCCGCACTGTCACCTGATAAACAAAGTAAGAGCCTACAGAATATCAGACCAGCTGTGTGGCTGGATTGAAGAGTTTTTAGCAAACAGAACACAGCATGTTGTTATCAATGGAGAGACGTCTACAGACGTCAAAGTAACCTCTGGCGTGCCACAGGGGAGTGTTATGGGACCATTGCTTTTCACAATATATATAAATGACCTAGTAGATAGTGTCGGAAGTTCCATGCGGCTTTTCGCGGATGATGCTGTAGTATACAAAGAACAGCATTAGAAAATTGTAGCGAAATGCAGGAAGATCTGCAGCGGATAGGCACTTGGTGCAGGGAGTGGCAACTGTCCCTTAACATAGACAAATGTAATGTATTGCGAATACATAGAAAGAAGGATCCTTTATTGTATGATTATATGATAGCGGAACAAACACTGGTAGCAGTTACTTCTGTAAAATATCTGGGAGTATGCGTGCGGAACGATTTGAAGTGGAATGATCATATAAAATTAATTGTTGGTAAGGCGGGTACCAGGTTGAGATTCATTGGGAGAATGCTTAGAAAATGTAGTCCATCAACAAAGGAGGTGGCTTACAAAACACTCGTTCGACCTATACTTGAGTATTGCTCATCAGTGTGGGATCCGTACCAGATCGGTTTGACGGAGGAGATAGAGAAGATCCAAAGAAGAGCGGCGCGTTTCGTCACAAGGTTGTTTGGTAACCGTGATAGCGTTACGGAGATGTTTAATAAACTCAAGTGGCAGACTCTGCAAGAGAGGCGCTCTGCATCGCGGTGTAGATTGCTCGCCAGGTTTCGAGAGGGTGTGTTTCTGGATGAGGTATCGAATATATTGCTTCCCCCTACTTATACCTCCCGAGGAGATCACGAATGTAAAATTAGAGAGATTAGAGCGCGCACGGAGGCTTTCAGACAGTCGTTCTTCCCGCGAACCATATGTGACTGGAACAGGAAAGGGAGGTAATGACAGTGGCACGTAAAGTGCCCTCCGCCACACACCGTTGGGTGGCTTGCAGAGTATAAATGTAGATGTAGATGTAGACAATGTACTTTCCAACCAGAGTTTGGGGAAAGAGGAAAAAAATTATAGAAATATATTCATACTTTGTTCTCTAGTTGTGGGCACAGTATGAAAAACATTAGTAATGGCATCATGATGCACAGATAGTAATACTGAAAGGAATCCAGGCACAATCATATTCCAAAGTAGTAAACAACACTTAATACCAATCTCAAAGAGAAAAGCTTAGTATTAGTTGTCTGACTGGACAAAAAGAGGAAGTCTACAGTATCCTAAATGCTACATATTATCGTAAGAGCCTCTCCAGGGGACACCACCTTGACAAAGCACTGTCTGTGCGGGTGGAGAGGCTTGTGTGTCCACGAAAAGCTGAGGGCTATGCTAAAGGTAGAGGACCTACTGCCGGAAAGGCCTCAGCCGATGGATCAGACTATGAGTGCCCCACAACGTCCCATCCACTCCTATTCCTACCCTATTCTCTGACACAACACAAGGTGTGATGCGATCCATGCTGAGGGGTGCGTGGCACATGGGAAGATGTGTCGCAAACAGAGCCTCTGGGATACCGGGCGACCTCCCTGAGTAATTAGCCTTACACCGCATGGGGTATTCGTGGTGTGGACCTTCTAGATCCCCAAATCTCATGGGACCAACATGGGTATGACTACAGAAAAAGAAACTGAGGGCCAATACAGACCTCAGATACACAAACATTGGGACTGAACCGATGGAAGGCATTTCCACTACTGAATCAGGGTCTGGACCTGATCCAGAAGTTGGAACTGTAACCGAGAAGCTAGACCAGATTAAGATCAAAGGCTTGTCTGAGGCCCAAAGGAGGAAGTTACTTAGGGAACAGAGGAAAAAGGAAGGAAAAGAATGGCTTCCTAAACACAAGTAGAGGGAAGTAAAGGGACTAGAACCCAAGACCCCCAGGAAAAAACTGTCTCAGGTTGAAGGGGACACACAGACCCCCACAACGCAAAGACAGGTAGTAAGCGGATAAGGGATGAATCAGAGGCCCCCTCCTCCCCCTGGATAAGCGAGTCCAGAAAAAACCGAGGCAAGAAATAGGGAAACAGACCTATAGTACTGCAGTCTCGGTTTTAGGATGGCAGTTATCCAGGAAGGTTATCCACTGGTGGCCATCACCTCACAGCAGGAGGAACTAGTACAGATGGCAGATGGTCCTCTTCAAAAAGATTTGGGGGGGGGGGGGGGTACCTGGCCCAGGTTCCAACTTCTGGAGGGTCTATCTAGATCGTGGTGCACTCATTTTTGTCTGTGAGGGGGTGCACACAGTAGAACGGCTCAAGGACAAGGTGCCCATGATATCCCCATGGGAAGACGCAAAGCTGCTGGTCAAGATGGCAGCGGAGCTTCTTAAGACCACAAAGGTATCATTATGAGTACCCAAGATCCTTAAGGAAGTCTCTCCTAAGACTCTGTTTGCAAAAATAGGGGCCCAGAACCCAAAAGTCCTGACAGAAGACTGGAAAGTGATTAACCAGAAGGTTGCTCTGGAAGGACGAAACCTGGTGGCAGAGGTTGGTGAAGGCGATGCGGGAGCAGGATCTGAAACTGTTTTTAGGGTTCTTGCAGGTCACCATCAGGGTTCTCAAAGACCTCAAAGATGGCAGTAAGACGGAGCCTGGAAGTGCTGCAGATTATCTGCAGCACAGTAAAGGGGTCTCTGCTGCCCTGAACCGCTGCCTGCGGAGACAGGAAGTGGACGTGGCCCTGATACAAGAACCCTATTTATACAAAGGGGATGTATCGGGCCTCGGAGGCCCTGGAGGTAAGCTAATCTATGCTAGTAATCTAAGAAACTCCAGGAGCATTTATGTTAGAAATTGCATTTCTTTCATGCCAATGATGGATTTCTGCTCTAGGGACTTAGCGACCATCAAAATGCAGCAATGTGAGGAAGGTATCACGAGGGAAATTATTTTGGCCTCAGTATACCTTCCTTATGAAGACAGTTCTCCGAAGTCCTGAATAGGGGCAATGAACCTACATTCAGGAATAGCAGAAGGGAAGAAGTAATTGACATAACATTTGGTTCTATGACGATGGGTAGTTATGTCAAACAATGGCATGTGGTGTTGGAGCCATCCTCATTGGACCACGTGTACATCAAATTCAAGGTTGAAATGGGAATCAGACAGACAATGACTTATAGAAATCCCAGGAAAACAGACTGGGAGACATATAGGAGGCACCTTGACTTAGGCTTATCAGAAATTAAAACCACGATAAGGAACCCAGTAGAATTTGAGGAAGTAGCCATAGCGAACTCATATCAGGACAACTGCACAATCACCAGGAAGTGCACAAATAGGAGTGTTCCTTGGTGGAATAACAAATTGGAAACACAAAGAAAACAGGTACAGAGACTGTTTAATATTGTGAGACGTAAAGGACAATGGGCTAAATATCATGAGGCCCTTGTCAGTTACAATCTTGCAATAAGACAAGCAAAGGAGGCAGCCTGGAAGGCATTCTGTGAGGAAGTGGAAGGCACAGCTGCACAAGCCAGACTTCATAAGCTTCTCACTAGAGTACCAACTAATCCAGGAGGTACGATGAGGAAGGAGGATGGGGAATATACAAAGGCAGCACATGAGGCACTGGAATTTCTCCTCAAAACTCACTTTCCTCAATATGCTCTGCTGGATAACACAGACCAGTATGTGACCCCTGAGAACTAACGGTTCTCAGGCACTCGAAGAGAGGACTGGGAATCGGCCAAGGAGTGTGTGAACTTGAACAAAATCCAGTGGGCGGTGGGAACATTCCAACTGTTCAAGTCACCTGGCCCAGATGGAATTTTTCCAGCTCTCCTGCAACAGGATGGAGGAAAGCTTATAATAGTCCTATGCAGGCTATTCAGGGTTAGCTTAGCAGTAGGAATCATTCCCAATGTTTTGAGGGCAGTGAAGGTTGTCTTCATTCCAAAGCCAGGGAGAATTGATCATATCAAGGCCAAGGATATGAGACCAATCAGTCTGTCCTCCTTCATTCTCAAAACATTGGAAAAACTGGTTAATGTATATGTTGGGGAGAGGAGGCTAAGTAGGGTCCCTCTACACCTGAACCAACATGCATACCAACCAGGTAAATCATGTGAGACAGCTCTCCACCAATTCATTGGGAAGGTGAAAAAAGCACTTCACTTCCAAGAAATAGTCCTCTGCATCTTCCTGGATATCGAGGGGGCCTTTAGTAACACGACCTTTGATTCCATGGTAAGGGCAGCAGAGGTGCATGACCTGGGGACCACTATATGTCGGTGGACCAGAGCCACGCTTAGGGGAAGGGAGGTAGAGGCTACCGTGATGAATGAAAAGATGGTAATTAAGACCACTAGAGGCTACCCACAAGGAGGAGTTTTGTCTCCTCTATTGTGGAATCTAGTGGTGAACGAACTCATTGAGAAACTAAATTCCAGACAATGCTCCTGCCATGGATACGCAGATGACCTTGTCATAGTAATACTTAGCAAATACACTGACACAGTCAGGAATATGGCACAAGGAGGGTTGGACATTGTGCAAAAATGGTGCAGTAAACAGGATCTGAGAGTTAATCCTAAGAAGACTGTTGTAGTGCCATTTACGAAGAGACATATTCAGCATGCAAGTTGGGATCTAAAGCTCTTCGATGAAACTCTACCTGTGAAGGGGAAAGTGAAATATCTAGGGTTCACCGATGGGTAGAAAACAGATCAAGGTGTTGGGGCAGGGTTGTACGGGGTTCAGCCAAGACTGGAGAACAGCATCTCTCTAGGGAAACTGGCCTCTGTATTTCAAGCCGAAATTACTGCAATCAGCCTCTACATCTATTCAGACAGCCCTGAAATCATTGGCAGCTCCCGCAACAAGTTCTAAGATTGTTGCAGACTGCCACAGGGCTTTGGTGGAGCTAGGAGGAAGCAATAGGGTGTACCTTGTGTGGGTCCCTGGCCACTCAAGGATCTGTGGCAATGAACAAGCCGATAGGTTGGGGGCAACAAATCCATTTATTGGACCGGAACTTGTCTTGACAATCATCAAGGCTATGATCAAATTAGGACTATGGAACTGGCTTAGGAAATAGCACGTAGGATATTGGACCGTGGCGGGTCAGACCTAAGCTGTTTTAGCTCTCCTGTTAAAATCAATCAATCAAAAGAAAGTGGGTCTGTTATTGGAAGACAGCATATACTGGATTCTCAAGCAGGATCCTACATCAGGACTTAGCAGGAAGAGAGGGGAGGGAGGGTGGCTACTAAAGAACTCTGACCTTTTTGACAAACTTGTGAAGAACCTAAGGCCAAGAGCACTAGGCCACGCATGTTATATAGTTTTCCTACGACAAACAAAAATGACATACCACCAATTGTTAGTGCTCTCAGCTCTCCAACATACAGCCTGTCAAAGTATTTAATTAAATTATTGGCACTTACAGCCGGCCACTTTAGACACCATATTAAGAACTCAGAAAGGGTTATAAATACCATAAAACTTGTGAGTACACACCCAAGTGAAGTCATGGTCAGCATCAACATGGTCTCCCTTTTTATAAAGGTAATAGTGGAAGATACATTAAAATTACTGGCTACTCATTTCTCCCCTGAAATTTTAAAATTATTTCAATACAACTTGATGAGTGTATATTTTTTTGTATGGTGGAAATTATTATGAAATGACTGATGGAACAGCCGTGGCCTTGCCACTGACATCAGCTGTAGATATTTTTCTCATGGAAGATTTCACAGAACAAGTGTTGAACAAAGCCCCATCTGTCCGCCTGTTTGTTCAGGTATGTTGATGATACTGTTTTCAATATGGGCACATGGCAGTGGGGGCTGCATCAGTTCACTGACCATATGAACAGTATACATGCTAACATAAGATTTACAGCAGAGATGATGAAGGATGGGAAGTTGTCTTTCTTAGGAGTGTTGATTGAATGAAATGCCTATGGATGACTTGGCCATTCTGTGTGTCGAAAACAAACACAAATGGGCATATGTCCCCATGGCCACAGCTTTCATCATCCAGCTCAGATGAGACCTTTGCTGGCCAGTCTAATACACAGAGCCTGGCCTATTTCAGACAATGAGCACCTCAGCTCTGAGATTACTTCTGTAAAATATCTGTGTTCAGTGTTCATAAGGAACGAGTATTCTGTCTGTGATATTACATCAACACTATTGAGGAAACGAAGATGTGATGCCTTTCAACCAAACCAAGAAGACCAACACAAGTGTGGCTTCCATTCGGCGGTGCAATAACTAATAAGATAGGTACAGTCCTCAAATGGCAAGGAACCAGACCAGTTTTCTGGCCACCCTGAAATGTTACAGTCTTTTACAGAGTGTATCAGGAATTTATAACATTTCATGTCAGTGAGGCAGCAGTTATGTGGGAAACTCTATACAGACTGTTGCCAATTGCTGTTTTAGCATCAGTGTCACCTTAAATACAGGAATTTCAAAAAATTTGTGGCAGCTACGCACAGCCTATTAAAGAAACACAAGATCATGTTTGAAAAAATGTGAATCCTTGCTCACTATCAAATTACTGGAGTTTGCGATGAAAGAAGCAGTTGAAATTAAACTGTATGATAACTTTAAAAGAGACGCGGCCTATGAACTTAACAATGCATGAAAATGTACACTTGATAAAGAAAGCATGCAGAGGAAGAATTCTCATAGTTTACTGCCTGATGTAAGTGGTGGGATTGTAAGTGATGCTGGATATCAAGTGCAAACCTAATCTATGGATGCAGAGGGCGCCATCTCAGCATGCATCATGTCCATGATGTGATCCAACAGATGCCATCCTCTGGACATAAAACTGGGAACCTCATCAGTTTTATGAGTGCAACTTTGCTGATGATGGTGATCATTGAGGCAATCATCGAAAGCTTCAATTTTATCCAAATTCGATATGACAAGTTAACCAAGAACTTTTAATTCAGCAGTTGATTCTGATAACTAATAGCATCAGAATAAGATGTAAGAGGAAATGGGAACTGTATAATAATATGA
Source organism: Schistocerca americana (assembly GCF_021461395.2). Taxonomy (NCBI): domain Eukaryota; kingdom Metazoa; phylum Arthropoda; class Insecta; order Orthoptera; family Acrididae; genus Schistocerca; species Schistocerca americana. The sequence continues at coordinate 304,020,187 of NC_060120.1, read as the reverse complement.
AGGACAGTCAGAACACAGTCACAGAATTTCATTAGTACTGAACAGTACCACCATAGTTTAAAACAATGCATTATGCCAAGATGTAGAAAGCTCTCAGGATAAAATTAAAACTACACAGGGAATTTTGAAAGAGGTTTCAGGGCAGAATGTGGGTGCTTAACATATTGCACGTCTTTTGTATGGGGGTAAAACTATTATTGGTCCACAAAGTGGTGCAAAATATTTAATAATCATTTTCTGCCAATATTTTGCAAGTTAAATCAAACTTTTATGATACTGGTAAATACACAGAACCCTTGAAAGCTGGTGTAAGCAACAGTATACAAGCAAAGATTAACCTGAATCAATTATTAAATTGCTAAAGAGTAAAGATTCCAATGGCTACGATGAAATTTCAATTAGGATTATGACGATCTGTGCACCATATATTAGTTCTACACTCGATCACCCGTGCAATGTGTCTTTCAGGTGTAGTTAGTTTCCTGACAGATTGAAATACTGGTTAGTAGGGCTGACCTACATTACGTAGACAATTCCAGGTAGCTTCCTTGCTACCACTGTTTCAAAGTTTTTGAGAAATCAGTGTATGAGGGGCATTCAGTAAGTAAAGCAACACATTTTTTCCTTGGCCAATTTTGGTTGAACAAATGCAGAATTTGCTGTGGGGCATTGTGGAATATTCCCACTTCCACCCTTACAGTTTCTTGAAGTTCTGATAGGCGGCAGTGCTATACATAACCTTCAAAGTAGCATCTGTAACGGAGATGCATTCCAAGCCGAGAGGTACCAGAGCATCACAGATATTCACAGACACTTGCAGAATGTCTATGCAGACCAGGCAGCAAACAAAACCACAACAAGTCATTGAATGAAGCGTCTGTCATCATCACAACAAGTTTGCACAAACCTGTTTGATATCCCACATGCTGGTCAGCCGCACACAGCTGCCGGCTCCACAAAGGTTAGAAAGTATGAACACTCTCGTGCGAGGTGATCGATGGATCACAATGCAACATCTCACTGTACAACTGGGTATTTCTGTTTATAGTGCTGACACTCGTCCACCATTTGGGATACTCAAAAGGTATGTGACCACTGGGTTCCTCACCACCAAACAGAAGACCGTAAAGACCAATGAAGGACCATTTGTGTGGAATTGCTTTCAGTTTCAAGGCTGATCGTGACAATTTTTTATCAGAGGCCATCACAGGTAATGAAACGCGGATTTATCACTTTGAACTGGAAACAAAACGGCAATCCTTGGAGTGGAACCACACCACCCTTCCATTGAAGAAAAAGTTCAAAGCCGCATCCTCAGCATGCAAACTCATGGTGAAGGTCTTCTGGAACTCTGAAGGGATTATTCTGTTTGATGTCCTCCGTCACGGTCCAACAAGCAAGTGTACTGTGCTACCCTCAGGAAACTGAAGAAATGACTTCAAACTATTCGTCATCACCAATATGCAAACTAACTTCTGCTTCTCCATGACAATGCAAGGCCTCGCACAAGTCTGCGTACCTGAGAGGAGTTCATAAAACTTCACTGGACTGTTCTTCCTCATCCAACCTACAGCCAAGATCTCGCACCTTCTGACTTCCATCAGTTTGGCCAATGAAGTATGCACTCCATGGGAAGCAGTAAGTGGATAAAGGGGAGGTTACTGATGCAGCAAGACATTGGTTATGACACTGATCAGTACAGTGGTACCATGCAGACATACAGGTCCTACCACAAAGGTGGCATATGGCTGTCGCATTTAACAGAGATAATGTCGAAGAAGAGGATTTGCAACCAGAAGAGTGAGGAATAATATGGTGAATTGGAATGCTGAATAAAACCAATCTGCTTCTGGAGAAAAAATAAATAAATAAATAAATAAAAACAAAATGTTGCACTACTTATTGAATGCCCCTTGTATAAGAGAGTAATGGCACATCTCAGTACACATAATTTGCTGTTGAGACTTGCAGTTTGATTTCAGGAAAGGAGTATCCACAGAAAACACAATTTATTTTTTTGTGTGTGAGGTACTACCACAGATAAATGATAGGTTGAGGACAGAAGGTATTTGCTTTGATTTAACAAAAGCATTTCTTTGTATGAGCCATGCAATATTCTTGAATGAGTTGGCACAATATGGAAATATGGAAAAAGCACAATAATGATTCACTTCGTACCTGGAAACTAGGAATTAGGAGGCTGTACTCCACTGTCAACAAAAGGGAATAGGTGGAATCTGGCTGGGGTCACATACAGTGAGGATGACAAAGAGTCTGTGTGACTCCACTGCGTTTCTTGACATACAGAGCCTGACAAAAAAGTGAAGCTCCCAGAAGGAGAGGATGAAACAAAATGAACCTTCATGGGTTGAAAGGGGTATGTGATGTTATCTCAGTGATTGCAAAATAGAGTCAGATTTACAAAAAACTTGGCAGTATGAGCCCACTTACCAGAGTGATGTTGCAATGCCTCTGACATGGATGTGTGCAATGATTCGTTTGCAGAAGGTGTCATAAAGTTGTTTTATCCTGTCCTAAGGCAAGTTGACTAACGACTGTTGTAACTGGCTCCTGACATCCTGGGTAATGGCACTGGAATGAAGTTGATGTCCAAGTTTGTTCTAAACAAGTTCTACTGTGGACAGATCTGGGTACCTTGCAGGCCACAGGCATACCTTAAGGTAGTGCAGACAGTTCATACAGACATGTGTCACAAGTGGCTGAGCATTGTCCTGTTGATATGGCCCACAAAACTGCTACAAGAAGGATAACACATGAGAATACTTGTTGTCCATGACGTACCACTGTTCTGTCAGTTCTCTGTAAGTAATTACTAGCCATAACCTGAAGCCATTTCCAGTGGCTCCCCACACCACAATGCAAGGAGTAACACCACTGAGCCTCTCTAAAAACCTGAAAGAATGAGACGTCTAACCAGGCTGCTGGCATAGTCACAGACAATGGTCATACAAAGTAGTGCAGAACCACTATTTATCACTTAACACAATGTGACACCATCCCTATCAGCAATCATGCTTGTTGGTTACAGCACCATTCCAAACACATCCATTAGTGTTATGGAGTTAATGGCAGCCTAATATAAGATGGTAATTCCCTAATCTGGCTATCACTCATCTCCAGAAAATGGTGCAGCTTGACACAGAATGTTGCAAGGAGTCCATTACTTGTTCTGGGATGGCAGGTAATAATGTGAAGTGGCTATGATGTGCTTGGTATGCAATACACTGATCCTCCATTGCAGTGGTCGCATGTGGGCAACCGTGACAAGTATGTTTGCATTCACATCACCATGCAGTCCAACATCAGTCCACTGTCACTTTTGAATCCCCCATAAATCTTGATACTGCATGATTAAACCAGATGGCCAAATGGAGACCCACAATGAGTTCCCAATCATACTCTGACGAACACAGACAACTCCACCTCACACACATACATCATATCTTTGAGTCATTCACAGTGATCACTCAATGACTGATGCTATTCATGTCGCTTATACGCTGCACCTGGCCTGGTAACAACAATAAACATGAACAGCACTAATGCATTCTGGTGGCCATTATGCCTGCCACAGAAAATAGCGACTCTAACCATTTACATATCTGCTGATGGTGTGAATGTGTGTAAAGTTACACTGACCTCCAATACCATGTCTCCAGGGTACTCTACTTTTTTTTTCAGGCAATGTATATCAATAACCTGCCACTAAACATGACAGATGATTCTAATATTTTTCTCTTTGTACGTGACACAAAATATTATTTTAAAATACATGGAATATCGTACTAAGTAGCATCAGCACACAGCTATCAGAGAACAGATTAATGCGTAACCGCGATAATACACACTGTATACGATTTCTGACATGGAATACTTGTAAAATTGAAATTTTATTGTACAAAGATGGTCAAACAAAGAGTGGAGTCAACCATTTTAAATTCTTAAGACTGAGGGTAGTTAGAAAACTATCTTGAAAGTATAAATGTAGTAAGGAAAGTTCTGGCAGAATGTGGTCTCCTTTATTTCTTAGAAGTATTATGTTCATGTTCAAGATCTTCTGCAGAAACTGAATACGGCTATATTCATTACAATAATTATCCCCTCTGTCTCTGACACAGGAACATGAAGGCTCATGCCCCCCCCCCCCCCCCCCCACATCTCCCCTTACTTTCATGCTGTTGTGTTATATTTTGGGGCAATTCTCTGCACTCACCAAGAATATTCTTAGCCCACAGAACTGTGGTCAGACTGTTCTCCAATATCAGTACGCAAACTTTGTATAATGTCAGTACGCAAGCTTTGTATAGCCCACGGTTCAGCTGTCTCAGAATTCTAAATCTGCCACCTTTTGGCATATGTTCCAAATTGGTATCTTTTGCTGACAATATTGAGTCATCCAAAAGGAACTGGAACATTCCCTAAGAGAATACTAGACAGAAAAATGATGTGCCCTTGGATAATATTTCCCTAAGCATTATAAAGAAAGATGTTCAATTTCCAGCAGATTTACATAGGCATCTAGCAGAACTGAAAAAACTTAGTAATGGACCCTATTTATTCAAATACAAGTTGATACATATTTTCTTGTGGTACACTCCTCTTCCATACATGAGTTCCTTGCTGCAGCTGTAAAGCAATATTTACAGTGAGGTAATAGAGTCACAGTTGCACTGACAACTCTAAGTAAATGTTGCTGCTCTTGGTCATTAAGTGAAGATCATTGGCCACTGCAATATCTGTAGTGAGAGGTAATGCCTCAAATTTGGTATTCCCAGCACACTCTTGACACTGTGGATCTCTGAATACTGAATTCCCTAGTGGTTTCCAAAATGAAATGTCCCATGCATCTAGTTCCAACCACCATTCAGTGTTCATAGTCAATTAATTCCCATTGTAAGGCCATAGTCACATTGGACACCTTTTCACACAAATCACACAAGTACAAATGACACTTCCACCAACTCACTGCCCTTTTATACCTTGCATACATGATGCTACCATCATCTGTAAACGTGCGTATCGCTATCCCATGACTTTTGTCCCCTTAGTGTCTCTTAAATGTTTTTCGTGTTTAACTAATTCATTAACTTTTTCGTTTATATATTTTCTAATCAACATTCTGGAAACTATGTACTGATTTGTTCCATGAAAAGAAGCTTTAGCTTGCACATCTCATAGACTTTTATAAATAAACACTTTAAAATATAAGTTCTCAGGGTCTGTATGCTCACACTTTTTTTGCTCTTGCTGGTCAGTTACTGTAAATGTAAAATTTCTTCCACCATCATGAATCAAGATGGGAGCTCATCTACACTAAGCTATGGAGGTGGGATTTCATGCACATATTTTTCACTGTATATAAAAAATGCTAAGTGTTGTGTTCTTCAATATAAATACCGATTTGATGAACCTCCCCATTCTATTCACATATGGGGTGTGGGAAGATGTCTAAATGCATCTTTCGTGATTCTCCAGTCCACATTCAACTTGCTAAGAAATCCTAACTAACCATACCTCATGGTGGATCTTGGATCTCCAATTTGAATGTGTTTACAGTACTTTTCAACAAAGAGGAGCTTAAGATATAGTGCAGAGAATGTTCAATTATTCAAGAAGCTCTACACATTGCAATTTCTTGGATATCTAATTTTAAATACCTTTTTTAATAAACTCCTTTAAATTATTAATCACAAGGGGCTGTCCCTGGCGATATATGTTCTCATTCTGAAGCATAACAGCTTCAAAGGAAGTAGTTAACAATCCCCATGTCTCTTCAATGAATGCCACCTTCCCTGAAACAAAGTAAAAGTTAAATTACAGAATCAATCTAAGTATATAATTCAAAACAATTTAAGTACATCAGCCTGAAGAAACAAGATGATGGTCAACAGAGGCACATATCATTTTGTACAGAAAAACGTAAACACATGGGTTTCACAACATATGTTACCAGCAAAATGTGCAAAAACATTATAAAATGAGATAACATTTCCAATAATAACCCCCCTATGCTGTGCCTTTTCACAAAACATGTGAAATCAGATCATGACTGACTTACATTTCTGTCCTTCAAATTGTATGGCAAGTCTTTATCCGTAACAGCTCAGTGATGATATCTGTAGTGATCATGTTGAATGTAAGAATGGAATAATAGTCTAAACCTACACTCAAAATGGAAAAAAGCTGACACAAACCAAATTTTCCATCTACTATTTCTTTTAATGAACTGAACAACAAATTCCCTTGAAAATAAGCTGCTGACAGCATGTCACTGAACACCTTGCCACAGACAGTGCTATAAACTGTGACTACAGTCAGTAATACAATAGATTATCAATGTATTATCGACAAGTTTTTTAACAGAAATCATACAATCAACTGAAATTTCACAGGGGCTCATGGAAGACACTGTTTCAAGAATACTAATTCACTAATGGTATACAAAAAATTCTAGATCAAGATGCAGCTAGAAAAAAGAACCGCCTCAACCAACCATAAACACAATTCAAAAAATGAAACAGTCATGCTATTCATGATACAAATATGTTCTGGAGTAAGAATCAGCTAAGAAAAAGAATAACCCTACAAAATCATTGATATGAAACATGAAGTGAAATATACACCCTGCTCATGATGTTAAACACTCCAATTAGCATCTGATAATTTCAGATCTCTTGTAATAAGCCTACAAAACTGATAGACCATATACTGTCAGCAACAGGAACTTTGATTGCAGAAAATTGTGTTCGACATTAGTTGTTTTATCTCCTTAGAGAGGAACAGAAAGGTGTGTCAAAATTTCTGATCCTCTACAATACAAGAGAAAAGAAGTTTCTGGATTTTATTATAGTTCCAAGATAAAAAATTCAGTCTTCTTGACATGAAGGCATTAGAGATGAAGCAACATATCAGTTGGGCAACATTTTGAAAATCTGTTGGAGGATGTTATCTGTAATCAAAGTAGCTTCAAACTGTTTCTACTTATGTTAATAAGTATACTCCTACTATTGTTAATCATCTACTACAAGATATATAACAAATTAATACAATAATTAGAAACAGGAGCTTTTTTGAAACATCTACTAATAATGTAAGACAATAATCTGATGCCCTCTTAAGTGTAAATATGGCAAATGCCTTTGACAACTAATGCATAATGTTTAAAATCACCACCATCATCCACAAGGCTTGGATCTTCTGGTGTGTTCCATTTCTTCACACTTGATGAAGAGATGAAACATACTGGTCTGGTATATACTGATCTATAAGCTCCGTGATTCTCATGTTTGCCATATGATCTAGAAATTCAATCCATTGTCTCTGGCATTGCTTCATGAGTTCAAAAAATACTGACCTTTTTAATTATGTACTAGCTTGTGTGTGTGTGTGTGTTTTCACAAATGTGAGTACACATTTCACAAGTATTTGACCTGTAACTGTAGTATATTTTGTCCTGCAGTTTCATACACATACTGAGGAAAGTTGTAACTCTACCTGAGTAAGAAGTATGCATAAAGTCATAGACAATGGTTCACCTTTTTAGATATGAACACGGAACGAATTGCGATTGTGTAACATTCTTTGAAGGTTCAGTACTACAACAAGCCTTAATCCTGCTACAGAAACACATAAATGATCCAATAAGGCCTTTGTCAAAAATAGACCACACACACACACACACACACACACACACACACACACACACACACACACACACAGACTGGCTTTAGCTGCCAGAGACTGTGGTCATGCTCAGATGGTAGAGCACTTGCCTGTGAAAGGGAAAGGTCCCGAGTTCGAGTCTTGATCCAGCACACAGTTTTAATCTGCCTGGAACTTTCATATCAGCACACACTCCGCTGCAGAGTGAAAATCTCATTCTGGAAACATCCCCCAAGCTGTGGCTAAGCCACGTCTCCGCAATATCCTTTCTTCCAGGAGCACTAGTTCTGCAAGGTTCGCAGGAGAGCTTCTGTGAAGTTTGGAAAGTAGGCGATGAGGTAATGGCGGAAGTAAAGTTGTGAGGACGGGTTGTGAGTCGTGCATGGGTAGCTCAGATGGTAGAACATATGCCTGCAAAAGGCAAAGGTTCCGAGTTCAAGTCTCAGTCCGGCACACAGTTTTAATCTACCAGGAAGTGTGATATCAGCGCACACTCCACTGCAGAGTGAAAATCTCATTCTGGAAACAATTTGAGATGTCTGGCATCCCCCGTATGACAATTTGGACAGTCCGCCAAAAGGCATGGATGTGGATGACAGCCGCTAGGTGGAGCCCCTATAACCTGCAAGTGCTGCTTTCACTGCAACAGCGCTGTGCACGAGCCACAGTTGCCAAGCCAGCCTATGAGCACTCATGGTGGTGCAGCGCAGGGGCTCCTAAGTCAGTCACGTTCCAACTGTGCTCTTGTATTGTTCATCATACACATAGTTGTTGGTTTCTCATCTCGCTACATCTAGGCTCTTGAGCTGGTTTACTCTTCGCACTTGTACACTGCTGTATGCATTTGTGGCTGTTGTTATTGTTGTCTATAGCTGTCTTTCTGTGGGTTTTGGCAACTCACCATCAACGCCTTCAGCTAGTCGGCTTGTGTTTCCTGATCGTGTCGGATTCCGATTACCAGAACTGCAGCAGCAGCAACAGCTGCTCCTGCAGTAGCAATTGCAACAGCGGTTCCATCAGCAGATGGACCTTTTGCGTCAGGAGATTCAGCTGCTGTCCACGAATAACATGTACAAGGTCCACAATTCACTTGGACTGTAATCACCTCCCAGACAGATTCCCGCCCACCCACATTTCCGCCGCTCAGTCCGCAACCGCGCGACCGCTACGGTTGCAGGTTCGAATCCTGCCTCAGGCATGGATGTGTGTGATGTCCTTAGGTTAGTTAGGTTTAAGTAGTTCTAAGTTCTCGGGGACTGATGACCACAGATGTTAAGTCCCATAGTGCTCAGAGCCATTTGAACCACATTTCCACCGTTTAACAATATCAAGGAGGATTAGGATACGTATTTGCAGCAGATGAAACAGGACTTCACCAGTTTTCGGGTTTCTGATGATGCTCTCCAACAAATGCTCTTCCTTTCTTGGGCTTCCCCAGACATTTAAGTTGGCTCCCTTCTCAAATCCACTAGCACTGTCTTTCGAGGAATTCACAACAGTTCCAATGCTTCAAGTTCCATCAGTACTACAAGTAAGCAGGCCAGTTTTATTGATGCTGTTAGCGGTGCAGAACTGTTCAAATGCCATAGAAGTGAATTGGGGCCCATTGTCAGTGATGATGGTGCGTGGAAGCCCATCAGCCACGAGAATCTGCAGAAAGGTACTGAGCCTGGCCGCCCTGGTGGTAGATTTCATTCTGGCCACGTAGGGGTAGTCCATTCTGGCCATGTAGGGGTAGTTTTAATGAGTGTCCACAACAATAAGCCACATCGAGCTGAGGAATAGGCCAGCAAAATCTAGATGAATGTGATCCCTAGGATGATAGGGAGTACGCAAGGCGGCAAAAAACAAGGATGGAGCGGCCTGATATTCAGCACAGGCAGGACAGCAGTGCACTATAGCCTCCACGTCCTTGTTCAGTCTTGACCAGTAGACACGTCGCCTGGCAAGGGCTTTCATCCAAGACATACCCCAAAGCCTGCGATGAAGGAGTTCCAAGACGTAAGTGCGTAAGGGAGTTGGGATGACAGCACAGTGGGTACCTGCCTCTGCATCAAGCAGGAGCACATTGGCAACAACCAACAAACAATGAGAGAGGTGAGCTCAGGCCTGGAACTCAGGACCAGATGACTTCAAAAAATTAGGGGGCCACCCATGGAGGACATAGAGTGAGACATGCTGCAAGATAAGGTTGTGGTGCACATCTGCCACTACATGAGTACTGGTAATGGGAAACCCATCCAAGGCGTGCTGTCATAGCACATTGGTGTGAAAAAGAGGAGAGCTCAGTTGGTCAAATGATGGGTCTGGTCCTGAGGGTAAACATGAGAGAGCATCTGCATTTGCATATTACACAGTAGGCTTGTACTTGATGGTATAATTGTAGGAGCTAAGGAAGAGAGCCCAATGCTGGAGCCTCTGGGCCATCCATTCTGGAAGCCGAGAGTGTGGCCCAAAGAGTGCTACGAGTGGTTCATGGTCTGTAATGAGTGTAAACCAGGACCAAAATAGGTACACATGGAATTTATTCACAGCAAAGATGATTGCCAAAGCCTCTTTCTTGATCTGAGAGTAACTGCAATGGGCAGGCATCAGTGTTTTGGATACATAGGCCTTGGGTTGCTCTGTACCATCATCACTATGATGTGCCACCACTGCACCAATGCCATAGGGAGAAGCATCTGCAACCAAAACAAGCAGGCTTAGTGGGGAAAAAGGGTAAGGCAGAATGCAGAACGTAACATGTGCTTCAGCTGCGTGAAGGCCTGTTCACGAGGCCACTGACCACTGGAACAGAACACCTTTCTTCCGCAACTGCTTGAAGGGATACATAATGTGTGCTCCCTGCAGAAGGAACTTAGAATAACAATTCTCTTTCCCCAAAAAGCCTGCAACCCCTGGAGGTTTCGGGGATGTGGGAGAGAATCAATAACAGAAACATTATGGTCAGTGGGCTGAATCCCATCTTTGATAAGTAAGTGGCTCAGGTAGTACACCTAATCCTAGAAAAACTGGCATTTGTACAGATGGCACTTGAGCCCATATCATGCACAATAGTGAAGAGGGTACATAGGTTATGCAGGTGGTCTTAGTGTGTAGTACCCATGACAAAAGTCATCCAGGTAATTGGCACAAGCTGGGATGAACATGATTAATGGATCCAGTTACCTCTGGAAGATCGCTGGAGCATAAGGTATCTGTAAGTAAGCATTAGCAAGATCTATTTTAGAAAAACATTCACCTCCAATGAGGTTTGAGAGGACGTCCTCTTGACGTGGTATGGGGTAGGTTTCCACCGGAGCTTGGGCATTGATTGTCAACTTAAAATCTCCACAAACCTGGAGGGAACCATTTGGCTTCAAGACTACAGCCAGGGGTGTGGCCCAAGCCTTAGTTTTGACTGTTGCTAAGACCCTTGCGTTGTGAAGGCGATTGACTTTGAGGTCAACAGCCACCTGTAAGGAGACTGGAAGAGGAAGTGCATGACATAAACAGAACACCTCATCTGGATGTAAATAAGTATGTGCCTCAAAACCGGTGGCGCGCCACAATCCAGACTCAAACAAAGACGCGTACAAAGCACAAAGTTCCTGGAGGGGGACTGTGTCTGAGCTGAACTGAACTTTGTCCATCATGGAGAATCCAGACAACGAGAAAGCATCCAGGCCGAAAATGTTGCCAGAGGAATGACTGTTAACAACACACAGCATTAATGGCCGTCTAACCATTTTGTAGGTGGCCGTAGTGGTGAATTGACCTTGAATGGGAATATAGCTGTCACCATATGCAATCAACTTGTGAGAGGGTGGGGCCAATGCTGAGCAACCCATGGGAGCATATACAAGGATATTGTGCAGGGAAACAGTTGCTCCCGTGTCGACTTGGAAATGAACATCCTGACGAGCAATCATGAGATCAATAAAAAACTTGGGGGCGCAAGGATTGCCCTGGGGAATGACGGCCTGAAGCTCATAAGCTCATGCAGCGTCCCATGACTGAAGTTAAGAGTGAGGTTACACTGATCTAATGGCCAATGACAGACAGTTTGGAGTTGTGCACCTTTCCCACAATGGGTGCACCGTGCCTAACAATCATGGCAGTCTGACCATTGATGCCTCACAAAATAATCAGGATAAGGCAGACCAAACTGCTTGTGCTGACATGACTGGACTGGTGCTCAGACATCATTAACAAGTCAGAAATTGACGAATCAGGACAACGCCATTGGGAAGAAAGCTGCGATCTGCAGGGCGGGCCATAAGACATTCATTTGTTGCCTGCATGATCTCTAAAGAGTGTGCAATTTTCAGCATGTCATCCAGGAAAGGATTGTTGAGCTTGAGGGCTGCAATGGAAACGTCTGGATTGAGAGCTAATTGGACCACTACACCCTGGATCATGGAATCAGCATGTGAGGTTTTGCAAGATGGGTTGGCAAAGATAAATTCACAAGGACGGCTCAGATCTAGCAAACCCAGCATATCAGGCTGGAGATGCTGGAGTTGGCAGTTGTGAGTGTGTGTGTGTGTGTGTATGTGTGTGCTTGCTTGCTTTTGTGTGTGTGTGTGTGTCTTTTACAGACAAAGGCTGCAGCAGAAAGCTGTATTTGAGTGTCTTTTAATGTGTTTGTCTGCAACTCGATGTGTCTTCCTTATGGTAAGTAGCAATCTGTCTTTTCCTACAGTGTTGATATTCCTGTCTGGAGTTTCCATTGTCTGATTTTCCATAATGTGGCATGCATTGATGTTATAATAAATAATTCCATAAATAATGAGAAATTTCTCTCATTACACTGTTGAAATGTGACTGAAATTGATAAGAGGTGCCAAAATACATACTGTTATGCATCTAAACTCTCTTTAATGTCCTATTGAAAGGCTCTACACACTACCTTTATCATGTCTGTATATACCATAACTAATAACATAAACAAAGACAAATCGGTTACCATCACCAAAAAATGTCGGTATGCACCGACCTGACTCTTTATTCAAGTGATACTAGCTGAAAACTGGATCTTCTTACTGACAAAAAATGTTCCATCCAACTTTATCAACACCTGATTCCCCTGTCAACTGACAGCCAACTCTGTAGAAATTCCATATGATAAATTTAAACTCCATTTATATTTGAATCAGTCTGACATACCAGTCCTGAATTCTCTCACTGACATACATCATACTCTTTTTATCATTGCTTCCATTGGCTTCTATGACAAAGCACTGAATTCACAATTTAACAAATGTATAGTTCTTGAAGACAAACTAATAATACAGATAACAATGGACCATCAAAACTGACCACAGGCAACATCCTTTAAGTGCTACTGGTGTACTGACATTGCAAGCCTACCCTCTATATGAATACCAGTTAGCAACTCTCAAAACAACACATCTGTCATAAAATCGGAGTCCATAATTGGATTGGAAGATTGAAATCTCTTCCCAGTTATACAAAACAATGGGAAGTCTCCCAACAGACTGCGATCAGGAGATCTGAGGCACAGAAGTAATATGCAAAGTGGCGCATTCAGGTGGAGTCAATACTGTGTGACTGCATCCTGTCACAAAGTGAAGAAACCTAAGATGTTGTAATTAACATGTTGCCAATTTCTATACCTCAGTGCTCATATTTTCCTGGAATATTAGTCACAGTAAGTAACTTTCCAGGATACACTACAGCTGTCTATTGGGCACAAGTTGCTTTACAATGACTTCTGCAATTAGCGAACTCCTTCGAACAGGCCTTAGGCAGCCTGACAGAACCAGCCGACTGCCGTGTGATCCTCATATGAATGCCATCATCAGATGTGGACAGGGAGGGACATGGGGTCAGCACACCACTCTCCCTGCTGTTATCAGCTTTTGTGACCTGGAGAACCTTCTAATGGGTCAAGTAGCTCCTCAATTGTCACCACAAGGCTGAGTGCACCCCAGTAGGTCAATAGCACATGATCCCAAACTGTCACCCATCCAAGTGCCAACCACACTCGAAAGTACTTAACTTTGGTGATCTGACAGGAATATGTGTATCCACCACAGCACAGCTGTTGACCCTATGCGATAAATGAAGGTGTAACATAATTTTGAAGTCATGACTGGAATAACAGTGATTTATATCATAATTTAACAAAAAACAATCAGTATAGATCACAAGTGGTGTTTATTTTTCTGCTAACCAGTTTCAGAGTAGTTTAACCACTGTTCTTCCACATCGATAATTTATGTGGAATAATATTACTATAACTAATACACTTTGAAATAATAAGTATTTTAAAATTTGTGATTTATAAAATTCCTGAAATTCCCCAATTTTTCCAGATAAGATGTAATTCACCAAGAACTCCAGGTTTTCTAGAAGAATCACCACCCTGATACTGATTGATTTTTCTGAAAGTGCAATGACTGCTATTACTGGAAATGTATAAAGCCATGGGGCATTGACATGAAAACTACTCTCAGCATTGTTGAGTTATTGATGTAGTATTAATAAAATTACTTAAATTAATCTAACTGATTAAAATTATTTGCTAGACTGGACCTAGGCCTGGACTGTGGGTTGTCATGGGCTGTGCTCTTACCCACTGAGCTCCCCAGGTATGACTCATGACACTCCCACAGCTTTAATTCTGCCAGTACCATTCCCCTACTTTACTAACCTTACACAAGTTCTCTTGCTTACTGTGATGAACTAGCATTTCAGAAATAAACTCACACTCTACATCTTAAATTGGAATGTCATTCATTAAATAGGCACTTAACTCCAACTACTATTTTGGAAAACTTTAGCTAGTATTGCCAATGGGATAAGAAAGGCAAACAATATTTAGAGACCATGTTGTTGTTGTTGTTGTGGTTTTCAGTCCTGAGACTGGTTTGATGCAGCTCTCCATGCTACTGTATCCTGTGCAAGCTTCACCATCTCCCAGTACTTACTACAACCTACATCCTTCTGAATCTGCTTAGGGTATTCATGTCTTGATCTCCCTCTACAATTTTTAACCTCCATGCTGCCCTCCAATGCTAAATTTGTGATCCCTTGATGCCTCAGAACATGTCCTACCAACCGGTCCCTTCTTCTTGTCAAGCTGTGCCACAAACTCCGCTTCTCCCCAATTCACTTCAATACCTCCTCATTAGTTATGTGATCTACCCATCTAATCTTCAGCATTCTTCTGTAGCACCACATTTCAAAAGCTTCTATTCTCTTCTTGTCCAAACTATTTATCGTCCATGTTTCACTTCCATACATGGCTACGCTCCATACGAATACTTTCAGAAACGACTTCCTGACACTTAAATCTATACTCGATGTTAACAAATTTCTCTTCTTCAGAAATCCTTTCCTTGCCATTGCCAGTCTACATTTTATATCCTCTCTACTTCGACCATCATCAGTTATTTTGCTCCCCAAATAGCAAAACCCCTTTACTACTTTAAGTGTCTCATTTCCTAATCTAATTCCTTCAGCATCACGCGACTTAATTCAACTGCATTCCATTATACTTGTTTTGCTTTTTTTGATGTTCATCCTTTCAAGACACTGTCCATTCCGTTCAACTGCTCTTCCAAGTCCTTTGCTGTCTCTGACAGAATTACAATGTCATTGGCGAACCTCAAAGTTTTTATTTCTTCTCTATGGATTTTAATACCTACTCTGAATATGTCTTTTGTTTCCTTTACTGCTTGCTCAATATACAGATTGAATAACATCGAGGAGAGGCTACAACCCTGCTTCACTCCCTTCCCAACCTCTGCTTCCCTTTCATGCCCCTCGACTCTTATAACTGCCATCTGGTTTCTGTACAAATTGTAAATAGCCTTTCGCTCCCTGAT
The DNA here is from genome assembly GCF_021461395.2 of Schistocerca americana. Classification (NCBI taxonomy): domain Eukaryota; kingdom Metazoa; phylum Arthropoda; class Insecta; order Orthoptera; family Acrididae; genus Schistocerca; species Schistocerca americana. The sequence continues at coordinate 304,004,669 of NC_060120.1, read as the reverse complement.
TTTACCCTTGCCCCCTTTAGAATTTGAAAGAGAGTATTCCAGTCAACATTGTCAAAAGCCTTCTCTAAGACTACAAATGCTAGAAACGTAGGTTTGCCTTTCCTTAATCTTTCTTCTAAGATAAGTCGTAAAGTCATTATTGCCTCACGTGTTCCAATATTTCTTCAGAATCCAAACTGATCTTCCCCAAGGTTGGCTTCTACCAGTTTTTTCATTCATCTGTAAAGAATTCACGTTAGTATTTTGCAGCTGTGACTTATTAAAACTGATAGTTCGGTAATTTTCACATCTGTCAACACCTGCTTTCTTTGGGATTGGAATTATTATATTCTTCTTGAAGTCTGAGGGTATTTCGCCTGTCTAATACATCTTGCTCATCAGTTGGTAGAGTTTTGTCAGGACTGGCTCTCCCAAGGCCTTCAGTAGTTCTAATGGAATGTTGTCCTCTCCTGGGGCCTTGTTTCGACTCAGGTCTTTCAGTGCTCTGTCAAACTCTTCATGCAGTATCGTATCTCCCATTTCATCTTCATCTACATCCTCTTCCATTTCCATAATATTGTCCTCAAGTACATCGCCCTTGTATAGACCCTCTATATACTCCTTCCACCTTTCTGCTTTCCCTTCTTTGCTTAGGACTGGGTTTCCACCTGAGCTCCTGATATTCATACAAGTGGTTCTCTTTTCTCCAAAGGTCTCTTTAATTTTCCTGAAGGCAGTATCTATCTTATCCCTAGTGATATATGCCTCTACATTCTTACATTTGTCCTCTAGCCATCCCTGCTTATCCATTTTGCACTTCCTGTCGATCTCATTTTTGAGACGTTTGTATTCGTTTTTGCCTGCTTCATTTACTGCATTTTTATATTTTCTCCTTTCATCAATTAAATTCAATATTTCTTCTATTACCCAAGGATTTCTACTAGTCCTTGTCTTTTTACCTACTTGATCCTCTGCTGCCTTCACTACTTCATCCCTCAAAGCTACCCATTCTTCTTCTACTGTATTTCTTTCCCCCCTCCTTGTCAGTTGTTCCCTTACGCTCTCCCTGAAACTCTGTACAACCTCTGGTTTAGTCAGTTTATCCAGGTCCCATCTCCTTAAATTGCCACCTTTTTGTAGTTTCTTCATTTATAATCTACAGTTCATAACCAATAGATTGTGGTCAGAGTCCACATCTGCCACTGGAAATGTCTTACAATTTAAAACCTGGTTCCTAAATCTCTGTCTTACCATTATGTAATCTATCTGATACCTTTTAGTGTCTCCAGGGTTCTTCCATGTATACAACCTTCTATCATGATTCTTAAACCAAGTGTTAGCTATGAATAAGTTGTACTCTGTGCAAAATTCTGCCATGGGGCTTCCTCTTTCATTTATTACCCCCAATCCATATTCACCAACTACGTTTCCTTCTCTCCCTTTTCCTACTACTGAATTCCAGTCACCCATGACTATTAAATTTTTGTCTCCCTTCACTACCTGAATAATTTCTTTTATCTCATCATACATTTCATCAATTTCTTCATCATCTGCAGAGCTAGTTGGCATATAAACTTGTACTACTGTAGTAGGTGTGGGCTTCGTATCTATCTTGGCCACAATAATGCGATCACTATGCTGTTTGTAGTAGCTTACCTGCACGCCTATTTTTTTTCTTCATTATTAAACCTACTCCTGCATTACCCCTATTTGATTTTGTATTTATAACCCTGTATTCACCTGACCAAAAGTCTTGTTCCTCCTGCCACCTAACTTCACTAATTCCCACTATATCTAACTTTAACCTAACATATAACATTTAGAGACCATGATAGCAAACAGTAATAGACAGTCTACCCCTGGTATTGTTAACATGTATGGGTCTGTTAGGAGCACCTGGCATAATGTAAGTGCCTGTGAGCATCCTTCACAAATGGGAGAAATTATCAGGAACTTGAGGGTACCAACTGGCCGAAACGAGTTAACAAGCTATGGGTAATGAAAGGGGAAAGGGCTGTGCCACAAGAGAAAGTTGTAGTGCCAATAGAACACTTATAACTTTTGTAGCCTGGCATTTACCTGTAAATGTCAAGTGGTTCAAAACACAATTACATTTGACATTTATTCTGATGTTCAGTGCAAAACTCCCTGCCAATGGCAGGGTGCACCTAACCTCTCACACCAACAGAAATATCAATCAAATTTAGACATTTGAGACACAATCTTGAAAGAAAAGGTATTTTATTTATATGGATGACAGCACACTGGGACAAGTATGAGGCAAGCCACCACTCACCAATGCCTCATGAGAACTCGTGTGCTGTTGTCTAGATGATACTCATTTAAATACTTCCACAAGTTCAGATGAGGCACTGGAGAGTGGTGGCTTGAATTATGCGCATCCCACTCTGCTGTCAACCATAATAACATACCTTTTCTTTCAGTATTCTATCTCTTCTATCTAAATTTGATGTCAATTTTCTTGTTGGTGTGGGAGGTTAGCTGCAGAAAGTTGTACTTAGTGATTCAACAAATATAGTGCCAGAACATAATTCTGACCATGGAGAAATCACATATGGGGTTCCCCAATGCTCAATCTTAGGCCCACTATTGTTCCTCACTTATGTAAGCAATCCAATGTATAATACACAACAAGCAGAATTAGTTCTTTTTGCAGATGACACAAGTATTGTAATCAATCCAAGTATACATACAGAAACAGAAGAAATGGTAAACAATGTTCTTAAATGTACCATTGACTGACTTTGTGTGAATGGTCTCATCATCAATTTTAAAAAGATACAAGATATGCAGTTCTGCACATCTAGGGGTACTACACCAATGATAAGTGTAACACACGGTGAGGAAATTATAAATATGGTGGAAACTTAAAACTGCTTAGGTATCCATGCTGATAAGAATTTAAATTGTAAAAAATCACATTTTGGAACTCTTAAAAACCTAGTTCAGCTACATTTGCACTTAGAATCATTGTCAAACTTGGGACAGAAAGGAAATCAGTAAGATGACATATTTTCATTCCATAATGTCACATGGAAAAATATTCAGGGGTAGTTCATCTTTAAGAAAGGAAGTCTTCATTGATCAAAAATGTGCTGTTAGTATAATTTGTGGTGTTCAACCATGATAATCATTTGGACATCTGTTTAAGGGAATGAGCATTCTGTCTGCTGCTTCATAGTATAGTATATCTGTCACCTCATGAAGCCTATTGTAACTAATCCACTACAGCTCAAAAGTGACAATGATGTATATAATTACCATACCAGAAGGGAAAATTACGTTCAATACTCTACATTAAGGTTGTCTTCACAAGGGGTGCACAATGCTGCAACTAAAAATTCTGATAATTGACCTAGTAGTATAAAATATCTGTCAGACAGCAAAGTAAAATTTGAAAACAGATCGAAAGAACAGACAGCACATATACAAATACATAATTAAGGCGAGGACGCCCGATGATCTCTCTGCAGGGCAGATGCACACCAGCCTCAAACTCTTATGGGAATCAGCAAAATGTTGTGAGTCATGAGGATAATTGGCAAAGGGCACTATATTAGTAGTATGTGGATAAGTTGAGAATTTAGGTCTGACAGGAGGCATGCTATGGTAGTCCGTGCAGTTGCAATGACCACTGTGCTGGATGGCACAGGGGTCAGCACATCTGCCTAATAAGTAGGAGACCCATGTTTGAATAATGGTCTGGCACAAATTTTCAACTTTTCCCATTGATTTAAATCAATGCCCACTCACAGCCAATGTCCTTGACAACTCCAACTATTTTTAACAAAAACACACCTTATAAATGTTCATCAATTTACAAATTAATTTGTGATGTGAATGAAAAATGCCTCACTGCACATCATTACAATTTATCATGCATATAACCCATGGAATATGAAACTAACAAGTATATTTGCTATTTGTTTTCTTCTGGGAGAATGTGTTCAAGATCAAGCATTTTGTTCTTCTCCACAATGCATTCTGTTTTTATGATTATGACACATAAAGTTCCCAACTGCAAAGTCACTGTTTTACTTCATGTGTTCTACTAACAAGGGGAGGCCGCCAATTGTGAAATTCAGATTCGATTCATATGGCGCATAATAAAAGCTCATGGCCAGAGGTGTAATGTGGCAAAGCACCAAGATGCACTTCTCAGCCGTTGTCGAGAAAATCGACAGTTAAAAGAAACCGTTGCGGTGAAATACTCTCTACGATTTATAATTCTCTACAGCGTCGTGGCACAGCGGTAAGCGCTCTGGTTCGTAATCCGAAGGTCGCCGGATCGAATCTCGCGCTATGCAACCTCCCCTTGTAAGTGACTTTTAGTAATCCTTCAATGAGATCTTTTATCTTCTTATATAATGTGAGCATGAACTGCCTGACAAGATCTTCTATATCTTCATTGGTGCAGAGACTTTAATGATCTCAATTTTTTATTTATTTATTGGTCATAATTTTGACTCTCAATTGCCCCCCCCCCCTCCCCCCCCAAACACACAATTTCACAACCATATGTGAATTGTTTTAGATCAAAGAGGTACTAAGTGAACACGCTTCACAAGCTGCGATCACAGTGTAGACACTTTTATTGTTCCAAGACGACAGGTTTCAACAGTCTTATCCTGCCATCATCTGATCTTATGGAGCTGGTGGTAAAATTGCCATGTTACATTACATGTATTCAAAGCATAAAAGGCATTCTCCACATACACATATCTTGTTAAAAATCCTGTAGATAAAATGCACACGGCTGATAAAATTAACAGCATAAGACTGTTGAAACAATAAAATTGTCTACACTGTTTTGTTCATTTTCAACCATACCAATTGCCCCACAGCACTGCATCTGTACCTTGCAAAACACACTAAACATTGAAAAAGACAAAAATAGCACACTGACTATTATAGTTGATTTACAAATAAGAACAAACAGCATGTAGTACCTTTTTGATGATGTGCTGTAAATCGTGTTCTAGCAGGCCACGCATCCCGAGCACTCCACTCAAACTGATAGTGAAATTCTGGAGAATTACGATAAACTGTGACTAGTACTTCATCCCCAGGTTGTACATATTGTGTGATATTTTGGTTAGCTAACATATTATCTCCATGTTCACCATCAGGCCGAAATGCACGATTGAAGACAAATATCTTTTCATGGCCGAACATTTCCTACAAGAATGTAAATTCATAATTGTTTGTTTAGTCAAAATGAAGTAGGTACATCTATATATGTTATTAAATTATGGTAAGTTCCTTGGAGCAGAACGTAAACAAAGTAATAAATTATAATAAACTTTGTCAGAGAGCTCTTCCCAGAAATAAATTATGGTCATATTGAGAGAGTTAAGGAATAATAAACTGCTTCAAGATTCGCAGCACCTCCCAAGAACTTTTTGTGATGAACTGTTTACAAAAAATACATCAAATTTAATAGAGAACAAAATTAAATTAGCTTCAAACAAAAACTGATATCATTGCCTTCTTGACAACTACTCCACAGATGAATTTCTGAATGTGTAATAAAATGCTGTGTGTGTGTGTGTGTGTGTGCGCACACGCACATATGCTTGTATTTAAGGAGCAACTTAGAACAATCATGTAAATATTCGACATGTTGCCATGATTTTCAATGAGAAAGTGTATGGTAATTGTAAAACTGATTTGTTCCACATCGTAAGAGAGGAGTCACAATTATGATCCAAATAACTAAACTGGACTAAACCAAAACACTGAAATTGCAGTTTTCATCTCATCTATAATGGAAGAGCTGTGCAAAAACCAAATTCCAAGCTAAAAATCCTATGGAAAGTGCTGTGATGACACAAACTAAATTTCAAGTTGAAAATCCTACAGAAAATACCTTGACGTTTTCATCAGATTATAAAATGAAAATACTTCCATGAATGTAGTATTATAAACTGTTATTTCTGTATTCTGGATAATATGGCTATCAACACCACCTGGGGATAAGGCCAAAACACTGAAATGATTTGCTAGAAAGCTCGAGACTTGAAGAAACAAGTATGAAGTTTAACTGTGCAGATGATTGTAGTACTAAATAAGATATATGTCTTGTAAATATGTTGTATTGTATGTTAACCAGGGGCCTAGAAACAATGGAGAGGCTCCGTCCCCGCCACAGTTGCAGTGATCCACAACCCCACGACGACTACTGCAGTCGCCACACCGAACCACTCTTTCAAGGTTATTGTAGGGTTGTTCCCCCCCTCCAGTGAACATCACATCAGACGATGCAACCCCTACATTTGCATGGTAAAGTAATGGTGGTGTATGCGTACGTGGAGAACTTGTTTGCGCAGCAATTGCTGACATAGTGTAGCTGAGGAGGAATAATGAGAACCAGCCCACATCCACCGAGGCAGATGGAAAACCACCTAAAAACCATCCACAGACTGGCCGGGTCACTGGAGCTCGACACAAGTCTGCCGGGCGGATTCGTGCCGGGAACCAGTCACTCCTTCCCAATCCGGAAAGCTGTGCATTAGAGTGCACAGTTAACCGGGCGGGCCTGTGAATATGTTACTGCAAAATATTTCATTGCAGTTGCCAGGTAAGATAGAAAGTGTAAAACTTTCCTCAGAGCAAATTAGCTTGTTGAGCAATACCAAGACAAGATATATGTGAGAAATGATAATCTTGTGTTAATTGCTTCATCCAATTTCATCACACTTGCACAAATTTCTATGAAGTACTGCTGTGTTAAAATTGCCAAGCCTTATTAACACTGTCATGCATGTGTAGTATTTTTCTGCAAGTGCCATAACAAAGCAGAATACATCATATTTTGTTGGTTATTTGACCATAAATGTCTGAATGCTCGGTGCTGGTGATAGGGTAGAATTGTTTCTTACTGATGAAATACAGTTTAAGTCGCAGCTGAATTATAATGGTGGTAATATTGTACAGCAAGCACATTCTGGAACTGAATATGCACCTAGTGCAAATGTCTTCTGCAAACACAGCATCATAATGGGGCTGAATTTTAGCACCTAAAACCATTGTAGCACATTTTTTGTTCAGATGCACTAGGAGTGTCATCAGTAACACGAAGGAAGTAGCATCTCAGCTGCTTTTTGACAGTAGCTCACGTAAAAGAAAGGCCATGTCATATTTTATTAATCCTCCTGAGATAAAGATTAAAACTGAACATTCTCATTTCTAGCAAAGCAGTTGTCATCAGCAGTAGTGCATCTTTTCTGACAGTGTCCATATTTTAATGTGTGTATGTAACAACTGGTTGAATCAGGGTGAGCAAGTTATAAAATTCCCATCATTTAGTTCTGAAATAGCTGGTAGCACTGCAGTAGTCAAGTCTCTGAAAAGACAGTAAATGCTTAAAAAAAAGGAACTTATTACAATTTGGTAACACATTGACTCTGAAATCTTTGTAGCTCACTGCACTTGTTAAACTTGCTCTCAAAATTTGTAATTCTTCTACAGCCTTTGTTCTTAATGAATTTGCTCCCAATAAACTCTCTGAGCACTAGAGATGTACAGCCTTACTGAGCTGATTTGCAAGTGGTGAGATGTCAGTATAAAAACTTTGCTGGAAGGACAAAAGATGAAGAACAGATACCAGGAGGCAATTACACTAAATTCTACCCATATTTTCAGTTTTATGCAAAAATTTTCACAGTGGCTAGGCAAGTGGTCTCAAAAAATGTCACTATGTGGATTGAGCACAGACATATTATGACCCTACACACATAATTGATGCTACCATTGATTGGGGTAATTACTGAACCATACAAAGGTGCAGAGCTACATTCTGCCCGGTAAAGGCAGACTGATAATTTATAAGACAGGTTTGGAAAATATCACCAGATGTATGATGGCATCTATCATGTTTCTGTCAGATATTTGAAACAGAAAATAAATGAAGAGTCTAAAGCCATATTTAATGTGTTTTGAAGTCAGATGATAGTGGAAACATTCTTATTACAAAATATTTCTTTTTTGGATGAACTAACTGAGGTGTCACCGCCAGACACCACACTTGCTAGGTGGTAGCCTTTAAATCGGCCGCGGTCCGTTAGTATACGTCGGACCCGCGTGTCGCCACTATCACTGATTGCAGACCGAGCGCCGCCACACGGCAGGTCTAGAGAGACTTCCTAGCACTCGCCCCAGTTGTACAGCCGACTTTGCTAGTGATGGTTCACTGACAAATTACGCTCTCATTTGCCGAGACGATAGCATAGCCTTCAGCTACGTCATTTGCTACGACCTAGCAAGGCGCCATTATCATTTGCTATTTATCTTGTGATGCATGTACCGTCAGACTGATGTTCACCAATTATGGATTAAAGTTAAGTATTCCAGAAGCTATGTACTATTTTTGCTACTATAAAGACCTTGTCCTGTTCCAGACCTCACGCCATCCTGCGTGAGCTTAAACGCATGCCCTTCGGCCTCCCGTCCTAGTGGATTGGCTGTCTTGCCAGTCCACAAAACTAACTACAGTGGTTGAACAAACTGTTAACTATCTTCAAGATTTAAATGTGGAAGTGTAAGACCACGATTTTGAGATTCTGGATGAACATGAGGTCCACTGCTTCATTATATTAGAGGTTACTGTTCATATAATTATAGAAAAATAATTGTGATTAATGCAAAGTTTTCCTCATGACAGGAAGTAATTTGATAAACACATTTATACTTACACCTGATATTTGTGGTTTACGTTATCTGTCTACTGATGTTAGATGTGTAGTTACACTTATACTGTCGTAAGATATTCACTTACTGAAAAAGAACTTTATTTTCGTAGCAAAAGAATCCAAGAAACATTCTGCTATAACAGAGCCTACTGTTGGTTAACGAAGGATCTCCATTTTGATGTCAACAAGCGTAAACACATATCTGTGAACTTTGTGGATTTCTGTTGCATACAGCATGACAATGAAGTAATATCCACATAGTTTACACTAATATGTGAACATACACATTTATCTTTGAAAACCATGTATGTTTGTATACAGATCTGCTTTCTTCCTTATAGTGGGCCCAGTAATTTCTTCAAGGATCTACATTTTATCATAGCCTGCAAATTCTTTATAATATGGATCTATCTGACAATAGAGCTTTATTCCAGTCCAGCAATTTCAACAGTTTTTTAATGCAATAGGCAATGAGAACTTTTTCACTCGTTTTTGTAGTGGCACTATAATGAATGTGGGGCAATACTCTTAGATTTTCTTTCATAAATGAACATCTGAAAATGGGTTCAACATTTCTGCTTTTGCTTTGCTGTCTTTAATTACAATTCTCATGATATTCACAAGTGTCTGTTAATATTTTGTTAAAGTAGTTGTTTAAGGCATCATGCACTGCCTTCTGATCAGCCAAACCCGTTTCTTGTAGCATCTCTCTACCTATGGCCCCAACTTTGTTTTACATCTATCATGCACTAGTCTCTGTTTCTTTTCACAGTGACCATATGCTACACAGAATCCCTTCCATCATGAACTGTTCTACAAGATACATATCTGTCCAGTCTATGATCTACTGTTTTTTTCTGTGCTTGAGACATGGTTCTTCTACATGCACCTGTTTAGAGATGGACTTTTAAAGTTTCTCATAAAATGTGACACAACTGCTTGTTTATCTAGTTTCTTGAATATATAAATCTTTCTACCAATTTCAGTTGCCCTTTATACTTTGGTAATCATAGTTGCTACAACAACCTCACAGTCACCTGACACCAGCTGCAATGTGAAGACCCTGAAAGAGGAAAGGTATATTTGTTGACATTAGATGCACTATATTTCCATCGAGGCAGGCTTCCAAACTGTCTGTGCTAGGTAGTTTTCAGAGAAGGCAATGAGTATTTTCCCAACGATCAACTATAATTCTTCACTATGTTTATCAGTATGTGTGTAGATTCTCTACAAAACAACAAAGAGGGCAATGTTCAGCACACCACAAGGTAGAACAGTGATCTCTTGTACAGATTTACAAACTACACTCCAAATGTGATAATTGGAAGATGGTTCTTTGAGAAAAGTTGAAGTAGGAGTTCGCCACAGAAACTTTAGGATGTTGTTATCATGAGATTGCTGTAAGTATTTTTGACGTAGAAGAATATACCTTTGAAGTACTGTATGCAAAGGAAAGTCTCTAAATTGTCACTTCCAGATGAGTCAGGTTGTCAAGGGGTGAGAGATTCTCCCTGAAACCACTTATGATACATGAACGGAGATGGCACCTACCAATATTGTGTGAGAGACAGATCAAACTGTGATAATACCCTCAACAGACACAGCTACACCACCTTTAGCTCTTTCCTCAACCATGTCACTCTTTCTACAATGACTGTATGCACTGATCAGTGCATTTCATTTCACTTCTTGCATGAAGGCAGTTAATGGAGAGACACTGTTCCTCTCTTCTTTTTGCTGAGAAGCTTTGCCATTTTGTGAAAATACTGTATTGTCTTTGGATGATGTTTGCTTGCACGAGACTTCAGTCCCTTTCCTTTTACAACCACATTTGCATGTACACATCTTTATTCACGTTCATACTACCATCAAATGAGACAGTCTGTACTGGAGCCAGCATTTTTGTCGAGAGACGCATAAGAAAAGACTGCTAGTGTAAAAGCCTCCGAACTATCATCAATCTGCATATGACTGCTGCTTTATAATCTTCCAACTTCTTTACATTCCATTCCTCCTCACTGTAAATTTGCCTTTCTATACGCCCATTGTTTACCAGAGCAGCTTGCACGAAATGGAGGTGATGTATATTATCTTCCGTCTTCATGTGCATCTGCAAACCATTAACCACACATAGGGTGATACAACCAAGTGTTGGCTCATACAGTAATGTAGATGATTAGGATTGGCCAGCCAAACCTTAAACAGAGAAATCCTGCTATTATATATTCTAGCAAATTACTGGTAAATTGAAAGACACTATGAATGCAATATTTTTTTCCAGCTCACCATTCATAATTACGTTGTTACTGTTCACCCTCTGTGGATGTTCATTCTGCCACTCTCCTTTCAGCTCACTTACACCAGCTGCCACTAAATCTTAGCAACTGAGGGTGATGCATCTCTCACTTCACACAGTATTCTACAGCTGCTTTGACGACAAGCTAGTATTCTACAGCTGCTTTGATGACGAGCTGAGTGGCTTGAAAACTGACATTGGTTCTATGAGGCAGATATCGACCCAAAGCTTTTTACAGATTTCAATGTTCGGGCTATTCGCTTATGTGCCATCTTGATACACGAGGTGCTACCCAGAAGTTTCCAGAGTTCATCAAAAATAAAACTGCACTTTACCTGGATCTTATTTATCATCATCACCTTCAAAGCAGTATCCTTGGGGGTGCATACACTGCTCCCAGGGGTTTTTCCGTGGACTGAAAGCCCCTTGGAACAAATTTTTTGTGAGCCTGTTTCATATCACTTTGAACCTCCTCAACTGCGTGAAATATTTTCCTTTTTAATAGAGTTTCATTCTGAGGAATTCAAAAAGTCACTCTGCCAGGTCGGGTGAATATCGCAGATTAGAAACAGTTGTCATTCTGTTTTTCACCAGAAACTCCCAGATGATCAACGCAGTGTTGTATGACCTCGCATTATTATGATGAAGGAACCAATTGCCTTTGCACCACTTTTCTCAGACAGAATCCTCTGACGTATCCCATAAGACAGCCACACAACATCGCATCGCATACATCCTGGACGGCAGTGACATTTTCAGGTGTAATGCCAGTTAATGGACATCCTAATTGAAAATCATAGTCTGCCATCTGGAAAAGAATTCAAACATTCGTAAATCTGACTGTGACCAAAGGCGTCTTCCCAAAATGCTTCCTTCAACATGACATGTGTTAGGTGACAGCTTTTCTGAGTCTGAAACAAAGTTCATGCATACACATTGTTCCCAGACACCCATCATCATCAATTGCACATGACGTGCAACACATGAGACTGAGGAAATGCGCATAAAAACTAAATACAATCACCTGGAACAAAGCCACCTGAGCCAATAACTATCAAAGGATAGCAATGTGCACATACACGCAAGATATAAAAGGGCAGTACATGGTTGTCTGTCATTTGTACTGTGGCGGTCTGTCATTTGTACTCAGTTGATTCATGTGAAAAGGTTTCTGACGTGATTATGGCCACATGAAGGAAATTATAGCTCGTGCCATATAACATGGTGCTTCTGTGCATAGAGGCAGAGCAGTCAAGGGATGAGAACTGTGCATGCACAGCAGCAGAGAGTGAGCAAACAAAGTCCACGTTGCTAAACTGCGGACAATGGTCAGACTCATTTCCCTACAGTATATTGTATTATATGTTCAAATCTATGAGGGGAATAGTAAATATTAATACCAATTTCGATCAGTCATCATGAGAGAAATATTAATTCACGTCTTGACGACGTTGCATTCACTGCTCCACAGATTTATTTTGTGTGTAGTCGGGAGGCGAGAACAGCTGATACAGCTTTGTGAAGAAACGACAATTGTCTAATGACAAGAACATTGTAACTGCTTGTAATAATTATCATTTATTGTGATTTGAACTGTATTATGAATAAAAATTTAATAAACAACAAAATTAACTTCAAGCACAAACCAAAATCATTATATTTGCTTGAGAACTGCTTCTACTCAATAGGATATTTAAAAATGTGTGTAAGGTGTGTATATTGATGTGTTTGACTGTAGTTAAGTGTAATCAATGCGCATAAAAAAGACTTAGTGATAGAAAAGAGTACCGTAAAAATGGTCAGTAAGTTGTCATATTTTTCACTGTTAATGGGGGTTATGAGTGTAAACTAATTCGTTTGACATCCCAGTTAGGGACCACATTTATAATCCACTGAACAAGCGAACAACTAACCGTCATCTGCAAATAACTACAGAGAATCTCACCGATAACATCGAAATCCACCGATATCTCAACAAGTAACAGTTATTGTCATTTTAGGGCCTTATCCAGTACGTGCCTTGAAAATGACAGGGGTTTACATGTGGAAATATTGGACTTCTGACAAATTTATCTAGCTGCATTCTCGTGTGCTGTTAGAGCATACGACATAGTGAGAGAAGCTTAACTTCTCCTTGGGCAATGTGTTGAACATTATAGTCTACATAATTCAAAGGATACAAAGCCCTACTCAGAAAGAATAGGAAATTCTCTTATTATGTATGCAACTGATATGTTGACAATGCTGACATGTTTCAGATAGATTATATAATGGTAAGACAGAGATTTAGGAACCAGGTTTTAAATTGTAAGACATTTCCAGGGGCAGATGTGGACTCTGACTACAATATATTGGTTATGAACTGTAGATTATAAATGAAGAAACTACAAAAAGGTGGCAATTTAAGGAGATGGGACCTGGATAAACTGACTAAACCAGAGGTTGTACAGAGTTTCAGGGAGAGCGTAAGGGAACAACTGACAAGGAGGGGGGAAAGAAATACAGTAGAAGAAGAATGGGTAGCTTTGAGGGATGAAGTAGTGAAGGCAGCAGAGGATCAAGTAGGTAAAAAGACGAGGGCTAGTAGAAATCCTTGGGTAACAGAAGAAATATTGAATTTAAAGGAATTGAAAGGAGAAAATATAAAAATGCAGTAAATGAAGCAGGCAAAAACGAATACAAACGTATCAAAAATGAGATCAACAGGAAGTGCAAAATGGCTAAGCAGGGATGGCTAGAGGACAAATGTAAGGATGTAGAGGCTTATCTCACTACGGGTAAGATAGATACTGCCTACAGGAAAATTAAAGAGACCTTTGGAGAAAAGAGAACCACTTGTATGAATATCAAGAGCTCAGGTGGAAACCCAGTCCTAAACAAAGAAGGAAAAGCAGAAAGGTGGAAGAAGTATATAGAGGGTCTATACAAGGGCGATGTATTTGAGGACAATATTATCGAAATGGAAGAGGATGTAGATGAAAATGAATTGGGAGATATGATACTGCGTGAAGAGTTTGACAGAGCACTGAAAGACCTGAGTGGAAACAATGCCCCGGGAGTCGACAACATTCCATTAGAACTACTGAAGGCCTTGGGAGAGCCAGTCCTGACAAAACTCTACCAACTGATGAGCAAGATGTATGAGACAGGCGAAATACCCTCAGACTTCAAGAAGAATATAATAATTCCAATCCCAAAGAAAGCAGGTGTTGACAGATGTGAAAATTACCGAACTATCAGTTTAATAAGTCACGGCTGCAAAATACTAACGCGAAATCTTTACAGACGAATGGAAAAACTAGTAGAAGCCGACCTCGGGGAAGATCAGTTTGGAATCCGTAGAAATGTTGGAACACGTGAGGCAATAATGACCCTACAACTTATCTTAGAAGCTAGATTAAGGAAGGGCAAACCTACGTTTCTAGCATTTGTAGACTTAGAGGAAGCTTTTGACAATGTTGACTGGAATACTCTCTTTCAAATTCTGAAGGTGGCAGGGGTAAAATACAGGGAGCAATAAGCTATTTACAATTTGTACAGAAACCAGATGGCAGTTATAAGAGTTGAGGGACATGAAGGGAAGCAGTGGTTGGGAAGGGAGTGAGATAGGGTTGTAGCCTCTCCCCGATGTTATTCAATCTCTATATTGAGCAAGCAGTGAAGGAAACAAAAAAAGATATTCGGAGTAGGTATTAAAATCCATGGAGAAGAAATAAAAACTTTGAGGTTCGCCAATGACATTGTAATTCTGTCAGAGACAGCAAAGGACTTGGAAGAGCAGTTGAATGGAATGGACAGTGTCTTGAAAGGAGGGTATAAGATGAACGTCAAAAAAAGCAAAACAAGGATAATGGAATGTAGTCGAATTAAGTCGGGTGATGCTGAAGGAATTAGATTAGGAAATGAGACACTTAAAGTAGTAAAGGAGTTTTGCTATTTCGGGAGTAAAATAACTGATGATGGTCGAAGTAGAGAGGATATAAAATGTAGACTGGCAATGGCAAGGAAAGCATTTCTGAAGAAGAGAAATTTGTTAACATCGAGTAAAGATTTAAGTGTCAGGCAGTTGTTTCTGAAAGTATTTGTATGGAGTGTAGCCATGTATGGATGTGAAACATGGACGATAAATAGTTTGGACAAGAAGAGAATAGAAGGTTTCGAAATGTGGTGCTACAGAAGAATGCTGAAGATTAGATGGGTAGATCGCATAACTAATGAGGAAGTACTGAATAGTATTGGGGAGAAGAGAAGCTTGTGGCACAACTTGACCAGAAGAAGGGATCGGTTGTTAGGACATGTTCTGAGGTATCAAGGGATCACCAATTTAGTACTGGAGGGCAGTGTGGAGGGTAAAAATCGTAGAGGGAGACCAAGAGATGAATACACTAAGCAGATTCAGAAGGATGTAGGTTGCAGTAGGTACTGGGAGATGAAGAAGCTTGCACAGGATAGAGTAGCATGGAGGGCTGCATCAAACCAGTCTCAGGACTGAAGACCACAACAACAACATGTTGACAAACACATTTCTTAACCCATGAGTCTTTAAAACTAAGAAATTTTATTACTTTGTTCCAAAATCTACATCACAATGCCACTGTCACTTCTATTTGAATGTGTTTCTGAACAATCTGATTGTAAATTTATGATGGTAGGTTCAAGGCTTATATTCATCATCACTTCCCTGTAAAATTATTCTGTCTGCAGCTTTTCAGCATGCCGCACAGACTGTGCCCATGCTACAGGTGGAATGTGGCCTATTGCCTTATGCACCAGCGATTCAGTGAATGTTACCTTGAATGTTTTTTTTTCCTCCCACATAGCCTTATCCTTTGCCCAGATTAATTCAATGGGGCTAAACTGACAATGACACACGGGTAAATGCAAAACTGTGTGACCCCCTTCACGTGCAAGGAAGTCAAGTATGTTCTGTCACGTGACTTAATTAATGAACTGCAGGGGATTGGCATGTGTCTGGTTTATACTGTGCTAATATTTTTATTTTTAAGCCACGAAAAAATCCACTTTTCTAATGTTTATACTTGGTGTTTTCTCTGCAACAGTTGAATTATAACCAGCAATGACCGACTTTGAAGCAAGGTATGACAAGAATTGTGAATCACGTCGCAAAACTTACAGCATTCATTTCTGAATGGCAGTCACTGCTTTTTTTCTTACACATAAACAAGTTTACTTTCAGAAACAAAACCAGAAGAAGAGTCAGCATGCAGAATAATTATCTGAGAACCTATTCCTATGAAATATTTAAAACCGCCAGAACCATCACTTATTTTCCAGCAGATCTTCCTGGAATGATTCTAATTGACCCATGTTTCATCAAGGTATACATTGTTGAACTAACTTCTTCTCTTCTATCGTGAATCTTTATATGAGATGTAGTTCATGCTGCACCTATACCACTTCTTTGAACTAAAAACTCTCTTCTTAACGTATCAGGAGCCAACATCTTTTAAAATTCTTTACATTGATGAAGTGCTTACCATTGAAGTTATTTTCTCCTGCATAACTGTAACACGTTTTTGTAATGTCGGGCATTCATCATTCATTTGGAGCACTTTAAAACATCGTTGTTAAAACCATCCATTTCTGTTACAGGTTCCTTGCGATTTTGATGCTTTCCAGGCAACACGAAACCAACTTTTTCTACTGTTCCTACAGCTCCCACACTTTCATTTACAATTCTCTTTACGTTCTCTTGCAAGCACCACATGGTTCTGGAGTCCGTTCTTGTGTTTTCAAATGTCAACAACAGGATTCAAGTTCACATTTGAAAAAGCTATAAATGCAGAAAATAATCCACCTTGCCTGCCTGTGAAGCACTTCACATTTTTTGCCATCACCTGCTTTTTTTAAGCACTTATTACAGATACACATTCACACCTATACTGCTACAAGGAAAAAAGATACAGAAAAACTGACAGTTGAATGAATAATTCGGTAATTCGGTGCAGCATGTAGGAGGGAGGTTCTCATTATCTAGCTGTAAGTCACTGCTAGTCACTCGTAAAGAGAATGAATATTATTGGCTGCCAGTGGCTAGTGGAGGAGGATACACAGAATGGCTGAAAACTGGGCTGCCTTCCAACGTGACGTAGACTTTAACAAACTTTGAATGCAGAATGGTAGTTGGAGCTAGATGCATGGGTCATTCCAGTTCAGAAATCATTAGGGAATTCAATATTCAGAGATCCACAATGTCAAGAGTGTGCTGAAAATACCAAATTACAGGCATTACTTCTCACTACGGACAACGTAGTGGGTGGTGGCCTTCACATAATGGCCAAGAGCAGTGGTGTTTGTGTAGATTTGTCAGTGCTAACAGATGAGGAACACTGCATGAAATATCAACAGAAATCAATATGAGATGTATGATCAATGTATCCATTAGGATAGTGAGGCAAAATCTGACGTTAATGGGCTATGGCAGCAGATGACCGACACAAGTAATTCTGCTAATAGCACGACATCACCTGCAGCACCTCTTCTGGACTCATGACCATTTATCAGTTGGATCCTAGACAACTGGAAAAGCTGTGGCCTGTTCAGATGAGTCTGATTTCAGCTGGTAAGAGCTGATGGTAGGGTTTGAGTGTGGCACAGCCCCCACAAAGCTGTGGACCCAAGTTGTCAACAAGGCACAAGGCATTTTGCAAGCTGGAGGTGGCTCCATAATGGTGTGGGCTGTGTTTACATGGAATGGACTGGGTCCTCTGGTCCAAATGAACCAGCCATTGACTGGAAATGATTGTGTTCAGATGCTTGAAGACCATCTGCAGCCATTCATGGGCTTCAAACAATGGAAAATCTTGGATGGAATGTAACAATATTATGAAAAGGTAAGTTGACATCTTGTGGAAATCGGGTTTTCTGCCGGATATCAGCGTCTTCCAAACACGATATTTCGACGTCATTACTTGACGTCTTCATCAGGTGTTCCCTGAGACTGGCTGCTGGCTGGACCAGGTTGCATATTTATGCCTGCCCGGTGCCTAGTGTTCTGTTTGCCGTTCCCTAGTCGGTCCGCGCCCGCGAGTCGCGCTATCCTGCCACTCTAGGTGTTCCCTATACCGTCCGCGGCCACTCTGGCCGCCTCCCAACTGCGGTCGTGGCCTCCTGGTGTTGCCTTCTCGGTCCGGGCCCATGAGTGGCGCTCCCCTGCCACTCTGGACGTTCCCTATTCCGGATAGCGCGACTCGCGGGTGCGGACCGACTAGGGAACGGCAAAGAGAACACCAAGCACCGGCAAAGAGAACACCAAGCACCAGGCAGGCATAAATATGCGACCCGGTCCAGCATGCAGCCAGTCTCAGGGAACACCTGATGAAGATGTCAAGTAATGACATCGAAATATCGTGTTTGGAAGACGCTGATATCCGGCAGAAAACCCAATTTCCACGAGATGTCATCAAATCGCCGGGAAAGTCTAAGAAATTACATCAAAAGGTAAGTTGCTACTCACCATATAGCGGAGATGCTGTGTCGCAGATAAGCGCAACAGAAAGACTGTCACAAATAAAGTTTTGGCCATTAAGGCCTTTGTCAACAATAGAACACACACACACAAATTGTTGTATAATTCGATTTGAATGATAAAAAGGATGTAAGGCTACACAGTCATATCAAAATACAACTGTGGCAGACGACACCAATGTCATATAATCCTTGCTGCTGTTTATCATCATGCTACTCAGACATGATGGCACCACAACTGGTGGGTCAAGATAGTCCACTGTTCTTTCATGAGCTGGCCGTGGAGAATGTATTCTGCACATTGTCAAGGAAGCACACATCAATGTAGAATGTGATTCATCTCATAGGACCACATGAAGGGTATTCAACCACCAATTTGTTAGTCTGTCTTCAATCTTGTTTACAGATGTGGTAGTGTTGGGAAATATGATATAGCAAATTACCACAACCAACATTTGTGAGTGAATGAAAATTGAAATTGTAATATTTGAACACCAGCAGCAAGTTAAAATTAATGCATAAGCAGGAAATGTGCCTGACACTCCTGTAGTTCTCTCAGAAGTTTTTAAGGGTGTTGTCAATAATATCTCTATTCACAACTCTCTTCCACACTTTTAAAGGGATGTGCAACAGCAAATAAGAGGAAGTGTGTGGTTTATGATGATGTGACTCCAGAAAATTTTGCAGTTGTATCTGTATCTCTGCATTTGTAACTAAAGGTGTTACGTAACTCATGATCTGTAAGTTCTGTGTAAATAAAGCTGTTATGCTGAGGTAAATTTATATCACTTTCTAATTGCTACCACACATTTTCTGGTGCTGAAATCAGAGAACAGCACAGACAGGAATTTGGAATCTCAGCATTTATAGAAAGCAATAAGTGCATTCATGCTCTGCAGGCACTTCATTTGCTATGTGGTGATGGTTTCTGTACTGGAACTACCTCGTCAAGTTGTCCTCATCTTGAGTACTGCAATTACTTTGAGAATAATGTTAGGTTCTCTTTCCAAGACACAATTAAGTGAGGGATAGCCCTTTTCATGCAGAGATCCATCAAATACAACTAGCCACTTAATGCTTCCAAGTCTCTTTTTATCACTATTTGATGGGACAAATAGAAGTGTCAACCAAGTTTTGGGGAAAGCCAGTTCAATGTATTCATTTCATATGTAATTTGACTTCTGTGCGTCCTAAGCAGCACGGAGGAAGCTGTTCTTCTCCAGATGCTTCTGAAAAATGATGAAGTGCTTCCCAGCTTTACATATGTTATTTGGAATAACATTTGCCACTTCTTGTGGGAAACAGTCTACCCTTCAGGGAATCTTGATAGAACAGGTGGTGTGATATTTCTCGGGAGTGCTGAAACCTTCATACTCATTGATTGTTGCTGATTGCTGCACATTCCTATTGTCTCTAAATCTCAAAAGCTTCGCACTGTGTTGTTAAAAGAATGAATGAAAGGCAGGTTGATTAGGTTAATGATGGCATGATTTATAGAAACGCTTGGGCAGCTTCCACTAAGGATCCAGCCAAATTTCGAAGGCAGTAAAGCTGGTAATGGGGAATCACATATTGGCGAGTGTCTTTAACAGTTTTGCAGTACTGGTATGCTCTAGTTACAAGTTTAGTGGAGAGATCATTGTATCCTTCTGTGGGATCAGTCAATTGTGAATTGCAAATTTGTTGCGTTTTTAACTACTCAGGTACTGACAGACATCTCAAAAATGAATGAGATCTCTCAAAGGTGGTAACTGTAATGTGAGCACAATTGCTCGAGCTATCAGGTGGACCAGCTGACACGAGTTCAGTGTGGCAAATGAATACTCAAGGCATAGGATGACAGTGGACGAATCATGACAACTTTCAGTTTCAAACTGTTGATCAGTAATCTTCTGATGAAGCTAGACTGGCTGCCACCATCTAAAACACACTTGTGAAACCTGGTAAATGGACACAGCCTGTCTGAAGGTAAATGATCCTAAACATCTGGTATTCACATTTCTAACTGAACTGTGCTTGGCAGGAGTATCTCACGAAGTAGAATATTCTGCATTGCAGCAGAGTGACTTGTGGTGACCTTTATTGCATGAGACAAATGCTCTTCCTTTCTCCATTCTGTTTCTTACAGTGTGCCCCTGTTTAGAAGTTCATCCCAATCTACTAAACCAAGTAACAAAGTTATCTTGAAACAAACTTTTCCTTATTAGGAATACTCAGGTCACTAAGCACAGGGGACATAAAAAGTGCCGGTTGCTTTTAACAGGCTTCTTTTGGTAGTTATTGTCTGAGATATTTTACTGAAAGTTTCATCCTGACCCACACAACTTGTACCACATTGCATTCTACTGATTTCCCACAATGCGTAAAGTTCTTGTGATGGGTCACCCTTCCAATTTCCATACTTAAATCAGTTGCACATCAAACTGGCTCCTCCCAAAGTTCAGCAGACACTTTTTATTTGCCCCATCAAACAATGATGGAAGCATCAAGCAACAAGTTATATTTGACACATCTTCTCATGAAAATGGCTTTCCCTCTCTTAATGATGTCTTGTACAGGGGCTCTAACCTTCTTCCTGAAGTAACAGCAGTAAGCGTACATTTTCATATATAAAACTTCACTGTTGTCACAGATGTTACCAAGGCCTCTTTGCAGTTTGTTCTTCATCCAGATGACAGAGACCAGATGAGGTTTTTCTTGTACAGAGACCATCACCACAGAGCAAATGAGGCAATCAGTGACAGAAGAAGAACTATTTACTGATTCAAATGCCAAAAAGCACCTATAGTTGGATCCTAAAATCTTGAGGCAGTCATGAAATACTTTCTTTTGGGCTTAAATGTAGTCTGTTTACTATCAACTGATTTCTCTCATGAGTCAATTCCAGTTGCCTATGTTAAAAACTGGTGACAAGCTCTAAGCAACTGTTCAGAATATGGAAATCAGATGGAAGATGTTGTGTTGATCAGTATGAAGGCACTGGTAAAATATCACAGGCAATAACCACCAAAAGAAGCTTGCTACAAGTAATTACTAGTTTTTGTGGCCTCCTGGCTCAGTGGCCCCAGTATCCATGATGGTGAAAATTTTACTTCAATATGCTTGGCTATTTGGCCAAGGTGGGATGAACACCTTTTTAGCATCTTGCCATTCACTGATGCACTTGGATGTCAGCCCTTCCAAGTCTATCACACATTTATATACAAAGATAAATCAGAACCTCTGAAGATTGAAAAACCTGCACCCATGTTTTATTTGGTGTTCCTAAGCTAGTATATGATGTGGTGTATGTCAGGTGCATTGTAAATAGCGACTTTCATGTCAAACTGACGAATAGTGTACGCAGACTGTCACCTATGAGGAGGGTTACATTACCATGACTGGCACTGCTGGCAACATTAATGGGGATGAGGCTTCTATGTTATTACTGTAACGCTTCCAAGAAAGACAAAAGTGTGGTCCACTTTTTGGGCTAGCTCCATGGTGACCCTTGCTTGGTTAAAGGGTAGTCCAAATAACATAGAAAACTTTTGTATAGCAAAGAAACACAGAGATTCATAAGTACACATCACTATCCCAGTGTAGATACTGTCTAGGTAAAGACAATCCTATGAATCAACTGTCAACAGGAAAAATGCATAAAACCTTACATACAATGGACATGTGGTGGCATGGGCTGCCTCAGCTTTCATAACAGCCCAGTTGCTGGCCAAATAAATATTGCAAGTATATCACACCTGTTTCTTAACCAAAAACTAATGAATCACACCCAGATCCACATATCCTCTTGACAAAGACACCCCAGCCACTGATGGATACTCAAAGATTTAGTTTCTATTGCAAACTGTTGCAAGTCACTGCCTACAATCTCCATCTGAAAAAGAAACTTATTGACAAGGTGCATTTGCACGGCAAATTTACAGTGGAAGAAATGGTAGCAGTTTTACATTATTGGATCAAAGATTTCTTTTCCCCTGGAAATCAAGGCTTTGAAGGAAAACAATCTCTTACTCAATGGATCAAAAATAAAGTCTCAATTCTTTTTTGGATGAGGACCGGTTGCATCAAATGGTCATCTGCATTAAGCCAAATTAATCATTGAAGAATGACATCCACTTATGCTGGACAGAAACAATCCTACATACTCACATCCATTTGCGAGGTTCGCTCAAATGAAACCTGGTCAGTGCGTCCACCTTTGCCTTACACATAAGGTGGCATCTTTCAACTGCTGGTATGATGGCGCCATCTATTGGTAGAGAGACTGACGCATGCACACCATTTGATGTTGCATAGCACCAGTGTGGCTTCATGCCGAAGAGAAGGTGATCACACAACGTATCGTCCACTACCGAACACGCAGGTGAGAATGTAGGATCAATGAGGAGTGATTCAATTTTTGGCAGCGGAGGGAGTAGGAAGCTATGAAATGTATCAACGGATGAAGGCTGTGTACGGTGAGTACAGCCTTAGTCGTTCAAGTGTTGTGGAATGGTGCAACCGATTCCTTGAGGGGCGCGAGTCACTGGAAGACGATGCTCATCCTAGACAGGCTCATCGTGTCATCACACTGGAAATGGTTGCAGAAGTGAATGCCTTAATCTTGGGCAACCGCAAAATCACCATGGACTAGATCCATGGGTTACTGGGTATTAGTGTGGGCACAGCCCATATATCAACACTTGAATATTGTGGCATTTTCAGTGGGAAATGCTGGAACATCCACCGTACAGTCTCGAACTTTCACCGTGTGACTTTCATACATTTGGACCTCTAAAAAAAGCTGTTCACGGACACCAATTCACAACGGTCAACAAAGTGTGTGACTGGGTCCTGGCCTGGATCCGACAGCAGCCTCCTAGTCTTCAAGGATGGAATCGACCAGCTAGTTTTGCAATGGGATATATTTGCCAACAGTTTTGGCGACTATTTTTGAGTACGTGTACTGTGTATAACTACATTTTTGAGTAAATAAAATTGCTACTGTTACTTTACACTAGTGACCGAGTTTCATTTGAATGCCCCTTATATATCATCTTGGGGTTAGAATTTTGATTTCAGAGCTTCATTCCTCCTTCTGGATACTACACACAGGTCACACCATAAATAAGGCTATTCATCAGGTTATTCTCCTATGCCAAACAGCATGGGTGTCACCGCTCAAGGAACAGAAGATCCACACATAGCAAAAGAGGTAACACCTCACAGGCTCTACCAAGGCACTGATATTGACTTTGCAAGGCCACTGAATGCTAAAGTTGTACTGTTCATGTGTACTGTGACTAGAGCCATTCACTCAGAGCTCATCCTCAATGCAATAATGGATTGATTTTTGTCGTCACTACAAATATCTATTGACAGATGCAGCAGTCCGCACTCAATCAAAAGTAACAATGTCCAAATATTTCACACACTCAACAAAGAGATAATGGAACTATGGGTGGCACTCTCTGCTAGTAATATGTACCACTAGCCAGGCGGGAATGGTGGTAGGAGAAAATTGTTAATTCAATCATAAGATGTCTCTGAAAAGTATTTGCCATTCCAGCATGGTTTAGGAACAACTACAGACTGTGCTCATGTATACCGAAGCCTCCCTCAACTCAAGGTCAATGGCCCATAGTGGAGAAGTAGTGCTCTCACCAGCACACTTCCTCACAGGAGAGAATTATGTCATTGCCATGAGGACCTGAGCCAACAAATATAACAGACTTGACAAGATAATTCAGACTCATTCATAAAGTAGTAGGAGATTTCTGGAAGCACAGGGGCAAAAAGTATCCCACATCCTTGAGCAATGTCCACTAAGTCAAACACCTGAAGGGAAGATAGATGAGGACTCATGTCAGTTACGTCAACCTTCTGCAAGAAGTAGTTCTCCCACAGCACTGGTGGTAGAAGGCTGAAGTGTCAGACTGAAAGAAGGCAAAGACAGAGTACCCCACATTGCCATCCTTTTCACCGCTGATACCTCATCAGGCTTGTCCAGCTGGTCATACTCATATAGGGAGACCGGAGTGGAGAGATCATGGGGGATCCTAAATGTCGTCTTTGCATTTGTATCTATACCTCTCCAGACATTATGTCACTTCGATAGTCTGTAAGTTCTGTGTAAATAAATTATGTGTTGACTGATGTTAGATCATGTCCTAATATCTCCTACACAGCCTTTATGTTCCCATGACTTCAAACCCTAATGAGTTCACATGAACAAACTGCATTACGCTGCCAACATTTCTAATGCAGAGAGACCCTTCACTACTATGTCAGAGAAGCCTGCGAAACCACCTGACACCGTACAAGAAATATGAAAGTGTTGGATACTACATCGTCTGATGCATACACACATATGTAGAACCAAGGGGAGGTCATTTTGAACATTATTTATGATTTTCTGAGTTGGGAGCTCTGATAATGTTCTTTCATTATTAACTAATGAAGGATATTTGGACATATGTATTTATTCATCTTTTGTTTTTGTGGAAGTAATCTGCCCCCAAAGACGTAAAATGTATTTCTCATACACCCTGTGTAATTTTCAAATACAGTTATTTGATCCACAGAGAAAAACAAAGGGAAGGAATGGAGGGAGATCAAATAAGAGAATAAAATGGAAGACACAGAAATCTAAAACATAGCATGTAAAGAGTCCTCAGTGTGAAGTAGAACATCAAAATACGATGGAACTGATATCTTTATACCAGAAAACTCAGTTCAGTTTACTTTGCTACTGTTTTAACCTGCACAAAAATGCTAGCATAGTTCCCTAATTTCTTTCTCTTTTGTGTTAAAGACCGATTTTATGTAGTAAAGCTGTAATTCCATAAAGTAAGTGCAAAAAATCAATTCACTTATTAAACAGGAGAAGTGATTATTCTTTGTAAAGTTGTATACTTCAGCTAACTTATTAACACTCATACACTCTAGTAGATTTACAAAGACTGACCCAAAAGTAACTAGAACTTCTTTCTTGCATGTGTTCTTTAGTTGTTTTGCCTAAACACTATTTTATTTATTTATGTGATCAGTTGGTTAACTGTCATCCTGGTGAAAGTGTCAGGTCACAGTTTTTGTTCCCGTAAATAGTTTTATGTGTTTGTTGATTTTTTATTAAACTCTTCCACATCCTGAAAACACTTTCCTTTTACCCCTCCCGTCATTCTATTATACAGTAAAAAGTCACAGGTGCTGTATCCAGTAGAGTGGGTGCAAATCACAGTTATTTTCAGAATGAGATTTTCACTCTGCAGCGGAGTGTGCACTGATATAAAACTTCCCGGCAGATTAAAACTGTGTCCCGCACTGAGACTTGAACTCAGGACCTTTGCCTTTCGCAGGCAAGTGCTCTAAAGTTTGGAAGGTAGGAGACGAGGTACTGGTGGACGTAAAGCTGAGGACGGGGCGTGAGTCGTGCTTGGTAGCTCAGTTGGTAGAGCACTTGCCCACGCGAAAGGCAAAGGTCCCGAGTTCGAATCTCGGTTCAGCACACAGTTTTAATCTGCCAGGAAGTTTCATATCAGCACCAAGCCATGTCTCCGCAATATCCTTTCTTTCAGGAGTGCTAGTCCTGCAAGGTTCGCAGGAGGGCTTCTGTAAAGTTTGGAAGGTAGGAGATGAGGTACTGGCGGAAGTAAAACTGTGAGAACAGGGCATGAGTCGTGCTTGGGTAGCTCAGTTGGTAGAGCACTTGCCCACGAAAGGCAGAGGTCCCTAGTGCCAGTCTTGGTCCGGCTCACAGTTTTAATCTGAAAGGAAGTTTCACAGTTATTTTCTTTTTGGGAAAAACTTACCCAACACTCAGTGCTGTGAGATGAACCATGAGACCAAGAGCTGCAGATTCCAGTGTTTGACTCAGTTATTTTAATACCTGAAATTAGTAATGTTAGCTATAGTACCTAGGGGCATAATTAATAGAAGAAGACCATCCCCTTCACGACAGGGGGCTGTGTTGCACGTGTGTGTGTGTGTGTGTGTGTGTGTGTGTGTGTGTGTGTGTGTGTGTGTGTGGACGGGGACTTTGACTTAATGTTGGTCCCCTTTTGTTTTGCTTTCTCCATCATGGAAATTAAGGGCTCTTAATTGCCTTCATTGTTGCTTGGTTTTTGCAACAGCATGGCTTATTGCCTGTACTGGTTTTCGACCAAAACTGGTTATCAGAATGTTGTTTTGTCATGTCTTCAACTATGCAACTGCAAAACTGCTAAACAAGTGAAACAGCCCTTCTGAAACAAAACAAATGAATCTGACTGATGCTTCCACGCAGACAACAAGTAGTCGGTTGATTTGAAACATTGTGTAGCAGAGAAACTTAGCAAGAGAACCCATCATTATAGCCCTTCCACCCACAAGAGAGGAATTCTAATTACTTTTGTATTACCCTATGAATGCCCATGTTTTAAAATTTTTCTCTGAATGCGAGCACCAAATCGTAAGCAGTCATCTGCATTAGCTTATATATTTTATTTTATTTTGGAGAAAAGAGAATCAGCTTTAGGAACATAAAGAGCTCAGATGGAAAACAAGTACCAGGCTGAAAGATGGAGGGAATATACAGAGGCAGGGGAAATGAACTTGAAGGCAATATTGTAGAAAGGGAAGAGGAAGTAGATGAAGATGAGATGGGAGATATTATTCTGTGAGAAGAATTTGACAGTGCACTGAAAGACTTAAACTGAAACAATGTCACTGGAATTGACGACATTCTGTCAGAATTATCAGTATTCTTGGGAGAGCCAGCTATGGCAAAAAATTCCACCTGGTGTGCATAATAGCAAAGACGGGCTAAATAGCCTCAGACTTCAAGAAGAATTTCAAAAAGCACAGGTGCTGACAGATGAGAATGTTACCAAACTACCAGTTTAATAAGTCATGAGTGCAAAATACTAGCACAAATTATTTACAAAAGGATGGAGAAACACAGAAGCCAACCTTAGGGAAGATTACTTTGGGTTCTGGAGAAATGTAGGAACATGTGGGGCAATACTGAACCTGTGAATTGTCCTGGAAGACATATTGAGAAAAGGCAAACCTACATTTACAGCTTCTGTGGATTTGGAGAAAGCTTCTGACAGCGCTAACAGGAGTGCACTCTTTGAAATTCTGAAGGTAGCAGAGGTAAAATACAGAGGGATGAAAGGCTATTTACAAGCTGTACAGAGACCAGGAGGCAGTTACAAGAGTCATGGGGAATGAAAGGGAAGGAAGTGAGACAGAGCTGTTGCTTATGCCCTATGTTATTTAATCTGTACACTAAGCAAGCAGTAAAGAAAGCTACAGAAAATTTCTGCAAAAAAATTAAAGTTGAGGAAGAAGAATTAAAAATATAGAGGTTTGTAATTCTCTCAGAGATAGTAAAGGACCTGGAAGAGCAGCTAAATGGAAAGGACAGTATCTTGAAACTAGGGTAGAATATGAACATCAACAAATGCAAAACAAGGGTAATGGAATGTAGTAAATTTTAGTCAAGTGATGCTGAAGAAATTAGATTAAGAAATACTACACTAAAAGTAGTAGTGTGTTTTGCTCTTTGGGCAGTAAAGTAACTGATGATAGCCAAAGTAGAGAGGATATAAAATGTAGACCGACAATGGCAAGAAAAGTGTTTCTAGAGAAAAGAAATTTGTAACATCGAATATAGGTTTAAGTGTTAAGAAGTCTTTTCTGGAAGTATTTGGAGTGTAGTGCCATATGCAAGTGAAATAAAAACGATAAACAGTTCTGAAAAGAAGAGAAGAGAAGCTTTTGAAATGTGGTGCTATAGAAAAATGCTGAATATTAGATGAGTTATCATCATCATCATCATCATCACCATCATCATTTAAGGCTGATTATGCCTTTCAGCGTTCAGTCTGGAGCATAGCCCCCTTATAACATTCCTCCATGATCCCCTATTCAGTGCTAACATTGGTGTCTCTTCTGATATTAAACCTATTACTTCAAAATCATTCTTAAGCAAATCCAGGTACCTTCTCCTTGGTCTGCCCCGACTCCCCCTACCCTCTACTGCTGAACCCATGAGTCTCTTGGGTAACCTTGCTTCTCCCATGCGTGTAACATGACCCCACCATCTAAGCCTGTTTGCCATGACTGCTACATCTATAGAGTTCTTCCCAGTTTTTCTTTAATTTCCTCATTGTGGACACCCTCCTGCCATTGTTCCCATCTACTAGTACCTGCAATCATCCTAGCTACTTTTATATCCGTAACCTCAACCTTGTTGATAAGGAAACCTGAATCCACCCAGCTTTCGCTCCCATATAACAAAGTTGGTTGGAAGATTGAACGGTGCACAGATAACTTAGTCTTGGTACTGACTTCCTTCTTGCAGAAGAGGGTATATCGTAGCTGAGCGCTCACTGCATTAGCTTTGCTACACCTCACTTCCAGTTCTTTCACTATGTTGCCATCCTGTGAGAATATGCATCCTAAGTACTTGAAACCGTCCACCTGTTCTAACTTTGTTCCTCCTATTTGGCACTCAATCCGTTTATACTTCTTTCCCACTGACATTACTTTCGTTTTGGAGATGCTAATCTCCATACCATAGTCCTTACATTTCTGATCTAGCTCTGAAATATTACTTTGCAAACTTTCAATCGAATCTCCCATCACAACTAAGTCATCCGCATATGCAAGACTGCTTATTTTGTGTTCACATATCTTGATCTCACCCAGCTAGTCTATTGTTTTCTACATATGATCCATAAATAATATGAACAGTGGAGACAGGTTGCAGCCTTGTCTTACCCCTGAAACTACTCTGAACCATGAACTCAATTTACCATCAACTCTAACTGCTGCCTGACTATCCATGTAAAGACCTTTAATTGCTTGCAAAAGTTTGCCTCCTATTCCATAATCTCGTAGAACAGACAATAACTTCCTCCTAGGAACCCGGTCATATGCCTTTTCTAGATCTATAAAGCATAGATACAATTCCCTGTTCCACTCATAACACTTCTTCATTATTTGCTGTAAGCTAAAGATCTGGTCTTGACAACCTCTAAGAGGCCTAAACTCACTCTGATTTTCATCCAATTTGTCCTCAACTAATACTCGCACTTTCCTTTCAACAATACCTGAGAAGATTTTACCCACAACGCTGATTAAAGAGATACCTCTGTAGTTGTCACAATCTTTCCTGTTTCCATGTTTAAAGATTGGTGTGATTACTGCTTTTGTTCAGTCTGATGGAACCTGTCCCGACTCCCAGGCCATTTCAATTATCCTGTGTAGCTATTTAAGACCTGACATTCCACTGTATTTGATGAGTTCTGACTTAATTTCATCCACTCCAGCTGCTTTATTGCAGTGCAATCTATTGACCATTTTCTCCACTTCCTCAAATGAGATCCTATTTCCATCATCATTCCTATCCCATTCTACCTCGAAATCTGAAACTTTGCTGATTGTATTTTCACCTACATTGAGCAACTATTCTAAATATTCCCTCCATCTGCCCAAGGCATCCACAGGATTCACCAGCAGTTTTCCTGACCTGTCCAAAATACTTGTCATTTCCTTCTCACCTCCCTTTCGAAGACTGTTAATTACACTCCAGAATGGTTTTCCAGCAGCTTGACCCATAGTCTCCAAACTGTTTCCAAAGTCTTCCCAAGATTTCTTCTTGGATGCTGCAATTATCTGTTTGGCTTTGTTTCTTTCTTCAACATAACTTTCTCTGTCTACCTGAGTTCTAGTATGTAGCCATTTTTGATACGCCTTCTGTTTCCTTTTACAGGCTGCCTTGAGCGTGTCATTCCACCAAGCTGTTTGTTTAATCCTACTTTTACACACTACCGTTCCAAGACATTCTTTAGCCACTTCTAGTACTGTGTCCCTGTACCTTGTCCATTCCTTTTCCAATGACTGTAACTGACTACATTCAACTAACTGGTACCTTTCTGAGATCGCTGTTATGTACTTGTGCCTGATTTCCTTATCCTGAAGTTTCTCAACTCTTATCCTCCTACATATGGACCCGACCTCCTGCACTTTCGGCCTCACAATCCCAATTTCACTGCAGATTAAATAATGTTCAGTGTCATCAAAGAATCCCCTGAATACACATGTATCCCTCACAGCCTTCCTGAATTCCTGATCTGTTATTATATAGTCAATGACAGATCTGGTTCCCCTGCCTTCCCAAGTATACCGGTGAATGTTCTTATGTTTAAAAAAGGAGTTTGTGATTACTAGGCCCATACTGGCACAGAAATCCAAGAGTTGTTTCCCGTTCCTGTTGGCCTCCATATCCTCTCCAAATTTACCCATAACCTTTTCATACCCTTCTGTTCAATTTCAAATCCTGGCATTAAAATCACCCATGAGCCGAACACTATCCTTGTCCTTTACTCTTGTGGTGTCACCGCCAGACACCACACTTGCTAGGTGGTAGCTTTAAATCGGCCGCGGTCCATTAGTACATGTCAGACCCGCGTGTCGCCACTGTGTGATCGCAGACCGAGCACCACCACAAGGCAGGTCTCGAGATACGGACTAGCACTCGCCCCAGTTGTACGGACAACTTAGCTAGCGACTACACTGACGAAGCCTCGCTCATTTGCAGAGCAGATAGTTAGAATAGCCTTCAGCTAAGTCAATGGCTACGACCTAGCAAGGCGCCATTAGTAACATTGCATGTATCTAAAGAGTCTCACTTGTATCGCCACAATCTCCAGATGTACCAAAAGGATGGATTAAAGTTAAGTATTCCAGAAGCTACGTACTTTTCTTTATAGTATTCATTACATATCCTGTTTCAGACCTAACACCCCTGCTTTGGCTTAGTGCGTGCCTTTCGGCTTCCTCTCATTATGTCTAGGCTGTCTTGTCTAGACACAACAACTCTAACAACTACATCACTGAGTGCCTCATAAAAACTATCCATCTTATCTTGATCTGTCCCTTCACAATGCGAATATACTGACACAATCCTAATTTTCTTGCTAGACACTGTCAAATCTATCCACATCAGCCGCTCGTTTACATACCTTACTGCAACTACGCTGGGTTCCATTTCTTTCCTGATGTAAAGCCCTACACCCCATTGTGCTATTCCTGCTTTGACTCCTGACAAGTAGACCTTGTATTCTCCCACTTCCTCTTCTTTCTCACCCCTTACCCGAATGTCACTAACAGCTAAAACGTCCAGCCCCATCTTACTTGCAGCCTCTGCTAGCTCTACCTTCTTCCCAGAGTAGCCCCCATTGATATAATGGCTCCCCATCTCATTACCATTTGTTTGCCAAGTCGTATCTTAGGAGTCCCTGGTTTGTCAGTTAGAGGTGGGACTCCGTCACCTCCAAAGGTCTGAGGCATTTTGCTCTGATTGTTGCCAGCATCATATTTAAAGTACCAGGGAAGCAGGTTGCTAGCCTTGCTTGCCCTGAGTCCCATTGAGTTTTACCCCTAACGGTTGAGGGACTAACCGGTGGATTTGGTAGTCTTTGCCGTATGAGCACAAAGGTGACCACGACTCAGAATATGTCCGAGATGCCCAGCCTTATTCCAAAGTAGCTGGTATCCCGACTGTCGGGACCACTTACTTGGCCACTCATACGTTGCCCGTGGTTCATGAACTAGGACATGACTACAGGAACCCACACCATGAATTAACATTAGATGAGTGGATCTTATAATTAATGAGGAGGTGCTGAACATAATTGCGAATAAACGAAATTCGTGGCACAATGTGACTAAAAGAGATCGGCTGATACGACACATTACCAGACATTGAGGGATCACCTATTCAGTATTTGAGGGAAGTGGGGAGAGGGGGTAAAAATTGTATAGGGAGACCAACAGATGAACATAGTGAGCAGATTCAGAAGGATGTAGCTTGCAGCAGTTATTCAGAGATGGCGAGGCTTGCACGGGATAAAATAACACGGAAAGCTGCATCAAACTATTCTTGGGACTGAAGACCACAACAACAACAGCCTATCCATAATTTGTTCTTCATCTTGAAGTTCAGTAGTGATGTGTCTTCCCAGTCATTGTTTATAAGATGACTTTTCTGTAATAGTAGTAACATATGTAAAACTCAGCACAAACAAATGAAATGTAATAACACTGCTTCCAATTACATTTGTTCTAAGATTATGTAGTTATTATACCCAAACAGAAATCTGGCTTTGATGGACAATGCAGGAACCATCAGGCTGAATAACAGGGTGGCCAGTTTAATTATACAGAAGTCTTTCAACTCTTAATGAATTACTGGAAAATTGCTGTTTATATGAGAATAGTGTTATATTCTTAAGTGATACTAAAACTTTAATATGACTAATGCAAGATCCCGATCTTGGCAACAGTATGCCAGAGTTTTTGTAGTGAGTCTGCTGAGGTCATAGACGAGTCCTGCGCAACTCGCATTTAAGGTAGCTTTTGCCAGATTGTTCATATTATCTTATACAAAGCCAACATTAAGGTTCAAAAGGCTGGTCTGTATAAGGTCTATAACTGCAGTCAATCTATAGGTGAAAAGCAGAATATGCAACCAAGCACTCCTATTTTCAGAGGAACAACAGAAATTTTCTCAGTCCCTGATACAAATTTTTGTTTCTACATCAAACATTTTTATGCATTACCTTCACAATATTACAGAGCAAGAATTCACAAGAAATAGCTTATAGGCTATTACTCTCCAAGAGATTAAATGGTTTTATCTGCTGGTATACCTCAACAACAAATGCGAATGGCGGTCGCATTTCGACAACAGTTGTTCTGTAAACTGGGCCTTCACGCAATTGTCGGGGACTGTTAACAGGCAGCGGAATGAGCCGCCTGGAATTAAATCTTCGTTGTCTTCTACCCTGCCACACTCCTTTAACAACAACTGTGAAAAGGCTGGGAGAATCCGACTCCAAGGGTCGTGTTACACATGCATCAAAATATACGTCTTGTCCTATGCGTAGAAAATCTTGCAGACTTAATGATCTGCTGTAACTGGGAAGTTCAAACAAGTTTCTTGTGAACCTGACATCCAGTAACACACCAAACATGTTAGTCTCCATCACAGCTTCATTTTCTGATATGTAGCTCTTAATTTTGGCAGCATGGCTTTTAATTGTAGTTGTAAGATACTGACGGCCTCCTCTATTTGTCATTAGAGTGTACTCTCTTGGCTGGGCATATGCTCTGTTGTGATAAGTAAATGACTGACTCAATGAAACTGATGATGACTGTTGATGTATCATCGGTTTCACTTTAGCAATTTGCCCTTTGTTCTCTAGCGTGTTTCTTGTTCCCGAGGTTCGACCAAGTATTTGTGTTTCACTTTTTCGCACTGACATATTTTCTTGTTCAGCAAAAGTTACTCTCTTGGTAGCTGTGGTGTTAATTTTCAAGTCTGTTTTACTCATAACGGACTCTTCTTCGATCAATTCAACATTTGCAGCCCGGTAACAGGCTCCTTGAAATGGAGCATTTAATAACTGAATATTTAGCTTGACACATTTTCCAACAGTCAGCAGTTGTGCAAGAGATAAACTGCTATTAGTGATTAATGCATTCTTATAGCAAAGAGCTTTTTCAGTTTTACCAGATAATTCAAAGGAAATCATAGCATACCAACAACAGACACTTTCAACAAAACCAGTTACTTCTGAAGTAGATTCTTCCTTTGCTGAACATTCATTCTTTAGCTCAGAATGTTCTTTATTATCTGTAATCTTTTCAGTATCAGTAGCCTTTTCTATTGCATTTAATGACTTAGATGGGACAATACCTGTAGAATCACAGTTTTTGTCTTTGATTTTAGGAGTATTTTTTGAATCATATGCATTTACTGTTTTTTCATCCACATCCTGGGGCAGATGACTTGAAGCACTATGACTCTGACTATGTTTCCTTACTTTGCTTGTTGTTTTAGACGCTTTATAAATAGATTTTCGAAGGAACCCTTTATAAGAAAACTCTTTTAGCTGCATAAGTTCTTCAGCAAATGAAAGGCCTCTCTTCGCTTCAGACGCTTCCCAGTAAAAACATTTGGACAGTGGATTTCCAAACGGCACTTTCCTCACCTGTAACAGAATTAGATAACATACTTATAATACACTAAGATGAAGAAGAATAGGAGAAAGTGTAATGTTAAGATGATGGCTTAAAAATAGTCTTTAGTTGGACTCTAATGAAAGGAGATGGATGAGCTACTTTATTCACATCTTGAGAGATGCGGGATCTGTTTTGACATAATTCCAACTGCCAGGTTTATAAAAACATAACACACAAGTCTATTAAAAGAATATCTAGATCTAATTCACTACCTCCTCTTCCATACTAAAATGTCACTTCCATACATGTATAGCATATCTGCAGTAATGAACAGTCTCTTGTACAACGAGTTGAAGGTCTCACCCAGGCATTCACAGACAAGTGTCACTCTAAAACCTAGTCCACAAAGAAATCTCCATTCCAACCACATCCAGCAATAAGCCACATAAATAAGTAACCTTTTCTTTACACAATACAATTATGGACTGAAACTGCTGTGCCACATTATTCTCCAGGGCTTAAATTGCCTTCCACAATTAACTGAAATTTGGTCCTCTACCAAAATCCCCTCATCCCCACAAACACACACACACACACACACACACACACACACACACACACACATCTTTGCCTGTTGCAAAGCTAAGCCAGAATGTTGAACTTGGTATGAAATTCACTCCTGGGAATTTAATCACATAAACAATTTAGAAAAGAACAATTACTTTAAACTTTGGACACATTGTTTTGATGTCACTAACATTCATGCAATTATCCTCCTTATCCTCCTTCAGTCCAAAAAGTTGCAAGACTGTTCTACACAGTGTCTCTCAACTTTGAGTAGAATGCACAGAACACTCACTGAACCATGTAAAACTGTCTGAAAAGTACTTCTTTGGGATGTTGTTCAACTTGGGTCACATTGGCTTGACTGTCAGTTATGCCATTAAAATGTTGACCCTTCATGTGAAATTTTGCACTTAGTCATTTTGTGGAAGGTTTGTACTGATAACACAAAGTCTCATAACCTGTGATGATTTTTTCCAGAAGGGAATTGTCTACATTTTGCGTTTCAGTCAAACCGCAACAGGCATCTCCACGTTGATCTTTTCACTCGAGACTCAAGGTGTGTTGGACAAACCACGCACACACTTCTCTCTTCTTCAAAACATTCAGGAGAATTTTTTGAACACTTGAAATGTTGATCGATTGCGATCTGTGACACAAAAATGTTGAAAAATTACTATAATCTTGTGTCCACTACTTATCGCCACCTGTTCACAACTGACCAGTGAAATGCACATCTGTTTTGATAGTTGTTATTTCCAGCTGTCACTACAGGTAAAACAAGCTTGACAAAATTGAGTAGGTCCTACTATCTCTCGAAATATAAAAGAGCTCACAACTGAAAGGAAATAAATCAGTGGTAATATCAGAACTTCAGCAGAAAGCAAGCAATGATGGCAGACCAAATAAAAGTTGAAAAAACAACAGCATCTAATTAGTCAAACTGAGGTTCTTTCTTCAGATGATACAGATAGAATAATACAGTGGAATTTCACTCTCTTTAAAAAGGCAAAAATTAAATGGTCTGTCAAGCAGAGACTGTAATACACAAGTCATGAAACGCATCTTATGTTTCAAGTACAATTACTGGCTACATGAAAAGTGTACGTAAATACATCTAAAATTCATAAGTGACTATTTTATGTGGCGAAATGCCCCAAACTTGCAACATGTTACCATATGTATCACAGCTTCCAAAATCGAAGTTATTATGTGACTTCAGAATGACATAAAGGCTTCAAAAAATGAAATACTCTACAATAGAAAAAAGGAAGATTAATAAGAGAAAAAAAGCTTTGACAATGCATATCCACAAAAAGAAGAAAAAAAAAAAAACACATCCAGCATTTCGGATGTTGTGCAAAACTTAACAAGCCAAAAATATGCCAATGAATATAAATGGAAGCTGGTGAGATAGAGTAACAGGAAAAATACTTCTGCAACTATGTAAAGCAATGAAAACTAATTTCTATGAATAGACGATTTGCTGTTGGAAGATGTAATTGTCCCAAACTTCGAAGCAGGTGTGTGACCTAGAATTAGAGTGCAGTAATTAAACAAATATTTTGAAAAGACTGAAAATGCAAAATAAGCTACTGCAGGGGCTGAGTCTGAACTCATACACAAATACAGATGAACCTTTATTCACACACATACGAGGTGTGGCTAGAAAAAAACCGGACTAGTACTGGTGAAACAATAAAATGAATGCAATAAGGCTGAAAGTCGCGTGGCCTGTCACGTGACTCTCGCTCCGCCTACTGCTCGAGTTTCATCTGCCTCCTGCACTCAGTCTGCCCGTGGCGTCTGTTTTAAGTAGTTGACGTTTTGTCTGTGCGTCGGAAAATGTTGAGTGTACAGAAAGAACAGCGTGTTAACATCAAATTTTGTTTCAAACTAGGAAAATCTGCAAGTGAAACGTTTGTGGTGTTACAACAAGTGTACGGCGATGATTGTTTATCGCGAACACAAGTGTTTGAGTGGTTTAAACGATTTAAAGATGGCCGCGAAGACACCAGTGATGACACTCGCACTGGCAGACCATTGTCAGCAAAAACTGATGCAAACATCGAAAAAATCGGTAAACTTGTTCGACAAGATCGCCGTTTAACAATCAGAGCAGTGTCTGAGTTAACAGGAGTTGACAAGGTAAGTGTTAGGCAGATTCTTCATGAAAGTTTCAACATGAACAAAGTGTGTTCAAAAATGGTTCCAAAGTGTCTCACAATTGAACAGAAGGAACGCCGAAGAATGATTTGTTCTGACATCCTGGAAAACATTGAAAGTGATCCCACCTTCTTACAAAATGTTATTACTTGCGATGAATCGTGGTTTTTTACTTACGATCCCTAAACTAAACACCAATCGATGCATTGGAAAACTCCTGGTTCTCCACAACAAAAAAAAGCACGAATGTCAAAATCGAAATTCAAGGCAATGATGGTTGTTTTTTTTTTTTACATCAAAGGGATTGTGCATATTGATTGGGTGCCAGAGGGACAAACAGTGAATCAGCATTACTACATTAGCGCCCTGGCTACCCTACGTGAGCGAGTATGGAGAAAACGGAACGATTTGTGGAGGAAAAAGTCATGGATCCTTCACCAAGACAATGCCCCAGCTCACAGTGCGTTGTCAGTGAAGACGTTTTTGGCAAAACACAACATTCCCATCTTAGATCATCCACCCTACTCACCTGATTTGGCCCCCTATGACTTTTTTCTTTTCCCTAAAGTCAAGTCAGCTTTGAAAGGAACTAGATTTGAGACTGTTGAAGCAGTAAAAGAAAAAGCGACAGAAGTAATGTACGGACTTACCGAAAATGATCTGCAGCATTGCTATGAACAGTGGAAAATTCGTATGGAGCGGTGTAGAGACCGAGGAGGAGAGTACATTGAAGGAGATAACATGAAGTTGTAAATAATTGTAAATAAATGTTTTTTCCAGCATCAGTCCGGTTTTTTTCTAGCCGCACCTCATAAATTCAATAAAATACAGCAACGAATAAATCATAAATGCCACAAAAACCTGATTCATTCCACCAGAAGTGGTAACATGGGTTCTAGGTTCATAAACAGCGGCATTATAAAAGGGAGGTCAGAGATTGATAAATGAATCTGCAATATAAATTGTCCAGTCAAAGAACAATATGATAGACATGGAGCAGTATTCAAAGACCCAAACAAATTTCTAAGTGAAAACTGCCAAAGAATGGATGGTTTGCATCTAAAGAGACTAGGATCTGTAGCGTTTGCAAAATCATCAGAAACAAGTAAAACTAATACATCCCAATGGGGGTGAAAAATCAGATGTGTTAGGTGAAAAAGACAAAACATATAAGCCATATGTGTTACTTACAGTAAAAACTCAAGTATTTGAAAGTATCTGATAGTACTGATCTTATAAAAACAACGGTAGCTCTAAGCCAAGAAGTAACATCAGGAAAAAGTTTGCAAGACCCAAAGCAAAGTACTGGCATGTGCTCATCTAAGTGATCCTCAAAAAATGATGTTGTTCCATTAGAATGTCCTTTCTCTCTGTAGTAAATTCATAAATTAGACATAACACTTTTATATGAAATAATAAATCCTTCTACCATGTGTCTAAATGAACACTGGTTCAGGAAGGACAGGGATACACTAGGAAATTGATGCAAAATCAGTGTACTCAAATAATGATGAATGAATTAACTAAATACAGAAACACTTATTTTATGGTTGTACAATAACAGACTACTATTAAAAATGAAACAAACCGCACACATTCTATTTAGTGCCTTCAAAAATCACCCTATCGATATGGACCACACTGATAAGTCATAAAAGCAATAGATCAAGTCAAAGAAATAAAATTTCTTGTAGCTTGGGTAGACAGTAACTAACAAAGGAATATTCACAGAAAAAAGCTGCTCAAAAGATTGAGCCATTTGTCCTGGGCTTTCCAAATCCTTGGCCAGTCTTGTGATATTGCAACACCAAAACAATTTATTTCATAAGTACACTGCGAGGGTCCAATTAATTCATAAATTATTTCTTCATGGTCTGTATCTTCGAGAAGTCTATGAACCCCAGATTCGTTTGTAATTATTCTTATGTCTGTATAAGAATTCAACTTCTGCTAAAATCAGGACTCACCAAGCTTTAACTATGCCTTTTTGTTGGACTAATTGCACAGATAGACATTCGAAATGGACAGACATGGTGATAGAATTTGAAAGAGTATTAAATGAGTTACCACAGTCAATTACAAAGGATCCTCAATGGAAATAGTAGGAGAGTGAATAGAAGTGACTCGAATGGCTGCAGGGTGATTTCGGTGCACAGATGCTGAGTAGTGATGTGAATAATTTGCTAATGAGAAAGACTGAGAAACAGAAATAGGCAAGGGAGAAATGTACACTCCTATAGTACACGGTAGGGATTTATAACAATGAAAATAATCAGTTACTGACAACATAATGCAAATGGATAGCCAAAAAAATGTATTCACCATGCAGTGGCAGGGGAACACACACACACAAAAGGGTTTAACTTTTATAACCTTTCGGAGCCCATGGCTGCTTCTTCTGGCAGAAGAGTTGAAGGGGAAGGAAGAGGGATGAAGGAAAAGGACTGGAGAGGTTTAGGGAAATGGGGGAGTTCAGCAAAGCCACCCAGAGCCCTGGGTCAGGGGAGACTTACCTGACAGGATGAGAAGGAAGTCAACAAAAATTTACTCTAGAGGGGAATGAACAATACTTTGCGTATCTCAAATTTGATCTACTCGTAAAACTTTAATTTTATTATTGTGACATGTTTTCTACAGTAGGTTTGTAAAAATTCACCTTAACAACAACAAAACATTAGCATTAAATGTGGTCACTGCAGCTAACCACCACTTCATTACGGTATACAAGTTTGACTGTTGCTGGTTTAACTTTGATATAACTTTCTTTTAATTTTTGTTGTATCTCCTGAAACAGTTCTTGCCTGCTCTCAGGCACAAACGTACTTTCCACACTGAAGAAATCCACATAGTTCGGACCGGTATTTTTCTTAACTGCAAATTACACATCTTCTATAGGAGAACTGCTCCATTTCAGTCTACTTGTGCATAATGAATGCATTTGCTACACAACAGTCTACAGAGTGAAACAACAATCTCAGCCACCATTTCCTACTTTTTCTGCGTGCAACTTAGTCTGACATGAGTTGATCAAAATTACCTACATAGTTCACAATGGAATTGTAATCTTTCAACACAAGGCAACACGTGATATTCGTTATTATTCCATCTTCCATCCTGTGACTTACTGTGGACACACCTGATGGTGTGTACACTTAGAAATCACGTTGACTACCCTGTTATCTTTTCATCTATATAGAACCACTACAGCATTGCTAATTCTGTAATTGAATTCCCCTCTCTCAAGTTTCTTTCCCTCCCTGACTTTTGGTATGTTTTCCCTCTGGGATTTATTGTTCCATAAGTATGCAGACCATTGAACTTTAGGTTCTTGAACAGATTATATGATGTAAAATAATTGTCCATGAAAATAATATGATTCTTTCCATGAAAGTCACTGGTTAAATTTAGAACCATTTCTGATCCTAACCCTACTACTGGAAACAGTGAAACTGTTCCTGAATAACTATCAAACTTCAAGTTGTATAATGATTCATCACATTACATCCACACTTTGTACCATCTCTTTATAGGTTTCTCACTCATGTAATGTTTGACAGATGACCTGCCTTTGAATTTAACCATTTCTACATCAACAGCCAGATTCTGATGTGGTGTATAGCAATCTTGTAATTTCCAGTTCAAATGATCTCTAAACAGACATTGTTTGTATATTCTGACTGTTTCTGCCAGGAGCCATAGAATTATCACTGAGGTGCAAGTTACTCTGTAACCAACTATATTTTAACACTTGTTTCTTGGCCCCTGCTTATCATGACCATTGATGGAACAGCAAGCAGCACCGCGTTGTTTTTCATTTGTCTCGCTACTTTCACTATTATCCTCAGACTCACTACTGTTCGACATGCAACTGTAAACAAAACTTGAAGTTGCACAATCTGCAGTGAATGTCGGGTCACTGTCATCACCTTCATCACTGTCAACGCTGGTGTCACTAGAAGGAGTTACGTCAAGTAATATTTGGTAACATTCTTCTTTAGTTATTCTTTTTGGGTGAGACATTCTGGATGGAGAAGAACGTATACTGGATGGAGAAGAATAGAGTTGGTTAGTGCCACTGAACACACAGAAATCCACCTGTGAAGTATAGAAAATGCTATATGGAAAAAAAGTAATAATGCTTGTAGATGTATGGAAGGTCAATACATAAATATGAACAACTGTTTACCAAAAATAACCATATAAAGAGGAGTTACAGAGAGAAATGCACAACATTTCCACGAACAATAGTAACAATGTATGAAATATCAGCTTGGGTCGTAAATACGTGGCAGAAGGACTCTACTGTGATTTTCTTGCCATCTGGTGAAACTTTAGTAGACAATTAGTTGGTTAGTTTAGAGAACTAGCACCCCTGAATGATAAACTGAGAAAAATAATGAGCCACAGTGACCAGCATCCTTTCAAAGCGTCTACTTATGTGGTAGGTTTTACAGAGATGCCCATCCTTCAAAGCGTTAACTGACCCAGACTCAGGAAAGGAATGTATAGTGTTCAAGGTTTTGACACTATTCATTGGCAAATAAGAGAAGAGCAATAATAATACTCCAAATAAGCTCAAAAATTTTCTAGTATAATTAGTATGTTACAAAACTTCAGAAAATTATTAATTATGGCAGTATGTAGTTACCATTTAGACAAGTCAAAAGATTTTGTGAGATCATAAATATTCTCAAGTTATACAGTATGGAAATATGAGAGGAAAGACAGCCATAGGGAAGATATAATATGTAGTACCATCACCACTGCATGGCCATGAAGGAGGAGAATGTATCGAAAGGAAGCCCTAGGAAAGGGGTGGCATATGGTGTATGGTTAGACTATTAAACATGCTAATGTGAGTGTTCATAGGCAACTTTCAAATATTATTTTGTGTTGGGGAGTGAACTAACTGATTACACCTTAAAGTTTGGTTTAAAAGGACTGGCGTATCTAAAAAGTAATGATTGGGTGTAAGTTGAAGTGTACATGGAGACAGCAACACTTGGGAGAGAGGCTGTCCATGGTACTGAAAATCTTTGAACCTGTTATCCTTGCACGAAAAATACTAAAGGTGTGGATAGTGGTGTGGAGTATAAATGTAGATAGTAATGATCCTGGTAACTAATAAGCACACAGGACAAAAAGAACTATATGTTTCTAACTGCTGCACTGATGTTTTACCTGGTTCATTTGGCAGTGCTAGAAAATAGTAAAACTGCTTGTGGTTACACATGATTTTGTATATGCTTCCTACAGACTTTCGATCAGTCTAGAAAGAAAAAACGAAAAGCACAATGGCAGCAGCACAATTTATAGAGCATAATCTAGATAAATAATGTTATTTTCACATTGACTTGTTATAGGTGGAACCTGTTTAATAGTCAAACACTTGTTCATTAATAATGGGGGAGGGAGGTGTGGGAATAAGAGACTTCCTAGATGTTTTGAAGCCAAAGTTTATGGAGGTAAATCATTTCACTGATTGAGGGTGAAACTTGTACCAATTCTGGATATAAATGAACAAGCTTTACTAGCAGAAAATCCGTTTGTTTAGCCAAAACTTAAAAATTTTAATTATAATGTATGAGGATTTATTAAGGAGCAAGCATTGTTTAGTATATTTTATTATAATTGTCTGAGGTATTTTGCATGAGCTCCTTGTTGTCCCAAGAACGTTAAATCTGTACTTGGCATCAAGACGCGCAGCATAATCTCCACATATATAGGGAGTGAGTGACCTTCATTGCGTAACGCACAGATAAAGGACTTACATAAGAAAAAATTAGTCGACATTATTCAGCAGTAAAAATAAAGGGTACACGCCGATCTTAGTTTTCTAAAATTATAATAATGATGTAAATATCGATGTTTTAATATCTGGTTTTTTCTTCAGAAGTTCGGAGTTTGTTAAAAACGAGCTGTACCTAGTTGATTAACCTCGCATCAGATTTTGTAGTTAAAGATATAATAAAAGCCTTTCCTAAACCAGAGCTGATGAATCCTGGTTATGGTAGAAGTTGAATTTTTCTGAGATAGAACAATAATACTCAACAGGTCAGGGGTTCGCAGACTTCTCAGGGTTGAAGACCAGCAATGAGGTAATTGGTAAATTAACTGAACCTTCACAATATTCAACTATCTCTTATGGCATCCCATTCTAGGGATCAGTACATAGTCACATCTTTGTGATCCAGAGGACACTCAGAAATGTAATCCACCAAATGTCTCCTCGAATGTCCACTAATCCAATATTCAGTGATTTAAAAATATTAACTGTTCACTGTATTTATGTATTAGAGATTGTGACTTCTTAGTAAGAACCTGCATTTGTTCAGCACCAATAAGTCTGCTCACAATTGGGTTCCAGTGCAAACATACATCTTATGAGCCCAAGACATACGGAACCTAGCTGGGGTAAGAAATATGGGTAATGTGCTCTACGATAAATTATGCTTATCATTTCATGTAAACAGTAATGTGCTGAAGAATAAAATTAAGGTCATTTTGCTTACATACTCTTTTCATTTGGCTGATGAATATCTAAAGGCTAGTTAGTATTAACTCTACTTGAAGCTTTATCATACTTATAGTTAGTATTACAATTTGTATTACTTTGAATGCTACAGCATATAAGTCTGACATGTAAGTTAAATCATGTTTGACGAGCTGTGCTACATAATTTTACTAGAAAAGCTTATTACTGTACATTATTGTACTTCTATGTGATATTTTTTTATTTCTGTGGGCACGCCTTGTCTTATATCTTTTGCACACTGTACAACGTAAGATTTTTGGGACCAAAATAAATAAAAAATTATGAATTTGCAGACTAAACTTGCAGACAGCAATTTCTGTCTGGTGAAAACCCCATCTTCATTAAAAAGTGGAGCAGTTTCCAAGCTATAAGAAAAACTCCAAGTTATTAATCAGAGAAAAATAATGTGAAATACTGACATTCACAAAACTGTTGTATACTTATGAGCTCTCCTGATGACATAAAAAAAAACCTCCTTCAAAGCCTATAAAATACATTAC
The DNA here is from genome assembly GCF_021461395.2 of Schistocerca americana. Lineage (NCBI taxonomy): Eukaryota > Metazoa > Arthropoda > Insecta > Orthoptera > Acrididae > Schistocerca > Schistocerca americana. The sequence goes on along the minus strand of NC_060120.1, from coordinate 303,960,434 downwards.
TGCAAAATGCAATCAACTAGCAAACTGTAGTCATTTGTGGTAATTTCAAAATTAACTTTAGCAAATCACAAAGTACAGTAATGTGCTGAGGAATAAAATTAAGGTCATTTTACTTACATTTTATTTTACCTGACTCATGAATATCTAAAGGCTGAAAATGACTTACAAGTTCGTGGCATCCTTCATTGGTAATGCTGGAATTCAATATGGTGTTAGCCCAGGATAACTACATCGCTTGACTATCGCTTGACTAGAGTGACCATCATGTTCTCCGGACATGAACCCTATCTAACATGCCTGGGATAGACTGAATAGGGCTGTTAATGGATGACCTGACCTACCAACCACTCTGAGGGATATACGTTGAATCGCCATTGAAGAGTGGGGCAATCTGTACCAACAGTGCCTTGATGAACTTGTGGATAGTATGCCACGACGAATACAGGCAGATTGCACCTCTAATACCCAGTAGCTCATCCTCTTGCATTGATGGTCTCACTGTATGGTTGTACAACATGCAATGTGTTGTTCTCATGAGCAATAAAAAGGGCGGAAATGATGTTTATGTTGATCTTTATTCCAATTTTCTGTACAGGTCCCAGAATTCTTGTAACCAAGATGATGCAAAACTTTTTTTGATGTGTGTATTTTCCACTTAAAACTAGAAAGTTCAATAGGCTTTAGAGAAATAGCTGAATCACTTGTAATACAAGAAAGATCATATGCTCAGAAATAATGTCTCCTTAGCATTTAGAAAACAGTTAATACAATGCTTAATTTGACAGGTAATTCAGATAGTATTAAATAGTGTTCAGGAAAGTAATAAAAGTGTCAAAATGCTGGAAAGTGAAAGACTCATACTAAATTGATCTAATAAAGTAAAAGCTTTATGAAATATTATAAAAGAGAAACATGAAATAATAACAGTAATTATATACAGATGAATGAAAATTCCCAAGTTATCACCAACTCCACAGATGTAGCTGCACAGAGCTGAAAAGCTTGTTGAGTAAAATATCACTTATAAAAATTACACACACCTGAAGCCATAAACAGAACAGGATATATGCCAACAGATGTAAATCCAAACACTTTGCAGGAAAATTTACCAGATTTAGTTATAAAAATGTGCAGCCATAATTCCTGAACCGTTAACTTATAAATCTGTCCTCTGCTGGCATCCTCATAGACTGCTTAAAAATCAACAAAGTGAAACCACTTCATGAAAAAAGAAGCTGTAGAGGGGTGACAAACTAAAGACCAGTTTCATTACTATCAATATTTTCCAAAATATTTGAAATCCTTCTTTATAAAAGACTGTCAGATTTATTAAATAATTACAAAATACTGATAGAATCCTAATATGGATTTACAAGAAACCACTCAATGAAACAACAGTATTTTCTTTCATGTACAAGGTGCTCCAAGCAATAGCAGGGTTGGCAGAAGTTTCCCCAAGTGAAATTCCCTGATTTCCAAGCAAGTTAAGGTAGTGAAGGTGTACAGCACATAGAGGCTTTGAAGGGCACTGAGGGAGAGTGAGCAGATGACACATTTGAAAATCATCTGTTATCGGATGTACTCCGTGGCCCAATACAGGGTGAAGGGTTATGCTGTAAGTACTGAGCAGTGTGCCAGAAGCTGATACCAAAAAATGTCAGTGCCAATGACAAAGGCACACCCGACACCACCGTCAGTCTGAGAGCCATCAGTGTACACGAAGGTACTGTCTTGAAACTCTGTGCGAAGATCGTGAAACTGAAGGCGATAGAATGAGGCTGGTGTAGAGTTCTCAGGAAGTGAATGAACGCCAAGGTGAGCATGAGTCACCACATGTAGCAAAGATGGTGAAGGGTTCACATTCGCCATGGTAGTTGCAGGGAACGTGAAGTTAATTTGCCAGAGCAAGAGCCGAAAGCGAACTACAGTAGGTAACAGAGAGTTAATTTGCCAGAGCAAGAGCCGAAAGCGAACTACAGTAGGTAACAGAGAAAGAGGAACACGCCCCGTGCTGGCGATAAAAGGAGTCATCGAAGAAGGAGGCACAGGATGGGTGGCCATGCATGGCAGACAAATGGCATGCATACCTACTGAGGAGAAAGTCACGGCAGTAGGACAGCAGTAGTTCGGCAGCTTCTGCATACAGACTTTCAACCAGGCTAATGTAAAAGGCGCCAGTAGCCAAACAGAGGCCGTGATGGTGGATAGTATTGAGACAGCGTAAGAGGAATGGACATGCAGATGCATAAAGTACCCATATTCTATTTTCGAATGGACAAGGGACAGGTACAAAGGAGCAGGGTGGTTCGATCTGTACCCCAGGAAGCGCCATTGAGGACACACAGGACACTGAGGGACTGCGTACAGTAGGCTGCCAGGTAAGACATGTGGGAAGACCAAGAGAGTTTCCTATTGAGCAGGAACCCCAGGAATTTCATAGTTTCAATGACTGGAAGAGCAATAGGTCCACGATGTAAAGACGGTGGGAGAAACCAACTGCGCCACCAGAAATTCATACAAACCGTTTTGTTATTGGAAAAAAGATAGCCACTACCAATGTTTCATGAGTATGACAATCGAGACATCACTGAAGACTCTGCTCATTGAGACAGGTCCATGATGCACTGCAATAGATGGCAAAATGATCAACAAAAAGGTAGCCGGAGGTGCACAGCGGGAGACAGGTCATTATAGGATTAATGGTGATAGCGAAGAGGACAATGCTCAGGATGGAACTCTGAGGCACATTGTTTTCCTGGATAAAGATGTCCGACAAGGCAGAACCCATACGTGCCTTGAAAACTCGATTTTAAGGAAATGGAGCATGCAGCTACGGAAGTCCCACGTGTAGAGAGTATGGAGGGTACCAGTCCTATAGCAGGTACCGTAGGCTTTCTCCAAATAAAAAAAACAGGCCACAGTCTGGGATTTATGCAGAGAACCATTCATGACATGGGTGGACAAAGTGGTGATGAGATGGTCAACTACAGAATGGCGCACTCGAAATCCACACTGTGCAGTGGTTATTAAATTATGAGACTCCAGCCACCATATCAGCCAGGCATGAGTCATACATTCCATCACCTTGCAAACACAGCTGGTGAGAGAGATTGGGCAGCAGCTAGAAGGACGGTGTTTGTCTTTGCCAGGTTCAGGAATGGGTATCACAGTGGCTTCACGCCGGTGTCTGGGAAACATGCCCTTTGCCCAGATGTGGTTGTACGTATTAAGCAGAAAGTGCTTGCCTGCACGACAAAGGTACTGCAACATCTGAATGTGAACAATGTCTGGCACTGGGGCGGAGGATATGGATGAAGTGAGGACATAATCTAGCTCCCTCATAGTAAAGGCTGCACTGTAAGACTCACGATTCTGAGAAGAGGAGGGTATCACCCGAGCCACCTCTGCTTGTTTACAATGAAGTAAGACAGGGTGACAGTGGGAGGAGCTCGAAATTACTGCAAAATGGAGGCCCAAGGTGTTGGAGATAGCAATAGGGTCCACGATGACATCATCTGCTACTGTCAGACTGGAAATTGGAGAATGGATCTTGGTCCTAGAGAGGCATGGGAGATGAAGAGCGGGTGGAACTGTTAAAAGAACTAGTGAATGACATCCAGCTAGCTTTTTTGTTATTCCGAAGAACGCGACGACACTGTGAACCATCTCTTTGTAATGAATGCAGTTTGCCATTCGTAGGATGACAGTTAAAAATGCGGAGAGCACATCTCCGCACACAAATTGCGTTGTGGCACTCCTCGGTCCACTAAGCGACCAGGATTGGCGTGGTTAAGAGGAAGTGCAAGGGATGGAACATTCTGCAGCGGTAAGGATAACGTTTGTAAGGTATTGCACCTGGTCATCACAACTGGGGAAACTGTGTTCATCAAAGGTTGCTTGGGAGGAGTAAAGCTCCAGTTGGGCTTAGGAAGCCATCATTTGGGTGTGAATGGGGGTGGTGTAGGAGTCAGCAAATGGATAGCACATGGGAAATGGTCGCTCGAGTAGGTGTCAGAAAGAACAGACCACTCAAGACGATGGCCAAGATGTGCAGTGGAGAAGGATAGGTCCAAATTTGTATCGATGTGCAAGGAGTCTGAAAGGAACGTGGGTGCTCCTGTGTTAAGGCAGAAAAGGATAAGTTCATTAAGAAAGTCAGCCACAATAGCACCTCTCAGACAGATTCTGGGAGAACCACAAATGGGATGGTGAGTACTGAAGTCACCAAACAGTAGAAATGGGTGAGGTAGCTGCCCAGTAAGCTGGAGGAAGTAGGCCCTGGTGAAATCGAATGACAGAGGAATGTAAATGGTACAAAGGGAAAAGGTCAAGTGAGGAAGGAAAAGGCAAACTGCAACAGTCTGAAGATGGATAGTCAGGGAGATGGCTTGACTATGAACATCATGCCATATGAGCAGCATGACTCCTTCATGAGGTGGGGTGCCACCTTGGGCAGAAGGTCAAAATGGACCAAGAAGAAACGCAAAAGCGGTGATGAGGACACAATTTTGCTTCCTGAAGGCAGAGTACAAGTGGACGCTGTGAGTCTAAAAGCAGCCATAAAAGCTTTTTGTTGGATGGAAGGCCATGAACATTCCACTGGAGGAGAGTCATGATGGGGAAAAAATTAAGGGGGTGTCATCTCAGCAGCTGCTGATTGCCAGTCTGCAAGGCCTCACTGTTATAGGCCACAGAGACAGGAGGATTCTGCTGCATGAGGTCCACAGAAGTCTCAGCTTTCTTCTGCTGTTGGCTTGCAGACTCCAATGCAGAAAAACAGATGTTGTACTCACAGGCGACATAGAGGCTAGCCAGGTGAAGGTATCATGGGGCAACACCATCGAAGAGGATCTTCAGATCAGCAAAGGAGAAGACCATTTGCCTTTGTTGGACTTCTTCGAGCCTTTCAAATTAGCAGAGGAAGACTCAAGTGTTGGTTGGCTGGAGGGACATAGAAAGTCTCCACGGGTGTATTCCATGTGTTCTTTCTGGCCTGCCCGTAACTGGTGACTTCGCCCTGTGAGGTGAGAGTTTGATGGCTTGTTCCACAGCTGGACAAGGGGACTACGATGCCGCTATAACACTGGGCTGAATTTGAGGTCACATGTCTATGTGGCCATGTCCTTCATGGAGCGAGTTGTAACAAGAACAGTACTATAAGTGCCAGAGAATGGAACGCAGAGTTTGTAACTAGCCAATAACATGCGAGTGACTGGGTTAAGGAACATTTTCCTTTACCTGTATCTCCTGGACAGCCCACTCTTTCAGATACACAGGACAATCTCGACAGGAGGTGTCATAGTCCCCATTGCACTTGATACAACAGGAAGAAGGAGGTGGACAATCGCTCTCGTGCGCATCCCTATCACTGGTTACACATTTGGCCAAGTGACGACAAGACATTTGAGTGTGATTGAAACAATGACATTGATAGCAGTGCATTGGGTTCAGAGTGTATGTTCAGACTCTGAGAACCTCATAGCCTGCTCTGAACTCAGACAGAAGCACTTCTCTATCAAAAGCGAGAAAAACAGTGCATGTGGGCACTAAGGAGGCATCTATGTTTTTCATCACATGATATGTTTGGCTTTCGGCCTCAGTCAGACCATCGAGCATTGTAGTGTAAATAACACTACAAAAAGCATTTAGAGTTCTATGGGTCTCGACATGAACAGGATAGCCATGGAGAAGCAGAGCAGCAAGCTGTTGCTGTACTTGAGAATCAGAAGTAGTCTCCAAAAGAAAAGTGCAATTCCATAAACGAGAGCAGGAGTTCACAGGACTCGGAATTGCATCAACACCTTTCTGAATAATAAACGGATTTACCATTGCGAAGGACTGACCGTCTTCAGTACGTAAAACTGCTAGGGACCTTGGTGCAGCTGGGGGGGGGTCTTTGAATCATTAGCCTCATTTCGTTTACATTTTGTAGACGTTGATTGTGAAGATGATTGGCTCATTGCAAGAAAATCCCCCATGATTGCCAGTGTCTCTAATGGTACACTTCTTTGAACTTGGGGGCCCCTTCACAAGGTGGCGCATATGCCAAGGCGTGTGTTCCCCCTTGTGAAGGGGGCCCCCAGTTGGAAGGAATGTGTCATTGGAGACACTGGCAATCATGGGAGATTTTCTCGCAATGAGCCAATTATCTTCACAATCAACGTGATTGTTCACACCTCAGGTCACACCTCCTGAACACCTGACAGAGGGACCAATTGGCAATTTGGGAAGGTAGCAACCCAGGAAATCACCCCTCCCTGGGCCTGGCCTGTACCAGGGGGTACATGCAAACCCTACCTGTCGACCTGGGGCAGGGAATCATGCGTTACCTAGTCACCTGTTAGATGTCAGATGTGTGGGCAGGCCTTCAGGAGCACACAGGGAGGAAGAAGAAAAACGAGGAGCCTCAAATGCCGAAGTGGAGGTAGGGTAGGAGAAGGTGGATAAAGAAAAGGAATGAAAAACAGTGGTGAGACTGCTCTTATGTCAGTTACAGACATAGAAAAACATTCCCAAAAACAAACACAACATGTTCCACAAGGGATGGGAAAAAGATTAGAAAGAGGATAGACATGTACCATGGAAGGTAAAAGATGCTGCAAAGGCCGGAGCCCCATGGTAGATATGTCCCCTGTGTCAGCAAAAGGCCCCATGGTATATTTCTCCCCCGTGTGAGCAAAAATCTTAAGTACTAACATCATCTTTTGTAATGAACTGTTTTTAGGTGGAGAAAGCAAACAAAATGGTATATGTGTTTCATTAAGACCACTGTTGTTATATTGTTTCAATACAACGAAACACATTTGTGACAAAAATACGTGTTCCTTGGAGTCGAAAGACAGATTTAAAATACCTTCACTGATCTCACAAATAACTTCTCGAAAGAAGTGTGTTAAGGCAGGGAAGAGTGGTACAAGCCAACACTATAGGTGACTACCAACAAAATGTTGGTTCTACTACGTTTGTTATTGTCAGTTATTAGTCACTGTGTTATGTCTATTATTTTACAGGTATTGTGTGATTTTTCTTTCAAGACATATATGAGTATATAGAGTGCAAACTGCCAGCGACTGCCACAATTATCTTCTTCTATCATTGATACTTTCGAATATATACAATATTTTCCAAGTGCCAAAAGTACTAGAATAAATAAAATGTCTATAAAACGCCGCACTGCACAATGTACTTGTGGTGAGACAGTTGCAATTCCTGAAATCAATCGCCCATGACATCTGGCCTGCTGAGAACAACCACCGTTTTGGGTCCTTGGATAAACCACATTACGTCACACACAAACAGACCCATACTGCAGGCAGATTGGTGAGACTAGATCCAATGGGCAGGGTTAGCACATTAGAGGGGAACAATAGGCTTCAGATTGGCAGGCCCAACCTGTTTAAGATATCCACAGAATTGGCCTGCGGTTTCGGTCCATCGTGGAAGTCCGCCCTTGTGGCCAGCTATTCACATGTCACAGACACCAGACCATGCTGATCAATTCATGCAACAGATAACTTGCACAAATACTCTGAGAATCAATACTAATGAGGATAGGTAGCAATTCACCATAAAGATGATTGCTGAGCCACAGACAGGCACTTAGAAAAGCATCACACTCTCACAACTAAATTTTCAGCCATAGCCTTTGTCAGAAAACAAGAGCATACACAAATTCACACAATCGCTTAGACACAACTTGTGCATACATGACCGCCATCTCTGGCCGCTGCGTCAACAATCTCTGAGAACCAGCCCCAAACAAACCACTCCTCCCGCCTGCCTGCCTCTTGTCAGCAGCTGCTAGGCTAGTAGCAAGAAGTGGTGACGGCACTGACTGCAAGCTGAGGGGAGTGGTAGGAAGGAGAGAAGCAGCAAGAATGAGTGAGAACAGGAAGTGGCGCATGTACTCGCCTGTGCCCAGCCAGTTACAACACGACATCTACCTAGACAAAAATGAGATTTTTTCCAGTGTTTTCTTTTTTTTCTTCAAATTTCCCTGATTTCCCCGACAAGTTTGAAATTCCTTGATATTCTCCGATTTCCATAACTTGTGGCAACCCTGAATAGGTAGGCAGGACCATGTTTCGAGCATATTTCCAGATTTATCATGGCTTTTGGTAGCACCAGCATCAATTAGTTACTTAGAAAGACAGAGAATTTGGGTATTGGGGGTGCAACAATGACTCAATCAAATCCTATTTCCATCATAGAAAACAGCCATAAATATAACACATAAAGAAAATAATTTAATCAAGGAAAGGAGAAAATATAAAAATGCAATAAATGAAGCAGGTGAAAGGGAGAACAAACACCTAAAAATGAGATCATTAGGAAGTGCAAAATGGCTAAGCAGGAACGGCAAGAGAACAAATGTAAGAATAAAAATTATAAACAGCCGACCAGTTGCAATGGAAAAGAATTCTTTACCTAGGTTTCAACAAATTTAAATTTGTCTTCTTCAGAAGGTGGCCTAAGGACAATGAACATCATAGCTTACATTAGAAAAGTATGAAACTTAAGTCAAGAATAGATTTTAACATAAATTAGAGAGCTCTTGCATTACAGAAATATGAGAACGATGACTGGTACTTACAATTTTACATTAGTAAGGACCAATGTACCATCGCCATTTTTATAAGTGTCGGCGTAGATCCGTTTGTCAAAATTAAAATATAGCCCTAGAAATAGGGTTTGTCACGTAAACATAAATTAGTACATGGATCTTGCAGAGCTCACAACCGACTGAGTGTAATTGGCCAGCGTAGTTACTCTGCGACCAGGGCAGGTGGCGCTCATGGCGCGAACCATGTGCCAATTGGGGTACAAAAGCAACGTGCAAATTATCAGTATTAATAACGTCCTTAGATAAAGTAACAATAAAAAGAATGAAAGCGTTTAACACTCCCGTTATAACAGTATGGCAGCATTCGTACAATTAATGTAGTTATACGCCGAGAGAGTTACGCACAATGGCATATACAGCCAAAATATAAAAATTACACTACTATATTAGTGAAGTCTACAAACGGTATATATGTCAGAACTTTAAAATTGACAATGATGGCTCTTAAGACAGAATTACGAACCCTGGTCCACAATCCAGTTAGTACACATTCGCAGGGAAGCAACATTTTAGAGCCAGACAAAATCACATAAGGGCCAATGTAGTGGCAGCCATACATCGTGAGAAAACCACATTACATAAAGGGCAGTGAGCTTAAAAATAAAAAATGGAAATGAAGTCCCATGCTTCTTTACAGAGCGTAGGGGAACGATGCGGGAGACCTGCACCGCCTTACTAGGCAAGGTCCTAATGGAAGTGGTTTGCCGTTGCCTTCCTCCAACCGTAATGGGGATGAATGATGATGATGAAGACAACACAACACCCAGTCATCTCGAGGCAGGAAAAATCCCTGACCCCGCCGGGAATCGATCCCGGGACCCCGTGCTCGGGAAGCGAGAACGCTACCGCGAGACCACGAAGGCGGACGTAGTGAGCTTAAAGCATTGAAAGTGCATCATAGCTTCCTGAGAAAATAGACCACTAAAGTTACCAGCATTAATGTTATACCATAAACAGTACAGGCTTAAAGCCTTCGACAAATTGTCTACAAGCAACGTTCAACTGGTCGTTCAGTATATTACCGTCCTTGAGCTCTAGCTGTTTAAAAATTTGTAACTCTTCCCAAAGATCTAATCTACGCCCTTTGACTTCTCTGTGTAGGATAACAGTGTCTTCTAAGTGTTTAGGCGTATGACCGGCTATCAAGAGGTGTTCAGCAAAAGTAGAGCTGTGTATATTCGCTCCTTTTTTACCTAATAGGTGTTCTTTATATCTTGTTTTCACAGCTCTGCCTGTTTGACCAATATAATATGAAAGACAGTTATTACAGGTTAGTTTGTAAACACCTGAAATGGAGAACCAGTCGCTGGCAATCTCTACTGAATGTACAAGATTTCTTTTTAAACTGTTATCTGTAGAGGAGGAGACGTTACAGTTATATTTTTTCCCTAGAAGACGTTTACTCCTATACGATATATTACCCAAGAAAGGAATGGAAATAAATTTTTTAGCTTCTTTGCTATCAGTGGGGAGGTTGTTGCTCAAAGTCGAACAGTTTTGGGAAGTTTTCTTACTGAACAAGTAATCAATCATATTCTGATTGTACCCATTATTATCCACAATCGCTTTGATGACATTCAATTCCTTTTGTTGATCGGCAGGTGATAAAGGAGTAGTTACCATACAGTGAATGGCAGAATGAAAAAACGCCAGTTTATGAGCTTTTGGATGAGTTGAGTCAGCAGGGATGACATTATCTGAATACGTATTCAGATAATAATTTGGATGAGTTGAGTCAGCAGGGATGACATTATCTGAATACGTATTCAGATAATATCATCCCTGCTGACTCAACTCATCCAAAAGCTCATAAACGCCATCATTGTCAATTTTAAAGTTCTGATATATATACCATTTGTGGGCTTCACTAATATAGTAATGTAATTTTTATATTTTAGCTGTATATGCCACTGTGCGTAACTCTCTCGGCATAAGCGCCACCTGCCTTTTTGATGTATAACTACATTAATTGTACGAATGCTGCCATACTGTTATAACGGGAGTGTTAAACACTTTCCTTCTTTTTATTGTTACTTTATCTAAGGACGTTATTAATACCAATAATTTACACGTTGCTTTTGTACGCCAATTGGCACATGGTTCGCGCCATGAGCGCCACCTGCCCTGGTCACAGAGTAACTACGCTGGCCGATTACACTCAGTCGGTTGTGAGCTCTGCAAGATCCATGTACTAATTTATATTTACGTGACAAACCCTATTTCTAGGGCTATATTTTAATTTTGACAAATGGATCTACGCCGACACTTGTAAAAACGGTGATGGTACATTAGTCCTTACTAATGTAAAACTGTAAGTACCAGTCGTCATTCTCATATTTCTATAATGCAAGAGCTCTCTAATTTATGTTAAAATCTATTCTTGACTTAAGTTTCATACTTTTCTACTGTAAGCTATGATGTTCATTGTCCTTAGGCCACCTTCTGAAGAAGACAAATTTAAATTTGTTGAAACCTAGGTAAAGAATTCTTTATCCATTGCAACTGGTCGGCTGTTTATAATTTTTTATTACGTGGAACCGTTGCTGTTGTGCACCTATGTTCAAAATACTGAAATGTAAGAATGTAGAAGCATATATCACTTGGGATAAGATGGATGCTGCCTACAAAAGAGACCTTTGGAGAAAAGAGAACCACCTGTATGGATAACAAGAGCTCAGATGGAAAACCAGTCCTAAACAAAGAAGGGAAAGCAGAAAAGTGGAAGGTGTAAACAGAGAGGTCATACAAGAAGAAGAAATAAAAACTTTGATGTTTTCCCGTGACACTGTAATTCTATCAGAGACAGCAAAGGACTTGGAAGAGCAGTTGAACGGAATGGGCAGTACCTTGAAAAGAGGAGATGAGATGAGCATCAAAAAAAGCAAAATGAGGATAATAGAACGTAGTAAAATTAAATTAGTTGATGCCGAGGGCATTAGAGTAGGAAATGAGACAAAGAGCAGATGAGTTTTGCTATTTGGGCAGCAAAATAACTGATGATGGTCGAAGTAGAGAGGATATAAAATGTGGAGTGGCAACGGTAAGAAAAACGTTCCTGAAGAAGAAAAATTTGACAACACTGAATGAAGAAAAGAAAGAATATCTAGTCATAAGTAAAAAACTGCAAAAGAATACACCACTGACCGTAAATGGTCTCACTTTCAAGGCAGTTGACCACTTCAAGTACTTAGGGAGTCTTTTTAGCAGAGACAATAGAGCAGAAATAGAAATAGACGCCCGTCTAGCAGCAGCTAATAGAACTTTTTACAGCTGTATCAAAATTTTAAGGATGAGATCACTTAGTACTGAATTCAAAATCCGTTTTTATCAGTCAACTATTGTACCAGTAGCATTATATGGATGTGAAGCTATTACATTCAGGAAAAAAGATGAAGAAAAACTGTTGATATTTGAAAGAAAAATACTAAGAAAAATATTTGGACCAATCTTCGATGAAAATGTCATGGAGTGGAGGATAAGGAAAAATGAAGAACTACGGGAGCTGTACAAACATAGTACCATTGTGGAAATGTTAAAGAAGAGAAGACTGAACTGGGCTGGTCATGTAGCAAGGATGCCGGAGAACAGACTACCCAAAATAGCATCCACTAAGAAATTAGAAGGAAAGAGAAGAAGAGGAAGACCTCGAATTAGGTGGATGGAGAATATCCGGGAAGATGCAGCTAGGATGGGCATCAACTCTGATTGGACAACAATTTCCCTGGATAGAAATAATTGGAAGAGACTCGTAGAGCAGGTGTATGGTCGATAAGGCCTTAGCCACGTGTAAAGTAAAGTAAAGTAAGAGGATAGATTTAATGGTCACAAAGTCCTTTCTGAAACTATTTTTATGGAGTGTAGCCACATATAGATTTGAAACATGGATGATAAAACAGCTTAGACAAGAAGGGAATGTGGTGCTACAGAAGAATGCTGGAAATTAGATGGGTAGATCACGTAACTAATGAGGAGGCAGTGGACAGAATTGGGGAGGAGAGGAATTTGTGGTACAACCTGCCTATAAGAAGAGATCGGTTGGTAGGACACATTCTGAGGCATCAAGGGATCACCAATTTAGTTATAGAGGGAAGTGTGGGGTGTAAAAATTAAAAATTGTAGAGACAGACGAAGAGATGAATACAGTAAGCAGATGCAGAGGGATGCAGGTTGCAGCAGTTACTTGGAGATGAAGAGGTTTGCACAGGATGGAGTAGCATGGTAAGCTGCATCAAACCAGTCTCTGGCCTGAAGACCACAAGAATACTAAAGAAAATAATTCTGTAACATCCATAAAACAGATCTATCAGCGTTCAAATATGGTGACACCAATTATACCTATTGGGGCCAATTATATTTTTACTGTTATGTAAACAACTGGAAATAGTGTCGATAAAAATACTGAACGAAAACATCAAAGCCATTACACATTATTTAGTAGATTACTTTGAGGCAACCAACTTATTTGTAAACTTGGAAAAAAGCTGTTGAATGGACAGAACTCCAGCTAATTCCAAATACTGAAACAAATGAACAATCACCAAAACAGAGAATGCACAAGTTTTGCGCATATAGATACAAAAGAATAGGTTCAAATGGCTCTGAGTACTATGGGACTTAACATCTATAGTCATCAGTCCCCTAGAACTTAGAACTACTTAAACCTAATTAACCTAAGGACATCACACAACACCCAGTCATCACGAGGCACAGAAAATCCCTGACCCAGCGGGGAATCGAACCCAGGAACCCGGGCGCGGGAAACGAGAAAAGGAATAGGAAGTGAGACATACTTACAGATTTTATAAACAGAAATCTGAGCAAGACATGTTTGATTATAAGAACGCTAATGCAATGCATCTCATATAATAATCTCAGGAGCTATTATTTTGCAAATAGTCACTCAATTCTGAAATACAAGCTGCTATTTTGTGGAAGCAAGCGGAAACTTTCCAGGCTACAGATAAAAATAACACTATTCAACAGCACTTTTGTCACAGGCAAGTGTTCTCAGCTAAATAGTGGTTACTGAATTCGAAAATAAATCCATTTTTGCTTATCAGGCTCTGTTTTTGTGATATAGTACTGTCTATGAATAAAATAACTTAAAAAATGACTGTCACAAAATAAGCTTTCCGTCTACAAGTCCTCTGTTACACACACACACACACACACACACACACACACACACACACTACCAGTCTCTGGCAGCTGAAGCCAGTTGTGTGTGAGAGATGCATTTGCATTTGGATGTATATGTGTACGTGTATGTGTATGTATGTGTGTGTGTGTGTGTGTGTGTGTGTGTGTGTGTCTGTCTGTCTGTGTGTGCATCATCTATTTCTGACAAGGCCTTGTTGGCCCAAAGCTTATTTTGTGACAGTCTTTGGTTGTGCCTACCTGCCACTCATCATCTTTGCTATGTGGTGACTAACAACAATCCTTTTCGTAATATTGTTGATTTTATTTTTTGTAGAAGTAATTAACAGTTGGTGAGCAATTGAAATATAAACATGGAATTTGGAGGAAGTAAAGCTGTGAGAATGGATTGTGACTTGTGCTTGGGTAGCTCAGTCAGTAAAGCACTTGCCCACAGTAGGAAAGGACCCGAGTTTGAGTCTAGGTCTGACACACAGTTTCAACGCACCAGGAAGTTTCAGTTCCAAACCTGATCCTCAGTTACGACATTCACTGCCAGGATGTGTCACACTCACTTTGCATCACACTGCATTATGTATGTTGCTCAGTTCCAGTTTGTGAAATAAGTTGCTGTACATCCATGAAGGTTTGTGATTTGTGTGAATTTAGAAGAAGAAATGCCTTGTACCTAGATAAATAACGCAAATCGTTACATCTGTGATGAGTTAACTCTGCAATCACAATAACAAAATTCAATTCTCTTGTAAAAAAATGCAATGAATGTTATTTTTGGGTGAAAAGTTGGTAACCAAGACAAGAACTGGGTCCCCCACATATGCTGTTTGACATGTGTTACAATCCTGATGGGGTAGTTAAAAGGATCACATCACATGATTTGGAGGGCACCAACAGATAATGTAACAGACTTATTTGGGAACGACAAAAATGACTGGAATCAGCTCTAAACAAAGAAAATTGTGCAATATCCTAGTTTACCATCTGTTTAAAGACCTATAGGTCACACTGAAGAAATGACATTCCAGAGGCAAAGTATCACAAGAAACCAGGAAGAAAATATTAGGCTATTAGGTACATTTATTACTTTTCTTTACTCTTATGTTGCTCATTTCTTTGATTAATTTGTGTACTGGCACAGATTTTTCTTGTTTCCCTTTTACCGGACACATATAACACCGTAATACATAGACTAACACAAGCATTTACCAAAACCAGTATCACATGGAAACTGAGGCCAATACAGAAATTCTGAATCAGACTGGATTCACAGAAGAATTTTGCACAAACATTGTGTTCTGTTTTAATCAGATTAACGTTAGGAGTAGATCAAAGAATATAACGCAGGCAACAATTTAAAAAATATAAAATTCCACCTCTTCCCTGGATGTACATATTACAAAATTTAATCATTGTAGAAGAAATATTCTTGTGTCCCTTATCAATGAATCTGTAGATAACTGCTGTAGAAGGCAACCAGATTACGTACATTTTCAGCAGGCAAAGCACTATTCCAAAATGGCATACTCCACTCTAGCATAAAGCTGTGTATTGCAGAAGTCTGTTAGGAAACACTGATGACTCCCAAAGGCACAAAGTGCCTTTTAGGATGGACCTGTGCTGCCATTAACACCAGATGAAATTCGACATACAGTATTATTTCTCCAGAATTACTTTATAGTGTGTAGCAATCCTCACAGTCAACATTTTAAGCAACTGGCATGACAGATGAAATAGTAAACTCATGAACCATAAGCGAGTTACACATTGGCTTATATTTTGAATAAAAAGTGAGTTTGTGGAGCCTCCTCTGCCGAAGGGGAAGAGGGGGTGAGACTACAGTGGTTTGCTGGGCTATTATCTTGACACTATTTGATCAGGTCCCATTCATGCACCTCAATCATAGTGGTCAGGGGCTCAATCTTAGTGGTCAGGGGAGTATGGTAAACTGATCCTGGTGCTTTTTGAACCACACATGCACACTGCATTCTGTGTGACAGTTTGCTTGGACCTGCAGGTAGATGCCATTGTGCCAAGGAAAAACAAACTGCATGTAGGGGTGTAAGAGTCTTCAAGAATAGAGGCATACTTGTGTCGATCGAGATTCTAGCAGTAATGTCTCGATGTCTTCATACTTGGCGGTACGAAGTCGTTTAGAATTGTTTCCAAAGCCTGGTGCCGCAGCATTAATAATTTTTTCTCGATTCTTAATAGTCATAGATAAAGCAGATTTAGGTATTCCAAACTGCTCTGCAATTGCTGTTTTCTTTGTACCACAGTCCACTTCATCTAGAATCTTAAGCTTTAACTGTACATTTAGAGCTGTCTGTTTCCTCTTTGCCATTTTCGCGTGCTACGTTACCGGTTGTAACTGTAGTTTTTATTCAGTATCCCAGCTCAATACAGCTACGACTAACAGAACACCTGTCAAATTTGGCACTGAGTACGTTCCTAAATGCTGCTGCATACATTATTGAATGTCTTACAATGTATAGCATACGCTGATTGTTCAGGTGATAATCATGGCTACCGACCTACAATACATTAAAAACGAGTCAACAATAAGTATAATTAGCTTTGTAGATACATTTCCTACATTCATTTCAGAAAAAAATTACGCTTTAGGTCGGAAGTTTCTATTACAGTGAAATTTAACTACACTAGGAACTGAAACAGAGTTCGTACTTCGCCTTAACTGAAATTCGTGTTAACCGATAAAACATACCATAAGAACTAATGTATTCCTGGTGGGACCAATATTTTTTTCGTGTTAACCGTGAGTTCGTCTTATGCAAGTTCGCACTAACGAGGTTATACTGTATATTAAGATTTCCTATTTCCCCACAGCTTCGTATGTGTACATGTATGCCATATATAATGCACACATCTCCCGGCCCATCTCCTCCACCATTCTCTTTGCCCATCACCTCCTCACTTCCCTATCTGTCCATTTTCTCCTCCCATCTGTCAGCCCACCTCCTCTCTTTCTGTTCGTGTCCTCCACCATATCTCTGTCTCCTCCTCCTCCCTCTGCACATCCCATTCTGCCCTCTCCCTACCCATTCCTCTTGGCCCCACACTCCCTGTCGATCCCCTCCTGCCCCACTCCGTCCATCTCCTCCGTACATCTCAACCTTCTCCCAGGCTTGCCCATCCACACCTGTAGCCCCTGTAAAAGAAATCGATAAAGCAGACTGACTTTACTCCCCAACACGTCTTGTACAGCACAAGGTATATGATAAAAGGCTTGGGAACCCTTTATTCCCATGATGTGTTGGCTGCCATACAAAGCAGGTCAATACTACTCCAACAAAACATGGCTGTTGTGCTGGGCAGCCTCTGCTGAGCAGCCTACACATATCAACCTGGAAACCATTTCTTGCCATCTGTGGCATGTAGGATGCCCTGGAAAGCAGGCTGATAAGTCATATCGATACTATCATCACACAACACACCTGTTATGCATGGTAGCCTACATGGCTGAGCTTAAAAATATTGCATGTCTGTATCTCCATAAATACTAGAGGCAGAGGGTCATCTTGGGGCACGGAGTTTATGTGCCAAATTTGATCCGCTTTGATCAGGGGCCTGGAAGTAGTTCTTGGACATACATACAAATTCTCAGTTTTCTGTATTAAGATTAGCCTTTTCCTTGTGGATTTGCCTGCGTACGTTTATGTCTCGTATAATCTGCAGATCTCATGGTCCATGTCATCCTCTCCTCTCTGCACATCACCTCTCACCTCCTGGCCTTCCTATCTGTCCATTACTCCCACCTCTCAGTTCATTTGGTTTATCCCCTCCTTCTGTCCATCTCCTCTGCTCTATTCCTCTCTGTCCTCCTCCTCTCCCTCCATCTCTGTCTCCACATCCCCTCTTGCCCCCCCCCCCCCCCTTTGTGTCCCTATCCAGCTGCTCCTCCCCTCTCTCCCTCCATGTCCTCCTCTATCCACTTCAACCCTTCTGCCCCCCATGTCATGCCCAGCCAATGTATACCCCCTGCAGAATAGGTCAATAAATGATGCTGGTACTACACCCACAACATATCTCTCATGCAGGGCAGTCTATATGCCAGATGCTTGGAAACGCTTTTTCCCAAGACATGTAGGCTGCCATGCAAAGCAGGCCAATAAAACACACTAACACCACTCAACACAACACGTCTTTTGTGCTGGGAAGCCTACATGTTGGGGACTGGAAAATGGTTTAAGGCCTCTGATGTGTAGGCTGCCCTGCAAATCAGGTTGATGAGGAAGGTTCATACTATTTCCACACAACACATCTGTCATGCTGGGTAAGCTGTATGACAGGGCCTTAAAAACCACATTCTATATCTCCATAAATATTAGAGCTAGAGCCCCCACGTTGGTCTTCAAAGCAAGGAGCAGATCCAAACAAACCACTCCTCACACCTCCCGTCAGCAGGCTAGTGTGGCAGTCACAACTGCAAGCTGAGGATAGTGGTAGGAAGTGGAGATGAAGTAGGAATAAGGGAGTAGGGAAGCTGTGCACACTCAGCTGCGCCCAACCAATGACAATGCATGACATCTCAATAAGCAAACCATTTCATCTACTGAGACAAAAATGAGGTTTTTCCAGTCTCTCTCTCTTTTTCAAATTTTGCTGATATTTCCCTGACAAGTTTGAAATTCCCTGGTATACAGAACTTGTGCAACCCTTAGAGAGATGGGAGGAGGAAGTGGGGAGTGTGAAAGTGGGAGGCTGATAAGGACAGAGAAAAGGGGGAAGGGGGGAATGACAAAGAGCTAGTTGAGGGGATGGACAGAAGGAGAGGAGAGGATGAGATAGACATAAAGTGTGAGGATATACATTGAGAGGGGGAGATGCAGGAGGCAGGTAGAAGGAGTAGAAGGGTAGTGGGTAGGTGGAAAAGGACAAGGTGCAGGAGGATACGAATACAGGCAGGGCAGGAGGATATGGAAAGAGGGAGGGACAGGTGGCGTGGTCAGAGAGAGGGGTGGATAAAAAGAGGGGGAGGAGGAGATGGACAGACAGAGTGGGAAGGTGCAGATGGGCACATAAAGTTTGCAGGATGAGGAGCATCGAGAAATGGGAAGGTGGAAGATGTGAACACAGAAAGAGAGAAGGAAGAGATGTTTGCAATGAGAGGAGCACCATTGACAGTTTTATATCACTCTAGCTCTAATATTTAAAGTATATAAATGTGTTATTTAAGCCCCAGCCATATAAATTGCAGTGCATGGCAGATGTGTTGTGTGGGAATAGTATTGACCTGCTTTGCAGGCTAGCCTACACGTCAAGGGCCACTATGTGTATGTCAAAGAGCTCCTCCTAGACCCCTAGACCATAGTGTGCGAAATCTTGTCCCGAGAGGACCAACATAGGGGGTGTATATCACTCTAGCTCTAATATGGAGATACAAATATGCACGTTTTTAAGCCCTGTTACAGAAGATACCCAGCATGACAGATGTGTTGTGTCGACCTGCTTTACAGGGCAGTGTACATGTCAGGGACAAAAAACAGATTTCCATCCCATGATTTGTGGGCTGCCCAACATAACAGGTGTGTTGCAGTAGCAACTGCTTGCTTAATTGGCCTGTTTTTCAGAGGCTATGATGGATAAATGAGGAGATGGGTGGAGCGACAACAGAGGAGGAGGTCGACAAGGAAAGAGGATGAAGGAGGGATTGAACACATGAGACGAGAGGTGATGGACAGAGAGAGATGAGTTGGACGGTAGAAAGAAAGGGACATGGATAGGGAGTGTGGGAGGAAGACATGGATATGAAGTGTGAGAGGAGGAGAGTGTTGAAGGAGGGGGGAACGAGAAGATGAATAGGATGGGTAGTGGAGGAGGTGGTGTAGGGAGGAGGAGGAGATTAGTGTTTAACGTCCCGTCGACAACGAGGTCATTAGAGACGGAGCGCAAGCTCGGGTAAGGGAAGGATGGGGAAGGAAAATCGGCCGTGCCCTTTCAAAGGAACCATCCCGGCATTTGCCTGAAGCGATTTAGGGAAATCACGGAAAACCTAAATCAGGATGGCCGGAGACGGGATTGAACCGTCGTCCTCCCGAATGCGAGTCCAGTGTGCTAACCACTGCGCCACCTCGCTCGGTGTGGTGTAGGGAAAGGGGGCAGGAGGCAGCGGATAGAAAGCGGGGCAGGAGGAGGTGGATGGAGAGGTTGGGGCAGGAGGGTATGGACACATAGAGAGGGTGGTAGGAGAAAATGGACAGGAATAGATGGGGGAGGAGGAAGAGTAGATGGATAGAAAAGGGGAGGGCGGAGGAGATGGACAGAGATGTGGGGAGGAGCAGACTGGCAGCGAGCTGGAGAGGAGGAAGAGACAGGCGCATTGGGGTGAGAGGAAAGTTTGTCAGACAGAGTCTAAAGAGAAGATGGGTTAGAGCAGAGGGGTGAGTTGGAGTTGGGTGGGGGTGGAAGGGCATTATAGAGAAATGGGGGAGGAAGAGACACAGGTACAGGAAGCAATAAGAAATTCAGAGTAATTAAACTTTTCTATCAGCTGAGATATACTAGCCATAAGCCGTAGCTTGACAGCAGTTTTCAAACACTGATAATTTATATAGAATAATATTCACGTAATTAACACACTTGGATATATTAAGTATTTTAAAACTTGTAATTTATTAAATTCAATAAAATCAAATTCCAGTGACAGTTAAAAACACGAAATTTCCTGAGATTTCATGATATTCCTAAAATTCCCTGAGATTTCTGTGATTTTTCATGGTAAAATGTAATTATAAAAACAGCGAAAAACAGTCTAGACCATAATTGTTATTTTATTTAAAATGATTGGTTTCAGCCTAGTCTTAGGCCATCTTCAGAATAGCACTGTGAAGTACAGAAATCATGCTAATTACAAAAAGAAGTTAGTGACTTACAACAAAGTAATTTATACTTATTAAAATCAAAGCATCGTTACCCATCAGCTGTAGCCGACAATGTCCAGAAAAGTCAGTAGACCTCAGTCACTGAAACTGCTGCTGTTGGCTTGGCAGTATTGCGTTGTGAGGAGGTGTTTGTGCTATATGACATCAATGTCAGCCAATAAGGAACGAATTACACATCATTTGAAGATACAGTTTTTCTAGAAGCGAATAATTATAAAAAAGTAGTGCCTATAGGACAGAACATATTTTTAAAAGCAGTGATTAACTTTACTATGAGTATTTAAAAATTATTTCTCTTATTCCTTGTATACCACGTGGCGGAAATAATGTATTTAACCAGTGGAATATACTCATAGCATCAGCTATTTAATCAATAGAATGTGTGTATAGACTAAAGAAATGGATTTATGTAAAATAATTATCATCTCTTGTGAACAATGCAAAACTTAGTAGAACATCGGCACACTCTTATGGCTTGCTGCCTATGGACATTGCCATGAAGACACCCCAGTAAGATGACCAGCAAATACCAAAGATGTGTATCATGAACACTATATGTTATCCTAACGACAAAGTCAATCACAGTTGTCAAAAACAATCAAGATGCATTTGAAGTGGCACCTGTATAATTTTTGCTATAAATTGGCAGCAAAAAGTTAGTCATACTCATAATGCAGACTTGTTTTACAAAAGAACAATAGTATTTGGAAGCCAATAAATCATTATATGTGATGATCAATGTATAAAATCTTATTATAAAATAACTTCTGGTCACATAATAAAACTGGAATGCTGGCCATATTGTTTAATATAAGCAATTTTTTGTTTCTTATGAAAAAATATTTCTGAAATAAATAATATGACTAGCGTTCCAGTTTTATTGTACAATAAGATGCTATTTTCTAATCAGATTTTAGACATTGATGTAAATTCACGACAAATAAGTTTATTAGCTTCCAAGTACTATAATTCTTTTGTAAAAAAAATTTGTATTATGAGTATGAATAGCTTTTTGCTGGCAACTTATAGCAAAAATTCTACTGACGCCACTTCGGAAGACGCTATCCTGACTATTTTTGACAGTTGCAATCGACCTCAGTCGTTATGGTAACACACAGAGCCTGTGATATACATCTCTGATGTTTGCTGGCCCTCTTACTACAATGTCTCCAGGGCAATGGCATCTACAGTTAGCAAGTTCATGCCAGAAGAGCGCGCCAACATTCTTCTAAATTTTGTATTATTCACAACACAGTGTAATTACTGTATAATTATCATAAGTGGTAATTTTTTTTACAAAATACACGTTCTATTGATTAAATAGATGGTGCAATGGATATATTATACTTGTTAAATAAATTATTTCCACCAGATGGTACCACAAGAAATAATTTTTAAACAATCTTATTACAGCTACTCACTACTTCTAACAATCTGTTCTGTCCTATTGGCACTACTTTTTTTATAATTATTCACTTCTAAATAAACTGTATCTTCAAATGATACATAATTTGTGTAAATCGTTCCTTATGGACTGACATTGACGTAACATAGCACAAACATGCCTGCACAAGGTCTATGTAACATAAATTACTTTCTTTAAGTCACTGACTTCTTTATTTAACTAGCATAATTTCTATCCTTCACAGTGGTATCCTGAAGATGGTGTAAAACTAGGCAAAAACTGATCATTTAAAATAAAATAACCATTGTGATCTAGACTGTTTTTCACTAATTTTATATAGCTTACAAGATTGTTGTTCCCTGTAGGTTACAAAAAAGTTTTAAAATGTAATTCCCTGAGAACCGCAGGTTTTCCAGAAGAATCGTCACCCTGGTATGTATATACGTATTGCATGTCTGGAATTTTCTCCAAAATCCCTGGACTGAACTCAACCAAATCTGGCACACAAATAGCAAACTTCACAAATATCAGCACTATGGTGTTTATAACCTCTTAGCTCCAACAGAAGCAGAGATAAGAGCAAACCATGTTTTTCAGCCCCTACCATATAGGGAGGCGTGCTGTGTGGGAAGTGTTGGTCTGCACTATCCTTGCTTTTCAGGGTGGCCAACATGTCATGGGCAAGAAAGGTTTATCAAGTTCCTATCAAGTTCCACATTTGTAGGCTGGCCTTCATGACAGACGTCTTTGAGTAGCATTGGCCTGCTTTATAAAACTGTTCAGCAGGGGCTACACAAGCGAATGTGCACTGCTGGGGAAAGGTTGAGACTGGTAGAGGAGGGAATGGAGAGGTGGAGGGGGGGGGGGGGGGGCAGGAGAAGAAGATAGACAGGGGAGATGACGGACAGAGAAAGTGTGTAGGAGGTGGTGTTCTTGGAGAGGGGGATGGAGAAGATAGATGGAGAGAGGGATAAAGGAGGTGACAGAGAGAGAGAGAGAGAGAGAGAGAGAGAGAGAGAGAGGAGGTGTACAAAGAGAGGCAGAAGGAGGAGTTTGAAAGAGAGAGGGGAGAGGAGAAGGAGATACAGGAGAGAGGTGGAATGTGTAGAAGGGTAGTGTGCAGATGGAAAGAGAAGGGAGGAAGAAGAGAATGACACAGAGGGATGGAAAAGGTTATGGAGAGACAGAAGGGAGAGAAGATAGAAAAAGAGAGAATGGAGCAGGATATGAAAAAAGAAGGGAGGGGGGGGGGGGAATAGGAGCAGATAGATGACTAGAGGGGGGAGGAGGAGGTGGCCAAAGAGATTAGGTGGGGGGGGGGGGGGGTTGGGAGGAAGGGGTTGGCACAGAAAGATGGAGGAAGTGATTGTTACAGAGTTGGGAAGGAAGAGATGGGCTGACAATGGGGATGAGGAGATATGGGCCGCATAAGAAGCCCTGCACAAGAAGCATGTTATGTGGGAATAGAATCAGCCTCCCTTATTGACCTGCTTTGAATGACAGTCTACACATCACACACAAGA
The DNA here is from genome assembly GCF_021461395.2 of Schistocerca americana. NCBI lineage: Eukaryota > Metazoa > Arthropoda > Insecta > Orthoptera > Acrididae > Schistocerca > Schistocerca americana. Next base: position 303,936,830 of record NC_060120.1, on the reverse strand, counting down.
AACAGATACAGAGCTCCCAATGTGTAAGCTGCTTTTTGTGACAGGCGTATTGTTTTTGAGTAGTATGTGCCTGATTTGGCAATCAGCTTTGCTGGGCAACCTGCAAGTCAGGGGCAAAAATACTGTTTTCAAGTCTTCGATGCATATGGTGCCCTGCACAACAAACCTATTGTACAGATAGTATCAGCCAGCTTTATAAACTTGTTTTATAGGAGCTACCGTAACAACGGGGCATGGCCAGGTGAAGGCTGAGATGGGGATGGGATGGAGGAGGGGATGGACAGAGAGTGGAAGGAGGAGGGGATGGAGAGGGATAAAGGGGGACAGACAGAGAGAGGGGACAGGAGAGGACGGGTAGGAAGAGGGTGCAGGGAGAGCTGGATAGGGAAAAACGTCAGGAACAGATGAATAGGGAGAGGTTTGGGGGAGGAGATGGGTAGCGAGAGAGGATGGAGAAGAAGACTGATAAAGAGAGATAGGACAGAGGAGGAGATGAGTAGGGGGGGGGGGGCCTAAGAGAGTGGGGACGTGAGTGGATGAACAATGAGACAGGGAAAGAAGGGTAGGACAGAGAGGGAGGGATGGATAGGTAGAGGGGGAGAAGGAGATGGATAGGAAGAGCAAGCATTAGGAGTGTACAGAAAGACTGTAGCAGGAGGAGATGCACAGGAGATTGTCAGTAGGAGAAGATGGAAATAGGGATATGGGGCAGGAGGAGATGGACACACAGGAAGAGTAGAAGCAGGAGGAGGTGCACAGAGAAATTGGGATGGAAGAGATGAGCAGACATGTGGTGAGGATACAAAGAACTGGCAGAAGGTGATGAACACACAGGGAGAATGATGACAGAAGGCAGACAGATAGAGTGGGGACAAGAGGATACCGGCGAAGGAGGGATGAGAATGGGAATCCTCATCACAACATTCATCATGAATTTGATCCATGGAACAAGTAACTAACTAACCGCACAATAATGCGTGTTTTTGCCTATTTATGTGCAATACATTCAATAGTCTATACTGACGGCAAGCCCTGCACCAAGCATCAAATCTCTGTAGATTGTAGTGAATTTGTACCTAAATAATCCATGAACAGCCTCATGGAGTTTCCAACATTATCAAATAAATTATTTATTTACCATACCATCTCTTCCTATGGCAATAAGAAACTCAAAAGTAGTGATGAACTGCTTGGACAGTATTCCTCCTATTACCTTGTAAGATGAAATTGACAAAAATCTCATACACAATCGTAGTCAGGGCTTCAAGTACCTCTCATGGAGTTCTGAGATGAAGGAAATTCTACCCAGCCCCGTAAAAAAGAGTACTCTATCATCCACACAATTCTATATTAACCCTGCTCCCTTTCCTGAAGCATAGCTCATTCTCCTGTGGATGGCCTATGTGTTAAGACCTGTTCTTGGGTGAATAACTATCGTCAAATTGTAACTACGTGAGGACTCAATCATCGAATTGTTGAACAGGCTGCACATCATGACACCAATACAGCTGCTTAAGTATCCATTTTTTTCCAGCACTAGCCACTCTGAACAATGTAGATGGAAGCCCATCACATTCTCCGTCCTCACTATCCCCCTGACCATAAATCACCAATAATCCTCTCTCAGTCCCAATCCTTACCACTTACCTTAGCTTCGTTTCTTATCTACTACCATTCTCCACACAACTTTCCTCCACCCAACAACTAACACAAAGAAAATAAATAAATAACTAATGCCCACTTCCTCAGTTTTATGACTATCCCCATTTTCAGTTCTCATTTTGTAATTGCCCCTTAGAGCCACCTGTCTCCCCCTCTGTCATGCCTGTCATTACTGTCCCACACTGTTCTTGACATGTTCATCTTACTCCCTCCCAGTTACTACATGTCTGTCACACCTGTGACAGCCTAAGTAATCATTCACAGCCAATGTTGTTGCATACATGGTTGGGTGGGTGTAAATAAACTAGAAAATGAGTGGTAGCTTGATTGCTAGTAATGTCATTGAGCTGTTATGAGTTTCTATGTTCCACACATCAACTACCTACATTTTTATTTATTGTTTCCATTTCAGAATTTGTTACTGTTATAACCTTTAATCACTAATAAATTGCGTGGATATACAAAAGTAGAAACACTAGCGGGTTACATGTTACTAACTTCGTATCTGTCAATCGACTGCCGTGCCGTGACATGCGGCCCGCGCCGTTCATAGCCAGGTGGCGCTCCTGCGCTCGGCCGAGCTGCGGAGTGCCTCTATCGCCGTGTTCGCGTACTAACGTAGCGGCACTTTTGAATGTCGTGGCACTGTCACAACACTTTTCCCCCCTTGAAAAAAAAACACTCATTTCCTTGGAGACACGGACAGTGCGGAGACATCCATGGCCTCTTGGGAGGCCCCGAGAAGATCCCGCGGAGAAACACGAGAGTATGGTCGAAAATGTCCAGGACGGAAGCTTGCGCGTGGAACGTGCCTCCTGGACGAGATGATGGGTGAAAACTCCGGAGCAGCATCCATAGGCGTCGTGGACCTGGGGGTGTGCTCCAGCGAGATGAGTCCCGGAGAAGGCAGCGTCGCGACTGGAGCCGGTTCCGGCGTACTCGGAAGCGGTAGCGAAGGCGGTGGCAGCAACACGCCCGGAAGATCGGCAGCAGCGACAGGACTGGCTTCTCGGACCGGTGGAGACGAAATAAGGGGCGGTGGTACCGGCGTGGCCACCACTCATGGGCGCATCTGGTCGTAATGGCGAACAACCATGCCATCGTCCGTACGTATTTCACAAAGCCGGCGGCCGCGAAGAGCCTGGACCACCCCTGGAATCCATTTAGGGCGAGATCCATACCCCCGTGCCCACACGTCGGCGCCCACCGGGTATTTTCCCGCACTAGGGGACACAGTACACGGCCTGACAGGGTGAAGCAGGTGCAGTAGGGTGCGCGGTTGGCGGCCATGCAAGAGTTCAGCAGGGCTGCGATCACCCAGAGGCGTGAAGCGATAAGAACTCAGAAATTGCAACAGTGCGTCATCTGTGGAAAAATCACTAAGGAATTTTTTCATTTGGCTTTTGAAAGTGCGGACAAGGCGCTCGACCTCCCCATTCGATTGCGGATGGAAGGGCGGTGCTGTAACATGATGAATCCCTTGTCCAGTACAAAAATCACGGAAGGCCTGCGAAGATAACTGAGGGCCATTGTCCGTGACAATCATGGATGGAAGACCTTCTAGCGCAAAGATTTTGGACAAAGCCAGCGTCGTCGCCGCAGTGGTGGGCGACGGACATCGAACAACAAACGGAAACTTCGAGAAGGCGTCAATCAACAGTAGCCAATAAGTGCCGAAGAAGGGGCCGGCAAAGTCAACGTGCACCCGTTCCCACGGCTGCGCCGGATCAGGCCACGGAGAGGGCAGAGTACGAGGCGCAGCCAGTTGTTGAACACTCCGATCACACGCAGCGACCATGTGGGCGATGTCCGAATCAATACCGGGCCAATAAACATGCCTGCGGGCCAGGGACTTAGTCCGAGAAATCCCCCAATGGCCCTCATGCAATAGTTTGAGAAAATCTTTGCGAAGAGAGGCGGGCACCACAACCCATGGAGATGCGCCATCCGTGGCCAGAAGAACAACACCCTCATGAACAGACAGACGGAGGCGCAAGGCATGGTAGTTGCGAAGGGGATCTGATGCCCGGCCCTCGGTCCTGTCCGGCCAACCCCGCTGAACAAAACCGATCGCCTGACGCAGGACCGGGTCCCGCGCAGTAGCCGACGCGACATGCGAACCTGTAAGTGGAAAACCCTCAACCGCACGACATTCTTCCTCATCAATGTGGAAACAGAGTAGTTCATCGCGATCGAAAACCGGGTCGGGGGCCCATCGGCAAACGCGACAACGCGTCAGCGTTGGCGTGCTGGGCCGTGGGGCGATAGTGAATCTCATAGTGAAAACGAGACAAGTATAAGGCCCAACGTTGCAGGCGGTGAGCTGCCTTATCCGGAAGCGACGCCGAGGGGCTGAACAGAGAGACCAGCGGCTTGTGGTCGGTGATGAGGTGAAACTTAGAACCATACAAAAAAACGCTGAATTTTTTTAGAGCGTAAATGATAGCGAGCGCCTCCTTTTCTATTTGAGAGTAACGCCGTTGGGCATCGTTGAGGGTCTTGGAAGCGTAGGCGATGGGTCGTTCCGACCCATCCTCATACCGATGGGCGAGAACAGCCCCTAGGCCATACTGTGACGCGTCAGTCGCCAGAACCAAGTGCTGACCCGGACGGAATGTGGCAAGACAAGGCGCCGACTGCAAATGAGCCTTCAGGCGGACAAAAGCCTGCTCACACTCGGCGGACCAACAGAAAGGAACGTTTTTGAGTAACAGCTGATGCAGAGGATGAGCCACCGCCGCCGCGGAGGGAATGAATTTGTGATAATAAGCAACCTTGCCTAGAAACGCCTGAAGTTCTTTGACCGTAGACGGCCGGGGTAGAGCGGTAATGGCCGCAACGTGCTGTCGTAGAGGACGTATACCCTCACGGGACAAGTGGAAACCAAGATACACAATGGAGGGTTGGAAGAACTGAGACTTGTCCAGATTGCACTTCAACCCTGCTGAATGCAGAACCCGAAACAGTGAACGCAAATTGCGAAGGTGCTCCTCAGTGGAGGCCCCCGTGACAACAATGTCATCCAGGTAGTTGATGCAGCCTGGAACGGAAGCCGTGAGCTGTTCCAAAAACCGCTGAAAAATGGCCGGCGCACTAGCGACGCCAAATGGTAACCGCTGGTACTGATACAACCCACAAGGAGTGTTGATGACGAGAAATTCCTTGGAAGATGCATCCAACGGCAACTGATGGTACGCCTCCGATAAGTCAAGTTTGGAAAAGAACTGGCCCCCAGCGAGCTTGGTAAATAACTCCTCAGGACGGGGAAGAGGATAAGTGTCAATGAGGCTTTGAGCGTTGACAGTGGCTTTAAAATCACCACACAATCGCAGACTCCCGTTTGGTTTAGAAACCACCACGATGGGCGATGCCCATTCGCTGGAGGTAACAGGAAGGAGAATCCCCGAAGCTGTTAACCTGTCTATCTCAGCTTTGACAGGCGCACGCAACGCCATCGGAATAGGGCGTGCCCGGAAAAACTTAGGGCGAGCCGTAGGTTTAAGAGTAATGTGGGCTTCAAAATCCGTGGCACGACCCAGACCAGCAGAGAACACGGACGAGAATTCAGAACACAAGCCATCCAGCTGTTGATACGGAATGTCCTCAGATATGAGGTGCACATCATAACCGAACAGGTTTTCAGTGCCCGCATGATCCACCACAAAAAACGTGAGGGGCCTAACAACAGACTTGTAGGCAGTGGAAGCATCAAACTGGCCAACGATAGGAATTTTCTGCTTATTATAAGTTCGTAGATTTCGCGTAACTGGAGACAAGGGAGGGGAGCCCAACTCCAAATACGTGCGAGAATTAATGAGAGTTACTGCAGAGCCAGTGTCCACTTGCATGCGAATGTCTTTATCCAGAACACGAACAGTAACAAACAACTTATTCGTTTGAGAAAGCACACAGTTAACATCCATGTCCGATGCCTCGTCCTCGTCGACAGGAACTTTAGGGGACTGACACACAGAAGCAATGTGGCCTTTTTTCCTACATGAATTACACGTGGCCCAACGTTTTGGACACGCGGCTCTGTCATGCTGTACGAAACAACGTGGACAAGAAGGAAGGGCGGAACGAACCTGCTTCGGTGGTTGCTGTTTTCGCTGCGAGTGTGGCGGCCCTACGCGACGTTGTTGACGCGAGTGCACCGCCGCCACATCGTCGTTTCCCTGTGAAACAGGCAAATTGTCTGCGTCGAAAGTGGTTTGTACAGCGCCTACATCACACCACGCGTCTATTTGCGCACCAGCAGCGTGAGACACTTCAAACGATTGAGCGATGCTGAGAACTTCCGACAACGACGGGTTTGGCAATTGTAAGGCACGTTGCCGAACTTCTTTATCAGGAGCAAGCCGTAAAATAGCGTCCCTAACCATTGAATCAGCGTAAGACTCATGATGAGTGTCCGTGACAAACTGACATTTCCGACTCAGACCGTGTAGTTCCGCCGCCCAAGCCCGGTAAGATTGATGGGGCTGTTTACAACACCGGTAGAACGCCACGCGGGCAGCAACGACATGGGTGTTTTTTCGGTAATAGTTAGACAATAAGTCACACATTTCTTGGAAGGACAGAGAGGCAGGTTCCCGCAGAGGGGCTAACTGAGATAGCAGCTGATAGATCCGTGGGGAAATCCAAGATAGAAATAACGACTTACACATAGGAGCGTCGACAACGCCGAAAGCCAAGAAGTGTTGCCGCAAACGCTTCTCATAATCCTCCCAGTCTTCAGCGGCCTCGTCATAAGGAGGGAACGGAGGCGGAGAAGAGGAAGACAGACGATGAGTAAGCGACGTCGACAACGCCTGAATAGCAGCCGTCAGCTGTGTTTCTTGTGCAATAAGCGCTTGCATAAGCTGTTCCATGTCTGCCCCGACACGAACACACAATTCCACAACGCAGGAAAAAAAAATATCCCATCCTCGTCGCCAATAAGTGTTATAACCTTTAATCACTATAAATTGCGTGGATATACAAAAGTAGAAACACTAGCGGGTTACATGTTACTAACTTCGTATCTGTCAATCGACTGCCGTGCCATGACATACGGCCCGCGCCATTCATAGCCAGGTGGCGCTCCCGCGCTCGGCCGAGCTGCGGAGCGCCTCTATCGCTGTGTTCGCGTACTAACGTAGCGGCACTTTTGAATGTCGTGGCACTGTCACAACAGTTACTGCAAAACAATGTATGTCACGTGGTCCCATCACCTAACGTCACATAAAGATCTACGCATTTATTTTTTCTTTCTATACAGGTCTTCGTCTGTTCCAGGATCAAAAGCATTCTTATGAAAAGTGCAGTCCTATGACGTAACCTGCTGTCACAGCAACTATAATCTCCGAAACCATTTGCAGTTTGTAAAATTCACTTTAAATGAGGCAAGTATCAGCTGTTACGCAAGAATGGAGATAACTGTCATACCGAAAATTATCTGAGTACACAACAGATTGCTACTTCTGTGCATATTTGAAGTTTATGAAAATATCACTGATAACTGCAGGCAGCTGAGGAAGCACACTTGGCAAAGAATTAGGAAACATCGCACTAAACAATGTGTAACACTGCCTCACGCATTGATAACGGTCTGAATTCAGAAAGGCAGAGTGTCCAAAAGAGGTGTGCCACAGCTCATCTGAAGTCATACATTGGACACTATATCCCAAAGAGCTATCAACTTTGGTGATGTTGAGTTCCACATTTTTCCCACTGTTTCAAACACTCCCAGACATTTTCTATGAGATTAATATCAAGCAATTTACCTGGCCAGCTGAGGTACAGTAGGGAGCCTGAGTGTTCATCAGACCAAGCTCATATGATGTGTGATCAAAATGTAATGGGAATTTTTTAATCTTGTGGGCTTCATACACCCGATTTTCAAAACAAACAAAAATTATCTTGTTGGTATACATGTTCCTACTGTATGTTTGCATTTCCAGCTGTTTTCAATATTTAGTTAATTGTTGGCATTTGGTAAGGTTATACATGTTTTCAATTACTCGAGAAATTTTTTCTTTTGAAAAAGATGGATCAAAGATATAATTCGAATAAGCTTCCATGGCCAGAATCAATTGACATGAAAGTTTCTGAGTATCGTACTGCACCATAATGTAAAAAACTATGCTGGATAAACCAACGTTTTGAGCTCCTTCTGAGTCTCTAACGCAGAAGAAGGCCACCAGGATGGCTACTCAGACTTGTTTAAAAAAAAAAAAAAAAAAAAAAAACTCTGAGAATTACAAGTGCGAGAAGGAAGACACTGTCAAGAAGCTCCTGATAAATTAATAGTGAGCACGGGAGGGGGGAGGGTGTGGCAGGTGGGCATACTACAACATTGAGTTTTCTTTCCTTTCAGCTGAGCTATATACCAGCCACAAGCAGTAGTGTAACTGCTGTTTTTAAACATAGATATCCATATAATTAACGCACTTTGAGATATTAAGTACTTTAAGAGTTATGATTTACAAAACTGAATACAATCCTGTTTCAATTCTATGTTTAAAATGCAGGATTCACTGGGATTTTATGAAATTCCCTGAGCTTTTCCTGATTTTTTCCACATAAAATGTAATTCCCTGAGAAACTGAGGTTTTCCAGAAGAATTGCCACCCTGGACTGTAACTGTGGCCAAAACACTGCTTTCCCCAGCAGAGTTTTTTAACCCTTAAGCGGTCATGCAGCTTTTTGTAACATTAATAGTCATGCAGAGTGTTGCTAACACCCCAAATAAAAGTGGTTATAATGACATTGTTGTGCAGCATATCACTGATATGAATATGTTTACTCCACAAATGGCTATGTAGAATGTTATCTTCCGGTACATTATCATTTTATTTAATATTACTTTAGTATTAAACTGCGTGATTTGAAACATATGCAATAATTCCCATTTTCTCACAATATTTTGTTTAATTACTTATTTCTGTTATTCTTCATACTATATTACAAGTATAAGACATTATACATATAGCCAAACATCTGTTCAGTCAACTCATACAAACATTTTATGAAATGAGTCACTATCACTGGCTGCAAAGGGTGCGTTGTCATAACACTTTTCACACACATTTCTCATGTGCTTTATACAAATAACTTTTAAATGTCGAGCATAGTGCGATTTAAATTTTATATCTTTACTCTGAGGGCAAACTGTGCAGTGCCTGGGCTTAAGTATTCTTTGTTCAGAAGGTGGTGCATTGTTGCTGTCTCCAATTCCCGCCATTTTAGTGGCTTTCTGTCTAACTTGTTTAGGCAGGGAGTGAGTCGCTGCTCTCTTGCACACCATGGGATTTACTAATGACCTCCTGACATCACGTAAAAACATTCTTCGGGAAATCCTCTAATTGTTATTATTTGTATATATGATGAAAGTGTTAATGCGAGCAATGTCAATCATTCAGAAAAATAGGGCAAAGTGGCCAGCATCTAGTTTTTCTTGAGGTTGAATAAGTAGCGCACATTTCATCTATAGTGTCCACACCTGTTTTGGTCTTATTGTACACTGCTATAATTTCTGGTTTCTTTTCCTCCACAGTATTAGTGTCAATGGCACTGTCATGATGCAAAGATGAAAGGAGAATAAGGTTTTTGCTCTTCTTTGGCACACATGGAACTATGGTAATATCCTTTTTGAATCCAAAAAGGCTGCTTCTAAGTTCACAACCTCTCATGCAAACAAAGTCTGGAGGGAGCTACCTCTTATTCTTTCCAAGAGTTCCTACTACTGTAAGTTTCTGTTTCAGGAGCTCTTCAGCCAGTGGTATGGAACAAATCCAATTGTCTAGTTTCACATTCTGTCCTCTACCTTCGATAGGCCATGCAAGTTTATTTACTACCTCCTTAGGCGAGTTTGACAGTGAAAAGGGACCCTCTGGCTGTTTCCCAACATAGATTCCCATCCCCAAAGTATACCATGTTCTTGTATCATATAAGGTGAAAATTTTCAAACCATATTTCACAGGCTTGCTTGGTATATACTGTCGGAAACTGCATTTGCTTCTAAATGCGACCAGTTATTCATCCATTGTCATATATTCAGTCTTAGTATGATCACTGACACAGTTTGGCGTGAATAATTCAAACACTTCTCTGAACATAGCTAGGTGATCAAGTTACGCTGTGGTCTGCCTCGAACATCATCGAATCTCAAACAATGGAACATGAAACAAAAGTGCCCTCAACTCATTGTTGAATGAAATATTGCAATTCCACAACCATTTCTGTCCCATAAGTCTTCCAGATTTTAGTGCCCTGCCCTGTAACGCCCAGCCAATAGCAACAGACCCAGCAGAGATTTGATCTCTTTTTTTGTTGGTTTGGCATCACGGTCCCTTGTGAAATTTGATGCAATGTGTTGTATGTAAATATTTGTGCACTGTGTAATCACTCTAATTATTATGTCATTTATAAATATATATAAAAAAAAAAAAAACAGTCCACAGCTGTCTGTTTCCTCTTCTTCCTCTTCTTCTCCTTCAAAATTTTCGCCTAAGACCTCTTTCAGAAGCTTCTGCATTCTTTCTTGTTCTATTTTGTAACAATCCATAGCTGTCTTAACCGCACAGAGCGACAAAATATAAGCATCTGCTCTGGAACACAACTGTGTGCTTTCTCACAGCACTGCAACATAAAGAGTCAGGCGGGGTGCCAACAACACCCCAATGCACGTTGCGTATTTTCTTGGAACTTGTGCTTCCATTGTAGATTCTATTGTTACCCAAAACTTTCATGTCATGTCCTAGAAAGGTACCAAAGAACATGATGTTATACTCCTATCCATTATGTAAACGATTTTGATGACTGGGGTATTCTGAACACCCTGCATGACCGCTTAAGGGTTAAATTATGAAGTGGTATGATATTTCAGATAACTTTTATGTCCATGTATCAACGAATTTGCATCATATTTGTCTTGAAAAATGGAATACAGTGCGGCACCCCATTTGAAATGTTGACTGTGGCTTTTGGCAAATCTACTATGAGTAAGACAACAGTTTGCAAGTGGTATAAACATTTCAAAGAGGGTCGCGAATATGTTGGATACGACGACCACCTCGGACAGCCTCGCACATCAATTACTGACAACAAAATGGAAGAAGTAAAGAAAATGGTTCTGGAAAATCACCAAATCACCAACATACAGCTTGTTGATGGTGTCAGCACATACTTTGGCTGATGCCAAGCAACTTCTTTGAATGTTTTGGGCATGAAATGAGTAGGAGCAAAGTTTGTTTTCACATTGTTGAATTTCAATTAAAAATGACCTCGCGTAGACATCACTCACGAATTTCTGAATGGATTCGACGATGATCCAGAACTTATAAAAAAGGTTATAACAGGTGATGAGACACGAGTGTACGGGTATGACATCAAAAACAAGACCCAATCATCCCAATGGAAATTGCTTGGCAAGCCAAGATCGAAAAAAAATTAGACAAGTTTGATCACATGTGAAGGTTGTACTCACTGTTTTCTTTGATTACAATGAGATACTGCACAATGGATTCCTGCCTTATGGTGGTATAGACAATAATATGGAATACTACCTGGAAGTTCTGTGCCATTTGTGTGAAGCAATCCAAAAGAAACAGACAATTTCCACCACTAGTGAAAATTGCATACTGGTGAAAATTGCATCATGATAATGCTCCCACTCACACCTCAATGCTTGTTCTTGATTTTTTTGGCAAAAAACAAAATCATTACGTTGCTTCCGCCACAGTTCTTGCCAGTAATGGCCCCCTATGACTTCTTTCTATTCCAGAAACTGAAAAGTTGTTTTGCCACCACTGATGAGAAAAAAACTGAATCGGTAAAGAAGCTCAACACCATAATGAAAAGTGAGTTCGAGAAGTGCTCCCAAGTTTGGAAAAAACCCTGGGACAAGCATATAATATCTGAGGGGATTACTTCAAAGGGGATAAAGTATATGTTGATGAATAAATAAAGATTCTTTAAGAAAAAAAAATTCATTACTCTATCAATCAAAAGACCTGTTCTCAGAAGCTCTAATTCTTTTGTGGCTAACTCTTCCTAGTAATTTACTTTTATATTCCCAGAATGAGATTTTCACTCTGCAGTGGAGTGTGTGCTGCTGGCAGATTAAAACTTTAGGTGGAGCAAGCCTCGAACTCAGGACGTTTACCATCCATGGGTAAATGCTCTACCAATTGAGCTACCCAAGCACGACTCATGACCCGTCCCCACAGCTTCACTTTTCTGTTAGCATTTAAAATAGATTCCAGATAGTTCATGTTTATACTGCACATGAAAGCCGATTCCTGCACAGTAAACAACCCACTCCAAACACAAAGTGGTGTCATTTGTGGAAATGATTAAACTAAAGTAGTAATGTATACCAAAAAGGTCATTTGACTAGAATACAAATGAGGTGCAGAGATCCATAAGGGCCTAAAACACATCATTATTTATCCCACATTTAAGTGAATATCAGAGAAACCAGTGATACAGCTTTACGTGAATTTTCATATGTACAATGTGGGCCTACAGCACAGCTACACCTGACTCACCATAAGATCAACAGATTTCAGAAGCATGAATAAATGCTACAGTCTCACAAATGACAGTAATGTGCTTTAGGCCCTTATGATTCTCAGCACCTCAAATGGGTTATTGTATGATAAAATCCATAACTTAACCAGTATAACTCATTAGGCTTACTATCAGTACAACTTTAACATATACTGATGCCCAATCTAATTTTACTACAGTATATAGTGAGTGAATTAGCATATCTGGGGAGTGTGCTATCATCTAACAGGCTTTATAAAGAGCGAATGGGGAAAAATGTCTGCCGCAGTGTGCTACCACCTCTTGGCACTGACGTAAACATGTAGTTGGGTGGCAAGAGCTAGCTGTACACACTGTGAACCATGCACATTGTTTATCAAATCCATATGTATTTGTCCCATAAGGCAATTACATCATGTGAGTTGTGCATGCACAAATCCTTAAAACAAGCACAATTGAAAGCGTGCTTGTGACCCTGATGCCAAGTTTCAAGGAGTCTAGAGGAGCAGTAGCGCTGCAAATTTAAGTGCCATATCTTTCAGATTGCAGCATCTATGGTAAGTTTAACAGCATTCAAAGAAAAATAATCGATAAATCTGCAAGGTGTCAAAAGTCTGGGTGTTCACGTGCTCTTGTGCTCTTACAAAGCAGCCGCCACTGATCCACAGAATATTGCAGGCTCAATCTCTGGCATGAACTAAACTCTTTCCACACTGCAACTTGAACATGTCATTGGATCATTGGTGCACTAGATGGTCACTGGTGCACTGGATGCCATGCATCATTTGGAAAGAGATAAAATAATGTTTTTCGGAGCATGCTATAGGCACCCAGTCACCTACTGTCCAGTTTCTGTATTGTTTCACCTACTGGAAACATGAAATAGTGAGCAATGGCCTTTTGTAAGGCAACTGCCTAGAATGTGCACAGAATTCAGTTTCCTTTACAACGTTCACTAGAAAATTGGTTGATATGAACCTGCATTCGCTGACAGCACGAATTCCTATGCAGTTTGAAACCGACTGTCACTAACAATGTGGGAAACTAGCCTCTGGTTCCTGTAGGTTGGATCTTTTTATGTCCAATGTTCTCACACTCTCTTACATGGCTGCGAGTCACATTGTACATTTTGTGTTGATACACCAACAAACTGAGCAACATCATTCACAGCATGGTCATGGGGACATCCAAACACAACAGCTGCTTTTTAACATTCTTATATACTTACATGCATGCTCATCTCACTGCTGATTCCGTGCAACCAACTGGTACACACAAATGACTCCACTGCCAATTAGTGGTGGAAGGTCATATGACTGCCTGGTAGCAATTCTAAAATGTCTTATAACTCCTAAGTGACAATAGTACTCTTTTACAGGTATGACTAAAATGTACTCCAGTTTTTGTTTTGGTTTTAGGGCGTAAAAAAATGTGCTCCAGTGAGCTTAGAAACATCAGTGTTGACAAATATTTCCAGTCACCAGTTATTTGACAAATGACTGTGCCTGAAAATTTTGTCTTATAAGCCAACAAATTGTTTGGTCATGGCTTGAAATGAGTTTCTACCATTTAATATTATTTCTAATCCTCTCTGAGTAGTGCTCAATTGCCCAAACAATACGTCTAATTCTGAATGGGGGGTGGGGAATACTCCCCTCTCCCCCATCTGTCTCACTTAATGTTTCTTTAACTTATTTTTCTCTTTCAACCCTCTGTGCAGAATGCTTAACGATACCTATTCTCTCTCACATTTTCTCCATGAAATGGTTTCACGGATTGCACTGGACTGGTGAAGTGTAGTAAAAATGTTTTGTATGTACTAGTAAAACCTCTGCAAAGCTACCAGTCTGACAGACTGCAATGGTACAACATTCGGTCATAACAGGGAAAATTTTGGGAAGAGAAGGTCTATAAAATATCACAATTTATATAAAGACCTATCAGTTGATTAAAATTGGGTGAACAGGATCAAGGAAAAAAGGGGGATCCAGTACTTCTGAAACAAATGTTCCTTCTTTGGAAAGTAAAGATTAAGGTGTGAGGGAGAGGATGAGGAATAAAGTGCAAGTTATAGAAAAATATATAAAAATCTTACTACTAGAATTATATAACAACACATATATTTTTAAATCAATGAACAATTCCAGCGAGGGTGTAATTATGTACACAGAGTTACTGGACTGACTGAAACTCCCCCCCCTCTATATATACACTCCTGGAAATTGAAATAAGAACACCGTGAATTCATTGTCCCAGGAAGGGGAAACTTTATTGACACATTCCTGGGGTCAGATACATCACATGATCACACTGACAGAACCACAGGCACATAGACACAGGCAACAGAGCATGCACAATGTCGGCACTAGTACAGTGTATATCCACCTTTCGCAGCAATGCAGGCTACTATTCTCCCATGGAGACGATCGTAGAGATGCTGGATGTAGTCCTGTGGAACGGCTTGCCATGCCATTTCCACCTGGCGCCTCAGTTGGACCAGCGTTCGTGCTGGACGTGCAGACCGCGTGAGACGACGCTTCATCCAGTCCCAAACATGCTCAATGGGGGACAGATCCGGAGATCTTGCTGGCCAGGGTAGTTGACTTACACCTTCTAGAGCACGTTGGGTGGCACGGGATACATGCGGACGTGCATTGTCCTGTTGGAACAGCAAGTTCCCTTGCCGGTATAGGAATGGTAGAACGATGTGTTCGATGACGGTTTGGATGTACCGTGCACTATTCAGTGTCCTCTCGACGATCACCAGTGGTGTACGGCCAGTGTAGGAGATCGCTCCCCACACCATGATGCCGGGTGTTGGCCCTGTGTGCCTCGGTCGTATGCAGTCCTGATTGTGGCGCTCACCTGCACGGCGCCAAACACGCATACGACCATCATTGGCACCAAGGCAGAAGCGACTCTCATCGCTGAAGACGACACGTCTCCATTCGTCCCTCCATTCACGCCTGTCGCGACACCACTGGAGGCGGGCTGCACGACGTTGGGGCGTGAGCGGAAGACGGCCTAACGGTGTGCGGGACCGTAGCCCAGCTTCATGGAGACGGTTGCGAATGGTCCTCGCCGATACCCCAGGAGCAACAGTGTCCCTAATTTGCTGGGAAGTGGCGGTGCGGTCCCCTACGGCACTGCGTAGGATCCTACGGTCTTGGCGTGCATCCGTGCGTCGCTGCGGTCCGGTCCCAGGTCGACGGGCACGTGCACCTTCCGCCGACCACTGGCGATAACATCGATGTACTGTGGAGACCTCACGCCCCACGTGTTGAGCAATTCGGTGGTACGTCCACCCGGCCTCCCGCATGCCCACTATACGCCCTCGCTCAAAGTCCGTCAACTGCACATACGGTTCACGTCCACGCTGTCGCGGCATGCTACCAGTGTTAAAGACTGCGATGGAGCACCGTATGCCACAGCAAACTGGCTGACACTGACGGCGGCGGTGTACAAATGCTGCGCAGCTAGCGCCATTCGACGGCCAACACCGCGGTTCCTGGTGTGTCCGCTGTGCCGTGCGTGTGATCATTGCTTGTACAGCCCTCTCGCAGTGTCCGGAGCAAGTATGGTGGGTCTGACACACCGGTGTCAATGTGTTCTTTTTTCCATTTCCAGGAGTGTATATATGTGTGTGTGAGAGAGAGAGAGAGAGGGGGGGGGGGGGGGAGGGAGGGAGGGAGTGAGGAAGGGAGAGAGAGAGAGATTCTCAAAATTTTTGACACTTTTATCTCTAATCATATGCTTAGAATTTTTTCTAGTTTGGGATAGGTGTTCAGCAGATTTGGATTTTTAAGTACTGTATTTGTAAAATACCACAAACTAAAAATGGTTCAGATATATTAAATATATTGGGTATAATGTTCTTAGTGAATATTTCACACTATGCGAAGTTGAAAGCATCAACTAGATATATGAGAAAATGTACAACTATGTTTTACCTTAACTTCAAGAAAGTCTCCCACACTCAGATCACCCAGTTGGTTTGTTATGTCACCAGTCAGGAGGACTGGTATGTCTTGCTTCCTTATCTTTATTGCAAGTAAGGCAGTACTTGGTGCAAGTGCAATTACATGGCTTCCATATAATGCATTTGCTGCCAATGTGTTGAGGGCATCTGAAGTTGCCTCTAACAAATGAGAAATTTCTACTGCTTTTGGCGGGGTACTATCTCCACACCACACACACCATGCAACGAACTTCTTATACCCTGAACAACTGGCAACACACTTCATTTCCATCCCAGCTTGCACACAATCTGCTGAGATTCCAATGAAACTTTCAGTAAGAAATTCTGCTTCTGAATCATCTCCCAGACAGAGCACACCTCTGTTGTCTGTCATCAGAGCCACCACACGACACATAACACCTAGGTAATGTAGTTTCTTGCAGTCGGTTAAATACTTCATGGCATTTTTCAGGTTCTCACTGGCACAGTGGACTTTCTCAGTTGGACAAGATCTGAAGGTTTCTCTGTTTGCTGATACATCTGTAATTTTTTTCTGAGATGAATCTAAGAAATTATTAAAATTATTTTCATCTCCAT
The DNA here is from genome assembly GCF_021461395.2 of Schistocerca americana. Taxonomy (NCBI): domain Eukaryota; kingdom Metazoa; phylum Arthropoda; class Insecta; order Orthoptera; family Acrididae; genus Schistocerca; species Schistocerca americana. The sequence continues at coordinate 303,920,080 of NC_060120.1, read as the reverse complement.
GGATTTTATAACCAGAATTTTTGTATGTGGTAAACTCACCCCTTTTAGATTCATCTCCATTACCTGAGTTCTTTTTGCTTTGATCCTGTACTTTGGTTCTGTCTGTACTGTCTTTGTGCTGCAAAACATTATGTGTATTCCTATCACTGATTTCTTTGATCTCAGAATTCACAGGAGAACAATGAGTGCTATTAGGTAAAAATTCAGAATTAAATATTGACACATCATTTTCTTCTGGCTCTTCATCAGCCCAGCTGAACTTTTGTGGGACATTTTCATTATTCAAAGACACAGGACCATTTTCTAAATCTCTGAAATCTGAAAACTGCTGATGTTTCTCTGATGAAGACTCCCAAATAGATGTTACACCAGTGTAGTTTTTGAGTTGTTTACTTGCCCAATTTAAATTTCCAGGTTTGTTTTCGATATTCATAGGCATAACAACATTTTCAGACACATTGTTACTGGCACAACTACTATTTCCAAGAGTGATACACTGTGTAGTATTTATTTCGAACTGTTCTGTTCCCAAATTATCTTCACCTTCATCATTTTGATTATCCTTAACTTTAGCACAGAAAATTAGTTCATCATCATCTCTGTTCTCACTATCATTAATAAATGAGTTTTGGCATCCTGTTGATAAATCAGCAGCTATGTTGGAGTCAGTTTGCATATTCTGTGAAATCTTATTTAGTTCAATAATCTCAGCTTCTTGAGTGTTTTCTTCATTACTATGGAGCCATTCTGCAACACTGCCATTAATGTATGAATTTTTACAGCCTATCGATAAATCATCAGGTATGCTAGAGTTTGTCTGCATATTCTGTGTAGTCTCATTTGGTTTAATAATGTCAACTTCCCCAGTATTTTCCTTATTTCCATGTAACCATTCAGCAGCATCATCATCAATAATTGAGTTTTTGCAGAAGGTTGGTAAATCGTCAGTTATGCTGGAGTCTATCTGCATATTCTGTGTAATTTCATTTAGTTTAATAATAGCATCTTCTTGAGTGTTTTCTCCTATTCCTTGAGACCATTCTGCAGCAATTTCAATGGCAGTTTTGTTTTTGACATTTACTATTTCCACTGCAGCTTGATAGTCTCTGTACGCCTTTTCCAGAAACATTCCTGCTTTTCTTAATTTACAGTCATCAGACACCATATAAATATTCTCATTTATTTCCATTTTTAATGGGAGCCAAGCACGTTGAGCAAAATAGAATTCTTCTGCATTTTTTGCAGGCCTAACTTGGAAGAAAGCTATATCTGTAAGATCCATATAATCATCAATGCAACTATCCCTACTGAGTGGTTCATCATTTTCTTGTAGACTTAGCTTTTCAACCTCTATGATAACGTACGCTCTCTTTCTTCCAACTGTTGTTAAAAGAAGTGCTGCATTAGGTGGTGAAAGTTCAACTACTATTCCAGTGTAAGTTACTGCTTTGCGCAGTTTGGCTACAGAACAAGCTTTGGGAACACAAGCACTAAATATGTCAACTGGTGAAGGTTTCGTTCCACTCCAGATACATGTTGCCATAAAAATATCAGTATCATTCTGTAGTCTCCTTGCATTGCAATGTAGTAACATCCTTAATTGCACATAATCTGCTATGTCTCTGTTCTCATCACATTTCTGGTTATTGATATAAAGAAAATGAATACTGAAAATTATGTTAAGACTCAAATTCTCTACTTGAACTGCTAATACTGCATCTTTACTGTTCAATATATGGATCACTCTTCCTGAAACGTCTGTCAACTGATGTCTCAAGTTGTTAGGTGGCAGATGTAGTTCATTTGAAAAGTTTAATATTGTCTGTTTAAACACAAGACTGAGTGAGATTTTAAGTTGAGGCAAAATACTCTGAATATCCCAGTATGTCGGTGAGGTACTACAGTGAGGTCTCTCACCAACCCATACCTTAGGTGCAAAGTATAGTCGATCAAAAGTAATGTCTTCCATTCTATTCTTGAGTGATGGGAGAAATACAATCCTTTTGGCATCAAGTGACACCATATATGAAGTATATCTCAAATATGACAGAATTTCTGAATATTTTCTTTCATTAGTGCCACAAATATATAAATCTTTCAGGAAAAATAAAGCATATGCACAGGTATGTCCATTAACATATGTCTGAATAAGACCTTCTCTTTCACTAAGCATGAGAACTATTTGTCCCTTGCAATTGTACACCATATCCGAGAAAACTGAACTAACTGAGGACTCCATTATATTCAGGGTGTCCAACAGCTTCTCACTAAATGGCCTGAAACAAAAAATGTTGATATATTAAAATATAAATATTTTTAGATAAGGAAATGAGAGAAAATTAAAAAATTATGCTAACTATGAAAAAAAGAGGTAACAACAGAGAAATATCAAGCTATTAACTGTTACAACAGCATATGTAAGTAAATAAGTCTGTCAAAATAAGTTTTACTTCCTAAGCACACACTTTTGTTCATATTAAACATGCAGACAAACAACAGTACTTTCAATATTATGAAAAGGATAGATTGCTACTCACCATATAGTGGGCATGTTGAGTCGCAGATAAGCACAACAAAAAAACTGTCAATAAAGTAAGTTGTCACCTAAATGGCCTTCTTCCGAATTAGGCAGAACACACACACACACACACACACACACACACACACACACACACACACACACACACTGTCTTCAGCTGCCCAGGCCATACTCAGTCTCGATAACCAAAGACAGTAGTCATGTGTGTGTGAGCTGCGTTTTTGTGTGTGTGTGTGTGTGTGTGTGCGCGTGTGTTATGTCCAATTTGGAAGAAGGCCTTTTGGGCAACAGCTTACCCGTTTGCCAATTTTTTTGTTGTGCGTATCTGTGACTCAACATCTTCATTATGCACATAGCAAAACTTGCTTGACAGTCTCGATGTTGTGCCTCTCTGCGACTCAACATCTGCACTATATACAAAGTAAAATGTCTTCCCTGTACAGGAATATATGTAAAGGACATACAAATACATTTTGTACACACATGGATGATGAAATGTGGAAGTTTGGGTCTGACCGTGAGTCATGCTTGGATAGTCAAAGTGTAAGGCAACTGCTCACGGTAAGTGGAAAATCTGGATTAAAGTCCCAGTCTGGCACGAATTTTCACTGTTGTCATTCCATTATACAGCTGATCATTGTCCGTACTCGCAACTGTGAATATGCTTAATCTATCTCTGCTATATGGTGATACTTTTCAGAATATTATGTAACTGGATGGATAAAAAATCTATTCACTGCGCAGCAGCAGGAGAACACATAAATAAAAGAAGGTTTTACTTATGCAAGCTTTTGGAGCCAGTGGCTCCTACTTCCAGCAGAAGGGTTGAAGGGGAAGAAAGAGGGGTGAGAGGAAAGGAACTGGAGAGGTTTAGGAAAAGGAGCAGAGCTCGGAAAAGTCACCCAGGTCTCAGGTCACAGGAGACTTACTGGACAGGATGAGAAGGAAAGACTGGTTGTTTGGGACTACACCAGATGAGATTTGAAAATCTGAGAGATTAAAGGTTGAAGACTGGGTAATATGCAAGACAGAGATTATTGTGAAAACATTGTGGTTGAGTTAATAAGAGAGAAAAGCTAAGTGCATTGTATGTAACAGAGGTGGGAAGGGGATGGCGAAAAGTAGACATGTCAGAAAGTGAAAGATGTTGAAAACGAAACAGAGTGAAGAAAGGAGTAATTATCTGAAGAAATTCTGAGACAGAAGAAATTAGCATAAAATAATGCAAGGTTGGTGGTGAGAACCAAGGACATGTTGCAGCACAGAACAGCAAAGTTCCGAGAAACTGGGGAAGAATCCAGATGGCACGAGTGGTGGAACAGGCACACAGGTCACATCTTTTCGTAATATTGTCATTATTTGATCCTTAATTCTCTATTGCTCAGCAGTACTTAATATTGACGGTTGTTGTCATCCTTCCCGTATCAAGCATTCCCTCCCATACTGGCTTGGCATTCAGGGCAAACTCATTCATTCAGCTGCAAATTCTTAATAGCAATACACCACCTTTGTCACCTCAGCCTTCACTGCACACAATTATCCCACCAGCCTAGTTCAAAAGCAGATTTCCTGGGTCATCAAGTCCAAAAAAACAACTTAGAAGCACTTATTAGTTTCTTGGATTTTTGCACACTAAGAATGTAAAGCTGCACTTGACTTGGGTGCTCAGCACTCTGCCACTATGTTGCACCTTCATTAAAAAGCTATTTTTAGCCTCTTACTTATACAACACACAAATATGTTAGATGTCCATTATAATTATCCGGGCTGTTATGCCGTGGTCGGTTGATGAATTCTGAGGTGATTCCCAACGTTTCGTCTCCGACTGCGGGAGACATCTTCAAGGGGGTCCGTAGCTTGATGGAAGGTCCAACACACACACTGGCTCGCTACTGACTGCCGCTAAATTCCGTGTCCGCGCGCCCCCACGCCGCGGCGTGACGTCACGTGTTTTGAAAACGTCAGTGTAATTGGCCGCTGGCCGTCGCCGTCGATCACCGTTGCCATCACCCAGTAGTGGACGAGTGGTACACATCTTCTTTAACACCGGCATCCATATACCGTTTAATTTGACGCCCTCCTCCTTTCAGTTGAAATTATTTGGGTGTTTAGCGATTTCGATTGCCTCCCTGTAGAGCCTTTTGTAGTATCCGCTCGTGGCCGCTAGTACTTGCATCTCCTCGAAACGAATATTGTGCTTCCCTGGCTGGAAAGCATGCTCCGCAACAGCTGATCGTTCCGTTTCTCCTCTTCTACAATTTCCCTTGTGCTCTTCCAAACGTTTAGAAACAGTTCTTTTGGTGGTACCCTCATAAACACCACCACAGCTGCGTGGGATCCTATACACTCCAGATTTTTCCAATGGTTTGCGAGCGTCCTTGGCAGGCCTAAGGTATTCCTGTATCTTCCCGATGGAAGGCCTGCCATGGACGCCTAAGGTATTCCTGTATCTTCCTGGTGGAAGGCCTGCCATGGACGCTCGCAAACCATTCGAAAAATCTGGAGTGTATAGGATCCCATGCAGCTGTGGTGATGTTTATGTGGGTACCACCAAAAGAACTGTTTCTAAACGTTTGGAAGAGCACAAGGGAAATTGTAGAAGAGGAGAAACGGAACGATCAGCTGTTGTGGAGCATGCTTTCCAGCCAGGGAACCACAATATTCATTTCGAGGAGACGCAAGTACTAGCGGCAACGAGCGGATACTACGAAAGGCTCTACAGGGAGGCAATCGAAATCGCTAAACACCCAAATAATTTCAACCGAAAGGAGGAGGGCGTCAAATTAAACGGTATATGGATGCCGGTGTTAAAGAAGATGTGTACCACTCGTCCACTACTGGGTGATGGCAACGGCGATCGACGGCGACGGACAGCGGCCAATTGCACTGACGTTTTCAAAACACGTGACGTCACGCCGCGGCGTGGGGGCGCGCGGACACGGAATTTAGCGGCAGTCAGTAGCGAGCCAGTGTGTGTGTTGGACCATCCATCAAGCTACGGACCCCCTTGAAGATGTCTCCCGCAGTCGGAGACGAAACGTTGGGAATCACCTCAGAATTCATCAACCGACCACAGCATAACAGCCCGGATAATTATAATGGACATGATATTTCCGGCCGTGAAAGTTTACATTTTAGTAAATATGTTAGAACATAAATCTCCACAAACCCAACAAATAATTACAACGTAATGAATTATACCATCATGAGATGACAGTATTATAATGACATCATTAGAAAAGCAAGATTTTAAATCTACCAGACTTGTAGTTAAAGTATAAAAGATATAAAAGGGCAATGAACTGGTGGAGCTGTCACTTGTACCCAGGTGCTTTGTGTGATAAGGTTTCCGATGTAATTATGGCCACATGATGGGAATCAACAGACTTTGAACACAAAATGGTAGTTGGAGCTAGATGCACGGGACATTTCATTTTGGAAATTGTTAAGGAATTTACTATTCTGAGATCCGCAAAGTCAAGAGTGTGCCGAGAGTACTAAATTTCAGGCATTACCTCTGATCAGAGAGAAAGCAGTGGCCGATGGCCTTCAGTGGTGTTTGCAAAGAGTTATCAGTGCTCACAGACAAGCAATGCTATGTGAAATAAACACAGAAATTAATGTGGGATGTATGATGAACATATCTATTAGGGCAGTGTGACGAAACTTGGCGTTGATGGGCTATGGCAGGAGATGACCAATGCAAGTGCCTTTGCTAACAGCACAGCGCCTACAGCACCTCTTCTGGGCTCGTGACCACATTGCTTGGACCCTGGATGACTGGAAAACAATGGCCTGATCAGATGAGTCCTGATTTCAGTTGGTAAGAGTTGACATTAGGATTTGAATGTGATATTGACCCCACAAAGTAGTGATGCGACAACCGACTGTTTTCAACAACTGAGTGGCCAGTCAATTGTTTTTCCAAATGAAACTAGTCTCTGCAGCCATGAATGTTTTCACTCACTCACTGGGTTTAAGTGGTTTAGACAACCGATCAAAACAAGTCTCCATTGGTTGTGGTCCTTATATGAATATTTCCACTTACTGATGGGATTTGAGTGCTTTCATTATACAAGACAACAACTGACCCAAGTCTCTGTCTACTGCAGCCATTACATGAACGTTTCCACTCACTGCTTGGTTTGAGTGGTTTCATTCAGTATGGGCCAACTGTCAGATACACTTATCTGTTGGTTATGCCAGATACATGAATTTTTCACTTCATCTCTGGGTTTAAATGATACCACTCCCATACTTTTTCACCCTTTCCCGTGAGAGGCACAGTTGTTAGGGCAGGCACTGTAGTGTTTCAAGAATTTTGGAGGAAATTCTAGAATCACTCGGCCTTCCACCATTTCAAACTCCTGATTTTTAGATATGAGTAGGAGAAATGAATCAGCCTACTGCACAGAGTTTGTTTGTATGTGCAGATCAAAAAGAACAGCCACGAGGAAAATGATGGACATGGTGGCCGAAGAGCTGCAGACAAGTACTTGCTCTACAGTCCACAGAGTTTCGTGTACGGGCATTGGACTTATTTTGAGACTAGAGATTCTCAAATTACTCTACATCTTGGTTATGAACAAAGCGATACACATGTAAGCTATTTTGAAGAAGTGTAAATGATTCTAATGTTCGAAGAATGAGTTAGCTTACTGAAGTTATTGTTCATGAATGTTGAAAATATATTGTGATTGAACTGAAAAGTATTCTACGAGTACACAAATTATTTTTTCAACAATAGAAAAGCTTTAGTAAATTCTTTTAACCAGCGCCATATCTTCAGAGAAGAAGCTTTTGGGAGATCGACGTAGCGGATTAACAGGGAAGAGGACTGGCTACACACACGCTAACTAAATTGAGAGACGTGTGAGTCTTGCACCCCAGCACCACACTGTCTCTCAATGTCGTCCAGAGAACATTAGAATGTTGCAACCTATGTGACAGAACCTGAATAAAATGGCAATTTTGCAACAGAAACGGGAAGAAGATATTATGAGTTGCCATAGCAACCAGACATAACAAGATACAAGAACTGTTTCTAATAGTTGTATTGAGTCCAATAAACCAGAGGAAGAAAGTTGTGAGTGCAATTCAGTAAAAGACTTGAGAAAGTAACAGCGGGAAGAAAACTGGAGGGGAGACCTCAATTTTTCAACTAGGGAGATTGGGTGTGGAGAGTAAGCAGTTTTCACACTTGTACATCGAGCCAACACCATAACCAGCCACCAACGCCAACTGCACCAGTTGCTGCTCACCAGTGCTGACTATGCATCCGCTTGCAGATGCCGACGCTGAAACCAACATTTGACATCGCTGACAACATTGCTGTCCATCAGTGCTGATTACACATTCAGTCATCATTGCATCGCTCACCAATGCAGCTAGAACTCTATGCCGGGTGAGAGAAAATCAGTAATTATTTTGTAAAGTTGAATGGACTATTGAAGGATGAACTGTTATTATACGTATATGTGATTTTTTCTAATAACAGGAGCTGCGAGTAAAATGAATAGGGATCAAGAACAACAACTAGCAGAACCAGTCACAGCTATCAGGGTGACTAGGGAAAGGCCAGACTTGTCTGAATTAGTAAATTTAATTAAAGCCCAGAATGAAGCTCTAAAAAAGGAGATAGACTCAGTACATTCTAGATTAGATGCTAAGTTAGAAGCACAGAGTGTAACTTCAACTGCTCCAACTGCCTCTTTGAGGAATGAAATAAGTACTACTTTAAGTGAAAAGCTAGAAGCACAGAGTGTAACTTCAACTGCTCAAAATTGCCTCTTTGAGGAATGAAATGAGGACTACTTTAAGTGAAAAGCTAGAAGCACAGGGTGAAGCTGCGATTAGATTTAAAAAATGAATTAAGTAATTCCTTAACTGTTCAGATGAATCAAATGTTTACTGACCTTAACCAAAAGCAAGATGAGCAAATTTGGAATTTAGCTAAAAAACTAGAATTTGATATTGAAGATAAACGTAATAATGTAGAATCTGAATTTAGTGGAAAATTAAAATTCTTTGAAAATGTATGTAATGCTAAATTTAATTCCATAAGACAGGAAATGAAATTTTGAAAGAGGGCATAGATCGATCTATGGAATCAATATCGATTATGTAATCAAAAAGTCCAGGTGTTAGTATACGAGCTGTTACTTCAAGAGATGTCAGTTCATGAATAAATAATGTAGAACAAAATTTCAAAGAAAAAATAGTCAACTCTGACATTATAAATGTAAGTAGTCTGACGAAACCTTTTGAGCTAATCATAGATCAAGAAATCTCCGAGAGTATAATCTCTGGAAACATTGTGACTGTTGCTTTTTCCAAACCTAATGATACTAACAAGATCATAGATGACTTGGGCGAGGAATTAAAACTCGTCAATGACAAGGTAGAAAAGAGAGTAACTTTACTCGATGTTGTATTATGTAGTAAAGCGGCGATTGTTTTGTAGTGGGTAGACTTTCACACAAAATTTAATGAAAAGTACCAGTTTGCATTTGCTCAAGTGAGGTTAATATCAGATCCACGGGATTCGGGTGGAGTCAATATGTCCGCCAGGGACGTTAACGTTGTGTGTTAACGGGCGGAGTGACAACCGCCGGCTCCCGTGTTGTTTTCGGTGTTCCTTCCAAGATTACTTTTCCTGCACCGAATACCCTTCAAATCTCAAAGTATACTAAGGATTTTTATACTATCCTACGGACCTATTGCTTCTCCATCCTTGTCTTTACTTGACTGACAAGTAATGGCTGCTGCAAATCACTAATATCAAGGCCATACTGCTTCTTGTAGTAATAGCAATAAGTGATCGTATCATTATTCATGGTCTCAAAGGTGTTACGTATGCTTCTGGTCCACGTTATGTAATCAACTGAATAAATTGTGTTGTCATATCAAGTCAGGACTGAAGAATCTATTAGCGGTTTCATTATATGCTCTCTAAAAGCAGCTGGATTCAGATTTGATATATCCGCAGTTACATCCATAACAATTAGTGCCCGATGTAGATGTAAGTTGACCGCACGCTCTGCTTGTATTAGCGATGGTGTTAAATCCCAACATCAACATAGAGTTAGAAGAAGTTCTTGAGTATTTAAGTTACCCATGAACTCCGCTCTAGTTAGCGATGATCTTGAATCCCAGTATCAGAGTATAGTTAGGTCTTAGTTTTGCCTAAGCTATTCTTTGAGAGTTATCAAGAAATATTAGATTAATAGAAGATGTTAGTCTTTGTACATCATCTCTTCACCAGTTTTTCCATACAAAGCTGTGTGTAGAGGTATTGATGAATGGTGACAGATAATAAGTAACACAAAAAACGAGGAAAGTGGACAGTATCATATGGTGGTACTATTGAGACATAGTGCTGTCGAGGTGACATGAACTGAATAGAGGATTTTATATGTGTATAAAAGTATAGTATAAACTGAATAACTAGACAAATATTTGATTGTAGTGTATAATTTTCTATTTTTATAGAATATTTTATACCTTTTGTGTAATTTGGTGTAGATGGGAAGGGTTTGTATCGATTTTGAAAGGGGTGGGTAGTGTAGGTGAAAGTATGACTAACACCATGCACATATCACACCTTTCAGACAACCCTCACAGACAAGTGTGACTGATTCTTCACCATTTGCCATTCCATAGGGGTTGCTAAGATTTTTTTAGTGGGGCTTCAAAGGTGAAGATGAGAATGTCCATTCTGTAGGAGGTGTTTAACATCATACCTCCTCCGGCTTCTCACTCAAGTACCAGCGAAGTAGGGATCCTGGGGAACAGGGCTGGGAAGGGTTTCCTGTCTTTGGGGCTATATTCTTTCACTTCTTCGATCTTAGCAACAGTCTACTTTTTCCTTTCTTACCTCTCTATTGAGTATTTATCTATCTTTCCCTTTTTCCATATGCATATACTTATATTGCTGAAGTCCTTTTCAATTTCCATATTTCATTATAACCTTCAACTTATTTCACGCAAGTCGGCTGAAGAATCAGGTTACACAAACACACTTAAGCACACACACAACGTAACACGAAGATGCAAACAGTGAAAGTACAGACTGAAATGTTGTGAGAACTTTCAAGTGTTGTAAGGGGAAAGTATGTGCACATAGAAAAATATGCACACATTGTTGTTTGCGATGATGGTTCTACATCACATATATGTAAGTACTGAAAAATATTTAGTTGGGTAAGAACTATTATGACTATTGTTCTTATTGGTGATGGTTCTACACTGCCTATTTTATGTATAGGTAGAGGACTAATCATCATCATCATCTTGGACAGTTTCCAGCCACTGGCTGGGTCTGTCGGGAACACAATCCTCTCCATCGTGTTCTGTCTTTCCACCATTCCCCCTCTTCCACCTTCGTCCAGTTCTCTCCTCTTCTCGTCACACATTCCTTCACTCCCTTCACCCATCTATCTCTTGGTCTTCCTCTGGGCCTCTTCCCCTCCAGTTGCAGATCGAACATCCTCTTTGGAATTCTTCCCTCATCCATTCTCTTCATGTGTCCATACCACTGCAGTCTTGATTTTTCTATCCTGTCCTGTACTGGTTCCTCCTTTAGTCTTTCCCTCACATACACATTTCGCAATCTGTCTCATCTTGTTACACTCAACCTGCTCCTCTGGAACTTCATTTCACTAGCCTGTATTCTACTTTTGTCGCTTTTGTGCATTACCCATGTCTCACTTCCGTATGACAATATGGGGACAAAGTAGGTTCGGTATATAATTCCCTTGGATTTCTGTGGCACCTCCTTGCTCCAAATAAGCCCCCTAATGCATTTGTAGAACTGCCCTGCTTTTCTGCACCTTTCATTTATTTCCATTGCGTTTCCCCCCTTACTTTCAATCATGCTTCCCAGGTACTTGAAGTTCTCTACCACTTGTAGTTTTTCCCCTCCACAAGTTATATCCACCTTTGGCCTATTCTTCTTCCTTGTTGTGACAATTATTTCACTTTTCTTTGCAGAGAAATGCATTCCATATTGTGCTGCCGTTGCCTCCCATACATCTAACTGCTCTTGCACCTCCTTCTCGCAATTTCCCCATAACATCAGGTCATCGGCAAAAAGCACTGCTTTCATTTGATGATTTCCAATTGCATCTGATACTTGCTGTAGGATTTCATCCATAACAATAATAAACAATAAAGGCGAAAGTGCACTTCCCTGTCGCAGCCCATTTTCCAGCTTGAACCATGCAGTACGTTCCCTCCCCATTTTCACACTAATGAGGACTAATAATGACTCCATATCACATATGTTCATAAGTGCAGAAAAGCTAGGATAATTCTACATCAAGTATGCATCAGGAGGGTATGTAAGTAAAGAAAGAGGACATAAGCCAGAGGAGAAATTATTAAAGAGGGTCAGTCTATTGAATATTGTGACAACATGTAGGATAATGGGACTCCTATAACCCAAGTAAGCATAAAATATATTGAATAACGGATGTAGGCATGATGTATGATGGAAGCGTAGAAGTTGTTGCGTAAAGGAGGACTCTGGGATATGAAGTGAGGTATTAAAGAAGTGAGTATGAAGTGTGAAATAGATTTTAATTTTACCAGATAATATTTAATTATGGTGTCCATAAAGTTGTATACTGGGGCTATGAACTATGAAGCCTACTCAGAAAAGGGAAGGAGGGTGCACCCAGCATTTATTGGATGGAAATGGCAGATAGGCAGACCCAAGAGAGGCTGACCTATACTGTGCGGACAGGGGCACCAAGAAGGGGATTGACCTGTACCATATATTAAGAAGTTAAAAGGGGCATACCTACCAAAACTGAAGGAGGAAAAGCATTCATAGAGTCAACCCGTAGGTAAGGTATAGGTACGATGCCTAAAAGGAAAAGGGTAGTATCATGACAAAAAGTCACACATTTTGCAGAAATTATTCTGGTAAGTTTGAATTCTCTATTCTACTAGCAGTGTCAGGTTTAAGAGTGTCTGAAAGAACACTTTTATTTGCCCAGAGTACCTCCAGACTACGAGAAACTGTAGATAATGAAATGGATAGGTACTAAAGAAAGGAAAAGAAACCAGTACAGAATCGTAGTAGAGCAACCATAATTAAGGGTATGTGACACCTGGAGTTTACGATTGGAAACTGAGATGGAGTCCTAACGAATCCCAAATATTAGGACAACTTATCAGAGTACCATTAAATATTCGAGTTTGATGTCAACTTAGTGTAAGAGTAGAATGAAGGAAAAGTTAGTTAAAGTTTACTCTAAATATGCAACGTATACTGTTGGAATTGTATGTGATATAAGTTTACCTAATGATTTTATAAAATATCGCATGTTCGATTGGGGGGGGGGGGGGGGGTATGTAGTGCTTCCACCGTTTCAAACACCTGATATTTTAGATATGAGTAGGAGAAATGAATCAGATGACTATGCAGAGTTTATTTGTATGTGCAGGTCAAAAAGAACAGTCACAACGAAAAAGATGGACACGGTGGCCGAACGGCTGTAGACAAGTACTTGCTGTACTGTCCACAGCGTTTCGTGTATGGGCAAAGAAGAACAAGAAAAGTTTATGTAAATTCTGTGCTCTTTAATGTCTGTGATGATTGTAAAAAGACTAGTGGACAGTTGAAAGTAGTTTTCCTAAGGACCTTCATGAATTGGACTCATTTTGAGACTAGAGATGCTCAAATTACTCTATGTCTTCGTTATGATCGAAGTGAGACACATGTAAGCTATTTTGAAGAAGTGTAAATGATTCTAATGTTCGAAGAATGAGTTAGCTTGCCGAATACATTGTTTATAAACGTTGAAAATATATTGTGATTGAACTGAAAAATATTCTACAAGTATATAAATTATTTCAACAATAGAAAAGTAGTTAGTAAATTCCTTTAACCAGCACCATATCTTCGGAGAAGAAGCTTTCAGGAGATCGATGTAGCCGATTAACCAGAGAAGAGGATCGGTTACACACAATGGGCAAATTAACTGAATTGAGAGACGTATGAGTCTTGCGCCCCAGCACCATACTGTCTCTTGATGTCATCCAGAGAACATTAGATCATGTGGTGCCACTGCCATAGCCTCTTCCTGCTGCTCCCAGGGCACGATTAAAGCTGGCATGAGGAGGTGGCGCAGTGGCCAGTGTCTAACATGGAGCGTGTGGGACACTCAGAGGCTAGATTTTTATCATTAATCACTATCACTGCATCATAGATAACATTTTGCTTGCTGTATTTTGTCCATAACAAATTTAGAATTTCAGTGAGTATATTCAAATCAACATCTTCAAAAACTTTTTTTAAATCTACAGATACTGTGAATGTTGGTTTTTCTTTCTCCAACCTATCTACTAAGGTCAACTGTAGGATCAGTACTGCCTCATGTGTTCCTACATTTCTTCTGAACTTAGACTGATCCTCCTACAGATTTTCTATCAGTGGTTCAAGTCTCTTGTAAATAATACATGTTAATAATTTGCAACCATGACTTATACAAATAATAGTTTAGTAATATTTATAAGCAGCGTATGCTTTCTTTGGTATTAGGATTTTTACATTTTTCTTGATGTGTGAGTGCTTTTTGGCTATCTCATATATCATGCATAGCAGAAAAAGTATTTGTTTGGAGCATGGTGTTATGTGGATGTGAAGCCTGGACAAGAAACAATATAAACAAGAAAAGTGTAAAAGTTTTTGAAATGAGGTGTTAGAGAGGAATGCTGAAGACTAGGTAGGTACATTATATAACCAATTAGTGGAACACTACTACTCCAGACTGATGCTAGAGGTGGACCAAGTTATTCCATTAACTTGGTATGGAATACGATGTGTATTTCATCAGATCCTGTGCTGAGTGACTTTGTGTTATATCCCCAGTCTACTACATATCACACAGCCATTATACAGTTTTTTTCTCTGGAGATCAGATGAAAACAGTCCATATCAACATACACATGCTGAGCTAGTTTCAACCAAGCCTCCAGCAGCCACCACAGTGCCACAGTTGATCACAGGCTCAAGGACTTCATCTCTGTGAGAACATTCCAGTACTATTGTCAATGTCTGACTTTTCAGCCTTCACCAAGGAGTGTGATTCATGTCCAAAGAAACTGTGTTCTTGAGTTCAGTTCATTAGACTTGTTCCTTGCTACCTGGGTGGCTGTGCTTGAACAAAAACAGCGCATCTGTAGAAGACAAAATTTAGCATCTTACACGTCTCTTTTATCATCTTCTACACTGTTACTAGTATGACCAACTGGATTCTTAGTTATTACTCATTTTTATTATTTTGAAAAGGCATGAGCAGTGTTATCTGCAGAAAACATCAGCCTTTTTGATAAAATGTTAAAAGATGTAGTGAAGCTAATTTATAGTGCAAGTGACATATCTCTGTGACATATTCACGATGAAACGGAGTATGCGAAAAGATTCCCATCTGTTCTTATCGCACTCCTACTAATAATGAAGTATTTTTTTCTTAATTTTCATATAAATCTAGTTATTCACAATATATGTATGTAGTACACGCCCAAATATTACTCAGAACGTACACCATACAAACTTCATCATCCAGGTGTTAATTGTCAATATGTTAATCACAGTATATCTAAAAACAAAGAAGATGTGACTTACCAAACGAAAGCACTGGCAGGTTGATAGACACACAAACATACACACAAAATTCAAGCTTTTGCAACCAACGGCTGCTTCATTAGGAAAGAGGGAAGGAGAGGGAAAGACGAAAGGATGTGGGTTTTAAGGGAGAGGGTAAGGAGTCATTCCAATCCCGGGGGCGGAAAGACTTACCTTAGGGGGAAATGTCTGCTTGTGTCTGTGTCTGTGTCTGTGTGGATCGATATGTGTGTGTATGCGAGTGTATACCTGTCCTTTTTTCCCCCTAAGGTAAGTCTTTCCACTCCCGGGATTGGAATGACTCCTTACCCTCTCCCTTAAAACCCACATCCTTTCGTCTTTCCCTCTCCTTCCCTCTTTCCTGATGAAGCAGTCGTTGGTTGCGAAAGCTAGAATTTTGTGGGTATGTTTGTGTTTGTTTGTGAATCTATCAACCTGCCAGTGCTTTCGTTTGCTAAGTCACATCTTCTTTGTTTTTAGATATATTTTTCCCACGTGGAATGTTTCCCTCTATTATATTCATGTTAATCACAGTAGTATGTTTAAAGTCTCTAAAAGTCATGTTAATGAAGAATAACGAATAACCGAAAATGTTGCTGTAGCATGTTGTAGCAGATTTCAACTGACCTAACCCATAGTTTTGGAAATATTGACATACACCATTAGAAAGCTATAAATCAAGACTTTACTGTAATATGTTTTAATTTTTCAGAAAATAATTAACTTAACAGATAATTAACACTGAATTTTGAGTACACCCAAAATTAGTGTTGCCTATTGTGCCATTATAACCGTTTAATTCCCACACCTGACACTATACTTTTTTGTCCTAAACACATAATTAATCAATAAAACCACTAATTAAGAATTTGTATAATTTATAATTTCAGATATGGCAACAGTACTCAAAATAGGCAATTCCCAGCATAGGTACACAAAATAGTTCTGTAAACTTTTTAACTTTGTCAACTAACATCTCTGTGTAGGTATCCGCAATCATATAATAAAGTTGATGCCTAAAAGATGGTGTATGTAAATTGCAGGTGGACAGGGAATTGGATTACTGATATCAGTGATATCAGCTTTCCTTTCTCCTCCCCTTCACCTTCAATTTACATATAATGTAACGCAGCTGCGGATTCCGTGGTGTGCTTCTGGACATGTCCGAAAGAACAGACACCACGCATTCATATAAAAAGTATTAAGTTAACACGTCAATGGAGTGTTCATCTGAATCAAGTGCTGCAATGAAATGTAGAAAAGTCTTTCCATTATCTTAGTTGGAATATTTAACTTTCTCGCATCACTTCTCTTGTTAATTACATTGTTGTATGAAATAAATGTACAACTTCTTTGGTTGTTGCAAGCACAGACTGTGTTTACAATATTGTAGTCCACAACAGTTTTTGTTTTGTGCCACACTAAATTTTTATGGTCACTAATACTGATCATGTTCAACTGACTGTATTTTTATAAAAAGTGTAATATAAGATGAGTGTCATGATTAGTCTCTCCACTGAAACTGCCACTGGATGGGTGGCATCACTTTGTTTTAATTAATAAATGTGTGATCAAGTAACACTAAAAAACAATGATGTTGTATCCATTATTGCATAACATTGTTCAATAACCCAACAGTTTTAGGTGCAGAGACTACAAATTTATGTGCTACCAAGAAGAAAAAGATGTTGTTCAAACCATGTTAGTAACATTCCAAGAGACAATTGTACTGAGTTATTGAAGCCTAGAAATTTTATACAAGTTATTTCTGCATGTGCTGAGAATGACTCTCTAGTGGCAAAGGTTGATTTGTTGTCTGTACAAACCACAAAAACAGCATAAATTTTACAGATACAACAAAAATTACAAGCAATATATTGCTGCCACCTAAAGGTAATATGTTAGATAAAACTTTTAGGGTGTTGTCAGGTCGTTTTTAAGATGAGAACAAATGGAACTATTGGAAAGAAATATAGTGCAAATTCTGTAATGCTTTACAAATGCTTAAACATTGCTGTAACATTGAAACGGTATGATCTGCGTAGTATTAAAATATGTATAGTTTGTTAATGTATAGTAGACTGTTCTGGGAGATGCAGGCTTGAACATAAACATTTAAGCATCAAATACAAGCAACAAGGCTATGGACAACAGAGAATCACATCATCACATTTTCAAAGAATTTATAGCACCAGATCGCCATCACTGCTATGTGTGTTGTGAGTTGTTGTTGCGGCTGTGAGATTTAATTATGCACCAGCCAGCAACACTGCATGCAGCACCTGCAGTGACAGTTTATTCTTTGACTTTTTGCGTTACATACTTCTTGCACTGTAATGTGTACATAGAGACAGAGCCGGCCGGGGTGGCCGAGTGGTTCTAGGCTCTACAGTCTGGAACGGCGCAACCACTACGGTCGCAGGTTCGAATCCTGCCTCGGGCATGGATGTGTGTGATGTCCTTAGGTTAGTTAGGTTTAAGTAGTTCTAAGTTCTAGGAGAATGATGACCTTAGAAGTTAAGTCCCATAGTGCTCAAAGCCATTTGAACCATAGAGACAGAGTTTCCTCATTACAAGCAAATGCTTAACATTCAGAGATGATTTTACTTTCACATATAACATCTACTATTCTGTTCATTGCTTAGAGCTGTTATGTATTTGAGTGCATTTATTCCAATAAATAAAGTCTCTACATTTCACAAATCACAAGAGTGATATTTCACGCACAACCACTAGGCTTAAAAATTACACACTACTCAAAGGTTGGACAGCCCTAATTCTAGCTACATAAGACAAGTGGTGATCCTGCCATGATTTACACTGACGAGAGCTAAGCTGCAAACATAATTTGAAAAAATTTCACAAGGTGCAAGATGAACTAGAGGTATCAAGATCAGCTGTACACTTACCTCCATTATGGCCATATAATCCTGTACTGTGGTTCGCACGAGTTTTTACTACCTTGGCATCACAGCTGATGCAATAAAGTTTGCCCTAGCAGTGAGCTATGTAGATCACTGCTTTGCCACAGAAGTACAAGATGTCATAACTGTGCCACTGGCAACAAATTCTTACAAGAAGCTCAAGATAGAATTAATTCAAAGAATTAGTACCTAACAAGTGTGAAGCATGACACCCATGTCGAGATTATCATGCATTTAATGCCAGAAGAACTGTCCAGACTGCTACCCAGCATCATTGTTGCAGTATTACAATTACACCTTGCATGGTGCAACCATACTCAGTGTACTTGATGGTACCAAAGCCTATACTCAGAACCCACTAGTAGAGGAAGACACACCAATACTAGCGATTATCACTCCAACTGGATTATTTGAGAGTATTTACATAACCTTTGGCTAACAGAATGCTGCTCAGATGTGGCAACAGTTCATTGATTCAGTTCTGCAATGCCTGCCCTCTTGTTTGGCATACCTCAATTATAATCTTATCTTTTCGGACACTGAGGAACAACACTAAAAACATTATATTGAAGTATTCAAGCACTTAAAGTAGTATGGTGCAGTCTTGGATACAGCTCAATATGTGTTCAGGCAAAAAGGTTACTTTCCTTGGCCAACAGATATCTTCTGCAAGCTCCCTACCATTATCGGAAACAGTTGAAGACATCATGCAGATACCAAAGCTGAACACTGATAAAGAATTACAATGGCTCCTAGGAGTGTTGGGTTTCTATTGCCACCAACTACCATGCTCGGCAGGACTATAGAAACCAACTGCAGTATTTGCTGGCCCAAAGGTTAGAGGCAATACCCCAGTTCAGTGGACTGATGCTACTTTAAATGGTCATCGCCGAAAGGTGATTGCCTTAGAGCCTCTCCCCACTATTCACCTTAATGAGCTGTTAAAAAGAATCTTTATCACATAATGATGTGTCTTCTTGTGGCATGAAATAGGTCGTGAATTTTAATAAAAAGTATTCTACAGTCAGTGCAGATAATTTCTTTCAAAATGTGGAAGTTTGGCTGTGGTTGCCTACAATTTAAAATAACATGCCTTCCTGCAAGTTGCATTTTGTAGCAAGCCTTCAACAGCCTACACAACTTATGTCACCCTGGGGTCCGTCCAACATTTCACCTGGTGTCGAAGCATTTTGTCTGGCCTGATTAGTTAAGATAAATAAGCAGTGCATACCGTCCTCAAGTTGATAAAATCTCAAATAATTCCAGCCCTGTTAAGAAGACAATCTTAGAATAAGACTTTGAAACCCATCTAACAAACTTTCAAATGCTGTCCTTTATGTGGAGCCAATGGTCTCTTTAACTCAACATGATTGCTAAAACTTCATTCCACTGGTGGGCAAACAAAAATAGTGTATGCATGTGTCTGTGGCACATTGTTTTATGGGCTAGTTGCACACATATTATTATGGCCACAGCAAAGGGGCTTGGAATAGGACTGGTCCTGAAGACCCCCTTGGCCAGCCTTTATCTGCCTCATGGTGCATTGTATCCAACTTTATAGCAATAAAGCTAATATCTCACAAAAGTTCTCTAAATGGGAGTCAATAAGTTTGGTCTGCTCATAACTGATCTATGACTGAAGAATTTTTAAATATTTTTGGAGACTGTGCTGCAGGTCTTCAAGATCAATGAGACAAGCTTTAAATTGAATGTGGGCCCCACAAATCTCACTACTTGTTTAAAATCACGAGCAGTGTTTCTCATGTTCAGTTCAGGAGAGAGGGAGAGAGGGAGATAGAGAGAGAGAGAGAGAGAGAGAGAGAGAGAGAGAAATGTGAATCACTAACAATTAACACTGGAAAAGACTTCTTACTGTTGACATTATACAGAGTTCGCCTAAATGATTCATTGGGTTTCAAAGCATTGTTTACTGACAAGTAGGCCTACCTGATGTATAAAGGTGGTTGATGCATGAAAAGATAGGTACACTCACCAAGTTTAAAAAGCCTGCCTTATGGGTTGAATGCACACTAAATGGCAGGCCTGTGACTGCACTCTACAAGATGGTGACGGTGTAGGAGAAGAATTTTTGTGTGTTAAAACATGCAAACTGTTTGTCAGTTATCAGCATTCAGCGTGCATTTGAATACAAATACAGGAAAGTTGTAGCTGGTCAGCAGAGCATTATGTTAACACAGTTTCGTGACTCTGGTGGTCTGTGTAAGGGAAAAAGCATGGAGTGATTGCGTGTCTCAGAGGAAATTGTGGAGTGCTTAAGACAGAACTTTGAGCACAGCTCACAAATATCGACTGTTCGTGCAAGCTGTGAGCTGAGCATAATGTTGTCACATCTGCATTTCAAATCTCCATTTTTGCGACTGTTACAGCACCTGACTCCAGAACGTAATGGCCATCAGGTTGCCAGATGTGAGATCTTACACCATGTGATTTCTATCTGTGCAGTAATGTAAAGGATAAAGTTTATGTGCCCTGAATAATGCCAAAAACGCTGCAAGAACAGCAGAAACGCATCGCTGCTGCTGTGACGAACAATGACAGAAACATACTAGTGAACATGTGGATGGTGTGCCAGGTGATCAAGGGCACACTCTTGAATATTTGTAGAATGTACCAAAAACTTGGTGAGTACATCCATCTTTTCAAGACTCACCTATCTTTGAAACCTGGTGCATCATTTACAATAACCATGTACTATTAATAGTTATGGTCAAGACTATCACACTTAGAAACACTACCTGGAGGAACACTGTTCAAAAATGGTTCAAATGGCTCTGAGCACTATGGGACTTAACATCTGAGGTCATCAGTTCCCTAGAACTTAGAACTACTTAAACCTAACTGACCTAAGGACATCACACACATCCATGCCCGAAGCAGGATTCGAACCTGCGACCACAGCAGTCGCGCAGTTCCAGACTGAAGTGCCTAGAAGCGCTCGGCCACCGCGGCCGGCAGGAACACTGTTCTCTTGTTTGAAGCGGTCAGGGAAGACATCATAAAATTTGTATATAAAATAATGTGTTGAGAGGGAAGGCTGTATAAAAATGGAAATACTTCTTTGGAAGACCTATTCATGGAAGATACTGAGGTATAATATCTTCCAGTAGTATCATAGGTCTTCTCCATGTTGGGAAAAAAAGAAATTAAGAAGCAATGACTGCGGAGGAAACTCTGATGTACAATCAATTTCAGAAGGATCATATTATTAAAGGTAGAATGACACCTCCCGGACCCAGACAGAATAGTGGTAGCCTCTCTGTATTCTTGTATTCTGCGATTCAAAGAGAGCAGCAGTTGTCCATTCACTGCAAGGCATTTCCTATGCAGCTGTTGAGAGAAACACTATGGGATCTACTTGGGCATACAGCACCTTTCCAGGTTTCAAGAGAGGGACTGGAACAGCTTCCTTCTATTTGTGGGGAACTGTCCTGTCAACCAGATAAAATAAAAAAGGGTGATGTGGATTTCTTTACTTCTTCTGATGAGGGACTGTAGCTTTCTATATAGTATCTTATCATCTCCTGGTAACGCATCACATTTTACGAATAATACAAAATGTAGTAGCTCACGCATTGAAAAGTGGCAGTTGTATGTTTCATCAACACCCCCCACCCCACTCCCCTCTCGGCAGCCTCTCAGTGGCTTTAGAAAACTCAAACCTGATTGGCTGTGGAAGTACGGAAGAATCTAAGCTATCGAAGTATGGAAGATGCTAAGTTACCTATGTGTAGCAATGAACCAAGAAATACCAGTAGCAGTAAACTCTGCGCGTTCCACCGAAACATCAATGGTCTCAGAAGCAAAATGGAGCTTCTAAATCTTGACATTAATGACGCTGAATCTGTAAACCGTGCACAAGTAATTTGTCTTACAGAACAACATGTGACAAGTGGAACTGAAATGCCTCAAATTGATGGATACTCATTAGCAGCTAGCTGTTGTAGAACTATACCGGAGAAAGGAGGTACTGCAAACTATGTTAAAACTAATGTAAAATATAAATCCTTTGACTTAAATACTTACAGTGCAGATTCTAACTCTGAAGCCTGTAGAATGGAAATTATTACAAATAATAAGTCAGTTATAATTTTGGCAGTTTACAAGGGCCCTGCACGAAAAATATATGTCTTTCTAAACCATATGGAACAACTTTTGAACCAAATATATTCAAAACAAAAGGATTTAATTATCATGGGTGATTTTGAATTAACTTCTTAACCACAAATAACAGCATAAGAGAACTAGAGCACCTGATGGAATCATTTAATCTAATTTCAATAAATAACTTTCCCACTGGAGTAACTAGAAATTGTAAGAGCCTAATTGACAATATATTCCTTGCCAGATAGAGAAGCAGCAGTATTATTGTAGTCAATTTCTCAATGGTCCGTCAGATCATGATGGTCAGCAGCTTACAGTAAATGATATCAAACTGTGTGATAAATCAAAATGCTCCTTTAAAACTGTCAGGATCGACTAGGGAATCAGAACTTCCTGTAAAACAAAAAAAAATTATATGAATCCCTAGGGCTATCTAATGATCCCAACAAAAAGGAGGATTATAGGTTGTACTGTACTATTTTCAAAAGGGTAATAAAAAAATCCAAAACTAGTACATACCATCTGAAATTGATAACTCAAATAACAAATCAAAACCATCTGGTAAGTTATAAAATGGGAGCGTGGTAAAAAAGTAGAGTACATGACAGACAAAGAATTAATTCAGGATGGAAATGTAAAAGCTGCTAATATCTTCAATATAAACATTTTTTAACAGCTGCTGAAAAAAATTGGCTGTGAAGGCTCAGTGAGTGATGCGATAGCGCTTCTGCATAAAGCTAACAATGCCACAGTTTGTCAGATGCAGATAACCCCCAAAACAATTAGTGAGATCAATAAGACAATCAGAGATATGAAGTCAAAAAACTCCTGTGGGGTTGATAATATTTCAACTAAGATACTTAAACACTGTCATGGGTATATAAATGCAGTCTTGTGTCCCATTTTAATGAATTCTTAAAACAAGGTATTGTTCCACTTAGATTAAAACAAGGTATTGTTCCACTTAGATTAAAATATGTCTGTGTGAAACCACTTTTCAAGAAAGGTGAAAAAACTGATGTAACAAACTACCGTCCAATATCCCTGCTAACAAGTTTTTCAAATGTACTTCAGAAATAGGTATTCAGGAGAATTGTTAATCACCTGAACAGTCATACCATTCTCAGTCAATGCGTGAACACCATTTTGAAAATGCAAATTTCGGGAAATTTTTTTAAATGCTGTGTATATGTAACAGTTCTAGATATTTTCATAGAGTTTTTTTTATTTGAAAGGTAGCTGCTTTATGTTTACAATGGTATCCTCCCTTTGGACGTATCTGTCAAAGTTCTTTTACTGTTGCCTTTTGAATTTTCTTTATAGTTTACAGAAAATAATTTTTTTCCTTAAAAAATGCAAATCCAGAAAACTTAGATTTTTTTCTGTTGATTAGTAACATGTAGTACTATATTCTCTGTAAAGGAGAGCTTTCACTCGTTACGTTGGACAGGTTTTATTTTTAAAAAATCATTTTTTTAACTTTCGAGGGTAACATAAGTGTTCACTGAAGTTGTTTCTTACTAATTTCTTTGTTACATTGTTTTCTTCTATTGTCTTTATTGCAGTTATTTCGTATCACTTTCTTTGTTGCAATTATTTCTTTTCACTTTCATTGTTGCCCATATTTCTTACACTTTGTTGTAGTTTCTTGTCAGTTTCTTTGTCGTGGTTGTTCATTGCAGGTTCTGTATTGTAGTTGTAGGGTGCTAATTTGTTTACTGAAGAGGCTTCTAAGAAATCTGAGACCATCCAGTGAGTTCTGTGTTTTCATGAGGAATTTGCCAGTTGACACAGTTGCAATGTGTTTAGTGAAAAGGACTGTTTGAAATGTCTTATGACTTCTGCACAACTTCAGTGCAGTAATGTGTTCATTGTATTATAGTAGTTGTATTACACATTTATCACCTTATAAATAAATTTAAAAAATAACTTTTTTATTTTAAATTCAGTGCATTAGTATTTGTAAAGTGACTCTTTCATATAGTGTTCATTAAAAAATGATGATCATTCCACTTGGGACCTGTGGAATGGTACATTAGCTTATTTGTTTTAGTTGTAAATATATTCCACTTGGGACCTGTGGAATGGTACATTAGCTTATTTGTTTTAGTTGTAAATATTTGTCATGTATTGTTATTTTTCTGACATGTTCTACAACCTGGAGGACCTCCTCCCTATGGATCAATTGGAATGAAAGTAAATCTAATCCAATCTAATCTAATGGGGCCACAGGAGAGTGAAGTGTGCTGACTATTTACATACGAGGTCTGTAAAAGGAGTCTTTGGAAGATCAGATCTGTATTATGGTCATCCTGTAGGAAGCAGCTCAAGTTCAAATAGTGCAGTCATTTTATCTGGAATATAACTGGGACTGTTGTCGCCAGAGTGCCAACAAAAAAGATACTATAGCTGTAACAATTGAAGGTCAAAAAGTTGTGAAAGTGAATAGGTACATGACTCACAGTATTAAAGAAACTTTTGTAATTTACAAGAGCAAATATGCAACTCCACATATTGGAAGATCAAAATTTTATGCACTACGACCTAAGTGCGTAGTTCCACACCCACCTACAGATGTCTGTTTATGTGTGTAATGCACGAATTTTGAACTTTGTGTGGAAAATTTGAAGAACTTACTGGAGCAAGTGTTATATGACACCTTGGTTGGGCATGTGAAGTCCGTAGTAGGCTATGCCATAAAGCGAGAGACTTGGTTGTTTCAAGAATGTGGCGACTGCACTGGAAAAGGAGGACTGCCTTTACAGACACTTGGCCTGGAAGACGTAGCAGATAACGCTGCAGAAATTACATATGCAACATGGGAGCAAAATAAAATGATTACAAAAACTGTTGCCTTTGACAGTTTCACTGATGAACTTAGTAAATGGTCAGTGAAAGCAGTAACACACCAGCATCTGAAGAAATTGCAATAACGACACATTGCAGAAGTGAAAGGGTGTGTTCAGGCTGAAGAATTACGTTTAGTGCTTAGCTATGATTTTGCTGAGAACTGGTCTGTAATTCTCCCACAAGAAGTACAAGGGTATCATTGAAGTAATGACAAGGTTTCAATTTTTACAGGAGTGACATATCTTCAAAACAAGACCACAAGTGTTGCAATTCCAGGACATGACTCAGCACATGCTTTGCCAGCAATGCGCAAAATTCTTCAACTGCAAACAGGGGCAGAGAAGATCATCATTATTTCTGATGGTGCTCTTAGTCATTTTAAAAATCGTTACCAGCAGTTTGAATTGAGTAAGTCGCTTGTGCCAACTGACTGGGTATACAGTGCTACTGGTAACAGGAAGGGGCCTTGTGATGGTGTAGGAAGCCTGCTGAAGTGCAATGCTACGCAACATAATCTTTCCAGACCAAATACAGCTGCAATTCAGAATGCTGGGGATTTTACGAGTCGTGTAATCTTTAACACATCCACACCCCTCATTCTTTTGACCAAAGAGGAAAACGAAGAATTCTGTGAGCAGAAAAAAGAAGAATGATCCAAAAAAAAAACTGCTCCTGTGAAAGGAATTCAGAAGACACATTTTTGGACTCAAAGTGATGGGCGAACTCATATTGCTTGAAGAGCAAGAAAGAAGAAATTTCGTTCGTTCAGCCAACACCTCAGAAACAGCACGATAATATTCAGATTCCAGAATGAGATTTTCACTCTGCAACAGAGTGTGCGCTGATATGACCCAGTACCTCGTCTCCTACCTTCCAAACTTTACAGAAGCTCTCCTGCGAACCTTGCAGAACTAGCACTCCTGAAAGAAAGGATACTGCAGAGACATGGCTTAGCAACAGCCTGGGGGATGTTTCCAGAATGAGATTTTCACTTTGCAGCGGAGTGTGCGCTGATATGAAACTTCCTGGCAAATTAAAACCTGAGAAGGGGGATGTTTGTGGTGTGTGTGTATGACTTTGACTGGTGGATTGCAGAGATTGTAGACAACAGTTATGAGTTAAACGAAATTGTAGAGAACTTTATGCTACCACATGGACCAGCTGCTGGATATAGGTTTCCAGCTGAAGGATAGTGACAATACCATCTGTGCTCACTTCCCATTCACAATGTTTTGAAGATTGTAACTGCTCCAGTTCCTATTGGTTCAACAGGAAGGCATCACTGTATATCAAAGGAAGATACTGAAGCAGTGGAACATATTTTTAGTTCACTGACTGGCTAATTTCAGTACAAAACAGAATGCACAGAAGTTGTATAAATTGAAACCCTCAAGTCTTTATGTGATAATACAACAGGTTTTATGTATGGAAAAAATTTCTTTTGTTTATAAAACCTGTTCCACACAAAAGTGGAAGCTCTCCTTTTCAGGGAATGTAGAACTATATGGTACTAATCAACAGAAAAAAAAAAAATCAAAATTTTATGGATCGGCATTTTTGGAAAAATAAAAATCATTAAAAAAGTTCAGAATGCCATAGTAAACGAATATTGACAGATAAGTCTCAATGGAGGATTTCTTTGTTATCATAAAGCAGTTACCTTTCAAATAATAAAAACAACAACAAAATATCTAGAACTGTTCCAGAGATAGAGCATTTTAATTTTTTTTCCAAAATTCGCATCTTCAAAATTATATGCGCAGTTGCCTTTGGAGGGCTGTATCTCATAGCTGAAATTTTTTTTGGATAAAACAAAAAAATACATGTTCCTTACTTAGTCCTTCATTTTAACATATGCTAAATTCAATACCATCAGGGAGTATGAAGATATGATTTTTTCCTAGCCTGCCTGAACTGATATGGACTCTTTCTCACTGATCCACCAGGAAACAGGCTACTTTCATAGTCAAGCTGAAGACTGGAACAGATGCTTCTGTCACATGATAGAACGTGATAGTAATACAAGTCACTCAGACCAAGAGGTCTTTGTGCTATAGAAACTTGGCTGCAAAACATTCAGTTTGCCTTTCTGAGTGCCCATCAAAGTGGCCTTCTTTTGGGCACTGCTCCGTCTGCCAGGTTAATTTACATCAGGTGGCCACTCCTTAATGACTTCCCACTGAGCAGTGAATATAAGGACTGGAGAGTATACTGAGATATTGATTGCAGTGTGTGAATCTACTGGACTATTCAATAAATAAATTTGGTGACACTAACATGGTCATCCTCTGAAGACAGGGAGCCAATTAGCAGAGGTTTTTCCCTTTCTTTCCCCATATCATTCTGCTGAGGCAAGGAGTTTTTAGTGGAGGAGATCAAAAAGTATGAAGGACACCCCAATGCAATGTGGAACAGAACACAAAACGTCATGAGAGGCCGAGCTGCAAGTATTAATGAGGCAGGGAGTATTGTTCTGTTAGTAGAGAAGCAGTAACAGCAGAATGGGTCAGTCAGGAGAGCTCAATGACTTAGAACATGGACTAGTAACTGGATGTCATCTGGGTAACAAAAACATCAGGGACACTTCAACCATTCTAAAGCTGCCAAAGTGGCCTGTTGGTGATGTGATTGTGACATGGGAATGTGAAGGAAAAACCATAGCTAAATCTAGCCCAGTGTCAGGCCTCAAGAACTGCTGGACAGGGACCACTGAACATTGCCGAGGAGGGTGGAAAAAACTGCATGGAACCTGGAGTGGGAATCACTCAGAACTTCCAAGAATTACCAGCTGTTTAGCCAGCATAGTGGCCATGCATAGGGAGTCAAATTAATGGGAACATGGAAAAAAAACTGCATGGAACCTGCAGAAGGAATTACTCAGAACTTCCAAGAATTACCAGCAGTTTAGCTAGCAAAGTGGCTATGCATAGCGAGTTAAATTAATGGGATACAATGGCAAAGTGGCTCCTCATAAGCCACAGATTCTATAGTCATTGCTCAGCAATGCTTGAGAAGGTGTAAACAGTGATGCCACTGGACATTGAATTACCAGAAATAACTGATTTGGAGTGATGAATCACACTATACCCTGTGGCAATCTGATGGTAGATTTTGGGTTAAGCAAATGCCTGAGAAACATCACCTGCCATCTTGTGTAGTGCCAATAGTGGATTATGGAGGAGGTGGTATTATATGGGGATGGTTTGCTAAATATGGAAGGATATAAACACATTTTACAGCATTGTGTGCTGTGTACAGTAGAGAAACAGTCTGGAAACTATGATTGTGTGTATCAGCATACACCCTGTCATTAAGCAACATCTATGAAGCAATGATTTTTGGACAATAATATTCGTGGAATGGACTGACCTGCACAGATTCCTGCCTGTACCCAATGGAACACCTCTGGGATGAGTGGGAATGTCAACTTTACTCCACATCCCAGTGTCCAACATCACTACCTTCTCTGTTTTTGGCTGCCAGTCACCTAATTGAAAGTGTCCCCGGCAGATTTCAAGCCATTATAAAGGTGAATAGGGGACACAATCCACATTAATATCCACTAATAGGTGTTTGGGTACTTTTGATCAGGTAGAGTACATACCATCATCTGAATGGTAACCATCTGATCTGTTAAACAGGGCCAAGATAAAATGGTCAGATAATTTTGTTATCAGATCTACACAGTCTATAATTCCTGACCTCTTGCTTGGTTTTTGGGAATGTCAGTAAGAGAGCTTTACCAGAATCATTCTTTCTTTTCTCCTTTGCTGCCTGCCATGAGGATGCATTGTTCATCTCAACAATACATTCTGCTGCCATTATTAGGCCCTATTTCTGTTCCAGGTAAATCTGTTGATTTAGTCACTGGCTCAAGTTTGCAGCTACATTTACAGTCAAAGGTTGTAATGCCTTCATTGGCTGCCATGGAAGGGTATCAATGATATGATATTTGATACAAACAGAGTATGGGGTATGTGGAGTGTCACTATTTTGTTTATATTTTTCTGCCTCTATGAAGATCGTACATTCTCTGCTTCATCTCGATATTGATGTGTTCACACATTAGTAGAGCTGTAATGGAGTATTTACTTCTTTGGCAGCCAAATGGCATCCACCACCTGTTGCCTGCCCTTTGCATCCCCTGGTGGTGTGTCAAAAATTTTGAGAAACTACACGGTAGCTAAAACTGAACTTTCGCTATTTGAGCCAATAGACAGAGAATTAATTACTGTATGGGTATCCAACCTTATAGGGTCGTGACTTGCCATTACTGATACAGTGATGTAGGATTGAACACAAACATGAGTGTGCATTACAGCTGCAGACAGCCAACATGGGTCTGGACAAAGTAAGAGAATGTACGATCTTCATAGAGGCAGAAAAATATAAACAAAATAGTGACACTCCACATACCCCATACTCTGTCTGTAT
Organism: Schistocerca americana; assembly: GCF_021461395.2. Lineage (NCBI taxonomy): Eukaryota > Metazoa > Arthropoda > Insecta > Orthoptera > Acrididae > Schistocerca > Schistocerca americana. The sequence continues at coordinate 303,890,577 of NC_060120.1, read as the reverse complement.
CAAATATCATATCATTGATACCCTTCCATGGCAGCCAATGAAGGCATTACAACCTTTGACTGTAAATGTAGCTGCAAACTTGAGCCAGTGACTAAATCAACAGATTTACCTGGAACAGAAATAGGGCCTAATAATGGCAGCAGAATGTATTGTTGAGATGAACAATGCATCCTCATGGCAGGGTTTTACTCATAACATTTGTTGTACTGCTGCTCTTCGTGAGTATCGACACATTACAGGAATACAGAGAGGTCTCTTTCCTCAGCACGGTTGAAAAACATGATTCAGAAGTTCAAATTAACTGGTGATTTGAGAATTGCTCCTGGGAGAGGCCAACAGCCAGCTGCACCACAAACTTTTGAAAAAGTTACCATTGCCATGGCTGAGAATGCCGGATGCAATGTGTGACTATCAAGAAGTGCACGAGCTGTGTCACAAAAACTGAACATTCCATGCCCCACCATTTGAAAAGTGCAATGATGTCCATACAAACTTCAGAACATGTTATTCCTGCTCTATGGGGGAGAGGTACTTTGGACTCAGCTCTTTTGATGCATGATGAAACTCCACCTCACACTGCTTGTGAGGTCACTCAGTTGCTCCATAGCACATTTGGAGAAAACCAAATCATTGGCCAACTGATCCAAATTGCATGACTACTAAGATCACCAGATTTGAACTCGTGTGATTTCTGGCTGGTGGGTTACCTGAAGGATAGGGTTTATCAATGGACACTAATACATGTTGGATGCTGAAGATGGATATAATGTGGGAGGTTGTCAACATCCCACCTGAGATGTTTCAGGCAGCAGTAGAGCAATATCTAGTGCAGTTCCAGGCTGTCATGGGTGCAGATGGTTGTCACATTGAGCAATGTTTATAGCTCGGAACATAAACACGGTATGCAAATTACCAAAAGTTATCCTCTCATGTGAAAATTAAAACGTTCATTATTTATCATCTGCATGTCCTTGCAAATGTTTCCATAAAGTTTAATTGTCCTACTGTCCCTCATTCTTCATGGGGACCCTCTCAAGTAGCAGAAGTTCAATTACAACCACAACACTGAGTTGGTTATATATGGTGCAACTTTCAAGCTGATGAAACCTGCTGCAGTTTACTCAAGTAGTTAAGAAACATTAAATATCAGAATCGCAGCTGCAATTTTTCAAGTGCATACTTTAGTCTTTTCATATGAGTTCTGATTTCAGTCATACTTTAAATTTCAAATTCCTGTTGCAGTTTTTTTGTGTCTATGTGCATTACCTAAGTTAATATTTAGGGAACTGAGTAGTACTGAAGTTGGCGCATGTTCTTCCAGCAATTTGGAGTTCCACAGCTTTCTTACTTGTGCACATCTCTGCAGCTTATTAATTGATTTTAATGATCTGAGTTCCTCTAATGCTTTACTGATATATAACAACAATAGTTCATTGAAAGTTCCTTCCACTCTTTTAATAATAATAATAAGTACAATGTTTACCTTTCTATATGATCTGTTACTAGTACCATATACATTGTCTTTGAAGGCTCCTCTGGTGGACTAATTGCTTAAAGTCTCTTGTTTATTGCCAATGAAATGGTTCATTGCCAATGAAATAGTCCATGTATATTTATAGATGTGCTACAAGTAGCTAAGAAACTGACGCTCCATTCAGACAGAGCCCTGATTGCTTTGGTAAGTCTCATGCAACTGGGATAGGACAGGTGCACCACATACTGTCTGCTAAGGACTGTCTCTCCCAAACAGCCATACACCTCATCAGCATGTAACACATATTTAGGATGAGGGTGTTTTATAGAGGTTCGCACCACCATCGTAATACTACAGTTAAGTTAGAGTTACTGCTCCTTTTGACATACAATATTACACTGCCACATCTCATGGTGGCCCCTGAAGCATATACAAATTCTAGTTCAGTTCTCACCGACCCCCAGCTCATTAACACCAGGTAACCCATACCCAACTCAGCCTCAGCCAAAAGCTGAGTTCTCTGAGGTGAGGTGCAAACAATTTGCACAACCCAGTTCGGATGCGTGGCTTATCAAATGCCACACATGGTGAGTATTAACCTCTGTTGTTAATTCTGTCAATCTATCAACTGCTTATAACACTGTATGACATGAAGAGCTGCTTCTCAAATATCTTTTCAAGAAATTGGATAACATTCACTAACCACTTGTTAAACCTATTCCAGTGAGAAAAAGGAATGCAGGTGATAGATGATTTGTTCTCAACAACTGATCACTGTGAGCATCTGTCCTTGCACCAATTTCATTCAAATTTTACTAGGCAGATACTCCAGAGTTGCCACACCACAAATCTCACTATACAGTCAGCCTTGCAATTTTGTACTGCATTACAAACTTCAAGGAGAGTGAAAATTAATTTACAATATGCCTAAACAAATTGTATCTCTATTTGTCTATTTCACCATATGGTGTTTCAAACCCAGCTTCAATAAAACAGAAGTGTGTATTCCATATAGTAAACAGATTTTCAACTCAATCTGATAAGACCTAGTTTGGGACAATTGCAGCAATGAAATGCAATGAGGCACCAAAACACCTTGGTTCACTTTAGATTCAGTATAAACGCTTTGTACAAAATTGTACAACACTGGAAAGGAATAGGAGTAGCGAATTTACCTCAACAAAAACTTGCAAGTACCTTTGGGGAAGCAGATACACAAGTGCTTACATGAATTTATTAACTCTCAATTCTCTGCTAAAGAGCACCATTCACGAAATTTATGGTTGAAAAATGCTCATACTGGTCACACTTATGTGCACTTAAATGCTGCCATTTCATGCACTCATTTGGCTTCCAGTGTTATCAAATATTTTCCTAGCACACCTCTGGAAAAAATGATGCTTCTGAATGATTAGTGGAAAATTATGAAGAGCAAAGAAGATATTCTCTTTGAACAGATTCTACCAACGAAGCAACCAAAGCCTGAGCAAGCCATGTTATTGCTTTGAACGTAAGAATGCACACCAGAATGATGAGGAGCAAGATCAAAAAATCAACTTGTATGAAGCACAATTGTTGGGAAATTGAGGATCCAGATGTGCTGGTTCCAGGCTGGAGACATACTGTGCAACATCAACATGCACAATGGAGTGGCAAAGAAAATGACCTGTGTGACTGCAGTGCTATGCTGTGCAACCAAACACCCAAATCATGGTAGACTGCCTGTAAAATAACTCTGAATAGCTAGTATGGACTCCATGCAGATAATGATAAGGCAGTTTCCTGGAACATATCTTATAAACACCTCCTACTGATAATGAATGGCACACACAATTGTATACAAAATCATTCTGAACACAATTTTGTACTCTGTACAATTGACAGTTGAACACTTCTAATAGCAATGCATACAATAATAATTATTATTATAAAATTTTAGTTTGTTTTAAATATTTAGTTGTGTTTTCCATATTCAACATTACTTCCTTTTCTAAAACGTCCAATGATTAAGCTGTGCAGATAACAGATTTACTGTCTGCATGCACAGTAACTTTCTGATTTATAGTTTGCTGTAAGTTATTTACTTAAATTCCAAACAATACTATCCCATGTACAATACCTTTCAAGATATCATGCCTTACTGTTAGAAATTCAAATAACAATCGCAATTCAAACACGAGTAAAAAAAGTCAGCATAATATCAGACATGCTAGGATAATAGCTTTTGAAATTTGGTATCTTATAACCAAGAACATGAAAATTTCATGTAAATGATAAAACAAAATTGGCAGTTACAAAAAACATATTGCAAAACCGGCAGTTTTTATTATATGTAGCTAAATTTAACATTTTTCTCATTCTCGTGGAAAAATCTGAAGGTGGCAATTTACTAATATTGGTAAATGATAGTTTCACAGATGAGCCAAAATATTATGACCACTTGCTTAGCATTTTGGTCCACCTTTTGAATGCATACAGAAGCAATTTTGCATGGCATTGATTCAATAAGTCCTTGGCAAGTTTCCAGATGTATGTGTCATCAGATGTCTCTGCACAGGCATGCATTTTCTGTAAATTATGGGCCAGCAGTTTGTTGGGTCAGAGCTAGTGCCTGCTAGCATTCCAGATGTGTTCCCTCAGATACTGACCAGGTGAATTTTATCAACATGATTTCATTATTGTGCTCCTTAAAGCACTATAGCACACTTCTGGACAGATATCCTGCTGCAAGACACCACACCATCTGACAAGATACCAAACATGATGAGATGCAGGTGACCTGCAATAATGCTCATGTGGTCCACAACTGTCATGGTGCCTTTGATTACTATCACAGGTTCCACTGAAGCCTTACAAATGCCCGCACAGAAAAATATTATCCCCCTAACCTCTGTCCGTGAAACAATGCATGTTCCAAGCACTGACATAGTGTAGCAAGAAATGTGATCCACCCTTCTGGACAACACACTTCTATTCATCCATGGCCCAAGCTCAATGATTCCATGCTACTGCAATGATAATAGATTAAGCCATTGGGCCAATATGGAAACACAAATGGATATTCTGATCCAGAGCCCCATGTTCAACAATGAGCACTGAATGGTGTACTCTGAAACACACATGCCCGCACGAGACCATCTAACCTGATTTACCCAGTGGGCAAGCCTCTACCCTCCATGTTCTTGATAAGCTGCAGATGTAAAACATCTTTTCAGCTACTCATGGTTCACCATCCTTCAAACACTTTCCACAAATGCTCATAACAGCAGCATGCAAACAGCCAACCAGCTACACTGTTTCCAAGATTCTCATTCCCAGGCAGCAGGCCGTATCAATCTGCTCTTGTCCAAGTTGCTTATGCCAGTAGATTTCCTCATTTGTGACTAGTGTTGTTACTAGAATGATTTTCCATTTGTCTCTGCTCAACTTATATAATTTTCTCATCGAGTCATATGTCCACAACATTGTCAGGTGGCACTCAGTCTTGCAGTGTACAGTGGCCATAATGCTTTGGATCATCACTGTATTTAATACTGAAATTGGATCTTGTCTTCCCTATGTAGTCTAAGTTTCATGCATAGCTTTAAAGTGACAGTTTATTTTCCATGTAAAGAACGGATGCCCGAGATGTGATATCAACTAACTACATTCCACTAACAGCTGTATGTCAATGCCACTGTTATGATACAAGTCAGTAATCATCATGTTGTGAGGAGCCAAATGTTATGTCCTCGATTCCAACGATAAATAGGTGGAAGGTGGCCAAACAATCTGTCACCATAGGTATCAGGATAGGCAAGCAAAAGATTAGCAGACACAAGTGCACTTTAAATAAATATAATTTACTCAACTTATGAGAAAGAACTGCTACACTGTTGACAACTCATGGCAGATGCGGTTAACTATAAGCAGAGGCCTGGCATGAACATGCATCCAAATACACTGAATGTTTGCCAGGACAGCTAACTCTCAACACCTCAGTGTAATATTCAGTACCAACTAGCAACACGGAAAGAATCTCAACTAGAAGACTGGTGCCCACATGCCTGCTGCTTATAACACCATCCTGGCAGTCTCCACTGGTCAGCACTTGGGAGGTTGTTCATTGGTGGCAATGTTCGAAGCACTGCTTGCGGTGCCTGCAGAAATCTTTGAGGGTTTGTCTCTGGCAGCATTGACAGGCTAAAATACCACAGTACATTTCCCAACACTTCTGCATAACAAACATAGTGCATTTTGGAGAGATTTTTAATGCTGTGCGTCAATTAAAACTGAATATTTCTGTGGTAAGGGAGTATAAATACGAAAACCCTCATCTCTCAGAAGAGAACTTTAAATAGTTCTGAAAATGCTTGCATTTGAAAAACTTTCAATTGTGTTTGAGTGGAGGTTATTTTTTCTTTAATTGATTAGGTTTAGTAGTTTTAACTCAGCTTTTCTTATCAATAATTGAAATAAATGTGATATGTGGTGTCAATAAGCATACGTAACTGATTGTTATTTTTTTCATTTTCAATGTAACACTGAGAAATAAGCTCTCAAAATATAAGGGGAAAAAAACACCACATACACGCAAACTTTTGGCCACAGCCTATGTCTGAACAAGAAAGATACACACCACTCATTTACACAAGCAAGCACTCATCATGCACTCATGACCACCAACTCTGGCAGCTTGGGCCAGAATGCAACTTTCACATGGATTAGGAGCAGCAATCTGGAGAGAGCAGGGAAGGGGAAGTGGCAGCACTGTATGAGCTTGGGGAGAGAGGAGCAGTGCCTAGCGGGGTGTGTAGGGAATAGACTGCCAACAGGTGCAGCATCAGAGGTTGTGGGGAAAATAGCAAAAAAGGAAAGGGGCAGGGAAAGATTGGCAAGTGTATTGGCAGAGAGTCACAAACAAAGAGTGTGGGTTACAAGAATGGCGTAAAAGTAATAGGACAGTGGGGGCGGGGGGGGGGGGGGGGCGGGGGCTGTTGGGTGGAGGGTATGGGGACAGTATGTTACCGTAGGTTGAGGGTGGGATAATTACGGCAGTGGAGAAAGTGTTGTAAGGCTAAATCCAGTCTGCCCATTTCAGAAAAGCTGGTGGTAGAGGGCAGGATCCAGATGGCTCAGGTAGTGAAGCAGCCATTGAAATTAAGAATGTTATGTACAGCTGCGTGTTGTGCCACTGAGTGGTCTACTTTGCTCTTGGACACAATTTGGCAGTCCTAATGGACAGTTGATTGGTAGTCATAGTAATAAAAAAAGATGTGCAATGATCGCAGCAGAGCTGGCGTAATGACATGGCTGCTTTCACACGTGGCCCAGACCCTGATGGGGTAGGATAAACCTGTGACAGGACTGGAATAGGAAGTGCTGGGTGTATGTACTGAGCAGGTCTTGCAGCTGGGTCTTCCACAGGATATGGTCCTTGTGGAAAGGCATTGGGACTGGGAGTGGCATGGGGATGGACTAGGATGTTGGGAGGGTGAATGGGTGACAGAATAACACTTTAGGAGGGATGGGAAGGTTAATGGGTAGGATGCCCCTCACTTCTAGGCATGATGATAGTTACTCAAATCCCTGGCAAAAGATGTGGTTCTGGTAAGGGGTGAAGAAGAGGGCACTCCTTTATGGCTGGTTCTTTGGGGTGGAGGGATGATTGGAGGTGTGAGGGGGTTTTGCATGGGAGATCTGTTTGTGGACTAGATCTAGGGGATAGTGCCTGTCTATGATGGCCTTGGTGAGACCCTCCGCATACTGGGCAAGGGAGATTTTGTCATTGCAGATATGCCGTCTGTGCGTTGCCATCCTGTATGAGAGGAATTTTTTGATGTGAAAGGGATGACTGCTGTGAAAATGTACGAGGGTTAAATGAAAAGTAAGGCCTCCACCTTCGTTAATTGGGTTTGGTTGGGAATATTTTAATAAATCAAATGCAGAAATAATCCTTAGAATGTGATCTTTAATTACCAATATTCACTTTTTCACATAATCACCAGCCAATTGGACACATTTCTGCCAATGATGAACAAGTTTTCTGAAGCCATCACAGATGAAGTCCTCTTAACATCTTCATCAGAAGCATAATGATGTCCCTGAAGATTGTGTTACATTATCAGGAACAGATGGAAGTCAGACGGTGCTAAATCTGGACTGTATGGAGGATACTGTATGATGGTGAGCTTTCATTTCAGGAGTCAGCATCCGGGGTACACATCGTGCACAGATCTTCTGATAGCCAAGCAAAGAAATAATGTGACCCACACATTCTTGTGAAATGCCGACTGTGCTTGACTTTCTCTCTAAGTGATACGACGATCGTCCTGAATCAGTCTGTCAACATTTTGCTTGTGAAACTTGGTGGTTGCTGTCACAGGACGTCCAACTCTCTGTTTGTCATGCAGGTCAGATATTCCCGCTTCAACATCTTTAAACTTACTCGCCCAACAACTTACAGTACTCATGTCAACACTATCATCATAAACTGCTTTCATTCTCTGGAGAATCTCTTTTGGGGTGACAAGAATTCAATGACTGCACATTGCTTAAATCACAGTGACTGACCGTCTGCGCAGGGTTCCATACTTTACACTGTAACAAAACAAACGTTTAATGCTAAGGCTTCCTGCCAACTGGAGCTGTAGAGGGGAGGCTATGGATCAAGCCAGTACCTGCCACATACCAATGCTGCCAACTGTTGAACAGTTATGAAGGTGGAGCCATTACTTTTCAGTCAACCCTCGTTAAGTGCTGTTGGTCGTAGGCAGGGGTTTAATGTGGGCAAAGGTGTGGATTGAGCCATAGGAGAGGAACTGGTCAACGTTTACAAAGATGGCACATGGGGTTGAGGAGGGCCAGGCAAAGCGAATGGGAGAGATGGCGTTGAGGTTGTGAAAGAATGAAGATACGGTGTCCTGGCCCTGAGTTCAGATCATGAAGATATCATCAATGAACATGAACCAGACTAGGAGTTGGCATTTTTGGAGGGTAGAGGGGTCTCCTTTGGATGGCCCATAAACAGGTTGCCATAGGAGGGTGCCTTGCAGATGCCCATGGCTGTGCTGCGGATATCTTTGTATACCTTCCCGTCAAAGAAGAAGTAGTTGTAGGTTAGGACAATGTTAGTAAGGTGTATGAGGAAGAGACAGTGGGTTTGGTGTCTCGAGATGGTTGTAAAAGGTATTGCTCAATAGCAGTAAGACCATGGCCATAAGGGATATTGGTGTATAGGGATATGGCTTCAACAGTGACAAGTAGGTATCCGGGAGGTACAGGGATGGGGACGGTGGAGAGCTGGTGAGGGAAATGGTTGGTATCTTTACTGTGGGTGGCTAGATTATGAGCAAATGGCTGGAGATGTTAGTCAATGACAGCCGAAATTCTTTCAATGGGGGCACAATATTCAGCAACGATAGTGTGTCCAGGATTGTTGGATTTTTACATTTTTGGAGCATGTAGAAGGTGGGTGTACAGAGTGTCACCAAGAAACCCCTCCTGTACAGCCTGACCACCTGCAGACAGCATATCGGCAGTGACAAGTACTCCCTAGCCCAGTATGCTAAAGGAATCGACAAGGATTTCATAGACAGGCACTACCCCCAGATCTAGTCAGCAAACAGATATCCCATGCCATTTCCCCTCACACCCCCCTTTCCTCCCTCCACCCCCAAGAACTAGCCACAAAGGAGTGCCCCCTTTGTCACCCAGTACTACCCCGGACAGGAACAACTGAGCTACATCCTTTGCCAGGACTTCAGTCACTTATCATCGTGCCCTCAAATGAGGGACATCCTACCCGAGACCATTCCCACATCTTCTAAAGTGTTATTCTGTTGCTCACCCAATGTCCATAACATCCTAGGCCCTGAATGGACCACTCCCACTCCAAATCACAATCACCTGCCACAAGGACCATATCCCTGTGGAAGACCCAGGTGCAATACGTGCCCAATCCACTCACCCAGCACTTCCTATTCCAATCCTGTCACAGCTTCCTCCCACCCCACAAGGGTCCGAGCCACCTGTGAAAGCAGCCATGTCATACACCAGCTCTGCTACTATCATTGCACAGATTTTTATATTTGTATGACTACCAAGTAGCTGTCCACTACGATGAACAGCCACTGCCAAACTATGGCCAAGAGCAAAGTAGACAACCTCATGGCACAACATGTTGCTGAAGATAACAGGCTTAATTTCAATGGGGGCTTCACTACCTGAGCCATCTGGATTCTCCCCTCCGCCACCAGCTTTCTGAACTGCGCAGACGGGAGTTAGCCTTACAACACATCTTCCATTGCCGAATTATCCCGCCCTCAACCTACGGTGACATACTGTCCCCACATCCTCCACCCAACAGTTTCCACCCTCTCTGTTCTATGACCTCCTCACCATTCTCGTCTCCCAGCCTCTTTGTTTGCCGCCTTCTGCCAACGCGCTCAACTATGTTTCCCCGCTTCTTTCCTTTTTTTGCTCCCTTTTTTCCATCGCCCTGCCCCATAACCTCCTGACACTGTGCCTGTTGGCAGTCTAGTCCCTGCACACTCCACCAGACAGTACTCCTTTCTCCTCCTTGCTATCCCTTCCCCTGCCCCGCCCCATCCAGACTGCTACTTCCATTCCATGTGAAAGTTGTATTCTGGACTGATCTGCTGGAGTTGGTGCATGATGTGAATGGTAAGTGTTTCTGTTTCTCGGTCTGACAAAGGCTGTGCCCAAAATCTTATGTGTAAGTGCCTTTTAATTGTACCTGTCTGCAACTTAACATCTCACCTGTACAGTAAGTAGCAATTTCTTCCTATCCCTACTTATAATTAATAAGTAACTGAATACACATTTTTTTTTTTTTTTCAAAATGAGGCATGAAAATCAGTAATACAAAGATTAAAATAATGGTCGTTATCAAGAATCCAAACATGCCACTAACAGTCATCATTAATAGGGGAAAAAAAAAAGAATTATCCGTATCCAACATCTAGTGAATTATGAATTACCTCAATTTAAAAAATTAAATATCAAGTATATTGGACCAATTATCTCCCAAATATAGAGAAATTACTCATAACCAACACATCGAGAAATATATTACGTTATGAGCAGTACGCAAATAATTGGCAGTTTTCAAGTTTTTATTTACTTACTTATTTATTCCCTACAGGTGCTTACATTTGATCAGGTGACCTCCAAACTCACTTGTTCATATGTTGTACCTTTTTTTGCTCCTCCCAATGTCTTACTTGGAAGTCAAAATATAAGAGTGATCAGTTTTATGAAGGTGTACACAGTCTATTACGTTCTTCTCAATGAACAAAAAAATCTATAGTCTACAACACAAACAGGAGAAGTCACAACTCTTGATTATCTACATGCCACATGTAAGGTTGCACACTGTGTTTTCGTCTCTACAACCACTGTCGGTAATATTCAAAATCTTAGCAAGCAACACTAACATATTCAATGTCATCATTCCACTCCATTTCTGAGTAGAAAGTGTCTGACAAATAACTGGAAAGTGTCTGACAGATTGTAAGTGTGGTGTATTTCTAAGACCACATACATTATTTTAATGAAACTTCGTAGTTTTTTGTGACAAATCTGTTAGCACTCTGCAATAGCTTTATAACAGTGGTTTTCAACCCTGCTGGCTGCAACTGCATTTAAAACAGAATTTTTTATGGTGCCCTAATGTATAATCTGATACAAAGGAAATGAACAACTGATGTATATATGTTATAACTTCAAGTTGAACAAATATATTTCAAGGAAGACGCAATACATGAAAGTCACAGATCAAGTAAACAGAGTAAGAAGTGTGTGCACTTTAACAGTCAAATCATAACTGAGTCTGAGTCTAGCAGCCGCTGGCTGGCTGGCCGCTTAGGTGGCGCTGCTGCTGCATGGCTGGCAGACAGCGCCGAATGTAGAGGACGCATGTAACTGCACGGCGGCACTTTGAAAGATCGGCTAGTCACAACACTTTCCCCCCTACGAAATTGCACAGATCTTGATGGAGGTGGCCTGTAGATTGCTAACGTCCTTAGGTGTTGTTTGACTGGCCGTAAAGTCTCGAGGAGGAGGCTTCCCATACGGACGGAAGTGTCCCCGATGGTAACGGGTCGAGATGACAGGAGACGTGGGGGTCGAATCTGCTGGGGCCCCGTGCACCAATCTGCCCATTGCAGAAAGTCTGGTGGTTATAACAGGAGACATGGGCGACGTGTCCGCATCCGTAGGAGAAGGAGGCGAGTAGAGTTGCTCCGACAGATGATGGTCATCTGGTTCCTGCAGGGGCACGTCTCCTGGTGGTGTCAGTTCTTGTGCTGGCACCGATATGATGGTGAGAGGACTGCGTTGTGAGTAATGAGAGATTCCAGTATACCGAGCATCAGGTAGAGCCGAAGGTGGTGTAGCGGCATCCGGAACAGGCACTGCCGGCACACAAGGCCGAAGCTGGTCCGAATGACGCACTGTAACACCCGTGTCCATCTGGATTTCATACAGGCGTTGGCCACGGTGTCGTAAGATATGGCCAGGAGTCCATTTTGGTCACCTGCCATATCCCCGTACCTGCACAAGGTCGTCAGCGGTGAACCGGCCAAGCGAAGGCACCCGCGGCCATGAGGTGGAAGCCCGCAGAAGATGAAGTAGCGTGCGGGGCTGTTGGCCATGTAAGAGCTCAGCCGGGCTGTGATCGCCCATGGGGGTGAAACGGTAAGAAGCGAGAAATTGGAGAAGCGCATCATCAGCAGCAGAAGAAGTCAGGAGTTTCCTCATTTGAGCCTTAAATGTGTGGACCAGTCGTTCAGCCTCACCGTTTGACTGTGGATGGAACAGAGGGCCTGTGACATGCATGACGCCGTGACGGGCACAAAAATCTGCAAAATTGGAAGAGGCAGATAGCGGACCATTATCAGTAACAAGAATAGAGGGAAGGCCTTCCAAAGAGAAAATGCGAGCTAGAGCATTTGGTGGTTGCCGCGGTGGTAGGCGACGTGCAACAGACAATGAAAGGAAAGGTAGAGTAGGCATCAATAATAAGAAGCCAATAAGTACCTAAAAAAGGTCCCGCGAAGTCAGCATGAATACGCTCCCACAGCTTCTCAGGCGAAGGCCACGGTGACAAAGATGACTTTGGCAGGCAGCGACCATGTGTGCGATTTCAGAGTCAATGCCGGGCCAGTACACATGACGGCGCGCCAGAGATTTTGTGCGAGAGACACTCCAGTGCCCTTGGTGAAGGAGGCGCAAGACCGAAGCACGCAAAAACGCAGGTACCACAACACGCAGCGAAGCATTTTCGGTGGAAAGGAGGATAACACCATCTCTAGCCGTGAGGCGGTAGCACAAAGCGTAGTAGTTCCGCAACAGATCAGAAGTCTTAGCGGATGGACGATCTGGCCAACCCTTCTGAATACAGCATAAAACCCAGGAGAGGGTAGGGTCAAAACCCGTAGCAGCCACCAGCCGGTCCCCGGTGATGGGGAACCCATCCATAGCCCGCTGCTCGACAACATCCAGGTGGAAACACAAGAGTTCGTCCCTATCGAATGCCAGATCAGGACCGATGGGAAGGCGAGACAGTGCATCAGCATTCGCATGTTGAGCCATCGGCCGGAAATGAATCTCATAATTGAAACAAGACAAGTAAAGAGCCCAATGCTGGAGGCAGTGTGCAGCCTTGTCGGGAAGTGACGTTGGTGAAGGAAACAAGTAGTTTGTGATCTGTAAAAAGATGAAATTTGGATCCATAGAGAAAAACATCAAACTTATGAAGAGCACAAATAATAGCCAGAGCTCCTTTTTCAATTTGAGAATACTTTTGTTGGGCATCCGTGAGCGTTTTGGAGGCATAAGCAATGGGTTGTTCAGAACCATCAGAAAAATGGTGCGCAAGGACTGCACCAACCCCGTATTGAGAGGCGTCCGTGGCAAGAACAAGATGTTGGCCAGGTCGATAAGTAGCCAGGCACGGGGCCTGTTTCAGTATAGTCTTCAATTTCTGGGAAACCGCATCGCATGAAGCAGACCAGTGAAAAGGCATGTTTTTACGCAACAGGTGATGCAACGGCTGAGCCACCGAAGCAGCAGATGGTGAAAACTTGTGATAGTATGCTATTTTTCCTAAAAGGCCCGCAGTTCCTTAACAGATGTAGGGCGAGGAAGGGCATCGATCGCAGCGACAGTTTGCTGAAGCGGATGAATACCATCCCGAGAGAGTTGAAACCCCAAGTACATGATAGATGCTTGAAAAAATTTTGATTTCTGAAGATTACACTTAAGACTGGTAGTCTGTAAGACATGAAGAAGTGTGTGGAGATTTTGAAGATGTTCGTCAGTGGTGGACACAGTGACAACAATGTCGTCCTGGTAATTTATACAGCCAGGGACAGTGAGCAATAATTATTCCAAGAATCGCTGAAAGAGAGCAGGGGCACTGGCAACCCCGAATGGCAATCGATGGTATTGATAGAGGACGAAAGGCGTGTTAAGGACCAGAAACTGCCAGGAAGCAGTGTCGAGAGGAAGTTCATGATAAGCTTCTGACAGGTCAAGTTTAGAAAAATACTGGCCTCCAGCAAGTTTAGTGAACAATTCTTCAGGTCGAGACATAGGGTAAGTGTCGATAAGGCATTGAGCATTTACAGTGGCTTAGAAATCACCACAGAGACGAATATCACCATTTGGCTTAGCAACGGCGACAGCAGAGGACCACTCACTGGAAGTGGCAGGAAGCAAGACCCCTGAAGCAGTGAGACGATCCAGCTCCCATTTGACCTGATCACGAAGGGCCACAGGATTGGGCCGAGCCTGACAAAATTTAGGCCAAGCAGTGTGTTTGAGCGTGATATGAGCTTCAAAGTCATTTGCACGGCCCAACCCAGGAGAAAAAAGGGATGAAAAGGTCGTCAACAAGGAATCCAATTGCGCATAAGGAATAGCATCAAAGACGAATTTGACAGTCATCTATGGAGAACCCAAAAACGCAAAAGGCATCGAAACCAAAAAGATTCTCCGCGCCACAAATATGGGAACAGTGCGAACGACAGATTTGTCAGATACCTCAGCATCAAATTGTCCCAAGAGAGAAATCTTCTGTTTATTGTAAGTTCGTAATTGCCCAGTGACAGGTGACAGGATTGGAGAACCCAACTGAAGATACGTCTCAGAATCGATGATAGTGGCAGCAGAACCAGTATCCACCTGCATGCGAACATCTCGACCAAGTATTTGGACAGTGAGGAATAACTTCCCTGAAAGGGAAGAAGTACAATTGACAGACAACACAGAATCAGAATCAGCGTCATGTTCATGAACATCATGTATACAGTCAGATTTGCAAATGGATGACACACGACCCTTTATTTAGCATTTGTGACACACAGCCCAACGTTGTGGACAATCTTCTCGTGAATGTTTCATAAAACACTGCGGACATGAAGGAAGTTGCCGTGGGTTTTGCTGCAGTTTCTTAGAGGTTTGTTTACGGTTAGGCCGAGGCTGCGCTTGGGAGCATACTGCAGCCACGTTGGCCAGCGGGGACACGCCACACACTTTGTCAACATCGCACAAAGCTTGTATTTCCCCGACGTCGCCCCATGCCTCTAGTTGCGCTCCAGTGGAGCGAGAAATTTCAAAAGACTGAGCGATGGATAGGACTTCATCTAGAGTCGGATTTGCCAACTGAAGGGCATGTTGCCTAACTTCTTTGTCGGGCGCTGATCGGATAATAGCATCCCGTACCATGGAATCAGCGTAGGATTCTTTGTGAACTTCAGTAACAAATTGACACTTTCTACTGAGGCCGTGAAGTTCAGCAGCCCAAGCGCGATAGGACTGATTCAGTTGTTTTTGACAATGATAAAAGGCAACACAAGAGGCTACCACATGCGTTTGCTTTTGAAAATAGACAGACAGAAGTGAGCACATTTCAGCAAAGGACAAAGACGCAGGATCTTTCAAAGGAGCCAATTGCGACAACAACCGATACATTTGAGGTGAAATCCATGAAACGAACAGAGACTTACATGTTTGTTCGTCCGCGACATGAAATGCCAAGAAGTGCTGTCGAAGATGTTTTTCGTAATCAGACCAGTCTTCCGCCATCTCGTCATGAGGAGGAAAAGGAGGTACAGCCAACGACGAGAAACGCCCCGCATTTGATGCCGCAACGAAATCACGAATCACATTTGTGAGAAGCGTTTGCTGTTCTATGAGACCCCGCAATAGTTGCTCTAAAGTAGCCATGGAAACATGTGGGTCAACGATGGAAAAGAAAAATCACTACCTCATCGTCAATTGTTATAACTTCAAGTTGAACAAATATATTTCAAGGAAGACGCAATACATGAAAGCCACAGATCAAGTAAACAGAGTAAGACGTGTGTACACTTTAACAGTCAAATCATAACTGAGTCCGAGTCTAGCGGCAGCTGGCTGGCTGGCCACTTAGGTGGCGCTGCTGCTGCATGGCTGGCAGAGAGCGCCGCATGTAGAGGACGCGCGTAACTGCGCGGCGGCACTTTGAAAGATCAGCGAGTCACAACAATATATATGAAACACTTGTTTTAAGTCATAAGTAGTTTATTGAACAGATTAATCATTAATACAATTACAGAACTGATGAACTAGATACTTACTACACAACTTCCAAATATCGGAATAAAACTGGATACAGCTACACCATTTCCTGTTTCGCATTAATTTTCAAACAATATTTACTCTTTATTACATTAAGTTCTGAAAACCAAGCTTCCCACAAAAATATGAAATTGCTAACTCAATTAATGTTGACTCAGCCTTAGCAATCAGTGGTGCATATTCATCTTTTAGTGATATTGGTATCCAAAGATCACTAAATTAATTTTTATACAATAGTTACACTTCACTACAGAAATTTCTGAAAAACCAAGCTTCACACAAATATGATGTTGCAAACTGAGTTACGGTTCATTGAGCCTTAGCACTTTGTGGGGGATAGTCATCTTTTACTGGTATCAAAAATCATTAAGTTCCACATTATTAAATTTTGTTTTCAATATATCAGTACTGTCACAAATGAAGCAGCTCTTGAATACATATGAATTGATCAACACTATCTCCTTGAAAGTATTTTTTGAGCTATTTCTCTATCAATATCTGTATCTAAATCATAAATCTGAAAACCACTGTGAAGTGCACGACAGAGGTTACTTAGAATTGAGTTACTTGCAAGAGTTTCTTCTTGCTCAAAATGCACAAAGAGTGTGGGAAAATTACTGCTAAAATGCCTTTGTGAATACTGTAATTAATTTAATTTTATCTTTGTGGTCCCTACATGAACGAGACATATGGAGGCAGAAATGTATTTCTAGATTTTTCAGTTAATGCTGGTTCTTGAAACTTTGTAAGTAGCCTGATGCAAGAGGGCTCGTTGCTGCAGGCAGCACTACAGCATCCACCAAAGAGGTACTGCCCACCTGTTGGCGACAGACAGTGTTATTGAAGCCAGGGCTGCTTCAACAAATGACATTTCTGGCAGCCACATCTTAACAGATCCAATGTGGTGCATATAAATACTGGATGAGCAGCTAGACTAATCATCAAGTCTAACCAACAAGTTATCCAGTCAAGTGTCCTCACAGGACTGCCAACCAAAGTAGCAATGAAAGGGCCAATGGTTCAAATTAGCGCCTCCTAGCCATCGAGCCACTGAGCATCTGCCTGTGTCAGATACTGGATCGGGGCATACACCCATGACACTCCTGTCACTCGTAGCAGCTGGGGCAAGCAGTCAGCATGTCCTGAACTTGGGCGGCTGTGCCAGTCTGCCACATAGTTACTGATGCAGCTCAGCAGCGTGGATAAGAACGTCTGCATCGCAAGGTTGGTCTGTCATCATGATGAGCAGAGTGCTGCCGCTGTACCTTCACAATAACACTTACCTGTCCAAGATTGTGGGGTCTTGGTCACCATCTAGTGCCATTCAGATGTGGTTACTAATACAAACATTCTGCTGTCATCGAGAGGCTTTTGACTCACCATAACCCACCATCTTTCACCAGACAACACTCACACTCATTAAAAGTGATGTCAGAAGTACTGCTGGTGACTGCAATGTGCTTTTATGTCCATAGCAACAATGAGCAATAATGGCAGCAGTGTTGGAAAATTATAAGGAAGTACAGAGTTCAAGTACCCATATTGGCCTGTATGTTTATTTCCTCCTCATTTCTTCAAACTAGGAGATATTTTTACTTTGTACTTTTGGTAGTAATTGACAGTAATTAAAATGGCATCAGATGAAAATGTTTCAGCTCAGGAAACAATTCAACACTTGTTGCATTGGGTCGCTCATGTGTGAGCCAATAATTTAAACTGCATACAGAACTTGAAAGTCTACAGAGGATGAGAAGGAAACAGTTCTCTTAATTTGTCCCCACCTGCCCTAGATACCAGTACTGCCTCATTGGTAAATCCTTTTTCAGCCAGGTGAGAGGGAGATATTTTAGCGTCTATAAATAATGTACTGATGGCTGCAAAATGCAGAGAGTGGAATGATGAGCAATTACTAAGTATGATTCGGTTAAAATTTACTGCAGATATTAGGGCATATGTAACGTGCCACAAGATGTCAAGACTTTTCAGAATCTAAGGAGGAGTTGGGGAAACAGTATAGGAGGATAAATACCTCTAGGTTTCATTGCAAGCAGCTTAATGACACAGCACAAAGACACAGAGAGTCTGCAGAGAGTTTTGCTGGTCGAATTAGAAAACTGAACATTAATACTTATGAATTAATGGATGATGATAACATCAAGATGGCCATTCTGCATGAGGCAAAGCAGAGAGCACTAGATACATTCTTAGGAGGTTTGCCAGGCAAAATTATGTGCAAAGTATAAGTGGTGAAATAAATGCAGTGACGCAGGGAACCTCAGTGTGTGGACAGGGGGGTTAGGCAAGCTGAGCACTCACAACAGGAATGCCTGTACACAGCTTGCCGCAAGCACAGTGAAGATGGTCGCAGGTTATAGCTCACACCCCAGCATTCAATAAAAGGGAAACTATGCAGCCCCAGTACAGTGTTCCCTTTAAAGGTGAGCATAGGATACCTGTGTGATGACTTAGTGACCAAATACTGTTTATTTGGGCCCACCTCATTGTATTGGTGTAGGTGGGGGAAGTAGACATTCACTTGGTTCGGCATGGATGAACTTCTTTGTGGGTATGCAGGATTTTGGGCTCATGTGGAAGTACTTCTCATGCTGGTAAAAGCTATGATGTCATAATTGCACTGGATTTCCTGAGTAAACATCACTCCAAAAATACTGAAGCATATAGGTAAGCTTGTCTGGGTAGATGCAGGAGCAGATCTGCCATCTAATACCTTGCATATAGTTGAATCCTTGGCAGAAAATGAGGAACTGGACAAAGCACAGGGCTTTGTACACCATAATTTGCTGTATGTGCAAGAGGTGGATGAAAGCCAGGTAGTGCTCATCAGTGTAGGCAATTTTGGAACAGTGGAAATAAAGCTATCATAAGGTGCACCGATAGGCAGCCTGGAAAGGTTGGATATTGATTTCAGTACAGTATTCTAAGTCATAATGTGGGGAAAGTGTCACAAATCCA
This sequence comes from Schistocerca americana, assembly GCF_021461395.2. Classification (NCBI taxonomy): domain Eukaryota; kingdom Metazoa; phylum Arthropoda; class Insecta; order Orthoptera; family Acrididae; genus Schistocerca; species Schistocerca americana. The sequence goes on along the minus strand of NC_060120.1, from coordinate 303,871,505 downwards.
AATAAATGATAGGGAAGTACTGGAAACATTGTTAGTGGAATACACAACATTATTAAACCCTCCTGGGCCATTGCCAGTTATGCCAATAACACAGCATACTATCCCCATTGGAAATGGACCGCTGGTGTACAACACACCACAGCAGGCTCCACATCACTTCTAACTGGTGATTGAGGAATTTATAAACCAACAACTCCATGGCCGAATAATAGAAGTAAATGCCAGCCTGTGGGAGGCACCATTAGTGATTGTACCAAAAAAGAGCTCACATGACAGTAGAGCGTATAGATTATATGGCTATTAATATTTGAATCAGCGTACCATTAGAGATATGTACCCAATGCTAAACACCACTGGAACTTTGGATACCCAGTGGCAGTGCTGCTATTTTACAGCCATGGATTTGCAAAATGGATACAATCTGTTGGATTGAGATAGTGCTAGAGTACAGACCTAAGATCACATATACAGTTTCATCTGGTCATTATCAGCAGGACTGAATGCCATTTGGGTTCAAAATGCACCAGTGACATTCCAACAGCTGTTGTACAGGGGTCTAAAACCAAAACAGTAAACTTAGGTGGTACAATAGTGTTTTCTGAAGACATTCATGAACACGTACGATTGTGGGAAAACTAACACTTTGTTTAGAAAGGTGACATTTTATATGGAAATAAGTTTGCTATTTTGGCCATGTTGTCCATCAGTATAGTGTGGGAACAGATCCATGGCTTGTACATGCCATGTGGGAATTCCCTATTCCTACAATGGCAGAAAGAGCTTCAATCCTCTTTAGATTTGGCTAATTATCATAGTAAGTTTGAGCCAAGTTTGCATAATTAGCAGGGCCTCTTACACATCTATACTCTGCACACCACCATGAAATTCACAGCAGAGAACTGTCTCATTACACAAGTTATTATGGTTTCTTCATGATCCCTATGAGAGAGATATATAGGGGGTTGTCGTATATTACTAGAGTCATCATTTACAGCCAATTCTGAAACTTCATTAGTAGACTTTCTGGTGATAGTTTACGTCTATCTGAAAAAGTCTTCCAGTTCAGTTGCTTCAGTATCTCTGTGACGCTCTCTCACAGATCAAACAAAGCTATGACCATTCGTATAGTCCTTCTCTGTATACGTTCAATACCCCCTGTTAATCCTATTTGGTACACACCCCACAGGTTTGAGCAATATTCTAGAACAGTCACACAAGTGATTTGTAAGCAATCACCTTTGTAGATTGATTGCACTTCCCCAGTATTCTACCAAAAAACAAAAGTTTATCACCTGCTTTACTCACGATTGAGCCTATGTGATCATTTCATATTCCTACAAAATGCAGCACCCAGGTACTTGTATGAACTGGCCGATTCCAACACCGACTATTAATATTACAGTCATAGGATACTACATTTTTCGTTTTGTGATGTGCTCAATTTTACATTTCTGAACATTTAAAGCAAGTTACCTATCCTTGCGCCACTTTGAAATCATAAGAAGATGAACACCAAGGGTCCCAACACACTTTCCTGGACCACACCTGTAGTTGCTTTTACATCTGTGATGACTCTCCATCCATCATAACATGTTGTGTACTCCCTACCAAAAAGTCATAAATCCAGTCACAAATTTCACTTGATACCCCATATGATCATGATTTTGACAATGAGCAAAGGTGTGGTACTGAATCAAATGCTTTTCAGAAATCAAGAATTACCCTCATCTTCCTGATTGCCTTCATCCAAAGCTTTCTGTATGTCCTGTGGAAAAAGTGTGAGTTGGGTTTCACATGATCAATGTTTTTGAAATAAATGCTGCTTGGCATGCAGGAAATAATTTTGTTTAAGATATCTCATTATGTTTAAACTCAGAATACATTCCAAGTTTCTACAACAAATTGATGTCAAGGATATTGGACAGTAGTTCTGTGGATCACTTCTACCACCCTTCTTATAGATGGGTGTGACCTGTGCATTGTGTTAAAGGAGGGAACAAAGTTTCAATGAACTCACAATTTCCAAGCAAGTGTTTGTGCATTTAAAAGACCTAGTAACGTCTTATCCTGTCCTCACCTTCCAGGATATCAAAATCACTTCATACCATCTTGCAAGGGTGGTAACCATGCATTACAGTGCATGTTAAGCCAGGATATAGACAGGGTAGATCCACAATTACAAAGGAGATGCTCAGCCTGATTTATGATATTACATACATCCACTGCTACCTTTATGGTAGGCATGCAGCATTTAATCGCTGATGAGCCTTTCAAATCTGACTAGCACTTAACCTGGTGGGCTTTAAGGCTTAATGCATTTGATGTAGTAGATCACCCTGGGAAAATAAGTGGCAATGCCAGTGGATTAAATTGCACAGTATGCATGATGGAACATTTCAGTATATCTGCTGATGAGTGATGTAAGACTCAGGCACCTGATCAACATTGTCAGCAGTTTGTGATGCAAGTCTAGCTCTGTGCTGAGGATGGAGTATTGTACAAACAAACCATCTGCAGAGATAGTGGCAGGGGATCAATATGTCTTAACTACAACTCATCAGTTGTCACATTATTTGGCTATGATTGCTGGGTCAAACCATCAGGAAAAAATGGCAGTTGAGGCAACGGTGAACCACTGGATTTTAAAATTTGGGACACCAGAAAACATAACTGGTCAAGGTACCAGTTTCATGTTGGAGTTAAGAACATGTGCATTATATCCACAAGTGAATGGGCAAACAAAACAGTTCAAAGACCCATAGCAAAAATGTTATTATCTGAATTGTCGCCATAGTGAGTGGGACAGTCAACTACCATATGTTGTATAATAATAATATTGTATGGCACAATGGCCTGGTGCAAGTCTTTCAATTGGAGGCCACTAAGACAACTTACAGTGGATGACGTATCTGCAGTGGTGGGAACTCCCTTGCCCAGTATGCTGAAGGTCTCACGAGGGCCTTTAGAGATAGGAGATAGGCACTAGCCTAGCCCCCCCTCGCTCAAAAAAACAACCCCTTGTCAGCAAATAGATTTTATTTTCTTGTGACATATGCTCAGACAAACATAATCCTCCCACACTCAAACATACAACACACTTAATCCTCCCTCCTCCCCCAAGGACCAGCTGCAAAGGAGCACACTCCTCATCACACAATATCATCCTGGACTAAAGCAAATGAAGCATGTCCCTCACCAGGACTTCAACTATTTATCATCATGCCCAGACATAAGGGAATCCTAACAAAAATCCTTCCCACAACTCCTAATGTGGTATTCTGATGCCCACCAAACCTACATAATATCCTTGCACATCCCCATGCCACTCTCACTCACAACCCCTTGCCACAGGTGTCATACCCTGTGGAAGACCCACGTGCAAGAACTGCCCGACTCACCCACCCATCACTTCTATTCCAGTCCCAACACAGGTTTAGCCTATCCTACCAACAGCAGGGCCACTCTTGTGCAATCACTGCACACCTTCTTATTTTGTTATGATAGCCAACCAGCTGACCACTAGAATGAATAGGCACCACTAAACTGTCGCCAAGAACAAAGCTGACCACCCACTGACACAACATGCAGTGCAGCACAACATGTTTCATAACGTGGGCCACATGGATTCTTCCCTCCATGACTGGCTTTCCTGAACTATGCAGATGGGATTATCTTTGCAACACATCCTTCCTTCGCATCCCTTAGCCCTCCTCCCTCAAGCTCTGTTAACCTATTGTCCCCACATTCTCTACCCAAGAGTTTCCCTTCTCTGTTGTGTCAATGCATCCCAATCCACACCACCTTCATTGTGCACTGCAACCCCACCGCTCAAGTACCCATGTTATCACGTGCATAGTCCATCCTACCATCCCTCCCTCCTGCCACCTCTCCCTCTCACAGTCCTGACCAGCAAACCTGCTGCCTCCCTTCAAGCCACTAGCTACCCACCCCAATCCCTCTTCCTGCCCCTCTCTCCCCTGCCACCCCACCCAACACAACCTCCACCCCACTGCCCTTTGTATTTTAGTAACCATTTTCGTTACAACCTACTTGTTGTCACTTGTAATTTTCGGTACAGACATCTTCAAAGAGATCAGATCAATTTGCTGCCATTTGGTGCAACATATTTACATCATTAGCAGATCTGCTAACTATTTATTCCAACTGTTTTCTGAGAAAGAATTTAACATTATTTTGCAGGATGTCTTGTTATGCACGACCCTTACAGAACTGTAACTGGTCTACTTGATTGCTGAACGATCTTACTCTCCTCCCATAATGACAATATGTCTGGGAAAGAAGACCGGAGCTTAAGTCCCATTGACAGTATAGTCACAAGAGATGGAGCACAACCTTGGATCAGGAAAGGCTGAAGAAGAAAATCAGACAGGCCCTTTTCAAAGAAAACATCTAAGCATTTGCCAGGAGCAATTTAGGAAAAGCCTAAATCTGGATGGATGGACAGGGATTTGAACTGTCATCCTCCCAAATGCAAGCCCCGTGCCACCTCGCTCAGTATATTAAGATATTTTTAACTATGAATTGGTAACAGAAAAGTGTGTTGAGGGTTTCCTTAGAGTTTTTGATTACATTTGGTGTAAGTCTGGTGTCAATAGCAGAAACCAATTATGAGTTTGTGCTCACATTCGATAATGAGTCTTGCCCATTCAACTTTGCATACAGCTTCAACTTCTATCTCTATATGATAAGCTGTAACAGATCATCTTCAAATACAGATTTTAGACTGCAAGACAAGTCAATTTCATTGGAGATTACAAACTGGCACAAAAAGAGAAAAACAATCATCAATACCACCTTAACTAATTCTTCTTTACCATACTTGTAAGTCTTTATGAAAGTTGAAATCTCAGGTAATTTGAATTGCACATGTTGCTGGATCAGATTCAAGTCATTTCACATTTCAGAGTTATCAGATAGGTAAGCTTGTTTAAACAGTGTTTGATATACTCTTATTTTTCTTCTTCAAGAGAAGTGTACATTCTTGTCACAATTGCAACATACAAGGCAGCATACTACCACAAGAGAGCTACTGTGGCGGCAGTAGTGCAACCAATATTTGTATTAGGATTCCATATCCTCATAAAATTTTTGAACACCTTGCTCTCACTAGTCTAGTTTTTCTATGGTTTACTATATTCAATGCCCCCCCCCTTTTTTTTGACTAAATTCAATGGAGGACTCAAATATTTTGATGGGAGTGTTTTGCAGCAAATGGTGCAATGGGTCCGTATTAAATCTAAGAGATCTGTTCCAAATCAGGTTGTGTAATTTTCTATAACAACTGGACATGGAATCATCACCCTTAGTACAAACTTCCGTGCACTTTGTCCACTTCAAGTACTTTTACTCAGTATCTTAAACAAGTCTTAAGCCTTTGTACTTGGAGTAATATTTTTACAGAAGTGGGCTCTACAATGGAACTACCATCTCAGAATCATACCTAACAATCAAGGAAGGGTTAGGGAGTGGTAAATAGAGGCTCGAAGGGAGTCACCACTCGTGAAAGATAGGAATTTAGGAGGCAGAGGCAGTAGGTTGATAGGATAGGAATGTGGCTCTCGGACCTCACAGCTGGTGAGTTCATGCAGTGCACAATGACAATGACAGTGGCACGGGGGAGTGAATTTGGTGGAGGTGACAGGACAGAGTGAGAGAATATTGGGTAGAGGGTGGGGGTGAAATTGGTTAGCAGAGGTCGAGGCCAGGAAGATTACAGGAGCAGAGAACATATTGCAAGATTAAGTCCCATCTAGGTACTTTAGAAAAGCTAGTGCTGGGGGGAAGGATCCAGTTTGTACCACCACTGTGTGGTCAACTCCGTTCTTGGCCACATTTTGGCAGTGGTCATTCATTCAAGTGAAAAGTCGGTTGGTGGCCATGTTCACATAAAATTCTGTTTAGAAATTGCAGGAGAGCAGGTATACAACATGACTGCTTTCAAAGATGCCCGTGCACCTGATGCAACAGGATAAGCCTGTGACAGGACCAAGGGTCAAGAACCCAATCCTCCAATCCTCATAAATCCACAACCTCAACACTTTCCTAATCACTAAAATTGGTTCCCCTCAGCCCAACATGTCACCATTCTGGACACTGACCTCCACCTCTCTTTTGGATACATTCATGCTTATGTCCATGTAAGTCCCACTAACCAACACTGTCTTCATTTTAACAGTTGCTATTAGTTCCACGGCCAAAGATCACTCTCATATTGTCTGGCAACCACTGGACAGGATGTCTGTAGTGGTGAGGATTGCCTCGTCTGAAGGTCTTACAAAAGCCTTCACAGACTGGCACTATCCCCTAAATCCAATATGCAGACAGATTTCCTGCACCATGTCCCCACACACCTCTAATCTTGCCACCTCCCCAAGAACCACTTACAAAGGAGCACTCTCTTCATCACCCAATATCATCCAGGACTTGTTCTTGTGCATCCCTATGCCATTCCCACTCCCAACCCCGTGCCATAGGGGTCACATCCCTATGAAAGATCCAAGTGGAAGAACTGCTTGACTCAACCACCCACACATCCTACTCCAGTCCTGTCACAGGCTTGGCCTCTCCTATCAGAGGCAGGGCCACCTGTGAAAGCACCCATGTCATATACCACCTCTGCTACAGCATTTTATGCGGGCAAGACCACCAACCAAATTTCCAATTGAATGAATGACCACTTCCTAACAGTGGCCCAGATCAGAATTGACCACCCAATGGCAGAACATGGAGCTGAAGACAACATGCCCATGTCTACTTCACAACCACTGGCCTCTGGATCCTTCTAGTCCCAGCGTAAGCTTTTCTGTACTACACCAGTTGGAGTTATCCTTGGAGGAGGTTGTTAGTGTTTAACGTCCTGTCGACAGCGAGGTCATTAGAGACGGAGTGCAAGCTCAGGATAGGGAAGGAAATCGGCCGTGCCCTTTCAAAGGAACCATCCCGGCATTTGCCTGATACGATTTAGGGAAATCACGGAAAACCTAAATCAGGATGACTGGAGACAGGATTGAACCGTCGTCCTCCCGAATGCGAGTCCAGTGCGCTAACCACTGCACCACCTCGCTCGGTCGGAGTTATCCTTGCAAAACATCCTTTACTTTGTGATCCTCCTGGCCTCAATCCAACACACTGCACCCACACTCTCTACCCGTCTCTCCTTCCATCACCCACTACCAATACATACCTGCATGTCATCATGGTGCACCGCATGAACTCACCAGCTTTGGTGCCTGAGAGTCGCATTCCTATTCTGTACACCTATTGCCTCCCAATCTCGCACTCACATCCCACAGACCAAATGCCTCCCTCCAAGCCACTATCTATGCCTCACCACCCTCATCTTGCTTCCCAAGCCATATCGCACCCCACTAATTCACCCAAGACAACTCCTCACCCCAGTCTACCTGCCAAGTTGCACTGTGTATTCATCTGCCACAATGTAGTTGGACTAGGTGCTTTTGCGTAATGTCCTATAGTTCAAAACAGTATTTGTCCAAAAGCCAGTGACGTTTTCATCCTATTTCAAATGCATGTCAAGGACTCATGGCCTCCATTAGTCAGTGAGTTGTTACCTTCCCTCATAAATTATTTACATATATAAATACAAAACTATCAAAGCCAGGTGGAACATTACTATCAAAGCCAGATGGAACATTGTTTGCATCAACAAGCATTACAGTGCAGTGGCTCATAAACTGTGACTATACGAGGATGTGGAAAACTAGGTGGTCCAATATGATAAGAAATGAGGATGATAGGACAAGTGTTAAAGCATCAGGGGATTACTTCCATGGTTCTAGGTATAACTATAGATGATAAAAACTGTAGAGAGAACAGAAACTGGAATATATCCAATTAACTGAGGATGTGAGGAAGCAGTTGGCTCAGGAGAGGAAGTTGTCATGGGAGCCACCAAATCAGTGAGAAAACTGCTGATGAAAAAAAGATTGATCAATTTTTAAGATAAGCTGTGTAAACGTACACATATACACAGCGTTTGAAAAATGTAACTTTTTGTCATCAGGATACAATAGGATTTCTAAAGCCATCTGAGTATGTTTCAGAATTATGAAACAGAAATAAGATGAAAACAATGAAAAACTGCACTACTTCAGTTATTAAATGTTGCATGAATGTATCTTGGAAAATATTGAGCATATCTGCAAACATACAAATACGAAATTAGGGGGCCTTGCACAGATAAATATATGATTTCTACTGAATGTTGAATGTATCACATTACGCGTGGTTTTTCTTATATAAAAGAGTTCAGAATTGCTTAAATCTCTGTGAAAAACTTTATGGAACAAACTTGGCACTTATTACCTCAAGAACCATCCGCTACAGGGAATAATTCTATTTGAACTTTGAATGTCGTGGTGATATTTCTTCATGACTTTGAGTGGCCCTGATCAGTGAATGCTATGTCAGAACTCAAACTTTTATTACGTTATATCAAGCGAACTAATGAACTACTGGTACTGTACCTGCTCTCAAGGATATAGTTGACATACTCTGTTAAAGAAATGAGCTCGAAAATCACTAAAACTCTTGTTGAGATACCACATACTCCTAAAAACGAAGTATTGAATACTGATAGGTATGTATTTTAAAAATACCTACAACATTTGTAGAGATCCATATACCAAATATAAACAGAAATGAAGGCGCTAAGTTGGTGGTGATTCCTACAATTGTACCAGTTAACACAGAATGGCCCTACATAAACTTAAATGGAAAATGTCTTACATAAATTCAATTCAATTATTTTTGTTAGGAAATAATCTTGCAAATAGATCAGAAGATCCTTTGCACTATATTCCAAGGGCTATTTGAACAATATGAAAGATGTGGTTAAGTTGCTAACGTTCGTGAGAGAAAAATATCTGAAATCGGAAAGAAGATGAAAACAAAGTATTATACGATAATTATTGCGGAAAGGTACATGACTCAAAACAAAATAAGCTGGCATTTCAATAATCTGTGTTTTGTTATTAATGGCAATTCAAAGACAATTCTGTATACGCTTCAGGCTTCTATACTTCGGAAATCAAATACCGGTACTCTATTTTCTTCCCAAAAAAGATCCAAAGCTATCTGGCGCAGGTTAAACTTTCCTAACTACGATACCGCACCAGTAAAGAATTATAAATTACACAAAATAATTTTCGTCTTTGCAACATTGCCTTTACATTGTCGTGCGCAGATTAGAAATTCTAAGCCCTGTAATCCTCCTTGTTTATTTAATATTGGGCGTAGTCAAATAATAATAAATTACTGTAAGTTCTCCTGCTTTTGCGCGGGCATTTCAGTACACACACTACTTTTTTACACACAACTTTTTCTGTACTATGGGCCTACCGTTAACGTAAACCAACAAACAAAATACCGATAATGGTAATGATATACAAATTATCATAATTTAAACGTTAATATATATCTTATGTAAATTCTACGTTTAACTTCACTCACTGCTAAAATAATAATTGCTAACAAGAAGAAAATTAGTATCTCCAACGTTAAAGTTCAAACAGAATTCACATATTAAAACTTTTTTTTATTTTTGTTGAGCCTGTGACAGACTAAAAAAAATTTAACTAAGTTTATAAAATGGTGCACTTCCAAATTACTCAATAGCCTGCATTTCACATGAAAAGTAAACTTTCGGTTATATCATAGAAAACAGACACTGCATTGTAGTAGTAGAAGCGCAGACTACTGCAACAACAACGAATACGACTGTGAAAAATTGGATAATTGTTTATCGAATTAAACCAGCGCCTTAACAATTTCCACACTTCTTTCTGATTGTATTTGGTTCTGTGATGCACTAGTCGTCTCTATCTCCACTCTGCTACAGAAAATATTTCTGTCCACTGAAATAATCCGCACATAACTAGACCGTGTGTCAAATATTGTTTAAGAAAACAGAACAACACAACTTTCCCACAGATATATGAATAACAATGGCATTTTTTTGTTATCGGAATTAGTACAACGGTACTACACTACAAAGTGTTGTCATTACGTTCTTTCACGCAACTTCTAAAACAGATGCTTGTTTATTTTAGTCAAACTGATTCCGAAGAAAATCACAAATTTACCACTACAAAACTGTCACAACTTCACAATCCATAACGACAAAGAAATCACATACTTGTATTCATGCACTGATAACGTGATTAAATCCAATCATACCGAATTACGTTAAACTTACCGTCGAATATTAGTGTCCTAGCAAGACTCACCGTTACACCAATGTTTATATAGCAAGGCACAACAGGAAGGTACTTTTATGCGTTGACCGGATAGCGGCCTTCTCGTTTCAGTAGTGGATTATATACGCGTCAACAGTAATAACATATTCGAAGTGGCACATACAATCACTGACACGTTCTAAATTAAAAAATCGGCTTACCTATTAGCGAAAGGCAACTTCTCTATATAGGTTACAGAAACTCTAGCACAAAACTACTTTCCGGGAGCTGTCTTCTGCATTGCATTGTTGCAACAGGCAATAATTAAAAAGATACACATTAAACGATAATCATTTATTTTTAGCGTAGGTGATGAGTGCTACCAGATTAGCAATTTCACAGCCAAATTTAGTATGTTTTCACGTGATTTACTATGAAAAAATTCTATTTTAGCAATTTTTCTGATGGGTCAGAGATTGTGTGTCTTTTGATAAAAAAAAGAACAACTGTTGTCAAGAACGTTTCAGTTTCCACCGCGCCCTCTAGTGCCATTCTCATGCGACATGCTATGTAGTGCTTTGGATAGGGGAATCCCGGAAATTCAGGGCCGAAACTTCCATAGTAATCCAAATCGGAGATTATTTATTGATTTAGCATCTAATTAGTGCATGATGATGATGTCAGATTAGTGATTACATTTCACAGTAAAATTTTGATACTGGCCGTGAAATATTGCCGGCTTTATCTTCCAGATTGGAAGCTGATGTCCGAGTTCAAAGAATGGCTTCAACCCACAGAAGCACGTAAGAATTGCAAGTGAAATGTTGTGACTAAATTCTACTCTCTCGTCTTCAAAACATGCCAGAACTTAGGTACCTTTAAAATATCAAAAAATGATTGAGTTCCCGAAATTAAAAAGAAACTTGAACACACAAAAAGGCTGAAAGCGCCCTAGCAAAGTTCAAAAATAGCCAAAGTGCTGGCTCACGACTATACAGAACAAAATGCAGAAAATAATCAAGAGTGCATTGGCACCACCTTTTTATCATGAATTAGTAGAAACATTGGAGAATAGGATTACACTACCAGTATATTAAATGACGAATCAATGAATGTTTCAGTGAGCAAACTTCTGCATATCACCCAGCTATTTTAGCAAATTGTTGATGAACATCGTTGCTACCTTTTTGGGATTAGTTTAACTGGAGGGTGGAACAGTCAACAATATAGTGAATGGTTAAATGTCATTGCTTTTCTGGCTAAATCTAAATATTAAAAAGTTAATTAACATTGATAAAGATAAAGCCTCCGTTACTACAAGAACCACTAACAGTGTTCATCAGTTGCTCAAAAATGAAACTAGTGACGGACAGTTAAGATACTGTGTCTGCCATTCTGTGCAATTAGCTATGATGTGTACTTCAGAAGAGACGCTACCCAGCAATACTGATTTTCTAATTTGTGAATCATATTGTAGTCTTCTAAAGCTCTAGTGGTATGCAAAGCACCCAGAACCGAAATCAGGTTGCTGCCACAGTCTACCCACCAGACAACGCCTCCACATGGCATGAGAAGCCATGCACTTCCTCTCCAGTCTCAAAGTGCCGACCACTTGGGAGACCAATAAGTTTCTGCAGTTTTCTGCAGTGAGATCGACTGTCACATGACAACAGTCAAACGCTGTTCATTGGCCTACTTTCTGCAAATTTCCAGGTGACACAGCAACATGGCTCCTTCGCTAACTCAGAGCTTGTTTGCAATATTTAAACCTTCAGGTGCAGCCTGTTGTCATCAGCACCGCTGAACCATACTCGGACATACAGTCCATGCCGGTCATCACCATACTTATGGCACACTATATTTGTTTGCTGCCATCTGGCTGCCTGACCCTGGTGCTGTCAGCGCCTGCCACTGTCTCCGTAATACAGGCCAAACCATGAGCTCCGATTACCCCAGCAACAGCCACGACCTGTTGCCGCTCTCCAGCTTGCCATTTTGAGTACATAGCTCATTTATTCATTCTAGGCTCGTCTGTCTTGTCCAGGATACTACCTGGCTCCTCGCTGCCCACTGTCTACTGCCTCCCTGCTGCAGATGCACTGATCTACATTCATGTATGATTGATAATAAAGAGTTTTGGCAATATATTGCCTAACTACATCATCAACACCTCCAGCAGAGAATTCCTGTAGCAACAGCCCATTAACCTGATGTCAGAACAACTGTTGAAAGCTATTATGGTGGAGCAACGGAAAGCAGAAACGAAGAAGGTTCAGCAGCAATGAATCAGCACAAGTTTTCAAGTGTGGGCTAAGTTTTGCTTGAGCCTGTCAGCTTTTTCTTCCTTTCCTTTCTTTTCTGTTTGAGTCTATCGTATGCCTGTGGTAGTAGTAGTAAGCAAAAATGTCTGTCAGTGAGGAAGTGACAGCCAGGTAGGCAATCCAATACTTATATAATGACATTGCTCAACTGCAAGCAGATAACATTGAACTGCGTAAGAAAATAGAGAAGTACAGAAAGAAATAGAGGCTTTGCATAAGGGAACAGAGTTTTTAAAAGGTGAAAAAAAGGAACGGTCAACTTCTAATGTGTCTCCACTCACCCTTGCTACCGGTACTACCTTATTGGTGACGCCATTTTTGGGTAACTCTGGGAAAGACGTTTTGTCTTTTTTTATAGGTTATATATGGGTGCAAACTGGGGAACTGGAATAGAAAAGATTTGTTGAATGTGCCTTGTTTAAAATTAGTAGGGGATGCTAGAACACATGTAACATACAATGAGAAGTTGTGTGATGCTCAATCTTTCGCAGCTTTTCAAGAAGGACTAGTAGATTGCTACAGAATAAATAATACTTCTAGTTATTATCGTGAGAGTGTTTCTGAAGAAGAAAAATTTGTTAACATCGAGTATAGATTTAAATGTCAGGAAGTCGTTTCTTAAAGTATTTGTATGGAATGTAGCCATGTATGGAAGTGAAACGTGGACGATAAATAGTTTAGACAAGAAGAGAATAGAAGCTTTCGAAATGTGGTGCTACAGAAGAATGCTGAAGATTAGATGGGTAGATCACATAACTAATGAGGAGGTATTGAATAGAACTGGGGAGAAGAGGAGCTTGTGGCACAACTTGACTAGAAGAAGGGATCAGTTGGTAGGACATGTTCTGAGACATTAAAGGATCACCAATTTAGTATTGGAGGCAGCGTGGAGGGTAAAAATCGTAGAGGGAGACCAAGAGATGAATACACTAAGCAGATTCAGAAGGATTTAGGCTGCAGTAGGTACTGGGAGATGAAGAAGCTTGCACAGGATAGACTAGCATGGAGAGCTGCATCAAACCAGTCTCAGGACTGAAGACCACAACAACAACAACAACCATGAAAGTCATTATTAACACATATGAACTGACAGATGAAGAATCATACCAATAAGCCCACTCTACAGGAAGCAGAGCAACGGGCGCTTGGTGCGTTTTTAGGGGTCTACAAGCTGAGACCTCACAAGAAGTGTGCATGCAGTTCCAAAAAACATCGGATGAAGCAGTAGCAACTGTGGTGGCTTTGCCTGAAATTGATTCAGTGACTGGACCAAGGGAGAAATGAGTAGTTTCTAACACAGAGATCATATTTTACTAATCGGACTCCTTAGGCCACATTCAGCAGTTTTCTAGAAAGCCACAGCGCAGCGTCAAAGGTGCAAACAGGTGGGACATTTCATTAAAAAATGACCACAGACACATAGAAGATGGAATGAGGGCGACACGGACACACCTTCATTGAACAGGATGGGGGTTCTGTGATTAGTGCATAATGCGCCCAGTGAGTTTGAGTATGGGACATCCTGCTGCAAAATCAGTGGCAGACGTTTGTCCATCCAGCTATGTAATGGGAAGCATGTGTAAATTTTTGTTGGATACAGGATCACAGGTATCCGTAGCTAGCCAAAGTATATTTGGCGCCATGAATTTGAACCCAACACATTGTAGACCAACTATTGTGAGCGGTAATAGTGTTTGGTTACTTGGCTCAGAATTTTTGGATTTCCGAGTGGGAAGGAGAAACTTCCTGATACGTGTGGAAGTTCTCCCTAGTGTAGACATCAGCTACAATGTTATTCTTGGGCTGGATTTCCTAGTTAAACATCATGCTCAGGACCTTTGCCTTTCGCAGGCAAGTGCTCTACCAACCGAGCTACCCAAGCACGACTCACGTCCCGTCCTCACAGCTTTACTTCCGCCAGTACCTCGTCTCCTACCTTCCAAACTTTACAGAAGCTCTCCTGCGACACAGTCAGTCGTTCAGGTATCTTCTTGTACAGACGTGCTTACCAAAATGTCTCTTAATTTGCACGAAACGCGCCACGCGGAGTTTATGTACGAATTGAAATGTTCATACACAATATCTCCTAAATAAATCATTCACAAAGCTCAAATTTTCTAAAAATACTCAACACTGGAGTAGCTTTTCATCAATAACACGAGAACAGATAAAACGCTCAGATTCCTTCATTTTGGTACAAATTTGATCCGTGCGATTTAACGTAGATGTTTACTGGACGACGGCTTCCGAGCGACTACATCAACTCATAGATCCCAGGCACAAATGCGCAGGAAACGCTGATTTACTATTGGCTATAATATTAAGCAGCCAATTAGATCATCTCGAGCACTTCTACACTCTAAACATTTCTAATGTCAGCCAATCAGATTACCACACGTAATTTAGACTAGATTTCTCGTATTGGCAAAACTAGATAAAATTTAATGAAAACAAAATACGATTCCTTTCCACAAAATAAATTACTAATAAAGTTAATACACAGCGCCCCTTTGGCTGCCTTTTACAAAACAAAGCTCATTCGGACATACGTCACAAATTCCCCTACCGTTTTATATCGCAGAGATACCACGCGACTATATTATTACATAAGTGCATGGTGTCTGCTTCCCGATTTTGATGCGTGATGCAAACCATTTGCATAGTTATGTCTCTTGTTTGTGGTCATTTACTCTCCTATAAAATACCGTAGCCAAATAAGTACGCGTATTTCACAGATACAACACGACTATATATGTTACACTGATATATGTACTGTCTTTACTGCTATCTATGAATGTGTCTGGATGATAATATACTATCGTCGATTTGTTACAGGTCAATATGGACACTGGACCAAAATAAGATCTCAATAATCCTTCTGACATCGAAAACATACACGAACTCCTATCTGACGGATGTGACATGAGTCCTAATGACATTTCGAGTTTCTCAGGTTCCGCACCAAGTCCTTCAGGCCTGGTACCAAGCCTACGGCACACAGTGTGAGATACACCAAAAGAAGACTGTGACACGGATGTGGAGGAAATAATCGATGAACGTCAGGACAGTTGCAGAACGGAGCAAAGCGACACGAATGTTTCATCTGGGGGCGAAGAGGACGATGAATTCCATGTTTGCCATAAAAAGAAGGGCAAGAAAGTAATCGACTCCATTTCCTGGAAAGAAACTCGTTATCGATCGTCGAAAAGGGGGATACATAACCTACTTAGGAAAATTCCGTGCCCGATCGGTAGAGCTCGGGACATACACACAATTTTAGACACGTGGGCAACATGTTGGACATCATTGTGTGTTCCACAAACTAAACCCACTGATAAAACTGAGTTGAAAGCATTTATTGGGCTTTTATATATAGCTGGACTCTACAAAGTTGAGAAACTAAACCTCGAGGATTTATGGGCTAGCGACGGATTCGGGATTGAGATTTTCCGACTCACCATGACTCTTGTGCGGTTCTGTTTCTTACTTCATGTTCTGAGGTTTCACTACAGAGAAACAAGAGAACAGCTAAAAGCTCTATATCGTCTTTCCCCTGTTTGGGACGTATTTCGTAAAGCTGTACTGAACTGCCAACAATGTTGTTGTGTAGGAGAAGATGTTACAATAGACGAAAAGTTAGAGGCACTCAGAGGCAAGTGTAATTTCATTCCGTATATACCGTCCAAGCCCGCAAAATATGGGTTGAAGATACTAGCTGCAATAGACTCAGGTGTATACTATACATGGAACATGGAAATTTATGCAGGAAGGCAACCCTACGGTCCTTTCCAGGTTAGCAACTAACCTGTAGACGTGGTTGAACGTCTGGTTACTCCTCTGGCCAACTATGGCCGAAGTATCACTGCTGACAACTGGTTTAGCGACACCACTCTTCTCCACAACTTGGCCACGAAATACAATCTGTTCTGTTCTACGTGAGAACACTCAAAAAGAACAAATGGCAAATCCCCAATGAACCGAAAGAGATAAAAAGGAGAGAACCTTTTCTAGTATGTTTGCATTTCGCAAAGAGGGCACTATGGTATCGTATATGCCTCAAAATAAAAATAACAAGAAAAACGTCATTGTGATTTCCAGCATGCATATGGATGGAGCGATGGACGAAGCAACCAGGGACAAATGAAACCGGAAGTGACTACCTATTATAATCGCTATAAAATACGGGTGGACGTGGTCGATAAAATGTGTTCTGTGTACAATGTTCAAAGAGGCACAAGACGTTGGCCAACGATTATTTTTTACGTGATGTTGAATGTTGCTGGCATACACAGCCTGATCATATTTCTAGGAAACGGAATCGAAGTGCTGGCCCGCCCAATCTTCCTCCGTAATGTTGGGCGAGTGAGACTACAAGACTCACTCACTACAAGTGCAAAGGGTGTGGTCAATATTTATGCCTGCAACACTGTGCAATGTTTTGTCCCAATGGTTGTGACGTTGATGAAGACATCGAAAACAATGGCTAATATCTGGGGTGAACTGAATGTAATGGTGCAACGTTGGTTCTGTATCTCGCAGATACAAAGCGACCTCCAATGTTCCTCCTAGCGACGCGACCAGTGGAGTGTATGTATGCTCTCCATTCAGTCTCTTAGTCTCTCCAAAACACTCGCACAACCAAAGCACGGTGAAATAATAATTTTCCGATGTACACTCATGCTCATAAATTAAGGATAATTGCAGAATGTGGTGCCACACAACGTGTCACTACACAAAACTGGCGCTAATAGCATACGTACATAGGGAACACACACGACACAGATCTGCAAATCCACGGTATTGGTGATAAGTTGAGAAAACCATCCCGAAACACGTGCTACAAAACACCACTCTTTCCTGCGCATGTACCACGACATCAGTATGGGATATGGTCACCATGCACACATACACAGGCCACACAACGGGTTGGCATACTCTGGATCAGGTGGTCGAGCATCTGCTGGGGTATAGCCTGCAATTCTTGCACCAGTGCCTGTCGGAGCTCCTGAAGTGTCTTAGGGGTTTGAAGACGTGCAGTGATACGTCAACCGAGAGCATCCCAGACGTGCTCAGTGGAGTTTAGGTCTGGAGAACAGGCAGGTCACTCCAATCGTCTGATATCTTCTGTTTCAAGGTACTCCTCCACAATGGCAGCTCGGTGGGGCCGTGCATTATCATCCATCAGGAGGAAGGTCGGACCCACTGCACTCCTGAAAAAGCAGACATACTGGTGCAAAATGGCGTCCCAATACAC
This sequence comes from Schistocerca americana, assembly GCF_021461395.2. Lineage (NCBI taxonomy): Eukaryota > Metazoa > Arthropoda > Insecta > Orthoptera > Acrididae > Schistocerca > Schistocerca americana. Next base: position 303,853,713 of record NC_060120.1, on the reverse strand, counting down.
CTGACCTGTTACAGCTCCTCTGTCAAAGATATGCAGGGTGTACATGCACCAATCATAATCCCACCCCACACCATTAAACCACAACCTCCATACAGGTCCCTTTCAAGGACATTAAGGGGTTGGTACCTGGTTCCTGATTCACGCCAGATGAAAACCCAGCGAAAATCACTGTTCAGACTATACCTGGACTCGTCTGTGATCATAACCTGGACTACTGTTCCAATGACCATGTACACCAGGCTTTACGGGCTCTCCTGTGACCAGGGGTCAGTGGAATGCACCTAGCAGGTCTCCAGGTGAATAAACCATGTGTGTTTAGTCGTCTGTACGCTGTGTGTCTCAAGACAACTGTTCCAGTGGCTGCAGTAAGGTCCCAAGCAAGGCTACCTGCAGTACTCCAGGGTCGTCTGTGGGCACTGATGGTGAGATATCAGTCTTCTTGTGGTGTTGTGCACTGTGGACGTCCCGTACTGCAGCGCCTGGAAACGTTTCCTGTCTGCTGGAATCGTTGCCGTAATCTTGAGATCACACTTTGTGGTACATGGAGGGCCCGTGCTACGACCTGCTGTGTTTGACCAGCCTCCAGTTGCCCTAGTATTCTACCCCTCCTAAAGTCATCAATATGTGTTCTTTGAGCCATTTTCAACACACAGTCACCATTAGCACGTCTGAAAACGTCTGCACACTTATTCAATGCATCATACTCTGACATGCACCAACATACCTCTGCATATGTGGACTGCTGCCAGCGCTACCTTATGACGACCGCAGGTCAAATGCATCGCATGGTCATACCCCGAGGTGATTTAAACCCTTAAACCGCCCACCAGAGCGTTGTTTCACCATGTATCAGCATTATCCTTCATTTATGAGCATGAGTGTGGTTTTATAGCCCGCTTCACGCAAGACGACGCTTCCGCGCATAGAGACAGAGTGTGGAGGGGTTGAGGTTTGTGGATGCGTACGTCGGATAGCGGGCAAACGAAATCCGTCTTGACGAACTATGCTGCTGCAGACAACAGTCATGTTCATTTGCCTTCGGTACACCGTATTATACGTTCGAATCTATGAGGGAATAATACATTTTAAAACCGATTTCGATCATTCGTCTACACGAGAGAAATCTTACTTTTGAGTCTTGAGGTTGTGTCCACTGCTCCACAGCAACTGTCTGTGTGATGTCGGAGGGCGAGAACAGCTGATACAGCTTTGCGAAGACGTCAAGAACAATTTTTCTCACAAAGACTATTGTCTAACGACAAGATCATCGAAAATAGTTGCAATAATTGCCATCTATTGCGGTTTGGACTGTACTACAAGTAAAAATGTAATGCATAACAAAATAAACTTCAGACTCAAACCGAAATCATTATATTTGTTTGACAACGGGTTCTACTCCATATTTTTTTAATGTGTATAATGCGCATATATGGGTGTGTTTCACCGCTGTTCAGTGTAAATCACTATGCGTAAAAAATAATTACTGGTAGCAAACATTAGTGCAAAAGACTATCGTGAAAATTGTCAGTATGTTATATTTTTCGATGTCAACTGGCGTTATGAGTTTAAACTAACTCGTTCGACATTACAGTGGGAGAACGCATTTATGATCCATTGAAGAAGCTAACAGTTAACCATCTTTTGTGAATAACTCGACGCAATGCTGACCGATAACGTCGAAAACCACCGATAACTCGACAGGTAATCCTCCCTTTAGTTTTAAGGCATTTTCCAACTCCTGCCATGAAAATGACAGGGGTTTATGTGTCGAAATACTGGAGTTTTTGACGAATTTAGCCAGCCGCATTATCGCAAGTAACACAACAGGTAGGGAAAAGCTTCAGCTCTCCTCGGGCAATATGTTAAACATTATGGTCTGAATACTTGATATGTTGACAAAAACGGTTTTAAATCACGGGTCTTAAAACCAAGAAAAGTCATTACATTGTTTCAAAGTTTGCATCGTACTGCCATCTACTAGCTGAGTCCATGTCCAAACCATTTGATTGCAAATAGGATGATAAGTTCAAGGCTTTTATCCATCTTCATCCCCCTGTGAAAGTCTTATTTTTGAAACTTTTCAGCGTGACAAACACATGTGCCCACGCTGTAGGGGGATGCTGTGTATTGCTTCAAGCCCAAACCTTTCAGTGTCTGTTATCTTAATTTTTTTCCCACATAGCTTGTAACCTGTGCGCAAATTAATTCAATCTGATTATAGTAACAGTACATTCTGTCGCGTGACTTTTATAAATTAACGAGCTGCAAGAGTTCAGCACAAGTCTGGCTTTTATTGTCCGGAATATATATACCAGCCACAGCACAACATCCCCTGCCCTGGTGCTCGTACTTGGTCATATCTCTGTAGCAGCTGAATGATAACTGGCACGATAATAATAATGACCTACTTCGAAGCTAGGTATAGGAAGAAGTGTTCAATGAATCACTTCTTGAAAATGACGGCGTGGGTGGTGGTGTGGCAGTTTACATTAGTGAGAATCTCGAGTACAAGAAAATAAACTATCTAGACCAGTACAACAAAGAAGGCTTGATTGAAGTGACAGGCATTGAAGTCCACACCAAAGAGTGTAGAGAGGTTATGAGAAAACATAAACTTATTGGGATTTACCATCCACCAAAGGCGGATGTAGTTAGCTTCATAGACATATTTAGTAGAGTAGTGGGACGTTGTGGTCCCAGGGACCTAACTATACTTGGTGATCTGAATATTGAGGCAAAATCTTCCAGTTTGTGTAATATGAGGTTAATAGATACTCTTAACTCATATAATCTCATAAATGTAGTAAATAGTGATACCAGGGAAACAAAGTCCATACCTAGCAGAATTGATTACGTTATACTATGTAAACATATTAAAAACAGTGTTAGGTGCTGGAATATGGATTTTCACTACTCTGACCACAAATGCCAGCTTGTAGAGTATGTAAACACAAGCATCCCAAAAATGACAAAAGTTATCGAAAATAAAAGAATCCTAAAAGAGGGTAACATCCTTGCCTTAAGAAATAAATTAGCTATAGAGGACTGGGATCTGGTTTACCAGACTGAAGGATCTGAAAACAAATGGGCCAAATTCTATGATACTATGCTAAGACACTTTGACAGATGCTGCCCTGTTAAGAAAATACAAAGAGTGTTCACCCATAACCAAAGTGCAAAAACCAACTGACTGATACTTCCAGCAAATATGATAAAACTCAGGCAAAACATCCAGGACCTGGATGTGTTACACAAGTCAACAAACCTGCAGGTTTTTAAGGCCAAGTACAACGAAGCCAAGAAAATCTTTAAGAAAGAGCTTTCAAATCTAAGAAAACAGATATACAGCAGTGAAATAGCTCAATCAGACAATATAGCCAAGACCTCGTGGAGAATTGTAAATCAATTTTGCAAAGCCACACCGAAGCCAGAAACTGAAATTTTAATTATAAGACATGAAGGAAACACAATTAAAGATCCTAATAAAGTCTGCAATGTTTTCAATAAATACTTTACATCTGCAGCTGTTAGTCCAATTAATAACACAGTTGTGAGTAGTGAGGTAAAGCTCTGCCCCTTTGAAGAGCCACCTTTTGAATTCAAACAAGTAAGTGAAAAAGAAATAGGCAGGATAATAAATAACCTAAAGAATAAGTTCTCATCTGGATGGGATGGTTTGAGTAGTATCGTGATTAAAAAATGTAATAAGGAATTAGTTAAAATAATCACCCACCTGGTAAACTGCAGTATCAGAGAACATACATTTCCAAATGTATTGAAATGGAGCACAGTTAAACCAGTGCATAAAAAAGGATCCAAGGAAGAGGTTTCAAATTTCAGGCCCATATCATTAATACCTGTCTTCAGCAAAGTATTTGAAGGTGTGCTGCTGACACAACTTAGTGACTATTTCTTGAAAAATAAGTTCCTAACAGAGACACAACACGGATTCCGAAAAGATCATAGTACTAACACAGCAATTACGGAATTTCTTCACAAAACGTATGGTGCCCTTGATCAAGGAATGCAAACAGCTGGCATATTTCTAGACCTTACTAAAGCCTTTGACTTGGTAAACCATGAGTTACTTTTAAGGAAACTTGAGTCATACAATGTAAAGGCTGCATCTATGCAATTGCTGGCTACATATTTATTTAATCGCACGCAGTGTACAAAGCTGACTTACAAAATCAATAATCAGATCATTAATTTCCAGTCCAAATATGAGACAGTCACACAAGGTGTACCCCAGGGCTCAATTTTGGGCCCTTTCCCTTTTCCTAGTGTACATAAATGATATAGAGCAACCTTTCAACTCCCAATTGGTAACCTATGCAGACGATACCTCACTGTTATTTCTTGGTAAACAAAATGATGAGTTAACGTTGGTAGCCACTGAGGGACTACAGCAAATAACTACTTATTTCCAAGATCAAGGTTTGAAAGTTAATATCAGTAAATCTCAGTTATTGCCATTTAAACTTACAAACTCACACCAAACCTCTATCAGTAACATAGGTGGAATTGAAGTAATGGACACAGAAGGCTGCAGATTTCTAGGTATTCACCTACATGAAAATCTAAGATGGGTAAACCATATCAAATTTTTATGCAATAAAATCAGCAGTTCATTACATCTAATCAGCCAGTTATCAAAAGTAGTTCCACATCAGACATTAAAAACAATTTATTATGGAACCATTTTTCCACAGATTAATTACGGGATAGAGATATGGGGTTGTGCTTCCGACATACATATGAACAGAATATTAACCCTACAGAAAAGAACAAACAGAATTATCCATGGATTAGGGTATAGAGATTCATGCAGGGAAATCTTTGTTCATCATAAATACCTCACAGTCTACTCACTGTATCTTTACAAATTAATTATATTTTTTGTGACACATCAAAACAAAGAAACAAAGTGCTCTGATATGCATGCCTATAATACAAGAAATAAAGACTGCTACTACAGACAAAGAACAAAATTAAAAACAACAGACCATAGTCCATGCATTAGTGGTCAAATATGGTACAACAGATTACCGAGCTCTATAAGGTGCCACAAAGGGAACTTATTCAAAGTGAAACTGAAACATTTCTTGATTGACAAGTGTTTATACTCTTTAAGTGAATATTAATATTAAACTAATATATATATATATATATATATATATATATATATATATATATATATATAAAAAATAGAGGGAAACATTCCACGTGGGAAAAATTATATATAAAAACAAAGATGAGGTGACTTACCGAACGAAAGCGCTGGCAGGTCGATAGACACACAAACAAACACAAACATACACACAAAATTCAAGCTTTCGCAACAAACTGTTGCCTCATCAGGAAAGAGGGAAGGAGAGGGGAAGACGAAAGGAAGTGGGTTTTAAGGGAGAGGGTAAGGAGTCATTCCAATCCCGGGAGCGGAAAGACTTACCTTAGGGGGAAAAAAGGACAGGTATACACTCGCACTCACGCACATATCCATCCACACATACAGACACAAGCAGAAATATGTCTATATGTATATATATATATATATATATAAATATAATAGAGGGAAACATTCCACGTGGGAAAAATATATCTAAAAAGAAAGATGATGAAACTTACCAAACAAAAGCGCTGGCAGGTCGATAGACACACAAACAAACACAAACATACACACAAAATTCTAGCTTTCGCAACCAATGGTTGCCTCGTCAGGAAAGAGGGAAGGAGAAGGAAAGACAAAAGGATATGGGTTTTAAGGGAGAGGGTAAGGAGTCATTCCAATCCCGGGAGCGGAAAGACTTACCTTAGGGGGAAAAGAGGACAGGTATACACTCGCACACACACACATATCCATCCACACATACACAGACACAAGCAGACATTTGTAAAGGCCTTAACAAATGTCTGCTTGTGTCTGTGTATGTGTGGATGGACATGTGTGTGTGTGCGAGTGTATACCTGTCCTTTTTTCCCCCTAAGGTAAGTCTTTCCGCTCCCGGGATTGGAATGACTCCTTACCCTCTCCCTTAAAACCCATATCCTTTTGTCTTTCCTTCTCCTTCCCTCTTTCCTGACGAGGCAACCATTGGTTGCGAAAGCTAGAATTTTGTGTGTATGTTTGTGTTTGTTTGTGTGTCTATCGACCTGCCAGCGCTTTTGTTTGGTAAGTTTCATCATCTTTCTTTTTAGATATATATATATATATATTGTACCAAACTTGTAAAAAAATGATATGACGTTTGCAAAAGACACCAGTTGGTGTCTCCATGCAAAAAATACAATAAAACAAAACAATAAAACAAGGCATTCACTGCTATTTTCTTATATCTAAATAGAAGTTTACTTACAGGAACCAAATCAGAAGAAGAGCCAGCATGCAAGTAAGGGAACTTTAAAACTGCCAGTACCTTCACTCATTTTCCAGCAGGTATTCATGGAATGATTCTGATTAACTCATGTTTCAACAAGGTAATACACTGTAGACCTACCTCCTCCTCTTGTATCGTGCATCTTTATAACGGACGTGGTTCGTGCTGCTTCTATGTCACTTCTTTCTATTAAAAACTCTCTTCTTAACATGTTTAAAACCGATGTATTCTAAAATTCTTTACACTGACGGAGTGCTGCCTTTGAAGCCAATTTGCTCAGGCATAATGGTAACAAGTTTTTGTGATGTTGGGTGTTCCCTTATATACATTTCAAACACGAAGCGCTTTAAAACATCGTGTTTGTATCACAGGTTTCTTGCGATTTCGATGATTTTCAGAGACACGAAAACAAAATTTCCTGAGTTTTCTACAGCTCCGACACTTTCGTTTACTGTTCTCTGTACAGCTCCGACATTTTTGTTTACTATTCTCTGTACAGTTCTCTTGCCAACACGTGCTTCTGCAGTTCGTTCTTGAGCCTTGAAAAAAATCAAAGATAGAAATATCGGTTTCAGTTTAAAATTTGAAGAATTTATAAATACGGGACATAAACCTCCTCGACTGCTTATGAAGCATCTACATATACATGATCACTCTGGAATTCACAATTAAGTGCCTGGCAGAGTGTTCATAGAACCACCTTCAATCTATTTCTCTACCGTTTCCCTCTTGAACAGCGTGCAGGAAACACGAACGCTCTTATCTTTCCTTGCGAACTATAATTTCTCTGATTTTATTATGGTGAAGATTCCTCCCTAAGCAGGTGGGCACCAACAAAGTATTTTCACACACTGAGGAGAAAGCTGGCGACTGAAATTTCATGAGAAAATCCTCCCACAATGGAAAACGCCATTGTTTTGATGATTGCCATCCCAATTCGCGAATCATATCCGTGGCAGCCTCTCCCTTGTTTCGCGAAAATGCAAAATGAGCTGCCCTCCTTTGGACTTTTTCGAGCAATTCTATCTGCTGTGGATCCCACACCTGACAGCAATATTACTCCAGAAGGCGGAAAAGCATAGTGTAAGTAGTCTCTTTAGAGGACCTGTTGCATTTACTAACAATGTTCCACCGACGAATCGAAGTCTTTAGTTTGCTTTCCACACAATATTATCCATGTGATAGCTGCACTTTAAGTTATTTGTAATTGTAATCCCTAAGTGTTTAGTTGAATTTGCAGCCTTTAGAACCGTGTCTTTCATCCTGCAAACCGAATGTAGCGGATTCCTTTTAGTAATCATGCGGATGACTTCAGACTTTTCATTATTTAGAGTCAATTGCCACTTTTCTCACCATAGAAATATCTTCTCTAAGTCGTTTTCTAATTTGTTTTAATCTCTGATGACTTTATAAGATGGTAAATCACAGCATCATCTGCAAAGAGTCTAAGAGGGCTGCTCAGATTGTCTCATAAATCGTTTATTAGATCAGGGACAGAGGAGCGCCTGAAACACCCCCTTGCAAACGCCAGATATCACTTCTGTTTTACTCGATGATTTTCCGTCGATTACTACAGACAGTGATCTTTCTGACAGGAAATCACGAAACCAGTCCCACGACTAAGACGATACTCTATAGGCACGCAATTTAATTAAAGTTGCTTGTGAGGAACTTCACGTTCATTGCCGTCACATCACGTTTTCGTTTGTAAGTCACACTAAAACGTTTGCAGATACAAATTCACAGCTATACTGCTGCAAGAAGGTAACATCGACATCTGAGTGAATAATTCGGTCGCTCTGTGAATGAAATTGCATTGTCGCATAATGTGGCAAAAGCGCAGCACGTGGGAGAGAGATTTTCGCGGTCCAGTTTGTAACTCGTGGCTAGCCGCTCGGAAAGAGAACGAATCTTATTGGCTACTCGCAGAAATGGTGGGGGAACCGCAGAACAGCTGAAAATCGGACCGCCTTCCAACGTGATGCAAGCTATAGTTATGTCAGAAATCTGTGGCACTGAAACCAAAGAAAATTCCAGAAAATTAGATTATATGAACCTATCCTCTTGGTTGTAGTTTTAATTGATACTATAGATGAACACATTACAATCTCTATTTGGGTCCACAATGCCAGCACAATTATTATGTGTGTTAGGTAAAAATTTATATCTCCAAAGGTAATGAAGTTATTGATTTGAAATTTGAGAATTATGGTGCTTTTATCCAGTATGAAGAAGCCTGATTAATATTTAGTAGTACTTCTTCACATTCACAAGGAGTATGTGTAATTTACTGCATGCAGCATCTGTCAAGTATACCTCTTACCCGGCCCAGTAGCCTGTGTCAAGTGTGTGAGCATGGTGAAAACGAATATCTCCTCTCCTCCCGGCTCCACGGCAAGCTACGTTCTCAATGTAAGGTGACCATTCGTAATTATTTGCTATGTTACACTCCCCCTAAGAACCAAAAATAACTTTCAAGTGCATTTGAGGTTCATATAGTGGCAAAATTATCACTAGACATAATTTTAACTAATCAAACAAAAACTAATTTCCTATGGATTCTTTACTTCATTTTTGGATGCCAAAAAGCTTATTGAGAAACGAAAATTTACAAAACATTTAACTCTATTACAACAGTACTTCACATTTTTATGGCTTGGACTTGGCAGCAATACATTAAAATTAATTACAAAATTTTTTTAAAAAATATTTAACCTACAAAATTCCCATTTTTGTTGTAGAAAGAAATTTTCTGAATAAAAAAACTTACTAAATTACTTCACTGTAAACTATAGAAAACTTTTAGAACATTACATAATCTACACAATGTAGAGATGCTATAGAGGGCGATTACAGGAAAACCTCAAGGAGGAGGCGCTAAAGATATCTTGAGTTACCTTTACTTTTCCATAATAAAAAATAATCAAGTCACATGCAAAGTTTAAGAAAGTTTTATTTAAACTGACTATAAACATATACAAGACAATGCCATCTTATTATATAAAAAAGTTACACCACAATGGCTGCGACTTTTCTCATAGGTATGTGTTAGCTATCTACGTGCCCAACAGAAATGTATAATATATGATGATGCAGACTCAAGTGCTACATACTAAAGTACAACTACTTGATAACTCGATTCAGTTGAGTCGACTGACAAAAAAAAAAAAAAACGAATAGCATGCGGGCTGACTGGCGGGTGCGGTGCGGGTGGGTGGCAATGTGGTCGGCCACAGAAGGGGGGGGGGGGGGGGGGGGGTCGACCTGTGCTCTCCCATATGTATCCTTAGTTAAAAGTTTTAACTTCTCACAAAAAGGGCTATTGTTGGCGTCCTTGTTCTATTTGACAGTAGTATGAGAAGGGGAACCATTTCCTATCTCCATAAAAAAAAATTGCTGTGATGAGCATCTATAAAAATTATATATTTTCAGCGCCTACTTTTCAATGAAACGGCATGGGAACTTCTTTTCACATTTACTCAGTTCCACACCTCAGTAATTGACAACCATCAATGTCCACTCATCTGTCAGGTACAAGTGAGTTTCATATCCGGTTTCCATTATGGGCGTACCTGCAAAATATAGTACGTCTAAGCAAAAAAGTCATTATTTTTCTCTCTGCAAAGAAGAATGTTATCCTTTACATATTCAGTATGGTAGTTACATTACTCCACTACAGTATTATTCATTATATATATTTCCCCATGAAAATATTTTTCAGTAAAAAGTGAACTAACCTTTACTAATCGAAAATAAATGGTACTCTAACTATTCTTATCTTTACCCAATTCAAATTCCAAAACAGCAATCATTAAAAGGCACTTCAAACTCAAATTCACTCAAGCAAGTTACTGCTTAAAAACAACTCTCTTTACCATGTAAGTTCTTTGCTTATGATCATGAATCTGTACAGTTTTACTCTCAAATACTCGTAAACACGTTTCATAATTTTTAGGAAATCTTTACCTATTAAGGCTAACACCTACTGTTGCATATGCTTTACATAATACATATGAGGAGGATTACCGGGTTGGTTGTACCAATAATCACACCCACTTAGCAATAGTTCATTTGTTAACCTTAACACATACAGGGATCACAAAGAACTGAACTGAACATGGCAGAACAGTCAAAGATAGTGTTTAGAGTCCAAAGATGAATGCATATAGATGTTGGTGTCGATTTCAGGTGGCAGGGAATGGCGGAGGTTGCGTCATGTGCACTGGATGAAGAGAAACACATGACGAACAATGTATAATCATGCAGTATTATTGAGATGTCGCGGATTATGTCCAGGGGGACAGGCACAAACACCTCGAGTGAGGGCACATTCAAGACGGGGGGCGTGGAAACCTCGACAGGGCGAGGTAGGCGATCCTGGAGAGGTCAAAGGGACCGGCAAGGGTGTGATCGTAGGTAAGCTCGACGTGGGGAGTGTGTGGTCACTCGACGGAGTGCGTGAGACCAGTGTACAGGGCGAGGTCGGAGGAGAGCTCGACGATTGGAGCTGGAAGTCACTCGATCAAGTGTGTGAGACTGGCGTACAGGGCAAGGTTGGAGGAGAGCTCGATGATTGGAGCTGGAAGTCACTCGATTGAGTGTGTAAGTCCGACGTGGAGGGAGTGATCAGAGCCATGACAGTGAGTGGCGTGGTCGTGGCCTGAAGGGGGGGGGGGGGTAGAAGAAAGCTCGACATGAGCAGGCTTAAGTCTGTAGAGAGAGACTGTAACAGCTGAATCTTTCAGCTGGATGTCATAGGTGTGTGCTGAGCCCGGAGAACTCGGTACGGGCCAGTATATGGAGGTTGGAGGGGAGCAAGGACAGTGTCATCTCGGAGCATGACATACTCACAATTGTCCAGAGATTTCAGGACGTGAACCTTAGGGCGGGAATGGCTGGCAGGCAGAGGATATGGAGGGTGATGAAGTGGCGTCTGACACGGTCCACGAAAGAAGGTAAGTCAGACTGAGGGAGAGAAGCGGATGGGCTCACAAGTTTGCCAGGGAGAACAATGTTCTGGACATATACGAACTCAGCTATTGTGCCTTTGAGGTCTTCCTTATAGATCGCACAAATGCTGAGTTGCCCAAGGGGAAGGCCTCCGTCCACAGAGAGTCATGGCATCGAAGAGCCGCCTTGAAAGTGCGGTGCCAGCACTCAACTAGCCCATTACTATGAGGGTGATATGCTGTGGTACGGAGGCGCCGGATGCCGCAAATGTTACAAATCCCCTTGAACAGGGCTGACTCAAATTGTCTGTCCTGGTCAGTCGTGATGATAGCTGTACATCCTAAACGCAATACCCATGACTCGATGACAGCTCGAGCAACAGTTTCTGTCGTAATATTGGGGAGGGGGACAGCCTCAACCCAGCGAGTGGTTCGGTTGATAGACGAGAGAACATAACGAAAGCTGTTAGAGGGAGAGATAGGGCAGACAATGTCAATATGAATATGCTGGAAACGCCCAGGAGGGATCGAAAAGGCGCCGTGGGGGGGTGAAGTGTGCTTCTGTACTTTGCAGCATTGGAACGCGACGCAGGAGCGTGCCCATCGCTGGCAGTCCTTGTTGACATTTCTCCACCCAAAGCACTCCGCTACGAGGCAGGCGGACGCACGAACACTGGGGTGAGCTAATTATGCAGTGTGCTGAAGACCGCTTGACAGAGTGTGGTTGGGATGAGGGGGCATAAGGTGCCCATACTGTAGACACACCAGATCTCACCAGAAATGCCAGGAAAGGTGGTGCGGACAAAGTGTAGTGAAGAAATAGAGCCTGAAATCAGGTTTTGTGTTTCCTCGTCGATGGGTTGGAGGTTAGGCAATTCGGAGAGGTCTGACAGTGAATGGACGGCGTTGACTCGTGAAAGGAAATCAGCAACTCTATTCCCAGAATGAGATTTTCACTCTGCAGTGGAGTGTGCGCTGATATGAAACTTCCTGGCAGATTAAAACTGTGTGCCCGACCGAGACTCGAACTCGGGACCTTTGCCTTTCACGGGCAAGTGCTCTACCATCTGAGCTACCGAAGCACGACTCACGCCCAGTACTCACAGCTTTACTTCTGCCAGTATCTCGCCTCCTACCTTCCAAACTTTACAGAAGCTCTTCTGCGAAGAGGTTGAGTTGATTTTGTTGGGGCACTGTCTGAATCAAGCTGTTGTTGCTGTAGTATTCCAGGAGAGTGTGCCTCCAGAGGATGTGGCAATGACGGCTGTTCGGGTGGCAGCATGAAGGTGAATGAAAGGTTACTGAAAACATTTACAATAACTGTCTCAGTTTGCAGTTGTCATGAGGCACAAAATGTCTGCACCATCATCTCTGTATGAAATCTCTTGGCTTTGTACACTGACAATAACAACAGCACTATCTCTGTTCTGAAACATTTACGTAAATAGGTTAAAAGAACATTTCATCGCACCTACATTTTACATTACCTTATTCTACAAAATTTCAAATTTTCTCCTCATTTATTCTCATCCACTATTTAGTATATTAGTACAGTTTTAGTTAATACTGAAATTTTTTCAAAATTGGTTTATACTTTTATCTTCTGCAAAACACTATGTACACAAAATAGCAAAGAAAGAACAGTTGATAGCAAAAGTTCTGAATGAAGGAGAGGTAGGTTGACAATACGAAAATGAAAAGGAAATAACATTGCCAATAACTCAGGATGCCTGCTGTTCATCAAACACCTGATGTGACTAAGAATGTGCATCTCCTGAGGCCAGTTAGTTATTACTAGCCCTATCATCTTTCTGTATTCTTTTTCCATGTTCATTGTACCCCATGATATCCTCCTTCTTCCTGCACCAATGTATAGGTACATCACATTGCTCACCTGCTGGATATCACTTTCTTCCTGCAAATGGTACTGTTAAGCACTTTCCATCTACAGTAATGACAGCTTTGTTATTCCCAAAATCAACCTTCCCTTTGTATTTTTTCAGAATATGTGCCCCAGCCAACACCTCCCAACTTAACACGAAAGTTATCGGGAAATTTTGGTACAGTTGCTCACCCTGTATCTTCACAGGTAACATAACCTTGTGAGTTACTGCTTTCTTACTTTTACCTGTTTATTCTGGAAACAGGCATAACTATTTCTTTCTGATTGGCAATAGCATCTACAAAATTTTTTGACATTGCAGAATAGGCAAGGAACTTCTTCACTAGAAACTACAACCTCTATTATCGCTTGTCCTGATAATTCTTTAACAATTTCAGGATCTGGTTCTTCCAATAAATCCCACATTACCTCTTGACAGTCAAATCCTATACCTTCTGTGAAAATAAAATATAAATTTATGGGGTCTTTTTCCTTTTTAATATTGACAGCTTTAATTACTCTGTGTACTACTGACTAGTCAAAACATTTCTTCAAAAATTCTTCTTCTCTGATCCTCTCAGATTTGGAAACACTTCCTTTTATGTTTCAGAATTCTCAAAATAACCTCCAGCTTCATCTACTTATGTGGCTGCATCACTATCCAATGAGCTTTCTTCTACTCTACTTACAACTTCTTCGACATCTGAAACTGCTCCATCACTATCAGACAGAATCTCCTCTATTTTACCTAAAACTTCGTCCGCCCCTGGTGGCTGAGTGGTCAGCACGACAGAATGTCAATCCTCAGGGCCTGGGTTCGATTCCCGGCTGAGTCGGAGATTTTCTCCGCTCAACGACTGGGTGTTGTGCTGTCCTAATCATCATCATTTCGTCTGCATCGACGTGCAAGTTGCTGAAGTGGTGTCAAATCGAAAGACTTGCACCCGGCAAATGGTGTACCTGATGAGAGGCCCTAGTCACATGACCTAAAACTTCATCTACTGGTAAATCCTTCTCCTCTGCTATGTTTGCCCCCTATACAGTGCTTTTTTCCATGTTCCCTATAGGATCCTCTTTAGTATTGCAGTCCTCAGTGAAACTAATATCCTGCTTCACAATCTCATCAGGTAACGTCCCTTTTGCTAACCTGGTTCCTAGATTCACTATTTGCCTGTCTCCAACTTGACAGGTCTTTACGGTATGTATCTATCTTTCCCCACACTTTTCATATTCCTACCTGGTGCTTCCACTGTTTAATTTTAACCTGACTACTTTATAAATTTTACAAGTGTAAAGCATCTACATAAAATGATTTAACATGGAAAGACTTTTTAACAAATTTAAATAATTTATTTCCTATAAAACATTAAACATGTGTTGCTTATTCTTATTTTTAACTAAAAATTATATTTAAATTTTGTTTCAGATAGCATGATATCTGTCTTAATATTTTCTCCTCTTTTCATTGGACGATAAAAAAGTCTGGTTGTGCTGCTAGGGTTAAATTATAGTAGAGTTGTATTTTGAAAGAGGTAGAAAATGGTAAAGTAGCCTTAAGGTAGGATTTTCTTGTGAAAATGTTTAGGGGTATAGAATGAGTTCGGGTTAAACTTTCGCCTGATCAAAAGCTGTTTCATATTTATTTATTTCTTACACCGTGGATCCACTGTGAGAATTTCACATGGATGTAGCATGTGTCAATTTTTACATTGTCAGTGACAAGTACTTATACACTATGTTTACAAGCAAAGATTAGAAAGTCACGTAAGTACTACAGTGATCCATAACACAATAAGATGAAATGAGAAATCTTAGGCCTACAAATTACAAAGTTTAAAACATAGTAAATTAAATATGAAAAGGTCATATAACCCAGAGAGTTAAATATAAGCAGTTAACACTAAAAGAGTTACATATGTGACAAGAATGTACAGCTTAATGTTCAATTTATACGATAAAACATCTTATTTTATTTTAAGGCAGTTTCTCACTGTGTTTCACAAATTCTTCCAAACTGTAAAAGAAATTGCCTCAGAAGCTCTTTAAATATAGATTTGTTGGCTATTTCACATTTGATTTCTGGGGGAAGAGCATTAAATATCTTTATACCAGAGTACTGTACACCCTTCTGCACAACCTTCAAATTTTTACCTTCAGTGCGTAAAACATGCTTCCTCCTTGTGTTGTATTGATGGTATTCACTGTTACATTAGTATAAATCAGTGTTTTTACTTATGAAACATGTAAGTGAATATATGTATTGAAAAGTAGTTGTAAGAATTCCCAGATTCCAGAATAGCCTTCTGCAACTGCATCTAGGATTTACACCACACATCACTCTTACAACATGCTTCTGAGCAATGAATATTTTCTTTGCAAGAGGTTGATTTCCCCAGAAAATAATTCCATATGCCATCAGAGAATGGAAGTAATTATAGTATGCTGCTTTTTTAATGCTGAAGTTTGCGCTGTCAGAGATGATTCGCATTACAAAAACTGAAGAGCTGAGTCTCTTGTAAAGATCTGAAGTGTGATGGGACCAGTTTCCTCTACACTCAATCTTCACGTCTAAAAAATTTGTTACTTCCACTCTTTCTATGACCTGTATGGCATATTTAACAGTCATTTCTTCCTCAATTTTGGCAGTTGGGATGAACTGAATATAATTAGTCTTACTAAGGTTTAGTGAAAGACCATTTGCAGTAAACCAATTCATTAAATCTACAACAATAATATTAACAGACTCTTGAACATTTTCCCATTTATGACCATTAATCATTATGTCCGTGTCATCTGCAAAGATGGTAAAATTACGCTGTATCATGATAGAATAAGGTAAATCATTTATATATAACAGGAACAGTAAAGGATCAAGAATAGAGCCCTGTGGCACTCCACAATTTATGTCTCTCCATTCCGAGGAAATCATGCCACCACACAAATTTTCTGACTTATATAAGACTACTTTCTGTTTCCTATCTGTCAGGTATGACTGAAGCCAGTTATTTGCTACACCACTTATTCCTAGATGATTTGCCTTCAGTAATAGTATTGGGTGGTTCGCAGTGTCAAAGGCTTTAGATAAATCACAAAATACCCCTGTTGTCACCATTTTTTCATTTATATATTCCAAAACCTTGTCTATAAAGGCATATATCACTTCTTCATTGGACAGACCTTTCCTGAAACCAAACTGATGTTTGCTAAGAATATTGGATTTATGTAGGTGTTCTAAAATTCTACAATACATAAGTTTTTCTAGTACCTTTTAAAACACAGCCAGGAGAGATACTGGTCTGAAATTTATAACATTAGTTTTCTCCCCTTTCTTAAAGAGATGCTTCACGATAGCATACTTTAGTCTATCAGGAACAATTCCTTGTTGCAAAGTGGCATTGAAAATATGATACCGTGTACCACTTACAAAAATACAACATTGTTTTAACAATTTGCTAGAAATATTGTCTACTCCACAGGAGTTCTTGGTTTTCATGGAGGCAATTGTTCTTTCAATTTATGATGCTGTAATAGGTCTAATATGCGTTTGAATGAATTTTTTAGGGACAGCATTTTGCAAAAAGGTCAAGGCATCATTCACAGAACCCTTGCAGCCTATTTGCTCAGACACTGACAGGAAGTGTTTATTAAAGATTTCAACTATGATCTAAGGATTTTGTACAAGATTCCATTCGTCTTTGATTTTGAAGCTTTCTACGGGTCTTCTTTTATTTTTCCCTTTCTCCTTGCTAACCATTTGGCAGCCAGTCTTTATTTTATTATTGGAGTAATCAATTTCTTTTACATAATACAGTGTTTTTTATGTCTGAATAACTTTCTTTAGGATTTTACAATACATTTTATAATGGCTGATTGATTCTCTGTCCCTGGACCCTCTGGTTGCAATATAAAGTTCCCTCTTACATTTACATCCACCCTTTGTGATCCATGGCTTCTTTAAGGATGAGGAAATATTGTTCCTAACAAACTTTTTAGGAAAAGCTTCTTCAAAGTGGGATGGGAAATTATTTATGAATATGTTAAACTTTCTATCAACATTGTCTACTCTGTGCACTGAATTCCAGTCTTCATGCTGCAGCTTATGTTTAAAAATTTCCAGGGCCTCTTTGTTCATAAGTCTGATTGCCTTCCAGGATTCGTCTGTTTTCTCAAGAGGTCTGTAGTCATGTAGAGTTAGGAGCTGTCCTTCATGGTCTGATATTCCATTTAAGATCGTGGTGACAGTGAAGTTCTGGTATAAGCTTATATCTAAAAATATATTGTCTATTAGAAATTGACAGTCAGGTGTGGTCCTAGTAGGAAAGTCAACCACCAATGTAAGATTGTAGAAACTCTGCAAATTCTGGAGCTCTACTTTGTTGTTGCATTCAGTTGCAAAGTTGACATTCAAGTCCCCAAGTAAGATAATGTCATTATTTTTTTAAAATAAGGTTGATAGTAAACAATTCTAACTGCATGATAAAGGCTGTGAAATTGGTTCCTGGTGCCCTGTAGACTGTAACCACTATTAATTTTGAACTGTTTAGCGTTGCTTCTACTGCACATACTTCAAACTGTTGGTCAATGCAATCTACATCTATACCAGTAGAGGTGACACTTTGCAAGATGCAGTTAATGAAACTACTTGTCATTTACAATTGTGGTTTGAAGCAAATAGACTACTCATAAATACTCAAAAAACTGTAAGTATGAACTTCCATAGTAGACAAAATCTAACCCCCTTCAATGCAGTTATAGTTATCGGCAAAGATGACATTACGAACAGGCAGGACACCAAATTTCTTGGACTTACCATCAGTAACACACTAAATTGGAAAACACGTATTGAGGCATTGTCACAAAAGCTTAGTAAAACCTGCTATCTATTACGATCATAAAAAGACACAGCCAGTGTAGATACCTTGAAGCTGGTGTACCATGCCCTGTTTGAGTCTGTCTTGAGCTATGGCCTAATCTTCTGGGGAAAGAGCTCTGATTCTCTCACAATTTTCAAGTTACAAAAACAAGTAGTAAGAATAATGAAATGTAAAAAAAGAACTGAACACTGTAAACCACTATTTCAACAGCTAAAAATCCTGTCACTGCCATGCCTCTATATATTGGAACTAGCTTGTTTTACAGTACAGCACTTGGACGTCCTCGACAGTAATGCAGACCGCCACACACATGATGCCAGAAACAAAACACAGTTACAAATTGTAGCCCACAACACAAAATTATATGTGAATGGGGTTAAATGTATGGGCATTAAAATATACAGTCACCTCCCAACAGACATAAAAACAAGCAAAAACCCAAAAATAATGAGAATTAAATTAAATGAATTGCTACTAAATCACTGTGTGTATTCCGTACATGAATTTTTTGAAACAAAATTTTAATTACTTGCAATAAGCTGTTTATTCAATTGTAGATGTTTCTACTTAGTAAGATAATTTAATTATTGCATCTTATCTATATTCTGTCTGTATCTCATATATGTATTCTGCTATGTGAACTGCGTACCACAATATTTTAATTACTTGTAATAAGCTGTATATTCACTTGTAAATATTTCTACTTAGTAAGATAATTTAATTATTGTTTGTTACTCATATTCTGTCTGAATCTCTTACATGTATTCTGCTATTTGCAGTATGCCCAACTGTCATCTCTCATCACACACCACCTTTTTTATATTTTGTCTGTATATCCTATATGTATTCTGCTATGTGAGTTATGTGCCACTACTGTCATCTATCGTCATATACCATCTTAACATAATTTTTCAAATTGACTTGTCCTATATCATGATGTGCTTTGTTGTACAAATTGTATGATCTACAGGACCAATAATAAATCAAATCAAATCAAATCTATAGATCTAAAAGTTATTTTTCATTAAACTAGCTACTACACATTTTCCCATGCTGTCTCTACAGTATTAGGTAGCAACGCTATAGCTGTCTATATGTAACATTTCAATTCCTTCTGTAATATGGTGTTCTGAGAAACATAAGATCCAAGCATTGTTCATAAAGTTTATGTCATTTTTGTTAACTTCTAATCGATCTAGTTTGCTTCTTATTCCCCCTATGTTTTGATGAAAAATGGAGAAGTTGTTTGTGTTATTACCTATTTGAGTGGTTTCTTCATTCTCATGCCTGTGATTAAAAAAATCCTTCAGATGAGGAGGACACACAACTTTACATTAACCTGCTGTTCTCCGTGAGGATGTTGATTTTTCTTCAGGAGATGCTGCCTTCTTTACTGAAGATGATGAAGCTGTTGACTTGCTTGTTGATTTACCTTGAGCTGATGCTTTCCCCTGAAGATGATGAAGCTATTGTCTTGCTTGTAGGTGGGGTTAGGACTGCTGTTACTGTAGGTTCCAGAGATCTTACTGCTGTTGCAGCTGGCCTTTCTGCTGATGATGATATTTTTGATGAACTGCATGTAGGTGGGTGCACAAGTAGTGTTGCTGTAGGTTCAAAGGGTGGAACTGCTGCCTTTTCTTCTTCAATTTCGATTTCTTCTGAAGTACATGTAACCATTGAGTTACTCTGTTTGATGATGAAATTGGAGCATCTGAGCATTAGCTACTGAAACTTCTGATGCATTCATTTCCTTCATTTTTGTTATTAAGCTTACTGGCAGAGGGATTACAGCATGACTTCCCACTGTGTTGCAGTTAATAGCATTTAACACTTTTTTGAAAATAGCTTCCTTTCCCTGTGTGTTCCTATGCATACCATGCTTTGTAAAGTGACCTCTCTCCATGCTGTTTGCATCAATAAAGGTACCCTGTGGGAAACTGCAACAGATTTTTCATATTCTCCTGTGGACTTTGTTAATTTCTAAGTTAACACACGAGCTACTTATTAAGTCATGCCTATGAGGAGCACTAAGCATGAAAACTTTTATATGTGAGAGTTTTTCCAAAGCTTCTCTGAGTGCACCTGTTGCATGATGGCTTTCATTACGATAAACATCATTTACATCTACATCTACATTTATACTCCGCAAGCCACCCAACAGTGTGTGGCGGAGGGCACTTTACATGCCACTGTCATTACCTCCCTTTCCTGTTCCAGTCGCGTATGGTTCACGGGAAGAACAACTGTCTGAAAGCCTCTGTGCACGCTCTAATCTCTCTAATTTTACATTTGTGATCTCCTCGGGAGGTATAAGTAGGGGGAAGCAACATATTCGATACCTCATCCAGAAACGCACCCTCTCGAAACCTGGCGAGCAAGCTACACCGCGATGCAGAGCGCCTCTCTTGCAGAGTCTGCCACTTGAGTTTGTTAAACATCTCCGTAACGCTATTGCGGTTACCAAATAGCCCTGTGACGAAACGCACTGTTCTTCTTTGGATCTTCTCCATCTCCTCCGTCAACCCAACCTGGTACGGATCCCACACTGATGAGCAATACTCATGGACTACATTTTCTAAGGACTCTCCCAATGAATCTCAACCTGGTACCCGCCTTACCAACAATTAATTTTATATGATCATTCCACTTCAAATCGTTCCGCACGCATACTCCCAGATATTTTACAGAAGTAACTGCTACCAGTGTTTGTTCCGCTATCATATAATCATACAATAAAGGATCCTTCTTTCTATGTATTCACATTACATTTGTCTATGTTAAGGGTCAGTTGCCACTCCCTGCACCAAGTGCCTATCCGCTGCAGATCTTCCTGCATTTCGCTACAATTTTCTAATGCTACAACTTCTCTGTATACTACAGCATCATCCGCGAAAAGCCACATGGAACTTCCGACACTATCTACTAGGTCATTTATATATATTGTGAAAAGCAATGGTCCCATAACACTCCCCTGTGACACGCCAGAGGTTACTTTAACATCAGTAGACGTCTCTCCATTGATAACAACATGCTGTGTTCTGTTTGCTAAAAACTCTTCAATCCAGCCACACAGCTGGTCTGATATTCCGTAGGCTCTTACTTTGTTTATCAGGCGATAGTGCGGAACTGTATCGAACGCCTTCCGGAAGTCAAGAAAAATAGCATCTACCTGGGAGCCTGTATCTAATATTTTCCGGGTCTCATGAACAAATAAAGCGAGTTGGGTCTCACACGATCGCTGTTTCCGGAATCCATGTTGATTCCTACATAGTAGATTCTGGGTTTCCAAAAATGACATGATACTCAAGCAAAAAACACGTTCTAAATTTCTACAACAGATCGACATCAGAGATATAGGTCTATAGTTTTGCGCATCTGCTCGACGACCCTTCTTAAAGACTGCGACTACCTTTGCTCTTTTCCAATCATTTGGAACCTTCCGTTCCTCTAGAGACTTGCGGTACACGGCTGTTAGAAGGGGGGCAAGTTCTTTCGTGTACTCGGTGTAGAATCGAATTGGTATCCCGTCAGGTCCAGTGGACTTTCCTCTGTTGAGTGATTCCAGTTGCTTTTCTATACCTTGGACACTTATTTCGATGTCAGCCATTTTTTCGTTTGTGCGAGGATTTAGAGAAGGAACTGCAGCGCGGTCTTCCTCTGTGAAAGAGGTGTTTAGTATTTCAGCTTTATGCGTGTCATCCTCTGTTTCAATGCCATCATTATCCCGGAGTGTCTGGATATGCTGTTTTGAGCCACTTACTGATTTAACGTAAGACCAGAACTTCCTAGGATTTTCTGTCAAGTCGGTACATAGAATTTTACTTTCGAATTCACTGAACGCTTCACGCATAGCCCTCCTTACGCTAACTTTGACATCGTTTAGCTTCTGTTTGTCTGAGAGGTTTTGACTGCGTTTAAACTTGGAGTGAAGCTCTCTTTGCTTTCGCAGTAGTTTCCTAACTTTGTTGTTGCACCACGGTGGGTTTTTCCCGTCCCTCACAGTTTTACTCGGCACGTACCTGTCTAAAACGCATTTTACGATTGCCTTGAACTTTTTCCATAAAGACTCAACGTTGTCAGTGTCGGAACAGAAATTTTCGTTTTGATCTGTTAGGTAGTCTGAAATCTGCCTTCTATTACTCTTGCTAAACAGATAAACCTTCCTCCCTTTTTTTATATTCCTATTAACTTCCATATTCAGTGATGCTGCAATGGCCTTATGATCACTGACTCCCTGTTCTGCACATACAGAGTCGAAAAGTTTGGGTCTGTTTGTTATCAGTAGGTTCAAGATGTTATCTCCACGAGTCAGTTCTCTGTTTAATTGCTCGAGGTAATTTTCGGATAGTGCACTCAGTATAATGTCACTCGATGCTCTGTCCCTACCACCCATCCTAAACATCTGAGTGTCCCAGTCTATATCTGGTAAATTGAAATCTCCACCTAAGACTATAACATGCTGAGAAAATTTATGTGAAATGTATTCCAAATTTTCTCTCAGTTGTTCTGCCACTAATGCTGCTGAGTCGGGAGGTCGGTAAAAGGAGCCAATTATTAACCTAGCTCGGTTGTTGAGTGTAACCTCCACCCATAATAATTCACAAGAACTATCCACTTCTACTTCACTACAGGATAAACTACTACTAACAGCGACGAACACTTCACCACCAGTTGCATGCAATCTATCCTTTCTAAACACCGACTGTACCTTTGTAAAAATCTCGGCAGAATTTATCTCTGGCTTCAGCCAGCTTTCTGTACCTATAACAATTTCAGTTTCGGTGCTTTCTATCAGCGCTTGAAGTTCCGGTACTTTACCAACGCAGCTTTGACAGTTTACAATTACAATACCAATTGCTGCTTGGTCCCCGCATATCCCGACTTTGCCCCGCACCGGTTGAGGCTGTTGCCCTTTCTGTACTTGCCCAAGGCCATCTAACCTAAAAAACCACCCAGCCCACGCCACACAACCCCTGCTACCCATGTAGCCACTTGTTGCGTGTAGTGGACTCCTGACCTATCCAGCGGAACCCGAAACCCCACCACCCTATGGCGCAAGTCGAGGAATCTGCAGCCCACACGGTCGCAGAACCGTCTCAGCCTCTGATTCAGACCCTCCACTCGGCTCTGTACCAAAGGTCCGCAGTCAGTCCTGTCAACGACACTGCAGATGGTGAGCTCTGCTTTCATCCTGCTAGCGAGACTGGCAGTCTTCACCAAATCAGATAGCCGCCGGAAGCCAGAGAGGATTTCCTCGGATCCATAGCGACACACATCATTGGTGCCGACATGAGCGACCACCTGCAGATGGGTGCACCCTGTACCCTTCATGGCATCCGGAAGGACCCTTTCCACATCTGGAATGACTCCCCCCGGTATGCACACAGAGTGCACATTGGTTTTCTTCCCCTCTCTTGCTGCCATGTCCCTAAGGGGCCCCATTACGCGCCTGACGTTGGAGCTCCCAACTACCAGTAAGCCCAGCCTCTGCGACTGCCCGGATCTTGCAGACTGAGGGCAACCTCTGGAACAGGACAAGCAGCCATGTCAGGCCGAAGATCAGTATCAGCCTGAGACAGAGCCTGAAACCGGTTCATCAGACAAACTGGAGAGGCCTTCCGTTCAGCCCTCCGGAATGTCTTTCGCCCCCTGCTACACCTTGAGACGACCTCCCACTCTACCACAGGTGAGGGATCAGCCTTAATGCGGGCAGTATCCCGGGCAACCACAGCCGTAGTCCGATCGGGGGATGCGTGGGACGAGCTGGGCGTCCCCGACAAACCCCCATCCGGACCCCCACAGTGATGCCCATTGGCAACAGCCTCAAGCTGTGTGACTGAAGCCAACACTGCCTGAAGCTGGGAGCGAAGGGATGCCAACTCAGCCTGCATCCGAACACAGCAGTTGCAGTCCCTATCCATGCTAAAAACTGTTTTGCAAAGAACGTATGAACTAATCTACAGAGAGCGCAAACAAATCGACACAAAATGTAAACGATTATTAAAATACAAGATTGGCTAGTAAATGCAGTAATGCTGCTACTTGCACACTGCTGACACACTGCTCAGCGGCGGAAGGAGACTACGCGATTTTACACTATTCAGGTACTAAAACGCGATGCTACAACTCTCAAATACTATAATACACCTGAAATTTATGAATTAAACAATGCAAGTACCAAAAACACGCAAAGAAATTAAGAATTAAACTATGTAACAAATGAGTGAGCTAGGAGTATACGACTTGCTGCTGCTTATCCAACGGCGGCAGGGAGCACACCGACTGTGACCAACCGACACTGGCCGTTCAAAACAAAAACAGAAGACAAACGACTACGCGAATTTACACTATTCAGGTACTAAAATGCGATGCTACAACTCTCAAATACTATAATACGCCCAAAATTTATGAATTAAACACTGCAAGTACCAAAAACACGCAAAGAAATTAAGAATTAAATTATGTAACAAATGAGTGAGCTAGGAGTATACGACTTGCTGCTGCAGCTGCTTATCCAACGGTGGCAGGGAGCACACTGACTGTGACCAACCGACACTGGCTGTTCGAAACAAAAACAGAAGACAAACGACTATGCGAATTTACACTATTCAGGTACTAAAATGCGATGCTACAACTCTCAAATACTATAATACGCCCGAAATTTATGAATTAAACAATGCAAGTACCAAAAACACGCAAAGAAATTAAGAATTAAACTATGTAACAAATGAGTGAGCTAGGAGTATACGACTTGCTGCTGCAGCTGCTTATCCAACGGCGGCAGGAAGCACACATATTATGACACTGACAGAGGATCTTTTTGTTAACTGTTCACAGTTTTTCACAATATTGCCAAGAGTAGCACCTGATTTTACAACACTTGTAATTTTGTAATGCGATTGCATAGCTATCACTATACTGGCTACTCCTTTGGCATGGCTATCTCCTAATATACATATTTCACTTTTATGTGGCACTGAATTGACATTAAAATTCTTCACTGTAGATTTTGTTTTCTTTTCCTCCAGTATTCCTCAAAGAAAGCCTGTTTAAAACTTTCCATGTTGTCTTACTTGTCTACAGCTAAATTTTCCCAAACACGAGCTTCTCCCATAATATTAAATACCACAAGGCCTATTTTCTGTTTGTCCTGCCATGACGTAGGCAACACATCCTCAAAATCACTCCAGAACTCTTTGGGATCACAGTTTTACTGGCATAAAATCTCAAAAACTGTCTGTCATTAACATAGGCAATTTCAGATGATTCTGCAACACTATTTATTACTACATGAGCACTACTGTTACTAATTCTCTATTCTACATTGGTTAGCCTAATGTCATGCTCTTGTAGGTTCACATTTACTGCTGCTCTAAATTGGAATAAGTTAGTTTCTAAATCAGTTATTTTTGTACACACTTACCCTCCAAACATTTTACAGTTATCGCTTTCCTCCTTAATTTTAGTAGCCAGAGTTTTATGATCCTCATTACACTGTTTTTCACCATGACCTACTTGGCCTGTACTTTGGTCAAATCAGTACTAGCTGTTTACAATCTTCAGCAACTTGCTTTGTGTGAGTAGTTTGTTCACCTTTTACTGTTACAACATCATTCTTGCATTCTTGTTTTACATGGTAAATTTGACCTCTCATGCTTCCGTGAAGCTGGGCTATTGCCTTTTTTAAAGAATCACTTAAGCCTGAAATTCTGTGACCCTTTTCCTTCTGAATTTCCTCTTTAAAAATTTTCAATTTGTTATCAAACTCTTCTGACTGGTTTATAAACCCCTGATTAATCTGAGAAGCTAATCCACTTATTTTACTGTCCATTTCATTGCCCAGTCCACTTATTTTTGTATTCATATTGCTATTCATTTCAGACCAAAGTTAATTTATTTTAATATTAATACCCCCATCTGTATCATAATGTTTTGGAAGATAGTCGCAATGCAAACATTCTGCTCACCAGCCCCCAATGCCGGCTCTATTTTCACTTCCGTGACCATAAATAGTACTAATTTAACATTAGGACCAGCTACCTGATTCCTACTTATTTCTTGAACAGGAGTATTTTTATTTTTCTCATCAACTTCAAAATATGATTCACTTTTTATTTCCTTTATGGCTTCCCCCATGTTAGATACTGAATTTGGATAATCACTGTCATTAATCTGAGACACATCAAAACTAAAATTTCTTCTTATATTATCATCTGCATGTACTGCATCATTAAAATCTACACCCTTCCTCCTTTCACTTATTACAGGCTTATCACTTTTCTCTATATTCACAAGTTTCTTTCCACACACACACACACACACACACACACCAAATGAAGGAAAATACTACTTAGCTTTTTCTCCACATTGCCAACATGCCAAAATGCTACTGTGAGTCCATCTTCCAAAGGCTGTCAACTCCAATCCAGTTTCTGGGACTGCGCGGCACTGTCCATGGCTGCCAACTGCTCCTTGTGCCAATCTGCTACTGACACTGCTCCCAGCTGTTATTGTTGTCATTCCTGAAGTTCTCTGACCTCTCTGCCTGCTGAGTCCCGAACCTCCGCTAATATTGTTCACAGTTCTGCACTGGATTTAAGCCCTCCTCCTATCACTTTGGTTTACAAGTTAATTTGAACACACATTGGTTTTCCTAACATGGGTTTTGCACTGCTGCTTTTGAAGTTCATTCAACACTTAACTTTATTTACCTGGCCAATGCACTATATGGGGTGGGGTAGATTGCTCTCTCTTTTTCCTTTAAACAGTCTGTCCACCTGCCTGGACTGGTTTCAGGTTGTCTGCCCCTTCACTCTGCGATGATAGATATTGATTTAACCAATAAAACAGTGTTGACAAAAAGTCATTTAAACAGCTATCATGCAAAGGCCATGTAACTCCAATCCATGGGCAGCATCTGAAAGTTAGTTATGTTAAATCCAGCCTAGTCATCAAAGATAGGGTGCATAGGACACCTGTTTTCTCGAATCACTAGACAACATTCAAACAAATTGTATTGATGAGTTTTATTACAGAAGGAAAAGATTACAATATTTAACTTTGTGATTACACAGATGTGTTGCAAGCAAAGGGAAACATATGAAACAAACAAGTTTCTTCAGTATAGACAATGCTACGTAGTACAAGCGAAATGACTAGGCTTCAAGCCACTCTTGAACTGGGCTGCGATCAGTCGAGCGTGATGCTTATATCCTCTTTGCATTGGGGCCATTGGGTCACGTTGTCATCCTGGAGAGGGCTCGGTCAGCGTGTGATTGGCTGAGAATTTGAGAATTTCCTAAATAGTTTTCTTGGTTTCTTTAAATAAACATTTCCACCTAGACTCTGCAGCAATAAAATAACAAATAAATTAAAGTGGACTACCCAGGGCATAAAAATTTCCTGTGTAAGTAAAAGGGAATTGCAAGAGAACTAAAATACAATAAAGTTATTGATTTCATTAAATATGTTAGACTCTATAAAACCATATTTAAAAGAGCTGTCAGGGCAGCAAAACAACTGGCAAATAACAGACTGATTTTAAATCACAAAAATAAGACAAAGGCTGTGTGGTCAATCATTAAATCTGAGTTAGGTGTTAAAGCCTGTAACCAATAAATTTCAAAAATTGATATTGAAAGAACTACTATTGTAAGTCCAACTCAGATACCAGAGTACTTTAATGAATTCTTTATAAATGTAGCAAAGTCTGATGTAGATGTAACAGATTGTCACAACAAAGTAAAGCCCTTTGGCCTAGGTGAAAACTCTGAAAAAAATTTACAAAATTCTTAAAGGTTTCTGTGGAGGATGTAGATAATGCTAGTCTAGCAGTAAGAAATAAAAAGTCTGCAGGTTGGAATGGAACACCCACCAAAGTTATTAATGTGGTACACAACAGAACTGCAAACCCACGAGGCTCAAATAATAAATCAGTGTTTTGAAGACGGCTGTTTCCCAGAGGTACTGAAATATGCTGAAGTCAAACCACTCTTCAAGAGGGGATCAAGAGAGATCATGGGAATTATCGTCCCATCTCGATTCTCCCAGTCTTATCTAAAATATCTGAAAAACTTGCTGTTGCACAAATCCAAAACTTCATTGCAAAATATTCTGCTGTTCTAAACAATCAGTTTGGTTTTCAGCAGGGGAAAAACACCATAGATGCAGTAAACAGTTTCATTGAGAAAATACGTACATCATTAGACAAGAGAAATAAGGCGGCATGAATTTTCTGCGACCTCACAAAGGCGTTTGATTCTGTAAACTGTGCATTGCTTGTTTACAAACTTGAAAAGTGTGGCATTAGCAGCAGTGCCCTACAATGGCTTAAATCCTACTTATCAGACAGAAAGCAAAGAGTTAGCATCTCTTCAAATGGTGCATATTATTTTTCTGACTGGAAAATAATAATAATAATAATAATAATAATAATAATATCTCAGGGTGTTCCAGAAGGCTCCATATTAGGCCCAGTCCTATTTCTCTTATATGTTAATGACTTACCATTAAGTATCAGTGCCCCATCAGTTCCGTTCACAGATGATATTTCTGTCTTAGGTGAAGATCAGGATTTGGAGAAAATTCCCAAATCTGTGATCAAAACCCTCAGTACCTTAGAAACTTGGTTTCAGCTAAATGGGTTGAATCTAAGCATGTCTAAGACTCACATGATGCAGTTCAAAACCAAACAGTCAAAATGTGAACAGATTAAGACTGTACACAACAACCAAGCTATAGAAGAAGTTGACTCAGTCAAATTCTTAGGTTTAAATGTAGACAAAAATTTGAGCAAGGCAGGCACACATTGGATATCTAGCAAACAAACTGAGCAGCTTTGCATTTGCAATGCAAATATTATTAACTGCAACTGACATGGACACACAAAAAGTAGCATATACAAGCTACTTTGAATCCATTATTAGGTATGGTATTTTTTTTTGGGTAACTCAACAAACATAGTGCGGATACTAAAAATACAGAAAAAAATAATTCAAAATATGTGCACTGGAAATCACAAAGAACCATGTCGACCATTATTTAGAAAACTTAAAATATGAACTCTGCCATCCTTATACATATATGATATTATTATGTTTTTGTACACCAGACATGAATTATTTGACTGAAACCATTTTGTCCATTCACATGATACTAGAAACAAAGAAAATTTTATGCTCCCCACGCACCACCTCAGACTGTATGCCCAGGGACCTCAACACATGAGAACGAAAATTTGTATTAAATTATAAGGGAACAAGTTGATGCAGATGAATTTAGGTTCACTTAAACGAAAGCTGTATGAGGTACTGACATTGAGGTGTTATTATTCAGTGGATGAATTCATGCAGGACAAACTGGAAATGTGAGCTGCGTACAATGAGTTACATATTCCAAGAAATATCCTTATAGTGTTATTATTTATTGTAGTGCTATTATTTAACAATGTAAAAATCATTGTAACTGTATTATAAATTTTTGACGTGTCTTCCATATGCAAACCAAAAAGATTGCAAATGAACATCATAAGATGAATAAAACACAGTTCACAAAATTCACATGTCATGTACTAGGAAAAGGAAACGATTTAAAATGGTTAGGACCAACAGAGAGGTAGGACTGATTACACACACCACACCACTCAAAGATTAGGCACTAGGCCTGTACTGACTGAGCATCTGCTGCCTGCAAGGCAATGTGAAGAGCAATCTATGATTTTGAGACATTTAATCAGTATGTCATCAATCCCTCCAACTGTTATTGCCAGTAGATGAACCCTGATGATGCCACTGCTTCTATATTCAAGCAGCTCGTCATTTGGGCTCAAAAGGGGTGAGCGGACTCATAACAAGGCATCCCTCCTCAGAAAAAATCTGAGAGGGTACTGGGAATCAAACCCATGTCATTCTTCACCAAAGTCAGCAATGCTAACCATTTGACTACAGAGTTGGTCATTGATTACATATTACAAATCATACAAAAATCAAAAACTCTCTGTACAATGCCTGAAATCAGATACTGAAATTCAATCTCTATGGCCAATAGTTGAAAGAGAAACATGAAAATCAGTCACAAAATATGTCACTGCAGGAAACAGCCATTTACTAAATGATAACAGGCAGGTAGCCCAATGTATTTAAAAATCATTATCTTGAAGCGGGTCAGAAGATTGTCATGAACATTTCAATGGATAAAGTAATAGAATGTAAGCCAGAAGCAATGCCTCATACATACTGGCAAAATACACTCTGCCAAAGACATTAAGAATGTAATTACCTCCATCAAAACAAAACACTCTTACAGAGTTGACAGTATGTCAGCTAAAATACTAAATTCCTCTTCTTCACATACATACATGTATTCAGTCATGTGTGCAACATGTCCCTGTCACAGGGGATATTTTCAGACTGACTGAGATATGCTATGGTCAGACCACTTTACAACAAAGGCACAATGCAGATATGAAGGACTACTAACCAGCCTCCTGCTTACTTCCTCCTTGAAGGTACTGGAAAAAATATGTATGCATGAACTATAACACACATATTTCAAAAGGGTCTCCCTCCACAGAACATGTTAATTTTTCAATTCACAAATCAGGTTACACAAAATTTAAATGATGAAATATTGCCAACTGATATTTTCCATGACTTGTTAAAAGCATTTGATTGGGCAGTACATAGTACTCTCATAGGGAAGCTGAAATATTATGTATCAGAAATCTTGCTAGTAAATGGTTTTCATCCTATCTAAGTGGAAGGATTCTGCTTGTCACTTTAGAAAATCAGAAATTGTATATGGTGAAACAGAATCTTTAGAAAGTGGGAAATAGAATCTTTAGAATGTACCATAGAATGTCTACAGATGTACCACTTCATGTGTTTTTGTTGTATATTAGTGAAGCAGAAATAGTTCACTTTGTTGACATTCCAGGTACTGTAATCAAGCCCAATTATGACCTGAAAATGTAAATACTATTTCACTGAGAATTAATAATGGTTCTCTGCAAATGGACTGTCACAAAATTTAGATAAAACACAATATACACAAAGAAGTACTGTACAAGACCTCATGACAGCATTAAAATAATTTATGGGGATGAATCAATAAATGAAATAGAATATTCGAAATTCTTAAGTGTTTATATTGATAAGTATTTGAACTGGAAGTCATGTATTACAGGTCTTAAATGCATGTTCTTTGCAACTTACATGTTACGTTTACATTTTGGAGTTGAAATTGTAAAAAAGTACACTTACATTTTCTACTTTCATTTACTAGTATCCTATGATACGGTATTCTGGGGTAACTTGTCACTGAGGAAAAAAAATATTTCTTGCATGGCAGTATTTAATAAAGATAATATGTGTTGCCATTCTAGAATGTCTTGAAGACAGCTCTTTAAACAGCTGTACATACTGCCAATAGCCCCTGAATCTATTTATGTATAAGCTACTATTTCCTTATAAATAAAAAAACTTTGGAAGTCATGTAAAAAGTCAACACGTTACCATATTTTCCTCTGAATATATGTGCTACAAATTGTAGTGGTCACCCCTTGGGTCAGGATTTTTAGTAGATGTGGATGCTGAGCTGGTAAGGTGGTGGTGTTATTGGTGCAGGAGGCTGAGCTCAGGAGCTGGTGTGAGTGGTTGTCATATGGTATAAGTCATAAGTGAAACACTGGTGTCTGGAATCATATTTACTACTTGTGATTTTATGATAAGTATTGGCTTCTCCAGCATGACAAAAAGCATGTTGATTCACACACTCAAGTGTGACAAGGAATGTAGAGACAGCACTTTGTCAGCTGTGGCCATCAGGTAGGTCAGGACCCAACAGCAACGTCATGCTGGTAGCTGGGACAAGAATCTGCAGGAGCAAACTCATTGTGGCTCACTGGCAGCTAGTGCAACCTGCCTCAGCACTCTTAGAAGATGGACATGTGCTTAAATGTGTGCCATCAGCATATCACAGATGGTGGCTGTCACGAAGGTGGAAGCCCAGGACCCAAATAAGCTACACAGAATACAGCCAGGGAGGCAGCCCACAGGTATCTCACCCAACAGGTTGCAAGCAGTAGTTTACAATTACTTGTTATGGCCTTTCACCAGGGGAAAGTCAAGATTCATTCACATCTTCTTCAATCAAGGCAGTGACCACACAGCAGTGGCAGCTTGCAGCAGCTAACTCCCACTACAGCTGGCTGACTGTGGTGTCGGAGGTGAAGTCTTGTCTTGGCAGCAGGCAGCACATCATGATTCGTCAACCAAGTTATCCTCTAACTAGTGAGACTATCATTTGTCGAAATCAGAGATGCAGACGGGATGACCACACAGTGAAACTGAGGCTTCTGAAACATTCGTATTTAAGCTGGACAGGATTTCATCGAAGCCAGCAAAGCAGTCGTTTTCCCTCATTATCTGGATGTGTCAGTGGGCTTCTTCCCACTGTTGTGTATCAATTATTGTTGATTCCCTTTGCCTTCACACTTTCTGTGAGTGCTAGGAAGCTGTGGAGAGGTTGAGTGTTGAGGTTACAAGTTACAGCTGCATATTGCAAGGCTTGCAGAATAATGCAATAGGTGCTATCATGCTGCACTGTTTGCACTTCTTGATTATGACCCAGCTCAGTGTGGAAATGAATTGTGAGCAGCATTGTATCTTCTACAACAATGCACTCTTTGCATGCTCCAGATACCAGTTATGAAACACGGTACAAGCTGGATCTGATTCTCTGCCATTTGTACCAAACAATAACTTTAAAAAGTTATATGCACATTGTAGAAGTTGGACTTGCTGTTCAACAATTCTGTCTTCTTCAATAAATTCATCTCATACTTTACTGTTATGTTGCCATAGACAACTTCATTTTACATGTATGGTTTATACTATACGATCCTCATGAGAGTGAGTTACATTATTTGTCCCCACTTAAATCTGGGTTTTACTCCCTAACATGGTCAATATCTTTCTATTCTACTTGTTATAATTTAATTGCAAGTATTGGTACCACTGGTTTCAGTTCATACTTCTTAGCAACGGTGTTAAGCCATTCTATGGGGAACTGGTGCAAAGGTAGGTCTGGAGGATTCGCAGATTTATGCCTCCAATGTAGGTAGAGTGTATAAGTTGATATAAGAAACATGGCTACGCAAGTCACAGGAACACTTATAGTGACAATCGTCTGATGCAGTTTTTCCCAGAAACGTTGGATGCATTTGAATATCTATTCTGTAGTAATACACCCCTTTTCTGATGCAATAAGTTCATCTGTTGAGTGTAGGATTTCCATATGTAAAGTGTCATTAAGAAATATTAGATTTTGGATAGGTTTGGTATTCAAATGATTTTCTGGCCAGTAAAACATCGTTGTTGATATACTGGTCATGGTCTCACCAGTAACGGTTGTTAGAACCAATAGTTCATCCATGCTACAGCACCCATCAAGCCATTAATAAACATACCGCTACCCTGAAGTTCCATCCTTTTCCATGCCCCTAGATTTCCCAACTTTACAACAGTTGATGATTAGTCTGTGGCATAAAAACTGAGTAAAACCAGTGGGTACTTACTTTCTAAAAATGTGTTTGAGGTTCCAACCCTTCTGTATGTCATTGTATTGCATCAAGTTTACCTCTTAGTAGCTATGTTGAAGGGAGATGTTATTTATCTTCTGTAGACATCCTTATGTGGTGAGTGACCTTGGCACTGTACATGCCAACTATAAACTGGAGGTGTGTGTC
This sequence comes from Schistocerca americana, assembly GCF_021461395.2. Classification (NCBI taxonomy): domain Eukaryota; kingdom Metazoa; phylum Arthropoda; class Insecta; order Orthoptera; family Acrididae; genus Schistocerca; species Schistocerca americana. Next base: position 303,819,886 of record NC_060120.1, on the reverse strand, counting down.
TTAATCTTATGTTGGCTGTTAACATAATGACCCATCACCTTTGAAATTGTTCTATGAATCCATTCCATTTGCCCGTTTGCTTGTTGTTGGAAGGGACTTGTCCATAACTTGTGAATGCAAATTATATGGCACAGGTGTTTCTTAAAATCAGACAAGAGGTTCATATCCTGATCAGTCAGTAAAGTTTCTGGTATACCAAATTTAAAAATCCAGTTATTCACTAATGATGAAGCAACAATACTATCCTGCTAGTCATTAACAGCTGTCATCGATATAAAACCCAGAAATCTACATCTATACTCTGCAAACCACTGTGAGGTATATGGCAGAGGGTGTGTTCCTTTGTACTGGTTATTAGGGTTTCTTCCTGTTCCAATCACATACAGAATGATGAAACAAACCTGTGACCATTCGTGCTGCCCTTTTCTGTATACATGCAATATCCCCTGTTAGTCTTATTTGGTATGGATTCCACATACTTGAGCAATATTCCAGAACCATTCATATGAGTGATTTGAAGCAGTCTCCTTGTAGACTGATTGCACTTCCCCAGTATTTTATCAATAAGCTGAAGTGTAACACCTGCTTTACCCTTGACTGAGGCTATGTAATCATTTGATTTCATATCAGTACAATGTGTTGTCATCCAGGTACTTGTAGGAGCTGGTCGATTCCAACTGTGACTCATTGGTAGTATAGAATACTAAATTTTTTTATTTTGTGAAGTGCACAATTTTACATTTCTAAATATTTAAAGCAAGTTACCACTCTTTGCACAACTCTGAAATCTTACCAAGATCTGGCTAAATATTTATGCAGCTTCTTTCAGGCAGTACTTCATTATAGATAACTGCATCATCTGCAAAAAGTCTGAGATTACTATTAATATTATCTGCAATGTCGTTAATATACAACATGAACAGCAAGGATCCCAACACATTTTCCTGGGGCACACCTGAAGTTACTTCTACATCTGATGATGACTCTCCATCCAAGATAAGATGCTGCATCTTCCCTACCAAAAAGTCGTCAACCCAGTAAAAAATTTCACTTGATAACCCATATTATGTACTTTTGAAAATAAGCATAGGTGTGGTACTGAGTCAAATGCTTTTTGGAAATTAAGAAGTACTGCATCTACCTGCCAGCCTCAATACAAAGCTTTCAGTATGTCATGTGAGAAAAGTGCAAGTTGGGTTTTTGGAATAAATGCTAGTTGGCATTGAGCAGATCATTCTGTTCAAGATACCTCATTATGCTTGAGCTCAGCACATGTTCTAAGATTCTAGAACAAATCAATGTCAGCAATATTGGACTCTATTTTTGTGGATAACTTCTACCATCCTTCTTGTAGACAGGTATGACTTGTGCTTTTTTCCAAGAACTGAGCACAGTTTTTTGTTTGAGGAATCTATGATAGATTATAGTTAGAAGGGGAGCTAACTAAGCTGCAAATTCAGTATATAATTTGACAGGGATTCCATTGGGACCTGGAGCTTTGTTCAATTTTAACGACCACAGCTGTTTCTCAACACCACCGACACTAATACATATTTCACTTTTCAGTGGCACAGGGACAAAATTGGGGCAGTTCTGAGTTTTCTTTTGCAAAGGAAAATTTGAAAATGTAGTTGAACATTTCAGCTTTTGATTTGCTACCATCAATTTCAGTTCCTGTCTCATTCACTAGCCACTGGACACTAACTCTGGTGTCACTAACAGCCTTTACATATGACCGTAATTTTTTTGGGTTTTGTGAAATGAAAATGAAATTTCATGTGGTGAGGGACTCTCGTCTGGTAGACCAGTCACCTGGTGCAAGTCTTTTTAGATGACACCACTTCGGTGACCTGCATATTGTTGAGGATGATAAGATGATGAAGATAACACAAACCCAGTCCCTAAGTGGAGAACAAACCCAGTCCCCTTGCCTGGCATTCTGCTGTGCTGACCACTGAGCTATCAAGGTGGACAGTTTCATGAAATATCATTTGACAGCATTCTGCTATGGTAGTCATTGTAGGCATCATGCATTTTTCTCTTAACAGTCAGATGTTTTTCATTCAGCATTTCTGTATCTATAGCACTGCAATTTGCTTTACAACTATTATGCAGGAATCTCTGTTTCTTTGCAAGTTTCTTTACAGTGACTGTGTACCATGGAACTGTTCTACTGGGTATATATCTATCCAGTGCATCATCAACTATTCTTTTAAACTTGAGACATAGTTCCTCTGCATGCTGCTGACCTGTGCTGAAAGTTTCTCATTGATATATGACACTATTGATTTCTAAAAAGGTTTTGACACCTCTGGCAGTCTTTAAGAAATGAAATTTTTTGTAGTTAACATCAGTTCGTTGAACGTACTGCTCCACATCACATTTTCTCATCTGCCTCCAAACTTTTTGGCTACCCTTCTCTCTGTCACTCTTCAACCACCATGACCTGTCGACACACGGTCAGGTGCCTGTTGCATTTCTTCATTGCTCAGCACAAACGGAACCATTAGGCGCAGTCTACATTTTGCTAAGTAGCATAATAAGCCCTTGTGCATTATAAACTGCACATGCAACCTGAATTCCTTACAGTCTGCGTCACTTATCTGCACTCTCTGCCACTCACTCACGCGTTTCACAAACGCCTATAGCACTATGACCTTGGGGCTAAAAAAAAAGTGTCCATGTTTGTATGTTTTTCCCAGTGTTATGAATGATTTCATAGACGAACTCACTCAACTTAAGAGAACATCTTGTCAACCTGCTAGAGGGATCCTTCAAACCCAGTAGCCATTTCAGTGAAGCTGGTCTGTTACAACTTTGAATTTCTGCCTGTATATATAACATCGAAAGTAAGTGATCCCATAGATCACTGCCACCATTTCCTTCTCAATGGTAGATAAACTGTGTTCCACTCTGTTTAGCTAATTAGATGTGTATGCTTATAACCTCCCTCTTCCTAATCAGCATACTGGATTGCATTATAAATGACCCTGATCGCATTTGCCTAATGAAATTTTAAAGTATGTGAGGCTATTGTTACTGAAGGAAAATAACACCAGTTAGTTGAAGGAAAGTGTTGTACAAAAGAAAACACTGATTAGCTAAAATGGGGATAATTGGATGGTCGCCAGCCTGCTAGGGCAATGAATCTCCAGAATCTTAAGAAAGGTAATGGCAAAGAAATTTATGCAAATAACCACTAGTGTGGCAACAGAAGGTTGTCAGGCTTCTCCACAGTGCAACAGTTCATGAGAAAATAAATGAATCTGAAAGCACTGTGTTTGCAGTTACTTATTCTGAAATACTAAATTTTGAAAGTAAAGTTAAATGGAGTTACTGATTAAATAAATGCAACTAAAGCTTTGCTATGGAAAAAATTAGTGTCAGTAATCTCAGTGTAACATAACGCAAAATTTAGAGAAGAGCAAACAATTTACTTTTGATTACTGAAAGACTGAACTGAAAGCACTTGAGCAGCTAATTTTACTTGAAATATAAGAATAAGTGAAATTGTGCACTCTTAATTAGTGCTGTATCTTTAGTTATTAGTTTTGCCAGTGAAATTTTATGTTACTTTAAATAAATGAAGTTAATACTCAAAATTGCAAATTAGTTAAGCCTCTGTTATGCAATAAAAGAATGAACAGTTACTGATGCAAAAACTTTAGACTGAAATTGGTCATTAGCAAACACACAGAATTGTCAATAAATAGTTGGTCAATTTTCATAATTTTATGACACTTGGTGATTGCCTGGGAAGGAAAGGGACTCCGTTTGGTAATAATGTCAGGACAATGACAACACAGGTGCCCAACAAGTTTAAACTATTACACGTTATTATTCAAGTTAATGATACTTTGCGAAAGAAATGCCTCTGGGTAATGCCTACATAAGTTTATAATTTTCCACTTAACAGTCTTACGATGTAGCTGTATGGATGATGAAGAATGTAGCTGACAACAATGCTGAGCTGTCACTGTTGCTGCTCGTTGAGAACCTCGATCCATCTCCAGAGCCACAGGTAATTATTGGACAGGCACGAGTCAGAACTGCAGCTTCTCCACCTGTCTGCTACTACTGTGCTCTCAATACTTGCGTGTTAACAACTTTGGTAAGCATACATTGGCACGATCATAGCTGCAAACTGCCTCAGTGGGAGTGCCCAACAAACATTTCTGGACTTTCTCATGACTCAAGCTGTTCTGCTTCCTCTCTGCTTGCAACAAGCAGAGACTCTCCAGACCAAAAGATAAACAACAGTAAAGCTACAGCCATTTCATCATTGCTATTGATACGTTTAAATAAAGTTCCCTTGGCTATTACCCAGCAATTTACAATATTTTCATTATAATTACAATCGATTACATACTGTCAGAAATAAATATACTATTACATCAATTATGTATTAAATGTAGTTTCTGTAACAAAGCCTACAGATTCAGAATCAGAAGTACAGTACAAGTTATCAATGGATATTAAACGGAGAAAAGTTTTGGATGGTGCAGAAGATATTTTATCTACATTTTCAGTGTTACATGCTACAGGACACTCTTTACCATCTATTTCCTGACAGAGACCGCAATCAAAACCACTATCGCTAGCATTACAGGAAAGGGTGAATTCTTTGTCGAAATTAGAAAACACCACTACTGGGTCTTTGTTTCATGCTTTTTTCAAAGTCTGAAAGGCACACCATGTCCCAGTGGCCATTCAGATATAGCAACTCTTTTCAGGAAATGATTTAATGGTTGAGCAGTTTACATAAAGTTTTTGACAATTTTTCAGCAATAGTTACAGAGCCACAGAAAAGACTGTAACTGTTTCATTGTTTGAGAGGTTGGAAATTCAGATTACTGACACTAAATGGGGATCAGTCCATATACCCTCTTCCCTAGTAATGTGGCCTCTCATTGAAATTTACCATGCATTTTCTAGATTTTAGACCACACAAAACCGCATCTATCAATCTCCGAATGTGGTTGGTGCATTGGCACTACCTCCATCAGGTGGTAATTACTCTGCATGCTCATTGTGGAGTAGTATTTGCATTTGCCTATGTCATTGAGCATTTCCTTGATATTTGGTATTGGATAGATGTCAGTGGTAGTTTGAATGTTCAAGTACGTAAAACTAAACTCTGCTTGAACAGGTCACGAAGTCCCAATGGTGCCGACCGGCTACTGCGTCGCCCTCGGCCCACAGACATCACTGGATGCAGATATGGAGGGATATGTGGTCAGTATTCGAGTATTTATAGTTGCAACAAAAACAATATTTCAGGACCAGGACCATGAGTGACTATCATTGTGTTCTACCAGCTGCCAGTCGATGAATTCTTCCATGAGTTGTTGCAGTTGCATAGGAATACACAATAAGGCTTCCAATAAACCACAGCTCTATTTCATGTCAGTAGGCGATGTTGGGTAAGCAGTGTCATGGCTAATGGGCACTGTGCATTAAACAGATTCTTAAACTGTAACAAGAGTGCTTCCACAGCTCTCCGATCACTGCCCTCCAGATGACTCATTGTCACATAACGCAGAATCATTGACAGTATGCTTGTTTGTGTGGTCAGTACATGACATATCTCTATCTTCTTCACGCAAAACATCAAATGTGGTGAGCTTTAAGCCCTGTTGTAGAGTGGCATCATCCACACCAAAATTATCTACGTTAACCAGAACCATACATTCACCATTCATGTTACTTATTTGTGCTATGCTTCTGCATACAAAACAGTGCGTTGTATCCAAACTCTCATTATCTTCAAGTGACTCAAACACACATAACTCTCCTACAGTAAGTGTGTACTCACTGAGACCCAAACTACATTCCCTGTATCTGATGGTACGTTAGCAAGGAAACCCACCTTTAGCGCGAGTGTACCCAGTGCAGATAACAACACTACCTTCATTGCGATGATATCATCCAGCAGAAACAAAGTCCTTCCAAGCCCAACTGTAAGCTGCAAAATATGAATTTTAGCCTGCTGTCTAATAATGAAATCAAGCCCAGAACTGCAGAATACCCTTCACCAGCCAGTGGCAACACCACCATGTGCTCAAAAAAGTCTTAACGCCTGTGCTAAACTTTAACAGTGTTGTTCCAAGTAACTGTAAAGCAGAGACTGTCATCTGTTTCTACCCAAGAGATCTAGTGCAACAACTGATACACACATTGTATCTACTAAAAACCTATATTACTTGGCACCAATAGCAGCACTACATTTTATAGGGAATGATTTCTGATGGCTGATACATTCTCGTTTGTGTTTAATAAATGATTTTGCTGATAGCAATTCTCCCGTTTCTTAGGTACTCCTGTGCTCCAATGCTTTATAACCCATTCGTTCCCACTTGTAGTATTCCAACTGATGACAGTGTTGTTAGATGTGTTACTCATGACCACACCTATGGTATTTTATTACTCAGGCACACCCACGGAGGTCACCATGCCCCCTAACTGCTATATCTCTCTCTTCCAGCTGTGTGGAAATTCTTATAGGTGGGACCAAATTAGATGAATTCTCTCTCTTAACCCCACATGACTTTTCAGTGGAAATATCAAGTACAAATACATCAAGAGCCTGGTTCTTGGCTTCTTAGTGTAGCACTGTATTGATTTCCTTGTCAACCATTAGTTCTTATGTCTGGATGTTGATCTTGTGGATCCTATCCAAAAATGATTCAACATACTTGTTATGCTTCTGCGTCAACATATTTAATTTCCCTCTGAAGAAGCAACTGCAGTTTTACTTATGATACCACTGTTGTAACCCTCAGCTAGCTGTTGAATGTCTGCGCATCCTGCAAGGTCTCATGGTAAGTAACATATGCCTTAGCTCCTCCAGTCACCCACAGTTTGGTCATAAGAAGGCAAATTTCATCAGACCAACAGCTCAACTCAGCTGCAGCTCAGACATCATTGAGAAACATGGTTATGTCCTCTGTTGCCTTGCCAGGAAAAGGTGATCTCACGTCCTCAAGTTTTCCTAGTACTTTTTGCTTCTCAGCGTGCATTACCTCCGCCTGTTCTTTGTAATATTCTAATTCCCCAGCTTCCTATTTAAGGACTGCTTGTAACCTAATGATCTTCTCCATCATGGCAGCAACAGAGTCAGCCAACCTAGTAGTGCACATGTTTCTACCCGGATCTTGTGTATTCTACTACAGCCCAAACAATAAAGAAATACAAAACACAAAATGCAATCATGTCAGGTTTATACTACAGATTACAAAACACACAAGTTACTCTAGTTCTTACAGCATATCATAGCCCACCTACATTCACTACAATCTCAATCCAAATAACCCCATCATTGGCAAGTGGAACACTCGGCTGGTGCAGCCTTCATGCACATAGCTCATGGCCAGAAAGACTGCAAAACACACAACCTGAAGGTGTTAAATACGACTCATGACAGTTACCCTTAAGAGCAGACAAGTCAGGAGGTTAACATGGTTGTATACACGTTGCCTTCAGATTAAAATGAACATTCTTACGAGCCACTATGCCCACTGAATGACATAATGAAAATGGCCATGTCGGCTGCACACTGATTGAAGCTGCTGTGATGATGGCGACATCAGAAACTGATTGTAGCAGTGTCCATTGGTGGTCCACTTCTAACCACTAGTTGTAGCAGTCACCCCTTGGGTCAGGACTTTTAGTGAGTGTGAGTGTGGAGGCTGAGTGGGTGAGATGGTGATATTTGTGCAGGAGGCTGAGATCGGGAGCTGGTGTTGGTGGTTGTCATAAGCTCTAAAATGCCAGTGAAACAATGTCGTCTGGAAACATATTTATTACTTGTGATTTTACAGTATGGATTGTCATCTCTGGTACGGCAGAAGACATACTGATTTGCACACTAGAGTGTGAGAAGGAATGCGGAAACAGCGCTTTGTTAGCTGTAGTCACTGCGCATTTCAGGACCCAGTGGCAATGTCGGTCAGGTAGCCAGAAAGAAGTCTGTAGGCACGAACCTGCTGTGGACCACTGGCAGCTCATGTAGCCCACCCCAGCAGTCTCAAAGATGGATATGTACCAACAGCATATCATGGGGCCTGCACTCAGGTGTCTCGCCCAACATATTGTAGGTTTTGCCCAAAAGTGTCTCACCCAACATATTGTAGGCAGTAGTTTGCAGTCACTTGGTATTGTCTAAACCATGGGAAAGCCCAGATACATTGGTTTCTACTTCAACGATGGCAGTGAACAGACAGCAGTGGCGTCTTGCAGTGGATAAGTTCCACTACAACTGGCTGACTGTAGTCTCAGAGGTGAAGTCTTCTCTTGGCAGCAGGCAGCACATCCCAATTCATCAAACAAGTTACCCTGTAACTAGCGAGACTGTCACATTTAGACTGAGGCTTCTGAAATGGTTGTATTTAAGATGGACGTAATGTCATCACAGCCAGCGATGCAGTCATTTGCCCTCATTATCCACAGGTATCAGCAGACTTTCCCCCACAATGGTGTATCAATTATTGCCAGTTTTGCTTGCCTTCACAATTTCTGTCGGTGCTAGGATGACACGTAGTGGCTCAGCTTGGAAGTTACATATTACAGTTGCATACTGCAAGGCTTGCAAATGATGCACTTTGTGCTTTCATACTGTGTTGTTTGCAGTTCTTGATAATGGTTTGGCTCCCAATGGAAATATATTATGAGCTGCACCCTGCCTTCTGGAACACTGCTCTCTTTGATTACTCCAGATACTAGTTGTGATACAGTGTATGAGCTGAACGCGATTCTCTGCTGTCTGCGCCAAGTAATAACTTATAAAAGTTTATGTGCACAACCCAGGAGTTGGCCCTGCTGTGCAACAAATTATAAAACTGATTTTCTCCATAACATTATGAGAATTTACAATATTATGCTCCATGGAATGTGCAAGTAACATAAGTACTTAAAAATAGATAACAGCACCTCTAGCTTTGGCGATTACAGGATAAGCCCAGTTTTTAAGGCATTTGAACATGATGAACAGCTTCCACCCACCATCACCTACTCCACTGTTAGCAAAACAAGTTTTAAAATTAAAGGTAGTACACTTACAAAACAACTTTTGTCATTTATCAAGCGATGTGTTCATTTTATGGTTTTCTACTTGGAGGTGACAACCATCAAATTGGCAAAACATAGGAATGGACTTATACAAATTGTTGATCTTTGAGGTAACTATTATCTAGTTGGAGATAATGCTTTCAGTATGGCTTGAAGGATCAAAGTGCCTGCTATGCTACATTGGCCATTTGGACCCTCCAGTTCAACACAAGTTTTCCATAACTCTGGATACAGGTGTTTGTGCTCCAAAAAATCCTAAACTTGCTGTAATCTTGGATTTGACCCATGTTAGCCTAACACTCCATTTCCGTTCCTCCTCTGGTATCTGTCAGAATACTATCTTATTTTACTTTTATTTATTCTTCACAGTACGTGGCCCTACTTTTAACAGTTTGTTCTTTATCTATTTATTATAGTTTATTTATATTGTTCTTTCCGAGTCACTACATATATATATATAATAGCCATCTTAACTTAGGAAATCAGCAGTCACAATTTGTGATTAGTATACTTTTCCGAAATAGCCTCCAGTGGCTGCTTCTGTCAATGTATAAGGGTCATTCCACATCCACAAAAGCTCTCTTACATGATAAGACCTATGGGACACGATGTGTGAATGCATAAATGGATAGATGCTTGAATGAAAGAATGGACTTTTTGCTCTGTTCATCATTTCTTAAGTGAAGCTGACACAGCACTTACCAATGTATTACCTTTGGCCTTACAGTCTATCTCACATCTTTTCCTTTTTTCCTTCTTTCTTCTTCATACAAGACATGTCCCTATTGGCCAGGTGTTCTGAGTGATAATACTTTAATTCCCTGCCAATTAATTTTTTCCCCATCAAGTCTGTGTTCAGTCTTGATCTTTCTAAAGGATGAGTCTTCAGAGAAAGATCTCAGTTTACAAATAACATGCACAGAACCAAAGTTAGATAAGCAACAGAAATTACACATTGTATTCCAATTCTTATGTAGGATATACATCCATGACCTGTATTCTGTCCGAACTTATTTACTGCCCACTGTATTCAGATGTAATTATTGTAGTGTGGTGTAATGATAGACATGCATCCCCCCCTCTTTCTTTTGACATTGTAGAAGAGAAATTATTAATTGTGAATCATGTTGCAATGTTTACCCGAGTGTCAGTTTCATGTGGTGTCGCACACCCCTAAAGTTTCAATGACATGGATGGCTCTTGTCATGGTATATATCCAGTGTTTCACAAAAAATGCTGCAATCTTTTTTATAAAGACTCTAGTATGGGTTAACAGAACACACGCCAGTAAGTAAGCAAGTGTTACTAAACTGTGTGTGCTGCCTTATTGCTGTTAATGAGGATGTGAGTGTCCAAGGGGTACAAGCGACAAAAAGTTAGTTTTGAGATAATCAACTTTAAACTTGAGGTTGCATAATTGATTCCACAACAAATATAGAAAAATTTATAGCAGATCATTTAAAGATATTGTTTAGTATTTCTATGCTTTATATTACTGTAGCAAATATTTTAGTCAGCTGACAATGATCATTGATAATTTTATGATGGGCTTCGCTTGTACCACTTTGCTTCCAAGCGAGAGTTAGGAAGGTATGACCTCAAAGAAATATTAAAAGATTTTTCAAATGTTTTACTTTAATGTGGATCATAATATATAATGCACATTAAATACAATAATACTGAATGTTCGAAACAACCCTAGAAAAAAATTTCTTTTCTAATTATAGATAAACTGTAAGTTCCTGATATTTCTCTTTTGGTTTAAAAAATAAATTAAATGAAGTAATAGAATCAATCCTAAAATTCTTCTTGTCTTATTACATTCTTAATCTGAATTGCTGTCAAAAATATTGTCATTTTCGTCTTCTGCATAATTGCTCTCTGAGATAGACTGTTCTTCATGATGCGCTGCACATGCTACTGACAAAGACCGATGGTTGTTTCTCTCTCTTATGGTTTTCCTCCGCAAGCTTAGTTGATTCCTTTCCTCTTGCGGACGGACTTCAGCATTGAGTTCTGTGCAAAATCAGTGATGACCAGGAGGCACAAATGACAGAAGGTTCAGTAAATCTTTGTACGTTTTTGCCGTAATTTTTGGCAGAGTTGTTCAGCAAGTTACGACTTCAGAGTATCTGAACATTTCTTCCAATGTATTTACCTTTATACTGTAGGTGAAGAGTTCAAAATCTTCAAAATATACATTTACAAGACACTGTCCATGGTTCATCTTTTTTGAAGTGCAGACACTGCATTTTTTGAATTCCTTTTACAGATTTTGCACAGAATGGCTCAACCATGTCCAATGTGATAAAATCCTTATCACCCAAAATGTCTTTATGTATTGGTGATTACATTACTCCAGTCTCGAGGAATGTAAATACCCCTTTGTGAAATTTTTCTAGCACACTCAATTCTTCCAAAGTCTCTGCTACAATTATTAAACGAGTGGCCAAAACGTAGAAACTTACAGACAATGATCTGAATGTGAGTGTTGTTGACTACATAGAGCCAAAATTTCACTATGTATTGACTTTTGTTTTGTCCTCCTGCAGTGTCATTAAATGCAGTGAGATGCATGATGTTTGGTGGCAAATTGTTAATAAATGTCAGTGCAACAAGACTTTATCTCTTGAAATCCACGGGAAGCCTAACGTTTTTGCCACACAAACATGATGGCTTTTTCCATTCCCAAATCATGTACACACAAATTGTAAGTTCACAGTTGTTGAGAGTAATAAGCTCATAAACATGTCAGAACTGATGTTAAGAGCATTTTCTGTAAGTCACACGTCAAGACTCTTTAGCAACCAATTTTTTTGCCTCTACTAGTTGTTCCCAAGCACTTCTTGCTTTCTGAAGTTCCTTTTGAACAAGAACATCACCTTTTTCACCAGGTAATCCATGATCAATGGTATTTTGCACCTTATCACACACAGAAACTGTGTCTGTATATAGCCTGTGGGAGATAAGATTAAAGCATTTGTTCAAAATATGGCAGTAGAAGGTTTCCTGTACTGGCTCGGTTTCCTTTCCTTCACAAAATTCCTTATAAAGCTGGTACATACTCTTGAGGTTTAGGTTTCCTGCAAGATATTTCTCATTTGGTGCTTTCTGGTGTGAATAGTGGCTACTGTACTTTGCTCTAATGTGTTGCTTTAGCAGATATACTTTAGCTTGTTTCCAGGGGTTTTATGGCCTCACTTGTCCTTATGTGAAATATTTGTGGTCAAAGTGTTTTTCTTTTGTGCCACATCTGTTACAGATTTTCTTTTTATAGCATTTCCTTCCCTTCTACTCGGCTCACTGACAGCAACCAAAGAATTTAAGGAGGAGGTCTGCAGGTCCTAGTTACTAGAACACCAATATTCCTTAAATATTTCCTGTCTTTTTTGTTCACTGTTGTTTGGATTGCACTTGAATTGGCAGTTGTGACTGAACACACTTATCTTATCTCCATTCACGCAACCTTCCATTGCAATCCATATACACTTTGTCTTCACTGAGTTTTCTAGATGATATTACTCTATTCCATAAATAGGTTCTTTATGTTTTTATTCTTCCCAAATGTTTTACTCTCTCAGAAACTGTGTGCTCTCCATTGTTTCACTCACTTTCATCCAACCCCTCATTTTTGCCTGAAAAGAAGAAGCACAGAGCAATACATTAGTCTGGTTAGTTTTAGTTTCTGAGGTAATTAAAGTTGTTTTGATTTTTCACTCTTTGTTAATTGTTGGTAAACGTAAAGCATGTAAAAATTTTCTGGGCAGTTTCATCAAAAGGAATGCGTGAATAGAAGGAAAATGCACTACAATGCCTGCAGGGAAGGGAAGGTGAGGCGAGATATTTCTGTGCAGTGCTGCCAACTTCATACATCATACTGATAATTCGCTATGGTAGAAATGATGCACAGAAGTAATGCGCTGAATGAAAGCATATTATAGAGACGTTCACATTCAAAATAATGCACTTCTTAGTCGTCGTAATGAATTTGTAATTAATGATTAAGGCTTTTGTAGCACTTATGACTATTCAGTTCCTTACTATGGTTGGCAGTGGCTGCAAGCAGAACAGAAATGGCACAACGTCTTCTAACTTCTACCGACAAGTATCAATCGGAAGTAGGGAGCAACTCTGACTTGAAAATTTTTACAAACTACAGCTTTGTTTATTTCTTGTTTTGCATCAATTACTGAAAATCACCTTCATCAATAGGGTTTCCTCTGGAGTTAGTATTTACACTATCTATCTCTGATTCATATGAAGCATCATCATCATGTCTGGTCTGTAGCAAAAAAACAATCGAAAACCATATCATTCTAGCAAATAATATCAACAGCCTTTAACTTGAATTTTATATGTATATGTATTTTTAAAGTGTATAATTTAAACACAAGACAATAATATTAATGGAATACTTAATTACTCACCTTCGGAGATGTGTTGCCAAAAAGTTCTCTTCTGGAGATATCATAGTTATTGTTCACTCACATATTTTATGAGCAATTTGGAATAAAAATAATATTAATATTTATTGAACAAAGTAAATGAAGTTGGTTTTATCATTATAAGCACTGAACGAGCAAACTTCACTTCATAACTCAGTAGCACTGCATTTATACTCTGCCGTCCTTGCCATTTCATATATACCTCTTGGCCTGCAAACAATAAGGATGCTTCTGTAAGCAAGATACGCTTCCCTCTCTTGGCCACCACAATTTTACAAATATTAGGTACCCATTTCTGCACTTACCTCCTTTTTTCAAAAATGTCAATTGTACCCCTTGGCTTCTCACCCCGTCATCTGACACTATACATTTGACCACACATTGTGGTTACAGACACAACGGTAACCAGCAATTTGAAATATTTTTACCTCATAAGAGTCGTAATGTCGTTAAGTTAGAAGACACTTTATGAATCTTGAGAGAAACAAATATTTTATTTTGATCCTAGCAACCCACCTAAGCTTTGCACATATATCAGTAAATGTCTGCTTGTAAATTATATACGCAAACCTTCCTCTTGAATCATTCTGTCTATTAATGAAATCCATACCAAAATCCCTTCTGTAGTTCCTGACATCAGCTTTCACATACAGATAGAAAACCTTGTGGGGAAACTTGTTTCATCAGAGTTTAGCCAATTTGCACAAAATATTTGTAAATTATGTACAAAAACCTTCATTGTGAATCAGTCTACCTGTAAGTGAAAACTGTATCAAAATCCAAAAATTAGTCTTTATATAGACAGATAAATGCAGCAGGTGAGTTTATAGCATATAGTGAAGCACTCTCATACACAATATTTCTTGCATTTCAGGGTCTATCAAGAGTAATTTCCCTATATTAGAAATCGCCTGGCCTTGCTCAAGGTTAAGGGGGCACAACCCAGACAATGAAAGGGTAATGAAATTCTCTATGACTTCCCCACAGTGCTTTGTGGAAGTCACAAATGCTCCAATGCTATTCATTTCTCACATCATTCCTTATTTTGTTCTTGTATTACTGAAAGCACACTTTAAACAAATCACCATGCCTTTGATTTCTTTCTATCTTGCAGTCTTATTGCCAGAAGGAATTTACTTTGAATCTACAACAAATACATTTGTTGGTCCTGATATTTTTACATCTGAAAAGAATGACTTTTACAAACTTTCTGTTATATGTGTGGATTTGAACCATAATGGCTTATCACAATCATCAGATACACACAAACCTTTCTCAGCATTATTTATTTATTTGTAGAACTTAACAAGTTGTCAATTGTCTACCAATAAGCTGTAATTTCTATTGTCCAACCAACTTATAATGCCACTAAGGAAACTACAGATATAAGGATTTTTGCTAGGCGTGAAGTGGACAGAGAACAGTAATAAACTGAGACTTCAGCTACTATGCAGTGTATCATATAAAATGTCTTCCACAGTATTGTTCATGTGTGTTTCTAATATGGCAATGGGAAATCCTAGGATACAAGTAATGAGAAGAATGAAGACAACATAACACTTATTTTCTGTTTACATAATGGGAAGTCAAAGTTGAAATATCAACAACATTATGAAAAGGCCACAGTGGCCAGAGACAGCAATCTTGCCTGCTTATGTGAATTTGTGTGTATGTGTGTGTGTGTGTGTGTGTGTGTGTGTGTGTGTGTGTGTGTGTGTGTGTGTGTGTGAGTGAGTGAGTGAGTGAGTGTGTTTTCTTTAGTGAAGAATGCTTTGGCTGGAAGTTCAATGTGTAACAGTTGCTTCTCTGCAACTCAATATGTCATCTTTACAATGAGTAGCAGTATGTCCTTTTCATAATAGTTTTGTTATTTTCTCTTTAATTATTTTCAATTCTAAAACAACTACACACTGTAGAGAGGTAGTGGTGATGACTGGGTGGACACAGAAACAAGAAGATGAACATTGTAGCACATCCCTAATAGTCTTCTTTCATCCACTAATGACACAGAAACAGTAACTTTATGAACATTATTTATTATGAAAGATACAACACTTTCGAATGTTTTGGTAGTAATCAGTGACATTTATTTCCTTGAGCATTTTATCCCATAACATTCTCATGTTTCAGATCATCCTCCTTCACTGTTCATTCCAATAACATTTTATACCATGCAAACATGTATGATAAAAAAAATCAATAGCAATTTTTATACTGCCTAATAGGCTTTGTATTTAATCAAAATACCACATATTCAAACAGTCTAAGCCTTTAATATTCAATTAAATCTTACAAGAATGGTTTCCAGAAATATAAAGTACAATATTTCACCTAGGAATGCTGATAAACAAATTTATATACATGAACATAATAATCAAAGCTATAAACCATGTACACAAAATGTAGCACATTTTTCTAAATATTTTTGGCAAATGATGGCTTCATAACAAACATACTAAATATTCTTAATTCCAAGATATCATTAACACACAAGAGGGTACGTGAAGACTGCTACAATACGAACAATAACATAGTAGAGAATGGTTTTAATGTCAAACAAATATTGCTCCACTTTTTTTCCAAGTTTTACTGTGAGGAACAAGTTAGCATGACAGTTATAATTGTTTGTTCCTTTTCCTCCTCCTGCTCTTAAATGAAGTTAGTTAAACTGCCTTCAGAGCAAGTCTGCAATGTTAACTCTTTCTTTGGCACATTGACTAGAAGTGTTTAGTAACAGTTCTATAGAAATGTGTGAAAATAAACAACTATAACAAAAAATAATGTACATACAAGGATGGTTTGTCAAATGATGAGTATCACTGTAAAAGTATTTCTTTCTTGGATAATTAACATACAACATGTCATTAACTAGTATTGGACATTACACAACACATAATCTGCAAATGATACATTTCTGGATACCCAACCTAGCTGTAAATTCTGTAAAAACAGAATTACCAACACAGCTATGTACCAAACAACATATTTTTCGTCAAACACAACAGAAAAATTTCATAAATTGTTCATTATTCCTCTTTGTAAATTAATAAAGGAAGGGAAATCTTAATATGCATGGAACAAGATGAAGACTGTATATGTTTATTTTAAAATTATTTTTCAGATCATAAGTTAACAGCAGATGTTAGCTGTATATGATGGAAAATATTACCTTAAAATTTACCTTCAGGAGGCAGATGGGCACATATACAAATACATGGCACAACCCTAGCTTTTGGAATGAATGGTTATTTCCTTGGGCAGGAGAGAGGGGTAAGTTGGATAACATAACAAAAGGAGGGCAAATCACAGACCCCAAGATGAGACCTGACTGTTTTGAGGAAGAGGGGAGACTCCTGACAGTAAGTAACTGGCCTTTAACCCCGTCTCATAATTTTACGGTTTCCTCGTACGAATGTTCCTTTTGATACCAAATATTACCTCACACAGTTCGAAACAAATAGAAGAATGGCCAAAACACAAATGGTAAAAGCTTTACAGCACCTGCCAGTACCAGTGAAATGTTACTTGTAACAAACACTGTAATTCTGAAACATTACTGCCTTACACTCCTGAGTCAGGAGTACAACATTTTATGCCATACAGTTAACAGCTGATAACAATAACAATCACAATTTTTTAAAAGTTTTTACCAATGTCAAACTGAAACAGAGATATGAAATTCTGGAGTTGTTGCAGCAAAATGTTAAGAGTTCCTGTATTGACAATAAGAAATATATTCATTGACTCTTGGAACAGTATATAAACCTGTAAGCATGGTTTTGAGAAATAAGATGATGCAAACAACTGGCACACAGACTTATCCTTGAAACACTAGAAATTCAAACGCAAAAGTTTTGTCCCATCAAATGTTCCAAATAAGAGCACAAACAGAACTGTAACCCAAGCACTATCAGAACACCACAACGCCTAACTGTACAGAGGAAACATAAAATTTAGAGAAAATTTCTTTTTTAAAATAAAAATGATTCTATACACAATTACCTCTTGGCTCTGAATGTTTGAAACAATGTGTTTCACTGGTCAACTACTCTATCACATTTCACTGTCAGACTTCCATCTCTGCTCCCACATCAATAATATCTTTGTGGAACCTTTTTTTCCACCAAACAATTATTTTGAAAAACCCTGCTGCAGGCATTCCTGAAGAGCAGTACAGAGTACAAATACTCTGCAACATGAAGCTACATGAAAAGTAGAATAGCTGTGTAATTTAGTTTGAAATCTTACTAAAAAAAGTGTGCTCATAGGAACATTTACTATTGTCAAATATCCATTGCACATGTTCGCTTAAAAAGTATAAGTATTTGAAAGTCATCAAAGAGAAATGGATAAAATCTAATAATATACCTAGTAACTGAAATAGATGCACACAAATGGTAGAATTCTTATTTGATGACAGATGAATGCAAAACATAGAAACTAGTTACTTATTTCATAATATCACTGAATTCACATGAACCTAGTGGGTTCACCACAGTAATACCTCTGAACCACCAGTTTCGAAACATCTGTGATACACCAAAGCAAGTTTGAAACATATAGATAAAAGCTGTGTGCCGACAGGAACTTCAATCCGAACCTTTGCCTTTCATAACCAACGACCTTTCTAGCAGAGCTTTCTGGTAACTTGTGACCCACCTTCACAACTTGAGTTGCTGTGGTACCTCTCTCCTATTTTCCAAACATGACAGCAGTTCACCAGCATATCTGCTCTGGCTGTTCAAGCCCTGTGCATGAGTGTGATACAGAAGCAAGTTTAACAACATAGTACACTCTGCTACAGAGTGAAAAATTCATTTTGGAAAAGAAGAATTTTCCAGAATCAATGTCCTGTCTCTAAATAAATTTATATTGTGGTCCACAGGCGGAAAAAAAAGGAGTACCACAATGTCAACCAGCGAAAAAGTATAAGTTTGTTATTTATTTATTTTTGCATGTAACATCCACTTCAGAGTATTTTTAATAAAACTATTTTAATCAGGAACTGACTTGAATTGGAGGAATATGCCACCATGTATATACATTATTTTGTTTCCAAGAAACTGATTTAATAACACAGGAATCAAATAAGAAAGTGACAATTTACTTCAATGAGATCTTGGAATTTTCAGCACCAGAATATTAATCCTCCATCTATTCAGTCTTAAAGTGTTCACGAATTATGCAATACTGTGTTCAAATCCCAGTTGTTAAGTGTAAAGTATGCATTTTGCTAATTGCAATTACCCTCACTCTATATAAAACTGGGCATTACACATGATTATTTAATTATGAGGGTATTTTCCTTCTTCACAGTAATAATACTTTATTGAAACCAAATCTGATTTTCAAATGAGAGATAGCAAACACATCGTGTTATGATGCTGGAATATTCCAAACATATATCATCTACAGCTCTATTCAATAGTATACTCCAAAATACATGATAAATAATGATTTATATTTATTTACTTATCATTTAAATCTTTACTTTTCTCATTTAGCTACTGACTTTTTTATAGATAAGCACTATGCTCTTCATACTGAGTAAAGGTGGTGATAATCCAAAGAAAGGCACTGAATCAGGCCTTTTATACACTTAATAAATTATAATGTTGCATCTATATGTTTTAGTTAGCTTCCAACATCATAAATTAAATAAGTACTCCCCCTTTTATCTCTGGGCCTAATAAGCAACAAAATTAAAGAGGCACTATATGAGGTCATAAGAATGTAATAGCAACAATTCACTTATAAATACATAAAATATTCTACTAGTAGAATAATAAAATTGTAAAGATACCAAGCTACATCACAAAGCAAATTTTTTACATGCAACAATACCTTGCCATCTTACATTCTTGTTTCAGAGACTTCTCTTTGGTAATTTCACTTAATTTCACATAACTCTTAATTAAAATTATTCTTTTCAGCTCCCACAATATGCCTTACATCCATTGCAACAGGCCCCAGTTGCTTTGGCACAGCAATACTGTGTTGCCAAGAATGCATTTGATCAACAGATAATCATAAGGTAACAATCATAATTGTAAATGACACTGTTTTAATGTAATATGACACAGCCTATTCTGTTATCAAAATAACTCCAAGGAATTTTAAAATAAACCACATTTCATGTTTTTAAAATTTCCAAATTAATGTTTCTGACTTCAAATAAAAAATTTAACAATTACAAAAACATTTTTGATTTCATGGAAAAGATCATGCCAAAAAAAGCCCAAAATAATTTCATTAAGAAATCTTACCATTTTACTATGTAAAAAAAAAAAAATATCTAGGAACTAAGAAAACACGGGTTGTGAAATGATTCTTCTCGTGAAGGTACACAGTTCATTTTCAAAAAAAAAAAAAAACAAGCATCAATACAAACATTACACCCTGTATCCATCAGATACAACTGGGAATGGTGAAGAGAAACAGCTGAATTAAATTAAATTCAGCAGCATAACAGGCAATTAAATCAGTATTTATGTGAACTTCATCTAGTAAATGAAAATATAAAAATTAAGTGGAAATAGCTATCACACTGAATGTTCAAATTATGACACAATCGATTATTGCCACATTAGCCAAAATTACAGGTCACATACAGGCTGATGCTGGAAAAAACTTGATTTTTACAATGAAAGAAATAATCTCAGAATTTGAGTGGGAGAACAATGACAAAACACAAGCCAGTGAAGTGTAAATCACTCCAAGCTCAAGACACAAACACAGAAGATAACCAAAATACACTACACATATTTACTGCATTATTATTTATCTTACTTCAACCTTCAGTTTCGGGAAATTGGTTCATGCCAACCATCCCAATGTATGTAAACAGGAAAAGAAACACAACATATCACTGTATGACAAGTTAGACAGAATAATTAACAGCTCATAGCCAATACGATAGTGTTCAAAGGCTGCACAAGATATTTTGAGTGGTATAACTGACAACAAAATATACTGAAAAGTCATTATGCTACTACAAGACTTTTTTTTTTGGAAAAAAATCTCACAACAATAAAATAGGTATACCATCTGACCCAGCAAGATTATCATTACGTACCTCAAAATGCAAAATTGTTACCCACCAATTCAAGTTGCTGCTGTTTTTAGAATCTTATTGATACTTACAGCCTATCAATTTTCCAGACATGGCACATGCCTGTCCATCACTTTAATCCAAATAGCATTTTAAAGTTTCTTAATTTTTTGTAAATTTATCTTTACCTTTCTATAGTCACTTTCTTTGTAGCAAGATGAGGTCAGTAGAATTTTGATTATTAAGTTTTGTGCATATCTTGTACAATATTAGACAGCCAAGCATGAATCAAATTATATAGGCTGTATAGAATGACTTAAATTATACAGTAATTCTCTTGTTAGGTGCACCAAACTATTGTCTATAAAACTGTCAAAGATATTGCCAATATATATATATATATATATATATATATATATATATATATATATATATATATATATATATATATATATATATATAACCAGAATGGATAGCCCCAATACAACTGAATTTTCAAATAACCTTCACTGTACTTTATTTCATGTACACATTTCTAGGCACTTCATAGCTAAACTTTTGAATAACAATGGACACAGCTGTATAATAAGTGTACTATACCCATATAAGTCTGTAAATAGTTTTTATTTAAAGCAGACAAAACAACACTCAGATTAAATTTCAAGAAATTAGTGCAACGAGAATGTGTTGCATCAATAGATCAGTCAAACATAAAGAGACGCTTCTCATGCCTGAAGTGAAGTATGTTGACTTTTCTCTGAGATAGTTGAGAGATAACACTAGGTAAAGAGCACAAAATGGGCCACAAAATTTCTAGAGAAACAGTGTACAATATAAGAGACTGATTCCTGACACTACCACCAAAATCATAACAACAATTTTCCAACAGTATTATCTCCCATGTTATATATTTTAGAGAGGTAAAAAGAAAGGAAAACTGTGTTTGCCTGATGTTATTTTCAAGAAATATATTATTATTTAGAATTTAAGAAATTTACTTGCCATTTAATTTACAAAGAAAATATTGCTTAATTTGAATACACACAAAACAAAATCATGGATATTTGCAGCTGACTTTCATAGTGCATCACAGACCTTACTTTTCAAAGTGTATTTGAGAGAGGGAGAGAACAGTTTCCACAGACATAAAGAAATTAATATTTTACACGTCTGTCTATCAGCTAGTGAAGGTTAAAGTAACAAAAGGCCATGCATCAAATTTGAGAACAGAGTACTATTTCAAAATATCTCTTGTCATGTACCTCTCCTGATTTAATGATTAACAGCTCACCTGTAACATCTATCAAAAATAAGACATTATACACTAAATCTATTAACATTGATACCAAAGAAATATTCCAGAATTTAGATATATGCATTCAAATGTAAGGACATCTGAATCAATTTTCAACTCTGATCATCCTGAATTGCTGAAAATAAGAATAGAAATGTTTACCAGCAATTGCCCCAAAACTACTAATTTTAATAGGTTTGGCACCTCAAGTAAGAGAATCACTGTTTACTTTTTTTTTTTTTACTTACTACAAAGCCTGCTCTTATTCTGATTAGCTCAGAAGCTTGTAGTCTCTGAACACAGTTTGAACAGGGATATCATTTTCCACTTACAGGTTACAGGTACAGCACCGTACCTAAATTCTCCCTCACTTCATTTTCAATATCTGAAATGCAATAGTAACTGCTATTACAGAAATAATGACACTATTTTTTTTTCAATCCCACTATAAAGGCATTCTCATAGATACCTATGTTATTTTACATTAGTGAAGACAGCAGTATTAAGCACTCTAATGAAGAAAATGCATCCCTCATAAAACTTGTAGATACGTTAAAAACTAATTAACTGTAATACCACCTTCACAGTGTTATGGAAATGACTACTCCAATAGAGAGCTACAGATTTCCAGTTGCCAAATCTTGTGCAGTAAATAAATATTACCATTACTATTACTTCAAAATACTGTAGAAAAAATGTATTCCATCACAGGATATGTTTCCATTGCGTTTAAACACTTGTGGTGCAAAAATACTAGCAAAAATGTCATAAAATGTTTCCAAGTTGAACAGTCGTCTCATTATTGACACCACCTACCCTTGTCTTAAAATCTTTAAGACACTACAGCACTGATAACCACAACGGCTAACATGGTATGAATAAAAATCTATTCACAATCTTAGTCTGCACCTGCTGCATCACCAGGTTTTTGACTCCTTGAGGTAGACTGAGAGCCTTTCCTCTGGTGCGAACTGGAACTGTAAGAGAAAAATTTCTTATTACATCACAGGAAGTGATCTCAAAACAAAAGACTGCAAGCAATTGTTTTTAAATGAAGAGCTCACAAAATATCCACATAACAGTTAGAAGTATTCCTCACTGGCCAACGTAACTTCTATCTAGCCTGACACAATATATTTTGACAAAGTCTCCTGGCTCTTTTTTATTTCAGTTCAAGTACTGAACCAATGACAGCTAAAATTTGAAAGCTGTGTGTAATTCATGGGTTGTGCAGTAATCACAACTCCCACTAAATTCTAGAAGTCTATGTCAGGGCCAGCAGCAGTCATGGCTGTATTTCTTCACTGGTCACAGATTGGCAACATGTCAGTTTTGCATAGCCAATTTTTTGTTTTTGTTTTTAAATGAGTATGTCACAAACTATGAGGTTGTGGTTAGGTTGGGACATAACAGCATAGCTTGCATTTAATTTTATCAATTAAATTTATGATCTTCATTGTCATAAATATTTGACATTTTTTCCATGTACATCACGAATTATGAGGTGGTTAGGTTGGAATGTGACAGTTTGGTTGTGAGTTGGCAAAGCCACAGAATGTGAAAGCTAAAATACCTGGTTGTGGTGACAGACCGACCTACTGCTTACTCCATGGCCTAGTTTTGTTGCTAATATAACTGTTTTACTCACAAAGATTAAATTAATAATCTCCATTGTCAAGCATTTTTCTTCCGATTTTGTCACAAATTACAAGGTTGTATCTCGGTCAAAAATAATAGCGCACATTAAATTAAATTAATAACACTGACTGTCAAAATTTGTGATCATTTCATTAGAATGTTTAAAGATTTCAGAGGTTGTGATGTACTGATGTGAGAATGTGACAATGTTCCTTCAAAACATGTCAACTGTCTGTTGCTCCCTCATTGATTGCATTAGAACCAGCAAATGATACACCTTCCCATCATATCTCACATTGGACGCTGACAACACTGCACCATGAAACATGTTAGTGGGCCACTGTCTCTGATCTAGACTTTTACTCACAACTCCTCCTAATAGGGAAAACCTTTCAATAAGTGTAAGGGATTTTCGGAGCTAGTTCCTGGCAGCAAGAATGAAGAAATGTATTCTGTAACACACATAAAAGTTGTACAGGTGATTCTGAATCACTGCCTTCCACCTATACTGTGCCTTGGATATCATCTCATCATGTCAGTGGAAGCCCAAAACTCTTACCTTTCTTCATATATCATGACAACTTAAAATTTGTGCCAAACTTGACTCCAATCTCAGATCCCCTGCTTGTCACGAGCAACTGTCTTCTCCAATTAGGCCATCCAAGCACACATCTAGGAGCCAATTCAAGCTTTCAATGTCACTGATGTTTCCCTCCCATTATACAACTACTGCCAGAGCTTCTCCCAAATGTGAAGTGGGAAAGCAGCACTGTAGGTAGGATTTGACAGAGCGGCTGGGCTGTGCCATAGTCCAGGTGATGTTATATAAAAGAAAACATTCAGTTGCTTTCAATCAATTCACTAAAGCAGCCACTGCAATATTATTTATCTGCCAATCATCTATAATAAGATGCTGAACAGTTGACATGCACATAAAGGAGACTGAATTGCTAATCTCCTGAACAGCAATGTTTGATCCCACAGTATTCTGACCCAAATGTCCCATAACCTCTGTCCCACTCCCTCATCTATTGTCCTCATGTTACTACCTCCTCCTCCCTCCTTCTCCTTGTTTCTCCCCCCCCCCCCCCCCCCCCCCCCGTCTGGCGTATACAATGAGTGGCTACTTTTACTCATTCCATTGGTTTTATTCTACCTAGGTATTTCCAGTATTGGATTATTGTACCAGATGAGTAATTCAGTTCCCTCAATGTCAAAAAGGAGGTTGCACTAGCAAACTAGTTTTTTGGTTTCTAAATTTACACATATATCAACAAAATCAGGCGTATTGCACAGCCATTACACCTTTTGTTCTTGTGTTGAAAAAAAATAGGGAAACATTCCACGCGCTTTTACAAATGTCTGCTTGTGTGTGTGTGTGTGTGTGTGTGTGTGTGTGTGTGTGTGTGTGTGTGTGTGTGCGCGCGCGCGAGCGTATACCTGTCCTTTTTTCCCCCCTAAGGTAAGTCTTTCCGCTCCCGGGATTGGAATGACTCCTTACCCTCTCCCTTAAAACCCACATCCTTCCGTCTTTCCCCCTCCTTCCCTCTTTCCTGATGAGGCAACAGTTTGTTGCGAAAGCTTGAATTTTGTGTGTATGTTTGTGTTTGTGTGTCTATCGACGTGCCAGCGCTTTCATTTGGTAAGTCACATCATCTTTGTTTTTAGGTATATTTTTCCCATGTGGAATGTTTCCCTCTATTAATATATATATGTACTCTCTGTCTCTTATTTGCAAATGTCTTTTATAACACTTTTTTCTGCCATGCTAAATGAACATTATTAATAATCTCAATATGACATTTATCACAATACGAAGAATAGACTACACGCAATAAAACACATTTTCATCCTCATTGGTAGAAGTTACAAAGTAAATGATTAGTTACACTAAATTACTGTCCTCGTAAAAAGTATTGTTGTTCCTTTCTGGCAACTATGCACCTTAACAATAACAACGTTTCCCACACCCTAAAGATAGCTGTGAATGTACTCTAAAAACTCAAAGACATAAAAATATTTCTTACTGGTACTGTTAAAAAATATAATCAGTACTTACGTAGTAGGATATTTGGGATCATCAAGCACAACACACAGCTTTTCATCACCCATGAGGAACATTGCTTCCTCATATGTAGGTGGAGGTGCTTCTGTTGAGGTGCTACCACCATGTGATTCAGTAGTGCCCATGAGGGCTTCATATGTTGGTGGCAATGTGACAGTGCTTGGGTTGCGTATTACACAGCCTGATTGTTGACTTCTTGACTGCTGGGCTAACTCCTGTAGTCCCTAGACAGTCCAGTAGAGTTGAAACATCTTAAAATAGCACTATGAGTCAGTAACAACAATATTTTCCACACACCTTTACAAAAAGAGAGAGAGAGAGAGTTGGTTGTACATTAAATGTCAAAATTGTTAAAACTTTATCGTATACTCACCTATAAACTCAAAATACCCAAGTAACAATGAAGAATAATATTTGGACAATACTGATACTCCTTGTATTATATATAAAGTTTTGTGATAATCCAACAACTGTTCATTAAATTTTTCGTCACTAAGACAAGCATTTGGACCTAACATATCTGCAATTACCTGTTAAGCATGGTTGTTAAGGAAACACAAATTAACTGCCAGTAAAATAAAAAAAATAATCACCATAAACTCATTTTGAAAGCTGTGAAAGACCAAGGAATTTTGGTTAGCAGAAACGATATGACTGACATCTTGAGCTTGTGAGATAAAAATGCTTCTCAGCCTAGCACAGTGGCAGTGTCTTTAGTGATCAGCCTGGGAAGCCAAGCACTCGGCCTCTGAAGAAATAGCATGTCTATGGAGTAATTTCTCTGCTTGCTGAAGCAGCTGTCTATTAAAAAATTCATTATATTTATGTAAGTTGTATTATTGCACAAAGGGAAGTGACATTGAATTTTTAATTGATATTGCTAGAGTTGGCTTTGTCTGAGGCGCACACATTCTGGTCAGAGGTAACGTGATAACCGATTGGTAATGTATGAACACACTGAACTCCCTTCCTTTCAAAGAATATAGTGAGGAACTAGTGAGTTTATTTTATTCTGCTGATATGTAAATTCTTAGATAGTGGGAGGGAAAAAGACATATTAGGTATTGGCCAAAGAGAAAGGAAAAACTTTTGTGTGTGTGTGATGGTACTAAATTGCGAATATTTTTGTTTTATTCTTCTGTTGATTTGAGTTTAGATTTTGAAAGTAAAGATTAGATAAAAGTATATGAACACTGAGTGACTCACTGCACTTTTTCTTGCAACTTTTCAAAGAATTAATGGCATTCCCTAACCAGAATTAAACAAAAATTTGCGTGTTCCTTAGCAGAATGGAATTCACCTAAAAGGTCTCTCTCAGTATTCTTCTAGCAAGCTTAATCAAATTTTGAAAGAGTTCATCAGTCATAGCAAGTGGGAAGTGGGAGTGTTCCAGTCTCTTGAGAACCAATGAACAGATGTTTTCAATGAGAGATCTGCAGAATGTGTTGGCCTGGACAGTAGTCCAACACCTTTTGTACTGAGATATCAGGATAGCAAAGACATGTGGTCTACTGTTACACTACATATACATCTACACTCTGCAAACCACTGAAGCGCATGGCAGAGGGTACTTCCCACTGCGCCTGTCAGAGTTTCTTCCCGTTCCATTCACATGTGGAGTAGGGAAAGAACGATTGTTTGAATGCCTTTGTGCATGCTGTAATTTATCTAACCTTTTTCTCATGATCCTCACACAAGCAAAACACAGGAGGTTCTAGTATCTTCCTAGAGTCATCATTTAAAGCCGGTTCTTGAAACTTCATTAGTAGACTTTCTCGGGATAGTTTACATCTATTTTTAAGAGTCTTCCAGTGCAGTTTCTTCAGAATATCTGTGACACTCTCCCAAGGGTTAAACAAACCTGTGACCATTTGTGCTGCCCTTCTGTGTACACTTTCAATACCCCCTGCTAGTCGTATTTAGTACGGGTCCCACACACTTGAGCGATATTCTGCAATGGGTCACACTAGTGCTTTGTATGGCATCTACTTTGTAGACTGATTGCATTTCCCTAGTATTCTAGCAATAAACTGAACTCTGCTACCTGCTTTACCCATGACTGAGCCTATGTGATCGTTCCATTTCATATTCTTACAGAGTATTACATCACAGTATTTTTAAGAGTTGGCTAAATCCAACTGTGACTCACAGACATTATAGTTATAAGATACCACTATTTTTTTTAATTGTAAAGTGCACAATTTTACATTTCTGAACATTTAAAGCAAGATGCTAACCTCTGCACCACTTTGAAATCTTACAAAGGTGTGACTGAATATTTATGCAGCTTCTTTCAAACTGTATTTCACTACAGATAACTGCATCATCTGCAAAAAAGTCTGAGGTTACTATCAATATTGTCTGCAAGGACATTAATATGTAACATAAACAGGGAGGGTCCCAACCCATTTCCCTAGGGACACCCTAAGTTACTTCTACATCTGATGACTCTACCAGAAAAACTCAAGCCTATCACAAATTTGCTTGATTCCCAATATGATCATACTTTTGTTAATTAGCATAGATGTGATACTAAGCCAAATACTTTCTGGAAATCAAGAATTACTGCATCTACCTGACTGTCTTTATCCAAAGCTTTCAGTACAGCATGCAAGAAAAGTGAGAGTTGGATTTCACGTGATCAATGTTTTCCGAATCCAAGCTGGTTGGCATGGAGAAGGTCATTCTGTCAGAGATAGTCCATTATTTTTAAGCTCAGAATATGTTCTACAACAAATCAACGTCAAGGATACTGAACAGCAGTTTTATGGTTCACTTATACTACCCTCCTTGTAAACTGGTTTGTCCTGTGCTTTCTTCCAACTAGTGTTGTTGTTGTTGTTGTTGTTGTGGTGGTGGTGGTGGTTGTTTAAAGGAGGGGGGAAAGGGACCAAACTGCAAGATCATTGGTCCCTTGTTCCCAGTAAAATAATTACACAAGGGAAAGAAGAAAAGAAAGGAGATGTACAGCACAATAACAGGAGAATGGAAGAACCAGAAGAACGACAGAAGGACAAGCAACGCTACTACTGAGAAAAACAATAAAAGAAAACCACAGATAGAAGCAAGAAACAGGTAGAAGGAGTAAAAAAAAGAGAGCAGATGACTGTGACTGGCCGACCATGAGAACAAAAAGGAAAAGCCAGCCACTCTGCAACACATTAAAACATCCAGCCTAAAAGCATTAGAGTGGAGAACACAAGGGGACACAGGACAAGTGCAAAAACTTATATAGAATGATAAAACCCACCAACACATAAAAAACATAAAACTAAATGAGCCGATGAGGCGTTGTCAGCTAAATTTAATGACAACAAGTCCGGTAACTGAAGACTCCTTCACAGGGCAGTCAAAGGAGGACAGCTCACCAAGATACGGGCCACCGTCAGCCGGGAGCTGCACCGACACTGATGTGGGTCATCGCAGCGCAGGAGGTAGCCATATGTCATCCAAGCGCGTCCAATGCAGAGCCAACAGAGAACCACAGAGCCCCTGCGAGAAGCCCTCATGGAGGTATTCCACACATTCGTAGTCTCCTTAATTGCACGCAGCTTGTTGTGCAAACTGAGGTTATGCCATTCCATCTCCCAAAGGCACAAAACCTTGTGGCATAGTACTGAACACAGGTCAGTTGCAGAAAAGCCAATCTCCATAAGTGGTTTCCGTGTAGCCTGTTTGGCCAGCCAGTCAGTAATTTCGATGTCTGGAATTCCAATGTGACCTGGGGTCCAGACCAACATTACTGAATGACTGGACCGTTCCAGGGCATAGATGGACTCCTGGATGGTCACTACCAAAGGATGACGAGGGTAGCACTGGTTGATAGCTTGTAGGCTGTTCAAGGAGTCACTATACAGAAGAAACGACTCCCCAGGGAACGCAAACGGACGTGCTCAAGAGCACAAGATATAGCCACCAGCAGGGCAGTGAAAACACTGCAGCCATTGGGCAAGGAATGCTAAACAATATGTCCTCCATGGACATACGCAAAGCCGATGTGATCATCAGCCATCGAGCCGTCGGTGTAAACCACTTCATGACCTAGATACATGTCAAGAATCGAGAAGAAATGGTAGCGGAGAGCTGCGGGGTTAACTGAGTCCTTAGGGCCACGTGAGAGGTCCAGGCGGAGCAATGGCCTAGGTGTACACCATGGAGGTGTACATGAATGGACCTCAAGTATAGGTGGTAAAGGCAAGGACTCAAGTTTGGAAAGAAGGGATCAGACACAAACTGCAATTGGAAGCCATGACCTGGACCACTGATGCAGGAGATGAACTGCTGTGGGTGGGAAAAGGAGATGGTAATTCGGATGCGCAGGTGAACTACAAACATGTGCAATTTATCTGGCCAGCAGTTGTGCACGCCTAACCTGCAATGGAGGGACTCAGGTCTCAACCAGGACACTCGTCACCAGACTCATCCTAAATGCTCCTGTTGCTAGACGAATGCCACAGTGCTGCACTGGGTCAAGTAAACGCAATGCTGAGGGTGCCGCCGAACCATAAACCAGATTCCCACAGTCAAGGTGGGATTGAACAAGGGCTCTGTAGAGCTGCACCAGCGTAGAGCGATCTGCACCCCATTTGGTGTTGCTCAGGCAGCGGAGGGCATTGAGATGCTGCCAGCACTTCTGCTTAAGCTGATGAAGGTGAGGAAGCCAAATCAATCGGGTGTCATAAACCAGTCCTAAGAATTGATATGTTTCCATTACAGTGAGTGGATCGTCATTAAGGTAAAGTTTTAGTTCCGGATGAACGGTACAACACTGACAGAAGTGCATAGCACACGACTTTGCAGGTTAAAACTGGAAACCGTGGGCTAGAGCCCATGACTGCGCCTTGTGGATGGCTGCCTGTAGGTGCTACTCAGCAACACCAGTACTGAGCCCTGAGGGACCACATTCTTCTGGATATGGGGAGAACTAGGGGAAGCACCAACTTGGGCATGGGAAGTATGAAGCGACAGGACATTTTGGATAAAAATGGGGAGCGGGACTCAGAGACCCAACTCATATAATGTGGCAAGGATATGATGTTGCCAGGTGGTGTCATATGCTTTTCGTAAAACAAAAAAGACGACAACCAGGTGTTTGCGTCTGGAAAAGGTTGTTCGGACAGCAGACTTGAGGGACATAAGATTATCAGTGGTAGAGAGACCCTGGTGGAAGCTGCCCTGACATCGATCCAGTATGCCCTGCGACTCCAGGACTCGACCCAACCCAACCGCCGACACACCATACCTTCCAACAGCTTACACACAACATTGGCGAGGCTAATGGGCCAACAGCTATCCACATCAAGTGGGTTTTTACTGGGTTTGAGCACCAGAATGATGGTGCTCTCCAGCCATTGCGATGGAAAGATGTCATTACACCAGATCCGGTTGAAGATGACTAGAGATGTCGCTTGTGGTCAGATGAGAGATGTTTAATCATCTGACTCATTTGATCTTTGCCCAGACTTGGGAATGTGACATATGGCACCCAATGGACAAGACTTATCTCTCCCAACACTCCTGCTTCCATCATTTTATAAGTTAGCGAACACGAGCACAGAGCCATTTAAAGGCTATAGGGAAGGGTGCCACTTATGCCGCTGTAGAGCTCACTGATGCTCCTCAATTGCCTCAGCGACTTCCAGCGACCACCAAGGGACTGCCTTTCACCGGGGCACCCTAAAGAGTGAGGGATCGTGTTTTCTGCCAAAGAAAGGATTGTTGTAGTCACATGCTCAACCATCACATCGATGTTCCCTTTTGTTGGAGATTCAATTGTGACAGCAGAGGTCAAAGTTTCCCAGTCCGCCTTGTTTAAAGCCCATTTGGACAGACATCCATGTGCCTGATGCCGGGGCAGTGACAAGAAGATGAGGAAGTGGTCACTACCACACAGGTCGTCATGTACTTTCCAGTGGATAGATGGGAGAAGTCCTGGACTGTAAATCGATAAATCAATGGCAAAGTAACTACCATGAGCCACACTGAAATGTGTGGTGGTCCCAGTATTTAACAGGCAGAGGTCGAACTGAGACAGGAACGTTTCAACATCTTAGCCAGTAAGCATGCTGCCACCCCACAAGGGGTTACGGGCATTAAAATCTCCCAAAAGTAGTAAAAGTTTAGGGAGTTGGTCAATCAGTGTAGCTAATACATTCAGGGGTACTGCACCATCTGGAAGAAGATATAAATTGCAGACAGCTATTTTCTGTGTCGTCCTTATTCTGACAGCCACGGCTTCAAGAGGGGTTTGAAGGGGCACAGTTTCACTAGAGACTGAGTTTAGGACATAAACGCAAACTCCACCTGACACTCGATTATAGTCACTACAGTTCCTGTAATATGCCTTATAGCCATAGAGGACAGGGGTCCGCATTGCCAGGAACCAGGTTTCCTGAAAGCTTAACTGTTGCCGTAGCTCAGCCAGGCGGTGGAAAGAATCGCCGCAATTACACTAGAGGATGATGTAATTGTGAGACTGGGAACGCATGGAACATACAATGAGGCAGTTTACACCTCAGGGTCACCTGCTGCCACCGACTTATTGCCTGAGCAGTCTATATCCATTGTGTCTGAGGGTTCGGTGAGCTCTAGGTCCTCAGCGGACGCCAGAATCTCCACCTCGTCTGCAGACGCAGAGCTTGTAGGTAGCGGTGGTATGGGGGCCACTGCAATTCCCTTGGTCTTGGGGATCTTCTTTTTGGATTTCTCTCGCTGCTCCTTGGGTTTCTCTGGCTGGGAGGACTTCACTGATTCAGTCTCTGGGACTGAGGGTGAGTGTGAAGCCCTATGGCCAGCTGCTTTTGGGCTCTTCAGCCACTGGTGGGTGTAATCTTTTCCACTAGCACAAACCTGCGAAGGGAGTGACCCAAGGGACCCCTTTTTGGCGAGAGTACCTGAAGGAGACTTTTGCTTCTCCGGCACATAAGTGGGGACTGATATCCCTGATGGTTTGGGGAGGGAGGGGGGGGGGGGGAGTTGCTCCCGAAGTAGCTGGTGCAGGAGCAACAGGGAGGGAAGCGCCTCCACCATCAAGGGGGGAGGTGTAGTCTGCTGGCTCTGAGAGGTGATGGGGGTTGGCAGAGCTGATGGAGCTAGAACTGTTGTAGTGGCCGCGTAAGACTATGTCATACGTACAGGATGTAGGTGTTCAAATTTCCTCTTAGCCTCAGTGTAGGTCAATCGGTCCAGGGTCTTGTACTCCATGATTTTCCTTTCTTTCTGGAGAATCCTGCAGTCACACAAACAAGGGGAATGATGCTCTCCGCAGCTGACACACATGGGAGGCAGGGCACATGGAGTATTGGGATGTGATGGGCGTCTGCAATCTCGACGTGTGATGCTGGAAGTACTGTGGGAAGACATATGGCCGATCTTCCAGCATTTAAAGCACTGCATTGGGGGAGGGATATAGGGCTTTACATCACAGTGGTAGACCATCACCTTCGAAGGCCAAGATGAAGGCACTGGTAGCAACCTGATTATCCCTAGGACCTTGGTGGACACGCCGAACGAAACGTACACCTCACCGCTCTAAATTGGTGTGCAGCTCATCATCAGACTGCAAAAGAAGGTACCTGTGAAATATGATACCCTGGACAATATTCAAGCTCTTATGGGCCGTGATGGTTAGCGAAACATCCCCCAGCTAGTCACAAGCCAGTAACGCCCGTGACTGGGCAGAGGATGCTGTCTTGATCAAGACTGACCCAGACCTCATTTTGGACAAGCCCTCCACCTCCCCAAACCCGTCCTCTGAACGCTCATACAAGGTACCAGGGCAAATAAGAGCCGCTGCCATCCTTAGTCTGAAGTTCCTCCCATGGTGTGGCCAGGGAGGGGAACAATTTGGGGCTGTATTTCTGTGCATTGAATTGAGCCCGTAACTGCTTAGGGACTGCTGGTGTTTGACCACCAGCAAGAGATGATGCACTACGCTTCTCCCATCCTGATGCCATCCACTCCAGGGGTCCTTCCCATGGGTGCCACCCAGCCGCAGCAAAGGCCACCTGGCCGGTTGGCCATTGCCAGGAGTCCTGATGCCCCAAGGTGACAGGCATCTACTCCTCAGCATACGTGGGAAGTTAACGGCACAGGCATCAGCAGAGCGATCCCTGTGTGGTCAGGGGGCTACAGCCAACAGGGTACATGGCGGTCCCACTACAATGGACAGGCTACCGTGCTGGATATCAGGTGCAACCGAGCAAACACGTCCATCATCATCGTCAGCGTAGAAAACGATACTGCACAGTTGATGGAAAAATATGCACCCAGGAGGGTGATCTTGCCCAACAGTTGGAGAATGAGCCAAAGTGCATATCCACATTGATGAAAGATGCAATGGGTCTCAGTGCATGATGGACACAATGCACCACGTAAGGCGCCCTTCCCCAATTAGCTTGCTCTTCGAAAAAATTTGGAAGAACAGAAGTCAAACTCTACAGGGGACCATGACATAAAGGCCGAAACGTGTGAGACTCCTTTTAGTCACCTCTTACGACAGGCAGGAATGCCTCGGGCCTATTCTAACCCCCGGACCTGTAGGGGGATCCAACTAGTGGGCATGGTTTCTTGTTCCAGGAATATACATTACATTATAGTTAGAAGAGGGGCTAACTCAGCTGTATTTCAGTATAGAATCTGATAGGGATTCACTGGAGCCTGGTAGCTTGTTTAATTTTAACAATTTCAGCTGTTTCTCAACACCAATGACACTAACACTTATTTCAAAAATGGCTCTGAGCACTATGGGACTCAACTGCTGAGGTCATTAGTCCCCTAGAACTTAGAACTAGTTAAACCTAACTAACCTAAGGACATCACAAACATCCATGCCCGAGACAGGATTCGAACCTGCGACCGTAGCGGTCTTGCGGTTCCAGACTGCAGCGCCTTTAACCGCACGGCCACTTCGGCCGGCTTAACACTTATTTCACTCATCTTTTCAGCGGTACAAGGATTAAATTGGGGCAATTCTCCTGGGTTTTCTTCTGTAAAGGAACACTTGAAAATTTAGTTAAGCATTTCAGCTTTTGCTTTGCTACCCTCAATTTCAGTTCCTGTCTCATTCACAAGTGGCTAGAAACTAGCTTTGGTGCTACTAACAGCCTTTACATACAGCCAGAATTTCTTTGGGATTCTTGAGAGATCAATTGACATTATTCTGCTATGGTAATCATTGAAGGCTTCATATATTGCCCTCTACACAGCCAAAATATGTTTCATTCAGTATCTGTCTATAGCTCTATGCTTTAATTTACACTTATTATGCTGTAGTCTCTGTTTCTTAGAAGTTTCAAGCAGCACAGAGGGTATCTCCAATTATGAACTGTTCAGCTGGGCACATATCAATCCAGTGCATTGCCAACTATTCTTTCAAACTTGTGCCATTGTTCCTCTACATGCCCCTCTCCTATGCTGAAAGTTTCGTGTTCCTCATTTAGGTATGACTTTATTGCTTTTTTATCTAGTTTACTGAACATACATATCTTTCTATTTGTTTTAGTTGTCCTATGCATTTTGGTAATCAGTATTGCCACATCTGTATCGTGATCACTGATATGGTGTTCTATGTGCATATCCTGAAAGATGTCACATCTATTTCTTACCAGTAGATCTAATATATTTCCATCAGGAGTGGGGTTACAAACTACCTGTTCTAGGTAGTTTTCAGGTAAGACATTTAGTAATGTTTCACAGTATATCTTCTCATGTCCACCACCAACAAAACTGTAATTTTCCCACTTGACTGTTAGACGATTAAAGTCTCCATTGATGATTACAGTATGACTGGGAAACTTACCTACAAGCAAACTGATGTCTCTTAAGTTTTTTGTTACATCAGGAGGTGAGTCTTGTGGTGACAGAAGGATCCAGTTACCACTATATGCCCACCCTCGATACTGAGTCTTGACCACACAATCTCCCATGCAGCTTCAGTTTTTTTCTTGGTGGGTTAAAGTTCGTCTACTGCAAAAAATACACCACCTCCATTCCCTATTAGCCTTTTCTTTTGCTATACACTTAAATTTCTCACTGCTATAAATTTCAGGTTTCAACCAGTTTTCTGTACATAGTACTGAGTAAGCTTCACTGCTTTTCAGGAGCACCTCAAACTCTAGCAGTTTGTTGTGAATGCTTTGGTAGTTAACTACTGGGATATTAATACTCTCGCCTGTGGGCACACAGGATGCTTGGGTCCATGTGACGATGATGAATGCAACCTGGCAACATTCACTTTTCCCTGGTGTCCCCACGTACGGGTATGTCAGCTGTGTTGTTTATGCAAATCGGGACTTATCTGAAAAAGTGAACATGATGCCAATCCTGTGTGAAGTGTCAATGGGCCCACAATTGCCAGCAGGCCTCTCTCTGCTGATACATCACAGAAAGTTGCCACCATCTGTTGTGCTTGAGGTGCCATCGCAGTGTTTGCATGGATAGGCTTTTTTCTACAAACGAGCTCATTTACTGACTCACATTATGGAACAAAGCTGTACAACCTGTACACCTGAGTGAGCAATACGTATGTCCCCTCAGGAATTAGTTGCACAGGGCCACTGAGGTCCTGCACAAGATTTAGTATGGGTCTCCTGAACTCATCAATTCTGTATTAACAGGACAGTTGTCAGAGTGCGACTGATGAGCTGCAATATTATGCACCCTAAAAGCTGTAGTCTCGATGGGTCGCAACCCTGCCACTGTCAAATTCCAATACGTGATGGTAGATATTTCTCCTTACATAAGATATAAAATGGTGGTCTCACAAACAACCAAAATTTAAATGCAATTTTTGATTGAGAAACCAACTGTACAATCCTTCCTTATTCACACAATGCAGATGGAACTGCTCATACCTACTTTTTGCATATGAAATGAAATGCTAATTATTTGCATAGCCAAGCATGTAGACGCTTCATGCCAGTTTGACATTTGTTTCGTGCTGTCTTCGTGGTGTTATAACTTTAATGACTAGCAGCATAATTTAACATTAAAAAATAAGTCTTGCGACATCCCAGACAAAAACTAACAGAGAAATAATCTCACAGCATGCATTACTCAATAAATATTTTTAATTCAGTTGCTGAGAGAAGAACACAGTTGACAACACACACAGATAGCTTTTATTGCAGTCTACAGTATGTGTTTCTGATCATAAAAAATGATAATGCCATAGTAAAAGAAAATAAGGCTTTTAGGACGTGACTTCTATCACAAGTCGCTAAAAGCTTATTATCTTATACAATTGAGCAGTGAAGAGATGATAATAAATAACACTTGGGATAACCAATTAAGAATAAAGAGATATTAGCAAGTCCTCTCATTTTGGCACCCTCTTTTACCTCATTTATTTGGTGTAAAAAGGAGCAGTCTGTAATTATGCCTCATATCTTTAAAACAGCAATGTTTCTGTAACCAGCAACATAAAGTGCTCTTTGCCTTTCCTGGTGGTCATGATGTGGTTCTGATTTAATAAAATTTATATAATAGCAATATGTAATACATCCGAAGTAATGCAATTGGTTGTGAGCTTAACAATGAACTGTGCACGTTTCTATCTACATCTATGCACTATACAATGTGCTGCAGAGGGTACTTTTCAAACCCTTTTTCCCCTTTGCCCGCTCCATGTGAGAAAGTCATATGGTGATAATGGTTGTGGGTTAAACCTCCATATGAGCTCTAATTTCTCTGACTTTTTTCACTGTGCTTATTTCATGAAAAGTGTGTAGGGGGACAAAATTTAATAGTTAAATACCCTGTGCTATTCAGCACCTCTCTTTTAGCATATGTCACTGGAATTTGTTGAGCAGCCCCATAACATTCTCACTTACTAAATAAATCCTTGATGAAACTCGCCACTCTTTGTTGGATATTTTGTATCTCTTCTATTAATCTAATCTCATAAAGGTACCAGACTGATAAAGCATATGCAAGCATTGTTTGAATGTATGTTTTGGAAATCATTTCTTTCGAAGACGAGTCCATAGCCTTAAAAATTTTCCAGTGAATATTATCCTGGCATCTTTTTCCACAATTATTTTTCATGTGGTCGTTACATTTTAAGTTGCTCCACATAGTTACTCCTACCTATTTTACTGTTGGAACTGTTTGCAGTGATTAATCAGCAATATGAACTGCATAGCAAAGTTATGCAAGTTTCTGTGGCACGTTTGTCAATATCATAATAACTGTTGTTATCACTCACTATAACAATCACTCCACTGAATGTGATGGAAAATTGATAAACAGAGAGGTCCAGAAAAAATGTAGACACTCTGACAGTCAATATCTTTGGAACAAAATGACATTGTTGCAATTGTGTGTGGTAGCGTATTCCATTAGTCTCTCAGCAGATCTTGGTGTGCATTTTCCAGAGTAGGACAGTTTAGCAATGAATGAAGTAAGAGTGTTGTTTGAGCAACACAAGGCCATACTGAAGTAGTACTGGAATTACGAAAACATGCTGGAGATACAACGGCAATAGCTTAATGCGTTCAGAACTCTGCCACCAACATTTATAATAATTTGCCATTGTTGTTGTTGTTGTTGTTGTTGTTGTTGTTGTTGTCTTCATTTGAGAGACTGGTTTGATGCAGCTCTCCACGCTACTCTATCCTGTGCAAACTTCTACCTCTCCAAGTAACTACTACAACCTACATCCTTCTGAATCTGCTTAGTGTATTCATCTCCTGGTCTTCCTCTACGATTTTTAACGTTGCCCTCCAATACTAAACTCACGATCCTACCACCTGATCCCTTCTTCTAGTCAAGTTGTGCCACAAATTCCTCCTCCCCCCAATTCTATTCAGTACATCCTCATTAGTTACGTGGTCTATCCATACAATCTTCAGCATTCTTCTGAAGCATCATATTTCGAAAGCTTCTACTCTCTTCTCGTATAAATTATTTATCGTCCATGTTTCACTTCCACACACGGCTATACTCTATACAAATACTTTCAGAAAAGACTTCGACACTTAAATCCATTCAATGTTAACAAATTTCTCTTCTTCAGAAACATTTTCCTTGCCATTGCTAGTCTACATTTTATATCCTCCCTACTTCGACCATCATCAGTTATTTTGTTCACCAAATA
This sequence comes from Schistocerca americana, assembly GCF_021461395.2. Classification (NCBI taxonomy): domain Eukaryota; kingdom Metazoa; phylum Arthropoda; class Insecta; order Orthoptera; family Acrididae; genus Schistocerca; species Schistocerca americana. The sequence goes on along the minus strand of NC_060120.1, from coordinate 303,781,231 downwards.
GCAAAACTCATCTACTAGTTTAAAGTGTCTCATTTCCTAATCTATTTCCTCCAGCATCGCCTGATTTAATTTGACTACATTGCATTATCCTCATTTTGCTTTTGTTGATGTTCATCAAATATCCTCCTTTCAAGACACTGTCCATTCCGTTCAGCTGCTCTTCCAGGTCCTTCGCTGTCTCAGACAGAATTACAATGTCGTTGGCAAACCTCAAAGTTCTTATTTCTTCTCCATGGATTTAAATTCCTACTCCAAATTTCTCTTTTGTTTCCTTAACTGCTTGCTCAATATACAGATTGAATAACATCGGAGATAGGCTACAACCCTGTCTCACTCCCTTCCCAACCACTGCTTCCCTTTAAGGTCCCTCGACTCTTATAACTGCCATCTGGTTTCTGTACAAATTGTAAATAGCCTTTTCCTCCCAGTATTTGACCCCTGCCATCTTCAGAATTTCAAAGAGAGCATTCCAGTCAACAGTGTCAAAAGTTTTCTCCAAGTCTACAAATGCTAGGAACATAGGTTTGCCTTTCCTTAATATATCCTCTAAGATAAGTCGTAGAGTCAGTATTGCCTCACTGGTTCCAACATTTCTACGGAATCCAAATTGATCTTCCCCCAGGTTGGCTTCTACCAGTTTTTCCATTCGTCTGTAAAGAATTCATGTAAGTATTTTGCCGTTGTGACTTATTAAACTGATAGTTCAGTAATTTTCACATCTGTCAACACCCGCTTACTTTGGGATTGGAATTATTATATTCTTCTTGAAGTCTGAGGGTATTTTGCCTGTCTCATACACCTTACTCACCAGATGGTAGAGTTTTGTCAGGACTGGCTCTCCCAAGGCTGTCAGTAGTTCTAATGGAATATTGTCTACTCCCGGGGCCTTGTTTCGACTTAGATCTTTCAGTGCTCTGTCAAATTCTTCATGCAGTATCATATCTCCCATTCCATCTTCATCTACATCCTCTTCCATTTCCATAATATTGTCCTCAAGAACATCGCCCTGTATAGACCCTGTATATACTCCTTCCACCTTTTTGCTTTCCCTTCTTTGCTTAGAACTGGTTTTCCATCAGCTCTTGATATTCGTCCAAGTGGATCTCTTTTCTCCAAAGGCCTCTCTAATTTTCCTGTAGGCAGTATCTAGCTTACCCCTAGTGATATATGCCTCTACATCCTTACATTTGTCTTCTAGCCATCCCTGCTTAGCCATTTTGCACTTCCTGTCGATCTCATTTTTGAGACTTTTGTATTCCTTTTTGCCTGCTTCATTTAATGCATATTTATAGTTTCTCCTTTCATCAATTACATTCAATATCTCTCTTCTGTTACCCAAGGATTTCTAATAGCCCTTGTCTTTATACCTACTCGATCCTCTGCTGTCTTCACTATTTCATCTCTCAAAGCTACCCAATCTTCTTCTACTATATTTCTTTCCCCCATTCTTGTTAATCATTCCCTAAAGCTCTCTCTGAAACTCTCTACAACCTCTGGTTCTTTCAGTTTATCCAGGTCCCATCTCTTTAAATTCCTACCTTTTTGCAGTTTCTTCAGTTTCAATCTGCAGTTCATAACCAATAGATTGTGGTCAGAGTCCATATCTGCCCCTGGGAATGTCTTACAATTTAAAACCTGGTTCCTAAATCTCTATCTTACCATTATATAATCTATCTGAAACCTTCCCGTGTCTCCAGGCCTCTTCCATGTATACAACCTTCTTTCAAGATTCTTAGACCAGGTGTTAGCTACGATTATGCTATGCTCCAGGCAGCTTCCTCTTTCATTCCTTAATCCCATTCCATATTCATCTACTGCTTTTCCTTCTCTTCCTTTCCTACTATCGAATTTCAGTCCCCCATGACTATTAAATTTTCATCTCCCTTCACTGTCTGAATAATTTCTTTTATCTCACCATACATTTCTTCAATCTCTTTGTCATCTGCGGAGCTAGTTGGCATATAAACTTGTACTATTGTGGTAGTATTTGGGATAAATTTAAAGCCGACATTACTATTCAGGAAGTGCATAGGGAAATGCCTGCCCATCCAAAAACATCAACAGGCCCAGCCAGCTTAGAGTGCTACTGTGTTGCAACATTTTTATAGATCATCTCAAATATCTGTGAAGCATGGTGCACATGAAAGCAGGGTAAGCTGATCAAGTGTATGACAAATTCTGAAGACTATGAATGATATGCACACTATGAATGATAATGACCTGGATTGAAGGGTGGAGCACTCAGTGTGGTTTGAAGCCATGCTTCACAAGGATGAATGGTTTGCAAGGATGGTTATCCAGTATGACAAGGTGCAATTCAAATTGAATGGTACTGTAAACCGCTACAACTGCATTATACTGGGCTACAGAAAATCCTCATGTTCACGTGCACAAACATGTTAATCTACTGGGTGTTAATGCATGGTGTGGACTTTATTCATGTGGTTTGATTGCCTCATTCTTCTCTGAAGGTACCGTAACTGTTGAAGTGTATCTTCATATGCTGCTAACATCGATTTTACCTGTCATCCGAGAGTTGTTTTGAAATGAAAGATTTTACCTACAACAAGATGGTGCTCTCCTCACTACCACAGAGATGTAAGAGCGTACTTGGATGAAAATCTACCTGGAAAATGGGTAGGCAAAGAGAAGCTGTTGAGTACCCACCAGTCTCCAGACCTTACACCTCTTGACTATGGGGGACCTTGAAAAAATGAAGTTTATCCACAGAAGCCAGCTACACTGAATGAGTTACAAGCAACCACTGAGGTGTCCTGTGGGGCTATCACATCGTAGTTCAGTCAACAGTTCAGCGGCATTGACAATGTTTGGCTGCTAATGGGGGTCACTTTGAACACACACAATAGCCTCATCCCCTTCCCCCCCTGCAAGAATTATAACGGTATGCCATTTTGTTTGATTAATATTGACTATCAATGAGTGTCTACATTCTTACGGATGCCTCTGTACTGATAAACATTATGGTCTGACCATTTACAGGAAAACTACCACAATTTTGGTGTGGTAATACAATGATAGGGTTTGCTTAATTGGAATGCCAGTTTATTTTGGTACACATCAGTGCCAACAAGACAAAGTATAGTTACAAGGCAAAAGCCGTCAACGGTATAATGGCACCATAAGTACAGGTTATAAAAAGTTATGTGCTTAGAGAAACTACAGTGTATTGAGGAACATGGTGACTGTCCATCCAGCTAAAACGTAAGACGACACTTCTTGGCAACGAAAATGAATTATAATACCGTGGAAAACATCTAGATAGCAAGCCTACTAGTGGAAACATATTCTCCAAAGATGGAGTATCCTTAGAAGCACTCAAGGCACTAGTTACTGAGCGATCTAACCAAATGGCAGACCCCGAATCATGTCTCCAAGGACAATGTTAACAAAGTACAAACCAGCTGTGACAGTGGGAGCTATTTTTGTTCCTAGTGTTATATTTTTCAGTGCAACTATTATTTTCGAATTGTGCCTGAATCTTCACAACAAACTTGATAAGAGAATAATTTTACTGTGAGGCAGTTACAAGCAAGCCCAATTTTGAAAAGTCTGTCAACATGAAGGTCAAGGATGGATATCAGATTTTTCCTTACAGCAAATTTCTGTGCAATGAATACTGCACATGGAATTCACAGAAAATTATTCCATATGATATCAATGAATCTAAGTGCACAAAGAAAGCTAATTTTCTAATGCTTTCATCACCAAAATCAGCAATTACGCAATGAGGAAATGTTGCTGAACTCAAGCATTTTGGAATATATATAACACCTAACTTCGAATTCAAGTTCTGGTCAATGTGCACACAAGGATATCTGAAAAATCAGTTTTGCATATTTTCTTTCACCAGTTCTGTACTGTTCAGGACTAGCTAATGATATAAAGAATTCAATGAATTGTATTTTTTCCTAAGTTAAGTGGTAGATCATTTACCGAGAATCAAACAATAACACTTTTGAATATTCATTTATTGTTCCTGTTGCTGCAGCTCTATTGGGTTTCATTATGATGTTCGCATCAACAGCAATAACACTATTTCCATCTTACAAGCGTAAGATGGGAGGTCATTTTATTTATAGCAAGGACAGTAGTGATCCCAGAACTGAACAATTAAATGCATAGCAGTAGTAATTCGTCGCCACTCAAAGACAGCTGCATGATCAATCTAACATGACCTTCCACTTTCTATCAGAAAAATATGAATTGAACCAGTTACTCATTGTACCGCGAAATCAATTAACTTTAGGTTTCTCCATAAGAATGATGGCATCTTGTAGTGCTTTGATAATTTTCGGGTAAATTCTAGAATCATTCGGCCTTCTACCATCTCGAACACATGATATTTTAAATACAAGTGTAAGAGAGTCTATCTGCTGCGAGTCGCCTGTCTGTGTGTGCAGGTCCGAAGTGTGTAATAAGAAGACCGTAGACATGGCGATCGAATGGCACCGACAAGTGTTTGCCGGTCGCGCCATGGAAGCCGTAGTGAAAGGACAAGGAGTGTTTATGTATTCTGTGCTTTTTTATGATTTTGACTATTGTAGTGGGAAAAAACCGTTGAAATCTTGTTAATTACTGTTCATTTTGGACATGGAGAGGTTAAGACGTGTGTTCAGATACACAATGAGAATGGACTTGGATTTTAAGCCAACCTTTTCTTACGTGTAAATACTCTGTTTTTAACCTTTGGAGACATGAAGAGACTTACTTGATAGTGTTTGTTTATGTGGCGAATGAGTCTTGTAAAACTTTGATGTTCAAATATACGTTGTGAAGCTAAGCAAAAGAAACTGCGTACGTCTGCTTATTTTTATATGTAGAAAGAGTCTTGAGAAATTCCTGTTCCTAGCAGATATAATTCGGAGAAGAAGAGAAAAGGAGGATGCAGCAGCAAGCTAACCAGCAAGGAAAGTCGGCTCACCATCTCAAGTCAGTCTGTCATTACAGAAGTGGGATTTTGCACACATACTATGCCACTTTAAGTCGTCCAAAGCATTAGAATCTGTGTAGTGAAATGCCTTAGACTGCTCGCAAAGAAACACTGGCTCGCAAAGAAGCACTAGTGAGTGTATCTTGTCACCATGTACATTCAGATATTTTAATATGAGGTTAGCAAAATTCAAGATGGCATGTTCAGTGGAAAAGCTTTTTTGTGATTCAAATTCTGACTGACTCAGAATCTTATATTTGCAGAGAGGTCCAACCATACCTCAATACTCTAGCTTTTTCAAAACATTTCAGAAGTTAATACAGGTCCCAGGCCTTCTTCCCTTGTATCTGTGTGTAGTACAGTTTTGTATTTTTTATTGTAGATTTTTAAAACTGGACTTAATGAAAGGATAACCTTAAGTGTCTCAAATGTTCATCTCTACTCTTCTTCAAACTTGTATTCCTGATTATTCCTCAGTAAATCACTTGGGGTTTTAGCAATCATACAGTAATTCAGCTGCAACAGATATATATGAAAGCAATATACAAGGCGTCACAAGGGTGATGGTCAATATTCAGGGATATGACAGGCACGATAGTTTGAGCCAAAAAAGCCTAGTAAACATAGGCTCTAAAATGCATGTTTTATAAGCTATGAGCACTTCACCTTGGACACTGTGAAACAAATCTCTTCTACTGCATCCTCTTTGCTTTCCATATTTTGGCAGAAGGTAGTATGGGCCAAAATAAGAAAAAATTGTCTCGTAAATATTGCCTCTAAAATGCGTATCTTAAGACCTATGAACATTTGTTCGGTAGAAGAGACCTGTCTTGCATTAGCGAAGATGAATAAGTGCTTATAGCTCTTAAGTTATGCATTTTAGAACCCATTTTACCGGTTTTTTTTTTATATTGCTTTGGTCCAACTACCAAAAATAGCTGCTCAAACTGGCAGCACTAATGTGCACTTAGTGCAATCGTTTTAGCATCATGATCAGCCTCATCTTAATGTTGCTATTAGGCGTGTTAACATGGAACACGAGAAGGCACAGACAGCGCAGGGTATGGCTCACATTGGTGCCAGTTGAGTCTATCAATAGATAAGGTTTCACTAGGCATGGCCTGCACCTCAATAGGTGTGGGAAGGGGAGGCTGACAAAGATTATAGGTGATAGTGTAGTGGGCGGTGATGGGATCACACATGGAAAAATTCCTGTAGTAATTGGTGTTAGTGCTGCACCTTCTTTAGACTGAAGTCAGCTGATAGGTATCCCTGCTCAAAGGAAGTCCCTCTAACAGAGGAATCACCTTCAGAGGAGGTCAGGTATCTAAGTAGCGGAGGAATTAGCATATTTCATCAAAATACAAGAGGCATTAAATGTTGACTCAGACATTATTGGTATATGGGTGCACCACTTCAATAATTTGACAATTTGGAGAGTTCCTTTACCAGAGTTCAGATTAGCTGGTTGTTTTTCAAGATCTTTGTGGAGTGGCGGGAGTGGCTATGTACATAAAAAACAGTATTCCATTCGAGTCCATAGATTTATCACAGCATTGCACTGAACAGGTGTTCGAACATTGTGCAGGGGCAGTCGAATTTAGTGAAACTGAACTTCTAATTGTTTTTGTTTATAGGTCCCCTAACCCTGACTTCAGAGCATTTCTGCTCAAGCTAGAGAGGGTTCTCGGTTCACTTTATAAGAAGTGCCAAAAATTAGTTATATGTGGTGACTTCAATATTAATTTTGTATGTAACTGTGCACAAAAAAAGCATGTTGGAAGATCTAAATTCATATGATCTGATGCAGACTGTGTGTTTTACAACCAGGGTGCAGGGGAACAGTAGCACAGTCATAGACAATATTTTTACTCATTCTTCATTACTAGATCGGCATTCTGTTAGTAAAAGGGTGAATGGCCTTTCAGACCATGATGCACAAATTTTAACTCTAAAAGGTTTTTATACTCGAACAAATGTTATATATAATTACAAACTATGTAGAAAAGCTAATCCAATGGCAGTAGAGAGTTTTTTAAACCTCATTAAGGGACAAGAGTGGCAGGATGTTTATAGTGCCAATAACATACATGATAAATATAATGCTTTCAATTAACACATTCCTCATGCTCTTTAAATGTTGGTTCCATTAGAATGTTCTAAATTGGTAATAGCAGTAAAATGTGCATATATGGCTGACTAGAGGGATAAATATATTCTGTAGAACAAAGCAGGAATTATATCAAAATGTTAGAAGTAGTCACAATCAAGCTGCTATAGTCCACAACAAACAGTATTGTAAGGTGGTTGGTTGGTTGGTTTAAAGAGGGGGGAAGAGACAAAACTACTAGGTCATAGGTCCATTGTTCCGAATAAAACAATGCCACAAGGACAGCACAAAACGGAGAGAAGGGAAAAACCACAAGAATGATGGAAGGGCAACAAGCACTTAAATGGACAAAAGAGGAGAAGAAAACCACAGAAACACAAGAAGCAGATAGAAGAGATTAAAACGACAAAACAGATTACCATGGCTGGCTGACTGTGAGAATAACAAGGAGAAGCCAGCCACTCTGCAACAGATTGAAACCTCCACCCTAAAAGCACTTGAGTGGAGGACACAGAGGGACAAAGGACACGCACTAAACCGTAGGTCAAATGATAGACTCCACCCTCACGAATAAAATGTAAAACTAAATCAGCCGATGAGGGGTTGTCAGATAAAATTAGCGGCAACAAGTCCGGTAACCGAAGATTTTGTTAAAGGACAGTCAAAGTGGGACAGTGCACCAGAATATGAGCCACTGTCAACCAGGTGCCGCACCGTCGCTGAATCAGGTCTTCACGGCACAGGAGGTAGCCACGAGTCGCCCAAGCATGGGCATTGCAGAGCCAGCTGAGAACCACAGAGTCCCTGTGAGAGGCCTGCATGGAGGACTGCCACACATGTGTAGTCTCCTTAATGGAACGCAATTGTGCATACTGAGACTACACCATTCCATCTCCCAGAGCCAAAAAACCTAACGGCATAAAAACAAATGCAGGTCAGTTATTGGAAAGCCGATCTCCATTAGCAGTTCCCGAGTAGCCTGTTTGGCCAGCATGTCTGCAAGTTCGTTGCCTGGGTTTCTGACATGTGCTGCGGTCCACACAAACACCACTGAATGACTGGACCATTCCAGAGCACAGATGGACTCCAGGATGGTCACTACCAAAGGATGACGAGGGTAGCACTAGTCAATAGCTTGTAGGCTGCTCAAGGAGTCAGTACACAGAAGAAACAACTCCCCAGGGCACGAACGGATATGTTCAAGAGCACAAGATATAGCCACTAGCTTGGCAGTGAAAACAATGCAGCCATTGAGCAAGGAATGCTGTTCAATATGTCCTTCATAGATATACGCAATGACGACATGACGACATGACCATCAGCCATCGAAGCATCAGTGTGAACCACTTCATGCCCTTGGTACTTGTCAAGAATCGAGAGGAACTGACAGCGGAGAGCTGTGGGGTGAACTGAGTCCTTTGGGCCATGTGAAAGGTCCAGGCAGAACTGCAGCCTAGATGTACACCATGGAGGTGTACGCGAATGGATCTCGAGTGTAGGTGGTAAAGGCAAGGACTCCAGTTCAGATAGAAGAGGTCAGACGCAAACTGCAATTGTAAGCCCTGACACGGGTCGCTGATGTGGGAGATGAACTGCCGTGGGTGGGAAAATGAGACGATAATTTGGATGCGCATGAGAACTATGAACGTGTGCAATGTAACTGATGAGCACTTGCGCATGTCTGACCTGCAATGGAGGGGCTCCAGCCTCCGCCAGGACGCTGGTCACCAGACCCAACCTAACTGCTCCCGTTGCTAGTCGAACGCCACGATGGTGCACTGGGTCGAGTAAACGCAACACTGAGGGGGCCGTGAACCATAAACCAGACTCCCATAGTCAAGGCGGGATTGAACAAGGGCTCTGTGGAGCTGCAGCAGCGTAGAGTGATCTGCACCCCAGTTGGTGTTGCTCAGGCAGCGGAGGACATTGAGGTGGTGCCAGCACTTCTGCTTAAGCTGACAAATGTGAGGAAGCCAAGTCAATCGAGCATCGAAAACCAGTCCTAAAAATCGATAGGTCTTCACTACAGTGAGGGGATCATCAGAAAGGTAAAGTTCTGGTTCTGGATGAACGGTACAACACCGAAAGAAGTGCATAACATATGACTTTGCGGCCGAAAACTGGAAGCCGTGGGCTAGAGCCCATGACTGCGCCTTGCGGATGGCTGCCTGTAGGTGCTACTCAGCTACACCAGTACTGGTGGAGCAGTACGAAATGCAGAAGTTGTCTGCATAAAGAGACGGTGAGACAGACGGACCTACAGTTGCTGCTAGACCTTTAATGGCCACTAAAAATAGAGATACACTCAATACAGAGCCTTGCAGGACATCATTCTCCTGGATATGGGGGGAACTACAGGAGACACCAACTTGGACATGGAAAGTACGAAGTGACAGGAAATCCTAGAAAAAAATCGGGAGCGGACCTCGGAGATCCCACTCGCATAATGTGGCAAGGATATGATGTCGCCAGGTGGTGTCATACGCTTTTCGTAATTAAACAAAGAGGGCAACAGGGTGTTGGCGTCTGGAAAAGGCTGTTCAGATGGCAGACATGAGGGACACAAGATTATCTGTGGTAGAACGACCCAGGTGGAAACCACCCTGGCACAGAGCCAGTATGCCACGTGACTCCAGGGGCCAATAGCTATCCACATCAAGCGGGTTTTTGCTGGGTTCGAGCATTTGTATGATGGTGCTCTCCCGCCAGTGCGATGGAAAGATGCCATTGCACCAGATCTGGTTGAAGATCACGAAGAGATGTCATTTTTAGTCAGACATCAGACGAGAGATGTTTAATCATCAGACTGTGGATCTGATCTGGCCCAAGAGATGTGTCGGGGCTATGTGCAAGGGCACTGGGGAGCTCCCACTTAGTAAATGGGGCGTTATAGAGTTCACTGTGGCGTGTAGTGAACGAGAGGACTTTCCCTTCCAACCACTGTTTGAGAGTGCGAAAGGCTGGGGGTAATTCACTGATGCAGAGGCTCAAGCATAGTGCTCAACAAAGCGCTCTCTAATCGTGTTTGCGTCGGCAGATAACACGCCATTTATGTTAACACCAGGAACACCTGTTGGGGTCTGGTACCCAAAAACTCATTTGATCTTTGCCCAGACTTTGGAAGGTGACATATGGCGCCCAATGGTTGAGACTTATCTCTCCCAACACTCCTGTTTCTGTCTTTTAATAAGCTGGCGAACACGGGCGAGGTGCTCCAGGCAAGGGTGCCACTTACGCCGCTGTAGAGCTTGCCGACACTCCTTAATTGCCTCAGTGACTTCCACTGGGGGCACCCTGAAACAATGAGGGATCGCACTTTCTACCACAGAAACGACCGTTGTAGTTACCTGCTCAACCACCACATCGAGATGTTACCATGTGAGGGAGATTCCGGTGACAGCAGAAGTGAAAGCGTCCCAGTCTGCCTGGTTTAAAGCCCACCTGGGCAGGCATCCGTGGGCCTAATACCGGAGCAGTGACAGGAAGATGGGGAAGTGGTCACTCCCAAACAGGTCATCACGTGCTCGTCAGTGGATAGATGGGAGAAGGCCAGGACAGCAAACCGAGAGATCAATGGCCGAATATGTGCCATGGTCCACATTGAAATGTGTGGAGGCACCTGTATTTAAGAGGCAGAGGTCGAGTTGTGCCAGTAAGTTTTCGACATCTCTGCCTCAGCAAGTTAGCACGGTGCCACCCCTCAAGGTGTTATGAGCGTTAAAATCTCCCAAAAGTAGGAAAGGTTTAAGGAGTTGATCAATCAGTGCAGTAAATGCATTCAGGGGTACTGCACCATCTGAAGGAAGATATACGTTGTAGACAAGTATTTCCTGTGCCATCCTTATCCTGACAGCCACAGCTTCAAGAGGGGTTTGAAGGGGCACAGGTTAACTGCATACTGAGTTCAGGACACAGACACAAACTCCACATGACACTCTATTATAGTCACTACAGTTCTTGTAATATCTCCTATAGCTGCGGAGGGAAGGGGTCCACATTGCCAGGAACCAGGTTCCCTGGAGAGCAATGCAGAAAGCAGGTGCAAAGCTTAAGAGCTGCCGTAGCTGTGCCAGGTGGTGGAAAAAACTGCCACAATTCCACTGGAGGATGATATCATCAGGCTGGGAATGCATGAAGCATGCAAGGAGGCAGGTTATGCCTCAGGGTTACCTGATGCCACAGATTGAGTATTTGTACCCATTTCCATGGTGGATGAGGCATCAGTGAGATCCAGGTCTCCAGAAGGCGCTAAGATCTCCACTGCATCTTCAAATGCAGAATTGATAGGGAGTGGTGGTGTTGGGGCCACCAGAGGGTCCTGTTGCTTAGCAGACTACTTCTTAGTTTGCTTGCTGTCTCGTTTCTCTTTAGGGGCTTGCTGGGAAGATTTCTCCAAAGCAGCTTCAGGCACAGAGGAAGATTGAAGCTCTTCGTCCAGCAGCTTTTGGCTCCTTGAGCCATTGGCAAGTGTCTGCCATGGCATTAGTGGAAAACTTGGGAGAGAGGGCTCCAAGGGACCCCCTCCACACAAGAGGAGCCGAAAGAGGCTGTTGCTTCTCCGGGGCAGGGGGGAAGGGACTGATGTCCACTGCATTGGGGGGGGGGGGGGGGGGGGGGGGCTTGGTCATGAAGTAGGTGCTTAGGGTGAAACGGAGAAAGATTTGCCCCCTACCACCAAGGGGGCAGATGTATTCTGGTGGCCCGGAGGGTCCACTGTTCATGGCACAGAGTGAGGAACCACTGGCACTTGGGATAGCAATGGTGACGTAGCAGTAGTATATGTCGACGTCAACCAAATGGGGTATAATCTTTCAAATTTACGTTTAGCCTCTCTACATGTCAACCGGTCCAGGGCCTTTTACTCCATTATTTTCTGCTCCTTTTGGAGTACTGAGCAGTCTGGCGAGCAGGGGTAGTGGTGCTCTCCACAGCTGATGCAAGTGGGAGGAGGTGCACAGGGAGTGTCTGGATGCAGTGGATGTCCGCAGTCCTGACATGTGGCGCTGGAAGTGCACCGGGAAGACCTGTGCCAGAACTTCCAGCACTTAAAGCACTGGATAGGGAGAGGGACGTATGGTTTAACGTCATAGCAGTAAATCCCTCAAGGTGCTCAATGAAAAACTGAGGCTTCGTAGGTAGAAATGGGTCCCCATTAGTTCTGCTACAGACTAAAAACTGAGGTGAATATAGCTCTCTCCATTCTATAACCCTACATTCCTCCCATGGTATAATGAGGGAGGGAAATGATATAGGATCATAACTGTCGGCACTGTATTAGATCTCGCCCTACTTATAGGCTGCTGGTAACGTATGGTCACCAGCAAGAGATGACTTAGTCCGCTTCATTGTGGGTCATCCTTCCTGATGGCACCCACTCCGATCAGGGGCTCTCCCCACGGGTGCCACCCAGCCACACCAATGGCCATTGCTGGGAGTCCTGATGAACCAGGAAGACAGGGCATACATGGGGAGTTTACAGATCAGGCATCAGCAGTGCAATCCCTGTGTTGTCAGGGGGCTACCACCAAATGGGTACATGACAGCCCCACCACAACAGACTGGCTACCATGCTGGATATTGGGCACAGAGACATCCAATATTGTCATGGGGGCGAAAGACAACAGGAGACAACGGAAGAAGATGACATAACCCAGAAAGTGTCCTCGCTCAAATAGTCGAATCGCAGGTGGCGATGCAAAGCCACAAGAGATTCAGGAGATCGAATTTAAGGTCACTATGGATAACTCATGCACCACATAAGGCATCCTTCCCCATATGGCCCGCACTTCTGTAGAATTTTGAATATGGCAGGTCAAACCGTAGACTGGGATTTACTCATAGGGCCGAAAAGTGTGAGACTCCTTTTAGTCGCCTCTTACGACAGGCGGGAATACCTCAGATCTATACTAACCCCCAGACCTGCAGGGGAGTATTGTAATGTGCTTAAAATGTTATTAGGAAGGCAAAGACTATGTGGTACACAGATAGGATAGCTAATTCACAGGACAATATTAAAACCAATGGTCAGTCGTGAAGGAAGTGTCTGGTCAGCAGCACAAGGTAGACGTCATAAAGTCAGTTCATAGTAAAAATATTTCTGTTACTGATAAGTCAAATATATGTACAGTATTTAAGAATCACTTTCTGAGCATTGCTGGTGAATTAAATAAAAACTTAGTTTCTACAGGGAATCATATAACTCAACTGGAAAATTGCCTTTCCAAGACTGATATCTGAAATATTCCTCTGTGATACTGACACAGGGGAGATTGAGTCAATAATTAAATCAAAGAAAACTAACAACTCTCATGGATATAATGGAGTACCTAGCAGACTATTACAGTATAGTGCTGCACTTGTTAGCCCCGTTCTTAGCCATATTTGTAATTTTTCCTTTAAGTGTGATTAATTTACCAAACGATTGAAGTACTCAGTAGTAAAGCCGCTTTATAAAAATGGAGAAAGGGTTAATGTAGACAATTTTAGACCCATTTCTGTGCCATCAGTGTTTGCTAAAGTATTGAAAAGGCTGTGTATGTAAGGATAATTTATCATTTTACTTCACATAATTTGCTGTCAAATGTACAGTTCGGTTGTAGAAGTGGTTTGACAACTGAAAATGCTATACTCTTGTTTCTCTGAGAGGTACTGGATGCATTAAACAAAAGGTTTCGAACCCTAGGCATCTTTTTTGATTAAATTAAAGTGTTTGATTGTGTTGATCACAAAATATTGCTCCAGAACTTTAACCATTATGGAATGCGGGGAGTAGCTCACAATTGGTTCAACCCTTACTTTAACAACAGACAGCAACAGGTCATATCCAGTGTTGAGAATGGCTATGATGTGGGGCCTGAGTGGGGTACAATCAAATGGGGGATGCCACTCCTATTCCTTATTTATATAAATGATATGCCCTCTAACATTACAGGTGATTCTAAAATATTTCTGTTTGCTGATGACACTAGCTTGGTAGTAAAGGATGTGTGCAACATTGACACTGTTTCAAATAGTGCAGTTCATGGTTTGCAGAAAATACACTAAATCTCAGTAAGATTCAGTTTTTACAGTTTCTAACACACAATTCAACAAACCTCGACTTTTTAATTTCACAGAATGGGCATGTGATTAGTGAAACTGAACAGTTACAATTTCTAGGTTTTCAGATAGGTAGTAAACTGTCGTGGATAGCCCACGTTCAGGATCTTGTTCAAAGATTTAATGTGAGATTTAACAGTCCACTGAAACCCATTTAAAACACATATTTTTCGATCCAATTTGAAATAAACAGGAATCAATTATGTAAAAAAACGGGTAGTGGTATGGGAAAACCTATACTTATAAAATTGTTACAATGAAACTGGTTACTAAATTATAATTGTATTGAAGCATATAGGTACTGTTATTGGTAGGAATATTTAGGGTTAATGTAATTAGGTGAAATCTGGAACAAATGATCGAGTACAATGGTCAAAGTCATTTCTTTGAAACTGAGATGGATTTGTGTTAAAACAGTATTTAAATTAAAATCTGTGGTATTTAAAGGAAAAACCAACTGAGAGAATCAAAACTGATTAGAAAATTAAAATGTAATTAGCAAAAATGTTATAAATGTTATTAGTGGCATGTAAACATAGGCAGTTCTTTAGGGGTTTTGTCAATAATAAACAAAAGACCTATTTTGCCACATTCAATGGGAGACTTGGAAACATATACTTTGGTAGGAACATTTTCCGAACCATATATCTTTTGAAACTTCCTGGCAGATTAAAACTGTGTGCCCGACCGAGACTCGAACTCGGGACCTTTGCCTTTCGCGGGCAAGTGCTCTACCAACTGAGCTACCGAAGCACGACTCACGTCCGGTACCCACAGCTTCACTTACCCTTCTTCTTACATCTTCTATAGTAGATAACGGTGCTGGTACAGGATGAACAGTTTACCCTCCTCTTGCAGGAGCTATCGCACATGGACGTGAGTCGTGCTTCGGTAGCTCAGTTGGTAGAGCACTTGCCCGCGAAAGGCAAAGGTCCCGAGTTCGATTCTCGGTCGGGCACACAGTTTTAATCTGCCAGGAAGTTTCATATCAGCGCACACTCCGCTGCAGAGTGAAAATCTCATTCTGCATATATCTTTTGTACTTAATAAAAATAGTAAAAATATTGTTAATACTTCATATTTTGAGCATTTGTACACTCTTAAAATGTTATATGCTTGAAAATTCATCTATGTATCTGCTCTATAAGAGCTAGTGCAACTGTTGAAATGAGTCATTAATTTTGAGGTAATACCGAGGATTGTTCAGAATTGTATACAAAAGGGGCAGCCATGTAGGCACAAGAAGGTCAGTACTTTATGATTATTCGATGAAGTAAGGTGTACGTCAGTGTCTTATGAGATTTTGTACATGAAGCATGTAATTGCTTACTGCGAACTTTGTGTAAATTCATGCAGTAAGCATGTCAGACTTGGCAAATTGTATGAAATACGTAAGAAGACTGATCTGTTATTACACTAGTCTACATAAAATGGTTAAAAACTAGGTGATATAATAAAAAGAAAGTCTGAAACATAATGTTCAATTTAGTCATTCTTGGCATAAAACACCAAGTTACAGTGGACATACAGTAACTCAGTGACTGTTGCAGCAGCGGATCTACAAAAAGGAATGGATGAGTCAACTCCACAATATTATATGAATTTTAATATTTAATTTTGCAGTATTTGGTTTGACAATTCTTTTTGAGATGTACTGAAGTTGCATTATTAGCAAATAGTAGTCTACTTCGCTTATTTTCATTCATTTATGACATATGGGATTATTTTTTGGAGAAAATCTTCCCATTCTCAAAGAATATTTTTGGCTCGGAAATGGGCGGTTCGGGCAATAAGTGGTGTAAAGTTGCGAACCTCTTGTCAACCTCTGTTCACTAGTCTGCATTTTCTGACATTGGCCTCTCAATATCTGTCGTTTCTTGTTAACAATATCATCGTATTACCAAGAATTAGCAGCTTTCATTCAGTTAATACTGAGCAGAAATCCTTTGTGCATTTGGATTGCACTTCATTGACTCTTGTGCAGAAAGGTGTGCAGTATACTGTTGCATCCCTTTTGAAGAAGCTACCTCAAGAATAAAAAGAACTTAGCAGTAATCCATATGCTTTTCAAATCAAAACTGAAGAGTTTCCTCATAAGTCACTCCTACTATTCTGTCAAGGAGTTCCTTGAAAAATTAAGGTGATTCCTGCATTATATTGTTGATTGCATCTACATAAACTTATACTTACTTACTTATTTACTTACTCATTGGTCATACCGGACTCGAGAGTCCATTACCGCAGCAACGTATTTTCGCCATCTGTCCCTGTCTTGGGCTATTTCCTTCCATTCACCTTCAATACCTAGGCTCCTCAAATCAGCCTTCACATTGTCCTCCCATCTACGCCTCAGTCTCCCCACAGGACGTTTTCCTTCTAGGTGCCCTACCAGTACTCTGCGCGCTGCCCTACTCTCATCCATTTGAGCTACGTGACCCGCCCATCGCAGCCTACGTGATTTAATAATACTGATTATGTCAGGGCTTGAATAGAGTTCGTGAACCTCTTTGTTATGCAGTTTTTGCCACTCTCATCCCTTTTTGCTCTGAAAATTTTCCTCAAAATTTTGTTTTCAAATACTCGAAACGGCCTTTCATCTTGCACAGCGAGAGCCCAAGTCTCACACCCATACAGCATAACTGGTAGAATAACAGTTCTGTATATTCTAATCTTTAAATTCCTAGACCATATCCGTGATGAAAGTAATCTATTCAGTGAGAAGTAGCACGCATTTCCCGCCCGTAATCTCTTCTTCAGTTCAGGTTCAATCTCATTTCTCGAAGTGATGTCCACACCTAAATACTTAAATGTGTTCACTTTTTCAAACTGCATGTCTCCAACTCTTAACATTTCCTGATCTACTGCTGTTGGCATTCTAGTAGTAACCAGGTATTTAGTTTTGTCTTCACTTATCCTTAGACCTACATCTTCACTAGCCTTGATTAACGCATTTGCATTTGCTGTTACAGATTCTTTCCTATCGCTAATGATGTTTAGATCATCTGCATACCCTAATATCTTAATATTTCCATTTAACTCCACACCCTCTGAATTATCTGTTGCCATCTGTACAATATATTCTAGGACTAAATTAAAAAGTAGTGAAGACAGGGCATCTCCCTGCTTAAGTCCGTTCTTTATTACAAATTCTTCCGACTCCAATTTCTCCACGCATACTCTACCTTTTGTGTTTTTCAAACTTGCTTCTATAAGTCTAACATACTTCTTTGGTATTCCAAGTTCCAAAAGAATTCTGTACAATTCTGATTGCAATACTGAATCATATGCTTTTGTAAAATCTATGAAAAGATTATGAACTGGTTTATTGTATTCCCATTTCTTTTCCAAAATTTGACGCAGGCTGAATATTTGGTCTATAGTTGATCTGTTCCTCCAAAAGCCGGCTTGGTAATCCCCCACAATTTCATCTACTTAGCAGAATATTCGAGAAAATTTTGGAACATACTGGTAATAGCGATATCCCTCTATAATTGCTACAATCCATTTTGTCACCTTTCTCAAAAATTGGAATCAGAATCGACTCCTGCCACTCTTCAGGTATCATCTCTGAGTTCCATACTTTAGTTATCACTTTGTGAACTACTTCCACCAATTTCTGTCCCCCATTTTAACTAATTCTGCAGTTATGCAATCTTATCCTTGTGCTTTATGGTTTTTCAATTTGTTGATTGCATCTCTTACTTCCTTTAACGTTGGCTCAGGTATCTGGGGTTCTGCTTTATGTATTTCGTACGCCTGCTCATTCCTGCTTCCTGATGTACATTTAATAGATGCTCAAAATACGCCCTCCATTTACTTAATATAGCACTGGGGTCTGTCAGTATTCCCCCAGCATCCCCTCGAAGTGCATTTGTCCTAGCCTTGAAGCCCTTCCTAGACCCATTTATGTCTAGGTAAAGTTCCTTAATGTTTTTTTTGTATTACTGTTTGTTTCCATTTTTGTAGTTTGATTGTTCAAATAATCCCTCTTCTTAGCCCGTAGCCTACGACCAACTTCCCTTCTCAAGTTCAAGAACTTCTCTCGTTTTCTGTCTCCCATTCTATCCCAATCTAATCACGCTTTTCTCCTTTCCTCTACCAATTTCTTGCATTCCTCATCAAACCATGGTTTCCTCCTGTTCTTCTTAATTGTACCTATTGTGACCTTCGCTGCCTCTTTGATATTATTCCTCACAGTGATCCACTGTTTATTTACATCCTCGTCTTGATCTTCATGTGTCCTGATAGTATCAACCCTATTTGAAATTTCTATCATGTGCCTTCTTCTAAAGTTTTCATCATTTAGCTTGTCAGTGTCGAACCTAACAAGTTCTGCATTGTGCCACATTGATGTTGCTGTAGATAGCCGTTGGTGAACTTTGGCAACTACAAGAAAATGATCAGAATCGCAGTCTGCTCCCCTGAAAGTCCTAACATTTTCTATACTAGTGTGCCATCTTCAATCTACAAGAACATCATCAATTTGGTTTCGGGTGTGTCCATCCGGAGAGACCCAAGTTGCTTTATGAATGTCCTTCCTTTTGAAATATGTGCTCTCAACAATCATGTCTTTTGAAACAGCAAAATTAACCACCCTTGTGCCATTATCATTCGAAATGTTATGCAAACTTTCTTTCCCAATTGTAGGCCGGAATGCTTCCTCCTTCCCTATCTTCGCATTAAAATCACCTATGATTAATTTTGTATCATACGAGGAGAACTCGTCTCATAGTCGATATAGTTCTTCATAAAAGCCGTCTTTAACAATCTCTTCAGTGTCCTCAGTTGGTGTGTGTACATTAATTACTACTAGTCTATGTGCTACAGAAGAATGCTGAAGATTAGATGGGTAGATCACATAACTAATGATGAAGTATTGAATAGGATTGGGGAGAAGTGAAGTTTGTGGCACAACTTGACCAGAAGATGGGATCGGTTGATAGGACATGTTCTGAGGCATCAACGGATCACCAATTTAGCATTGGAGGGCAGCGTGGAGGGTAAAAATCGTAGAGGGAGACCAAGAGATGAATACACTAAGCAGATTCAGAAGGACGTAGATTGCAGTAGGTACTGGGAGATGAAGAAGATTGCACAGGATAGAGTAGCATGGAGAGCTGCATCAAACCAGTCTCAGGACTGAAGACCACAACAACAACAGTCTATTCCACCTGCCGGACAACACTATAACTGATAGTCGGTCACTAATGAACCTTATATTTCTGATTGCGTGAAGCACTTTTCTCTGTACTGCGAAACCTGTTTCGAAACTGTGAGCTTCCGCACCTCCATAGAAAAATGTATAGTTACCCCTCTTTATGCTACCCTCCCCCTGCCATCGAGTTTCTTGAATAGCAATAATGTCTACATCGTATCTGTCTAATTCGTCTAATGATGTCTGGAACATCCCTGGCCTGTTCAAACTTTTAACATTATATGCTCCCAACCTGAAAGTTCCTTTCGGCCTGAATCTCTTCAAAGTAGGTTCCGCCCGGAGATCCGAATGGGAACCTAATTTACCTTCGGAATATTTTACTTCAAAGGGACCCATTCCCATTAATGTTGCTGATTCTTGATGAATAGATTTGATAGTAAGAGAAGAAGCAACAGGGATGGTTCATCATGCCATCGCCTGCTCCCCACCGGCTGTCCGCGACTGCTTATTTTTTGTATTCGCAGCTACCCCTCATATCTGAAGGCCGTATCCCCTATCCGCAACCTGGGGACGCGCTGTGCTGTGGTGGTAGGGGCCCACGAGACAGACATAAACTTATGGCTTGTCTTTTTTTGGTTTCATAAACATTTTATTTTATCCATTATTACTTTTATGTTGTAATTTCATGTAATGACATGTTCCATGACCTTGGAGATTTGCTCATCAATTTGGTCCTACAGAACTAGACATGTACAATAAAAAATAAATAAAAAACAAAGAGCTTGCAGAAGAAGAGACTTTTTTTCACAGTATCAAAGATGAAGACGTCCTCAAAGCTCTTTAGGTGTGCAGTTTAAGGCTCATGTTTACTACACTTTATTGCATCGAATGATCATTCCTATCATGTCCCTGAATACTGACTATTCCTCCTGGGACATTCTATATATACAAGCAAAGAATTAGGACGAGGCACTTCAACAACACTGAAAACTGCAGCACAACACAAATTAGGAATTAATTTTGCAAAATTCCAGTTCTTGATGAAAACTGTTGATTTTCTTGGACTTGTTACACAGTGTGGACAAATGTGATATGTTATAAACTCTTCTGAATCAAAAACTATTGCAGCAATATGGAGTTTCCTAGGACTCCTGGGATACTTTAGAATGTTTACCTCATACTGCTTACATCTGATAAAGCTGGCTGTAGAAATTTAAAAATTTACAACCAAAAGTACATAACTGCACTACACAGAGATTAAAGGAAAGAAGGCCTGGGAGCTGTGTTATTGCAAAAATCTCCTGATGATGACAAATTCCACCTAGTCCCTTACATCAGAAAAACACTGCATGTTCTTCGTGTCAGACAATATATAGGGTGTTACAAAAAGGTACGGCCAAACTTTCAGGAAACATTCCTCACACACAAAGAAAGAAAATATGTTATGTGGACATGTGTCCATAAACGCTTACTTTCCATGTTAGAGCCCATTTTATTACTTCTCTTCAAATCACATTAATCATGTAATGGAAACACACAGCAACAGAACGTACCAGCGTGATTTCAAACACTTTGTTACAAGAAATGTTCAAAATGTCCTCCGTTAGCGAGGACACATGCATCCACCCTCCGTCACATGGAATCCCTGATGCAGCCCTGTAGAATGGCGTATTGTATCACAGCCGTCCACAATACGAGCACGAAGAGTCTCTACATTTGGTACTGGGGTTGCGTAGACAAGAGCTTTCAAATGCCCCCATAAATGAAAGTCAAGAGGGTTGAGGTCAGGAGAACGTGGAGGCCATGGAATTGGTCCGCCTCTACCAATCCATCGGTCACCGAATCTGTTGTTGAGAAGCGTGTGAACACTTCGACTGAAATGTGCAGGAGCTCCATCGTGCATGAACCACATGTTGTGTCGTACTTGTAAAGGCACATGTTCTAGCAGCACAGGTAGAGTATCCCGTATGAAATCATGATAACGTGCTCCATTGAGTGTAGGTGGAAGAACATGGGGCCCAATCAAGACAACACCAACAATGCCTGTCCAAACATTCACAGAAAATCTGTGTTGCGTGCGGATTCTCGTCAGCCCACACATATTGATTGTGAAAATTTACAATTTGATCACGTTGGAGTGAAGCCTCATCCGTAAAGAGAACATTTGCACTGAAATAAGGATTGACACATTGTTGGATGAACCATTCGCAGAAGTGTACCTGTGGAGGCCAATCAGCTGCTGATAGTGCCTGCACACGCTGTACATGGTACGGAAACAACTGGTTCTCCCGTAGCACTCTCCATACAGTGACGTGGTCAACGTTACCTTGTACAGCAGCAACTTCTCTGACACTGACATTAGGGTTATCGTCAACTGCACGAAGAATTGTCTCGTCCATTGCAGGTGTCCTCGTCGTTCTAGGTGTTCCCCAGTCGCGAGTCATAGGCTGGAATGTTCCGTGCTCCCTAAGATGCCGATCAATTGCTTCGAATGTCTTCCTGTTGGGACACCTTCGTTCTGGAAATCTGTCTCGATACAAACATACCGCGCCACGGCTATTGCCCCGTGCTAATCCATACATCAAATGGGCATCTGCCAACTCCGCATTTGTAAACATTGCACTGACTGCAAAACCACGTTCGTGATGAACACTAACCTGTTGATGCTATGTACTGTAGAGCAATGAGTCGCATGTCAACACAAGCACCAAAGTCAACATTACCTTCCTTCAATTGGGCCAACTGGTGGTGAATCGAGGAAGTACAGTACATACTGACGAAACTAAAATGAGCTCTAACATAAAAATTAAGCGTTTCCAGACACATGTCCACATAACATCTTTTCTTTATGTGTGTGTGAGGAATGTTTCCTGAAAGTTTGGCCGTACCTTTTTGCAACACCCTGTATGTCCATCTTACTATACTTTCAGCAGACTAGTTGAAGTAGTGTAAGCGTGTCTGTTGACTTGAAGTGGAATACTGTAGAGCTCAGTGGGGTTTCGTTCTTCATGGAGCTTACAATTACAGTCACAACCACCACCGATGATGCCAAATTAACATGAGATGATGATAAAGCCCTTAATGGAACTGATAAGACGTGGTAATACTCCCTTAAGCTCAACTTCCATGATAGATTTCCAAAATGAACAAAAAAGAAAATATCACTAGATGTCCGGGCCATGTTGTCAATGGATGTATTGTCCACTAAGAAGCCACTGGCAGATAGTGATGAAGTGAACATGGTGTACCTCTTGGTATGCAGTACTCCATCGTACGTTCACAGGCATGATGGGCATTGCATAATTCTTGTCAGGCTGGATAATCTCAGATAAGTTGAGGCTAAATTAACTTGGAGAACACTGACTGCAAGCCTGAAGAATTAGCTGAAGAAGACTTGGAAAATGACAAAAGTTTACATGGGCCACAGCCAAGGAAAGATGTTGACAAAATTGCACTATGAGGAAAAGTGGCATTTTGCCAAAAGATAGATGGAAAAAATGGCTGTGCTTCTTGAAGTGGATGCCAAATTATTCAGTCTTGATGTAACACTTCCAGCAACATTTGTTACCCAGCACTGGGTTCCCACCAGGAACTTGCAACTGATGTACAGAAAACCTTATCACATTCCATATTTCTTTAAACCCATAGTGGAGGTACTGGTAAACCAGTAGTTCTAAGACAGAATTATAGAGGAACGAGTGAGTCTGAGGGAAGCACCAACAGTGCTCATACTTAAGAAATGAGTATATGGGGACAAGTATATAATTTCTGATGTGACTATAGGTAGCTGAATTAATGTATAGTATTTGATGTATCTCCATTACCAAATATTACAGACAGCCTGAACAACATTGGATGATGCAAGTATTTTACTACCAAGGATCAATGTTGCAACATGGCCTTTGGATTAAAAAATGCCCCAGAGTGATTCCATTGTCTGCTAGATAGTGAGTCATGAGGACTCTAAGCTCGGGGAATTGTCTGGCTATTTAGATGACATTATTATTTTCTCTGGGGGAAACTGCCCAACATGTTGCAAAGATTGCACAGCTTGATAGATCAATGAGGATGATAAAGGAAGGTAATATGGGCTCAATAGCCTTACAACTAACAAATCCTTATAATCAGCGATCAAGCAGTAAATTCTTACACGTAATATAGGATAGAGGCAGTTCAATGACTGTGCCACATGATATTACTTCTAAAATACAATGAACTAAGAGTTATGGTAAAGGAATACGAGGGACCTCTCCACATAAAGGTAGAGCATCAAGAAGCATGCAGGGTAGGGCACCCAGGCTCCCCTGGGACACAAATTGTGATGTAAAATGTGCCCTCACCCCTTGTACATGCACTAGTGTGCGTCATATTAAAAAATGAAAAAGTCATTCAACATAGAATGGGTGATACAGATTGATTTCAAGTATAGGAAGATAGTATGAAGATTGGTCACATGCTGGTCATCCACTAGTCTTCACATTTTTGTAAGATACGGTGTCTGAGAAGCATCCACTCTTAAGCTTCCATAAACAGTGGTGGTAGCAGGTCCCTGTTGAGGCTTCCGTATTTTCCATGACACTTATGAGGCTCAATATCCAGACAAAAACCATGGTGGCATGTCTATTGTGGAGGTCATATAAAAGTTCATGAATGGGTAAGACTAATTGGATGAATTGGAGAGTAATTATCAATCATCTTACAACTACTGAGGGAATAATTACACAACAGCATATTGTTGGTCGGTTGAGGTTTTAAATGTGTGGGAGTTATCCATATTGCTACTACATCTACAATGTAGATACTGCACATAAAGGGTTGCAAGAGATTAGATTAGATTAGTACTTGTTCCATAGATCATGAATACAAAACTTCGTAATGATGTGGAACGTGTCAGGTTGATAAAAGGTGTCTATACAAGATGTTACATTACACAAAATATTACATGACACTAAATATTTTTTTTTGTGAGGGTTGGGAAATTACCCACTTACTATATCCAAAAATTCATCTAATGATTAGAAGGAGTTGCCATTAAGAAATTCTTTTAATTTCCTTTTAAATGCTATATGGCTATCTGTCAGGCTTTTGATGCTATTAGGTAAGTGACCAAAGACTTTTGTGGCAGCATAATTTACCCCCTTCTGAGCCAAAGTTAGATTTAACCTTGAGCATTGTTCGTACAAATTTCATTCAATAAAAGGTACAGCCAATTGCTCATTGTACTTGTAGTCATCAGTATGTATTGGACTCAACACTGTATGTCCACAGAGGAGCAAATATAACCTACAGTGAATAATAGCGTCTGTGTGATCCTTGGCGACATTTCTGAGGCACATTCGTACAGTGGGCTGGAGAACACAGAATAGGAGAAGTTGTGACTGTGAGGTAGGCAGGCGTGTGGTCATGCAGAAATAGAACTATTAATGCATTTTTTTCTAGTCCAATCAGAACTGTTTTCAGTGTTTTCAAATGATTCATAAGCTGGCAGATGTCAGGATTCTGGAAAAGTATGTAAGATAACTAGCCTACAACCAGTCTCAAGCACATATGGGGTGATCCCAAAAATAAGGTCTCTATTTAAAAAATATATAGAAACATTTATTTACAATAAATTTCATATAGTTTTGAAGTTTGAACATTTTTCTATTTTTCCACAAAATCGCCATTTCGATTGATGCACTTTTGTAAATGCTGTAACAGTTTTTGTATGCCCTTATCGTAGCATCCCGACACCATGCTATTGAAGAAGCACTGGACCTCATTTTTCAATTGTCGTCATCACTGAAGTGCCTTCCAGCCAAGAGCTCTTTCAACTTGGGAAACAAGGAAACAAGTGGTAGTCATTGTGTGCTAAGTCCAGACTATATTGTGGATCGTTGATGGTGCCCCATCGAAATTGTTGCAGAAGGTTCACAGTTTGATTGGTGATGTGGGGACGAGCATTGCTGAAGAGAAGGTTTATGCCCTTGGTCAGTACTCCTCTTCTTCGGTTCTCAATTGTCCATATGGACTTTTTTTTTAACACCTGACGATACCTGTTGGCATTTATTGTTGCCCCAGGAAACAAAGTCAACCAACAATATAACCTTTCGATCCATAAGTTCAGCTGCCATGACTTTACTGGCAGACTGTGTTCTTTTGGATTTTTGCGGCACGAGTGAATCAGAATGGCACCACTCACATGACTGTTGTTTGGTCCCATGTGCAAATCTCAGGTTTCATCAACCGTGACTACTGAATCTTTTCATCTGCTTAGCATTGAAGAAACTGCCAGAAGTTTCAAGGTGTTGCCATTTGTAATCTACTGTCAGCTTTATTTGGATCCATCTGAAATTTTGACACTTCAGTTGAAGGTCCAGTGAATGGTGCTTCGAGAAACCTCAGGAACAACATTGCAGAGGTTTCAGAACTCATCAGGACTGATCCACTGATCTCAAAGCACAAGCAACAAGATTTCCATTACATTTGGCTGCCAAGCCAAGACTGAAAGCTCCAGTGGATCTGCAGTGGTTTCTGCAGAGAGTGGAGAAACAAGGAAAAAACAGTGTGGCCAACTGCCACACAAACAGTTTTCCTGTGGCCCCAGTACTTTGCACACCTTAGTTTTGGGATTAACCTCATAATTAGTCCAGTGTTCTTGATGGCATATGTTCATTGGTGGAATGCCTGCTTCTGAAAGAAGACTATCAACATGGCTTGTGCAGAAAGCTCCAGTTGCAAGGTGGACTCCATTGTGCTGCATGGAGCCCAGCAGGCCTAAAATGGAAGCTGCTATTGACCCATATGGGACACATCCATCGGCTGATTGAGTTAAAATAAGCGACTTGTAATCTTTTACTTGAAACTGTTAATCTGCTCTCCAAGATATCTTTCCAAGAAAGCTAATGGAATCTGATATTGATATACAAGTTGTCTTGAGCTGCTTTATGTGTAGTAACCATGTCAGTCTGTTTTCAAACTACAGTCTTACAAAGCAAAAGTTGTACAGAATTACCAGCAGTAGGTTATCCAGATATAATTCTGGATGTGTGTGGGTGGGATACATTCTGCTTAAGGGCATAGCATAGGATTTTGTAGGACAAAAACAGTAACCATGATTTTACACACATACCATGTCTGACACATGGGCAGTTGCAGATGACGATCTGCTGAGTGTTGTGTCATAGAACTACAGAATAAACAGAAGTTATGAACGTGCAAGGCCGACGATACATTTGGTCCCACAGTAGTGGTAATTGGTAGCTTTTGATTATAAGAGGTGCTCTTCCAATAACCATGATTGTTGCAGTATAACACACAAGGTGAAGAAGAGGAACACCAGTGAGTTCAGCTATATAGCAGGAATATTTATTACAATTACATTGTATTAGTGCTAAAAGAGGGGAGGGGAGTTGGGGCAATAAAAGTGAAAGCCAGTTCGGTTGTATCACTGTTTCTTCTGTAGTTTCCCACAGGACTGGTGTGATACCCATACTATTCTAATATAGGGAACAAGGTCAAATGACACTACAAAATGTGTATTTCATTTATATAATTGTTTTTCTTTCTCTTTGATGGATTTTAATTTTTGTTACAATTTGATGGGCCACATAGCTGGGTATCAGAATGCCTGGATCTTTCTATGGTGCAGTACTTCTACCCCTTTCTCCCATTAACTGTTATTTGTGTGAGAGTCACTTAAAATACAGGAGGAAGACGTCTCAGGGGGGGTTGTTCTCCTCTTCAGCAAGACCAATGACGGATGGGGGGGAGGGGGTTCTCCAGTTGCATCAGCAGGCTGGTATGGGTGGTGTTCATGCGAGGACATAATTTCTGGTTACAATGGTTTCCAAAACAGTATTGGCTAATTTACCAAGTATAACTTTTGGGTCATTCCATGTCAATTCAACCAATTTGAGAAAATGTTCCAGCTGATAGTCTCAGATTCGGCTGAAATTTAGCACACCAATGCTACCAAGTGTGGAACACTCATGTGCAAAATTTTAAGTTCCCCTGCCAATTAGTTCCAGAATTATGACTTGTGAAAGAAGGTGGCATGACCCAGAAATAGCAACCCGCATCTGGCACTCTATCTTCAGACCCAACTTCAGGTCTTAATAACTTTGGAACTATACCGCAAAGTCCAGTGAAATTTTTACAACCCAGTAACATCCACTTAGAGAAGACATTCTATGAATCCAAACACCAACAACATATTTCTGAGGGAAAATAAAAAATTCCAAAATGTGATTAAAAAAATGTAATATGTTAAAAGGTACATATTGTAGGTGCCCTCTATGCCAAATATAATTCACTCAAAAAGGGTATAATTTTTTTTGTGGTAAGCTTAATGTGGCCTAAACACACGCAGAACTCATCTTGCCCATATCAGTCACACAAACAGTTACATACACACAAAAATACAAAAATTTGAAAAATTACCTGAAAAACATGGATTTTCTAAGCATGGTAGCACAAAAGTGACAAGTGATATCCAAGCCAAATTTCAAACACCGTATAAGTAGACCATAATATAATATGTGGCAAAATTTCAGCTTGTTATTGCAAGGCATTTGTGTACAATAAAAGTTGACAATTATATTTGGTTACGTTTCTTTAACATGGTTTAGCAAGTAATAGTGATGATGCAGACAGCTTGTTTCAGATAAAGCTGCAGCAATTGTTGGGAACCATTAGGCAAAAGAAAGTTAAACAATGGTAGTTTTCAGGGACAGAATGAGTCATTGTTAGGCAGGAACAATAAAGGAAACAAGCAACAATTACAGGTTACTCATGTTTTTAAGATTCTACTTCAGACTGGTCAGTACTGTTGTGGAAAGTCAGTATGGAGGCAGAAGAGTGTACTAGTGGTGCTTTTGTTCAAACAAGTTGCAGTATCTGAATGTCATAAAACAACATATGGAACAAAATGTGGCATTCGCTTTGTACTGTATGATCTGGATGAATCAGACCAAGATTT
This sequence comes from Schistocerca americana, assembly GCF_021461395.2. Taxonomy (NCBI): domain Eukaryota; kingdom Metazoa; phylum Arthropoda; class Insecta; order Orthoptera; family Acrididae; genus Schistocerca; species Schistocerca americana. Next base: position 303,752,958 of record NC_060120.1, on the reverse strand, counting down.
GTTGCTATGGAGATCCTGGATACAACATGTGGGCACAAGAAGTACAGTTCCAGGAAACTTTAGTGTTTGTTATCATCATATGAAAGTGTTTCTGGATAAGTATTCTTTAATACAAAGAAGTTGTTTTGATCCATTTCGGATTCATAAGAAGACAGTGAAGTGTAGCCTCAGAGAAATTGATATAAAATCACTGTTGGAAGTGAATCAGTGCATGGGACTTAACATGAAACCAGGACAAAAGTTATGTTCCAGGTGTCTTACACTGCTAAAAAATTAAGAATATTCTGATAATTTACATGACAGTGACGAAGAGTATCAGCCACCTACCACCACAGTGGATGAGCAATTAAATACTTCAGGGACTGCTCTTGGTTTGTCTCCCATGAAGTTGGGAAAAGAGACAGGCCCAGCTATGGTAGAAGAAAATTACAAGAAGCTCAAATGGATTTAAAACACAAAATAGCTGACACGCTAATGGTGGAAGAGGAAGAACTATCTGCTCCAAAGGAACAGAGATCATGCCAGAAATGCTCTGATTTGGACAAAATTGTGCATGATTTGAAAGAAAAATGTGCCGTATCCACATGGCAGAAAAAAGTAGCTATTCTTACCCTTGCACCTTCCAGCTGGTCTATTGACTAAACTGCAAAGGAATTCAATGTTTCTACATATATGGTAAAGCAAGCTAGGAAAATAAAAGCAACCCAAGGAGTGCTTCCACAACTGGCTCAGGGTAAGCAATCGAGTTTAGAAATAAAGGTGCTAGTGTCAGAGTTTTATGAAAATAATGACTACAGCCGAATAATGCCTTGAAAAAAAGACTATGTAATAGTGAAAATGGGAAATGTACATGTACAGATGCAAAAAAGACTGTTGCTATGCAACATATCAGAACTATATGTAGAATTCAAGGAAAAGTATCCCAATACCAAAGTAGGTTTATCATCTTTTTTCAATCTTCGGCCAAAATGGGTTGTGCCTGTAAGTGCAAGGGGCACACCCAATGTTTGTGTATGTGAGACCCATCAAAATGCTAAGCTGATGTTTGCTGCTATAAAGGATTCTGGTCTGGTCGACCACTACCTCCATGGCCGTCGTCAGGGCTAAAACTGCCTGTTGTAAACTAGCGAGGCTCCCACTTTTTATATGCACAGGCCGGCTTCTGATTGGTTGGAGTACGTCATAGCAACGGTGATATGGCACATAGTGAAGTGGTGCCCTCTGCTTCCATAGATGTAGTTTCTATCCAGCATTGCTTGCAGCGCCATCCCTTGAATCAGGAGGTAAAGTGCGGGAAGTTATCCTCTGCAATTTTTCTTTATCCAGTGCACTCTTCCAGGTGTTGCTAAGTGCATAGACGTTGTCTCTGTTAAAGTTATTATCGCTAAGTCTAATTTCGACAGCTTCCCGGATCCGACAAGGACCACCTCAGTCCCGAGATTAACCATTTGACGACTGTTTTCAAGAGGAATAGTTACTCTGCCGGTGAAATTAAATCAGTATTGTCCAAGAAAGTAAGACACGATGCCGTCCATAAACAAGAAGAGGACCAACACATAGCGCGGCTTCCATTTTGGAGTGCTACAACAAGCAAGATAGGCAGAGTCCTAAAGAGGCAAGGAATTAAACCAGTTTTCCGACCACCTAGGAAAATTAAGGAAATGTTGAGACCAGTGAAAGATAGTCCTGGCTTAAGGGTGCTGGGAATTTATAGTATTCCTTGTGAATGCGACAAGAATAACATGGGCCAGTCGGTAAGAACTGTTGCCGACCGTTGCACCGAGCACCAGCGCCACCTGAAATACAGGTATTTGGAAAAATCAGCGATGGCTGAGCATAGCCTGCTTAACAAGCATAAGATTTTATTTGAAGAAACCAGTGTAATAGCCCACGCATCGAATTACTGGGAGTTGTGTGATCTGGGAAGCGATTGAAATTAGACTTAGCGATAATAACTTTAACAGAGACAATGTCTATGCACTTTGCAACACCTGGAAGAGTGCACTGGATAAAGAAAAATCGCAGAGGATAACTTCCCGCACTTGACCTCCTGATTCAAGGGATGACGCTGCAAGCAATGCTGGATAGAAACTACATCTATGGAAGCAGAGGGCACCACTTCACTACGTGCCATATCGCCATTGCTAAGGCGTACTCCAACCAATCAGAAGCTGTCCTTTGCATATGAACAGTGGGAGCCTCGCTAGTTTACGACAGTCAGTTTTAGCCCTGACGACGACCATGGAGGTAGTGGTCGAAAGCTTGGAGTTTTATCCTGAATTGACGTGGCATGTACACCGAGAGATTTTTATTCAAGAAATACGTCACGAAAGACTTCATAGCCACCTACATTGGGCAAGGAGGCATATCTCACTTGCATATGAGTCATACAAATAAGTTCCGTCAATAAGAGATTCCTATCATATGAGAGACATACTGTCGCTAATGTAATATATGAAACATCAAATGCGTTTTCCTATAGAAGATTTGGATGACTTGTTGCCTTGTCATCAAATGCTTGTGGTTCCTATTCAAAAGTCACTTTCTTTTGGCTGCTAATAGAGTAGTCATGGAGAATCAACTGTCGTCATAGGTCCCTCCCATATACCTCACTGTTGCAAGCACACGTTACACCACAACACAGACACATATATGGCACTTGGAAGCTTTGAACACAGTTCACTCGCTTGACAGTCCAACACTAACTATTTCACCATGGCCCCATTTCTCTTCCTGGCTTCTCTATATTGCACTTCTTGTTTCTGGACCATTCATCTTGACCTGAACCATTATGTTCCCCCCCCCCCCCCCCCCAGTTCAGTACACCTTCTTACTGTTTTTATGTTTGTTCCCTCTACTTGTTCTTAACAACAGATACATTTCTCTTTTCTTTCACAAGATACTTCAATCCCCCTAGTGATCCATGGTTGTTTACATAGTTGTACAATTCCTTTTCTGATTAGCTTATGCAGACAGCTGTTCAAATAATAATATGAATTTATCGTGGAACAGATTAAAGTTTATGTTAGCATTTAGTTCATTATAAATGTCATCTCAGGTCATTCTTGTGAAGTGTGCTCAGACACATTTGTCCTGGAGTCTTTAATTATTCCAACTGATTTCCACTGAGGAGTATCCATACTGTAAGGCCCTATCTTATTTATGCTAACTAACTGTGCATCAGGATCAGTGAAAGCATTTGTTACAGTGTAAACAGTTATTTTCTTGCCCTGAGTTTCAACAATGAAAACACTGTCAATTAGGGTTCTATTGCCTTTAACCACCAATGTTGGGAAGTTAATTTAAGAGATCAAATTGTAGGGTGAAAATAAGGTTTCTAGGTCATTTTTCTGGTCAGAATACTTTAAAAAATCTATACTGAAGTCCTCAAAGATTATTAACTGTTTGCTGCTGTCTGACAGACAGTGTAGTAAGGAATCAAACAGTTCCAGATTTCCCACTGAGGATGTACATAGAGTTACAATTAAAAGTGAACCATTTTTCAGTATTAATTCTCAAGGACATGTTCTATGTGCTGATCACTACAAAATCTGGGGTCTAGTGTAGCAGGGGATATAACCCGTCGGCTTTGGACAATGACGTCACAAGTCGCCAGAGAGCAGTTTACCATTTTCGCTTTTGCTGTTATGTTTCAGTTTCGTTTTTTTACTGATTGCTTAATAAAGTGGATCTGTTTATTCTATCTCGTGAGATTTTTTTTTTAAGCCAAAAAACACTTATCAGCCACTGAAGGGAGCTACAACACTACGAAGAATCGCTTCTCGATTGGCGACTTGTGACGTCATTGTCCAAAGCCGACGGGTTGTATCCCCTGCTACACTAGTCCCAAAATCTGCTTGTGTGTATGAGAGCACAGAGAAAAGTGCTATATATGGCAGGAAAATGACTTCACCTCTTGAATTACCAAAACCACTGACAGGAGGAAACCTATCTTTTATAGGCACTTTTGCAGGAGACTGAGGGCCATCTGGAAGCAGATAAATGGTAGCAACATGAAGTCTCTTCAATGCCTAAAATCAAGCCTTTGAAGTACCATACTGGGTCAAAGCTGACGCTTGGGATTGGACGCTTCTGTCGACCCAAGGATGGTACTAAACAACCATTATATCACTAAGGGTAAAATGAAGTATTCAACATAATTTCAGATGCCCCGTCTAAGACACTGAGTTATCACAAGTCAACATTTAACTACTACTACTACCACTACCCAACACAACTACCTTTCTTCCTGTGGATAAAGTCCAATCCTCGCAGAGGGGCCCCAGAAAGGCTGTGTTTGTGACCCAAAATGCCAGGACCCATAATGGTAACAAACACTGATATGAAGAGTTCCCAAATAAAAGAAGTATCAGGGAAATAGGCTTCCATCAATACCCATACATAAACTTATGTACATACATACATACACACATACATACTGTGATCTCTGACTATACTTGGGGAGTTGCATGGTAGCCATGACACCAATAGCTCATGTTGTGAGCCACTGGCATATTATTTTAAGAGTGATTGCAATGTTATGCACCTGGCATCTGCAATGTTTTTGTTTCTGCACTCTAGATTTAATAGCAACTGTGTTCTCTAACAACATGTCATTTAAGTATTCTGGATGGTACTGTAGATGATATTGTGTGCTAGACCTACATTGGTCTAGTGGAATTGATTTGTGTATTAAAGATGTCATTCTGTTTTAGACTTTTTTCAAATGACAGTTGTGGTGATGAGATGGATGTCTAACATAGCCTGAGGTCCACGTTATGTTGCATGGCGATAGTTCAGTTGAGAGCTAACAAAACTAATGAATATGTTATGGCAAAAAGATTTTTTTATGAAAACAGTGATCTGTGCCGTAATATAAAATTTTCAGTATGTAGATACTGCTGTGGAATTGTAGTGATGATCAATATGAATTCTTTCACGAAAAGTTGAAAATAGCATTTAATACTGTGTTGTCACCTATCTTGAACACTTGCACATATTAGATCCCTTGTATTTCACCTCCTCCCTCCTAAGTACGAACTAAGAAACTAACGGTGAGATTGCCAAAGCTTTCATTAATCACAATTCAAAAAAATCAACTCTTCAAAGTCAATAACACTATTTCTAAAATTTTTCTCTCAAATAAAGAACCAGGACTATAGAATTTGTTCATATTAACACATCAGACTAAGGAACATAAATCGTCGACAGGCTGAAAACTTTATTTTATTACTGGTGCGAATATGCAAAACCTCAACACACAGAAATAGAACATACCCTTAACAGCGCTCGCTGCCGCAGTAACATCTGGATGACACTTTTTCTTCTGAGATATAAAATACTTTTCACTGCAATCATGAGTCCAGAGCAAATAAAAATTGGCCCGACGAGCCACATGTGACCTAAGTTAGAAAATAGGTACCCGTCGGCGTCTCCGAGAGCAAGCACGGTTATTACGGCCCCCATCACAAACAGGACTAAAGAGAGAGCAAAGTAAGAATATGATGTGCAGTCACAGTGCCCAAATGTTGAAGGTTCCGGATACAGCTGATCCATTTGTCTCAGCCTATGCCGCAAATAGGCATTTTCGAGTACTGATGACATGTCCAACGAACGATATAATACACCTCAAACAAATACACTCTGACAGCTGTGAGTGGCAAACGCATAAAATAACGTCAAACTTGACAAACGTTTCAAGGCCATTAATGTTTTGACGACTGTGTTGACATCTTGCGACACTGGCACACTGCAAATTTAAGCAGAGATAACTGCTCGTACACCAGACTTCTTCAGCAGATTATACTCTGGTTAAAGGAGAACTACCACTATAGAACTACCGAGAACGAAATCCTTTAATAGTGCTTGCTCAAAATTCAATGATTTTCATGACTGTGTCAGTAGTCCTAAAAATGTAACAACTCACAGAAAAATGGGTTGATATTTTTGACTGTTTATTGAAATAGTAAACACACCTCGTCAGCCAACAAAATTTCAACATGCGGTTAGAACACAAGAACAAAAAGAGTTTCCATTGTAGTGGAAATTTCTGATACCTTACACAAATGTACTTCAAATATCAGTGGACTGTTAATTAATGGACCCAAATAATACACTAATATTACGCACGTATTACAAAGATCTTCCACTTCTCGTTTTTTCTTATTCCAGGTAATTTAATGCCCAATAATTTTGTGGGCATATGAAGCATCCTAGATTACATTATGCCCATGAAGAACTCGGGTGACGGTATTACGAAATCGCTGATCCCTCTGTGCAACAGTTAACTGTCAACTGAAACTTTCCTCAGTTGTTTAAAGTTCAAATCGCTTTTAACGCATGGGGAAACATGAGTCGTGCACAAATAACAACAATATTGTATGGTTTAAAAAATTTCCCGCAAGAAGTTCTGAGATGCCCTGTATTGACGCCAACCTCTACAGTACGACATGACTTCCATACTTGATGAGTCAGACAAGGAGGAGTGTATAACTTTATCAATGCTCAAATGGCTCTCAGCACTATGGGACTTAACACCTGAGATCGTCAGTCCCCTAACTAATAAATGCCTCGGTCTTTGACATCACTCAGCACAAATCACTAAGCTGGGTTGTTAAGTGTAAGATAAAGATAATACGAATACCGTAATTTCAAGTCCTGTATGACTTAAGAGATTAAGTGGATGATTATACATTAAAATATGATAATTTTGGGAGTTACACTTTCTGACAGAGGCACTGTTGCGAAACCAATCAACTTTGCATATATTATTAGATTACTATGAAATGATTACGAAGCACAAGCCCAGCAACTAACTACGCTCACATTAAGATTATTTTGCTGAGTGTAAGCTCGTCTTCCGATACATGCGCCACGCAGGGACCTTGTTTAGCAGTAAGGTTTGTTTTAGCTCAGTGTGTACATTACAGTTCGGCTTAATACTTAAGTATTTAACTAACAATGGATTTCTAATAGGTGCTTCATGTAATATATTATTTCTCATTAGACGTGGTTATACCGGAGCTGCTGTGCTATGAGCTATTTAACAATCATTCTCAGATTAGATTAGATTCAGTTTTCGTTCCTTAGACCCAGAAAATGAGATGATTCTCGTGGGTGTGGAACATGTCAGAGAGTATAACATAAAAACGTAAAGCATTTAAGTATAATACTTACCACCCTGATCATTTGTCCATAAATTGTCGAAATAGGTGAATACAATGTGGTAAACTGGAACAGCTAAAATTTACAGAAGTAGCACGTTGTCAGAATGAAACACTGTTACGCACTATTAACACATTTATCATACACAAAATACCTAATCCTGACTGTTGTGACAAAGTGCTATCAAAACTGAAATCTAACAAACATTTTTACTTACGCTGGCTTAACAATCTCTGTTAGATATTCATCTATGGAGTAGAAGGAGTTGCCTATCAAAAAGTCTTTCAAACTCTGTTTAAACCGTGCTTTATCTAAAACCATGTTTTTAATGGTTGCTGGTAATTTGTTGATAATTTGTGTTCCTGAATATTGGACCCCTTTTTGGACCAAGTTAAGTGATTTTAGATCCTAGTACTGATACTATGTATTGAGCTATTGGTTGGGAACAGAAATGTATTACTTGCAACAAATTTCACTGAGAAGCAGTGGTTAGAATACAAAGTTCGTTCAACAGGTTCTACAGGATTTTCTTGAATTTACACCACAAATGATTCTTATCACACGCTTTTGCACCCTAAAAACTTTTGCTTGGTTTGATGCGTTGCCCCAGAATATGATCTCATATGACATAATAGAATGAAAGAATGCAATTTTTTTTATATTTATATCTCCTACATCTGACATAATTCTTATGGCAAATACAGACTTGTTTAGGGCCTTAACCAACTGTGTGGTCTGCCCTTCCCAACGGAATTTATTATCGATTTGTAATCCCAGAAATTTAACACTGTCAACCTCTTCGATCTGCATGTCTGCATATGGTATGCACATGCTGGAAGGAAATCTCTTTCAGGTTCTGAACTGCATATAGTGGGTATTATCAAACTTTAATGACAGTGAATTAGCTTTAAGCTACTTATTAACGTCAGTGAAAATTTGATTAGCAGCTATTTCTAAATCTGTACTTGACTTGCTACTTATTGGAATGTTTGTATCATCTGCAAACAAAACAAACGTAGCATCTGGCAATGTAACAGATGAGAGGTCATTAATGTATACAAGCAAAAGCAATGGGCCCAAGTTGGAACCTTGAGGAACACCACATGTAATTAATGCCCAGTCAGTTGAAACCTGACTACTTACTGCACAGGTATTTCTCAATGACACCCTTTGTCCACTGTTCGATATGTAACACGCCCTGTCAAACAACATACATTTTGTGTGATTTATTAAGCAGGTGTAATGTCAAGAAGTGATGAAGCGATGTGCAGTGTTTCTATGGCAAAGAAAAAGAAGGCACGAAGAGGTCAGTTACCAAAAAGCGAGAAACGTCATCACAGGCTTCAGCAGTATCGCATTGCATGGTAGGAGGATACAGTATTTCGTTCATGGATAACAAAGCATTCTAATAATTGCTACAAGGCAAGATGTAAACACTATAATGATTCTATAGTAGCTACTCTAACTGCATTAAAGAACAATGAGCATTCAAAAAAGCACATTGATATAGTGAGTGGTATCACCAGTGGTGGATTGTGAGTAACTATACATTCCTGCTGTCCACAAATTTTTAGATTCAGATAAATTTGAGAGTGTGAAATTAAGAACACCTGCTGTATAACAGTTACGCATACCAATTTATTTACACAACTACAGCCACTGCCAATAATAATATTATGCATAAGTTGCAGAAAACCGGAAGAATTGTTTTGTGGGATTTTCTTGTTTTGTACATAATAAGTACAGTTTAGGCAAGAACGAAATGATGTTTAAGCTTTCACTAGTCTACATCCCATATTTCTTTGTAAGTGAGAGTTTCGTGGATTTTTATTTTTCCAGACAAATGTAGAAGATCCCTAACATATGTATTAGTTAATGGATTAACTTCTCATCTGAAAATCCGACATTACTATATTTCACCCAGACAACAACTTATGCTTATTATACCCAGTGTGCGATTTGCAGGGGGGGATGGGGGGGATTCCCCCCCCCCCTCCCTCTGCATCAGACCATCCCCTCCTCTGGCTGCAGTTTATGCATCCCAACCTGGGATGTTTATTTCCCACGCACTGGAGTAAAACTTTACATATAATTTAAATTTGTGGAGCCGAACACTGAAAGTTTTTAATACAGTCTTACTATTAATACTATTAATATGTTTGCTTATTAATTTTGAAAAAAGTTTTATGTAGTAGTTAAGCATTTCAAAACATTTAGAACTAAATCATTATCGTCATGTTGGCGAGCTGGCAAGGGAAGTAGTGTGGCAGTCATACCGCGGCAGTCGAACTGCAGAGTTGGGTGAGCTGGGGGCTGAAAGTCCCATCCACAGGGTGGTGACCGGCCCGGTACCTGTGCGAACATTTACCGTTAGGCCACCTTTTGGCAACGGTATGGCGCGGACTGACGCGCCTGGGACGAAAGCACACATTACTGAATAACGCACCATCGTCTGCTTCTAGTTCCTATGATACAATGTCGTGGACCTTCTTTAAATACTCTTCTCTTCCACCATCGTTTACTTTTCCTTTGGTTTTCATTTCCGTTGTTAGCTGCATGTGCAAGTACCAAGTAGGCCGCCGCTGCGATACTTTATCATCCTTTATGCTGCAAGACCGACACACGTGTGTCACAAATTCTGTTGCTTTGGTATAAATTAACCTGCCGCATGCAACGTACGCCGCAAGATATTGCCTGTTGTAGCATGCTACAAGACGACGCACGCCACATTTCCGTAGAATGCCACAATGTTGCTAGACGTCGCCCCAGCGTAAACGAGGCTTTAGAGCCAGGTCTGTATTGTATGATGGATGTGATGTGTTGCGTACGAAACTAAAACCTGCAATCAGATCCAAACGTCGTGGAAAATTGTGAAGAGGTGTCATCCTGCAGCAAGATAACGCTCGCCCATATTCTGCCAAACGGACAGCCGACGCAATAAAGGAGTTGAGATTCGAGGTGCTGAAACATCCACCATACAGTACAGACCTGGCTCCAAGTGATTTTCACATGTGCTGTTTGAGGCTTTCCCGGCGCTGCATCTGCTTGATAGGTTCTCGGGACTTACGCCGGATAATATTGTAGAAGCCGCACAATATTGCAGCGAGACAACTGCCCGCCATCTTCAGGTGCTACTGTCGCGTCGCTGAGAAACGCGCCAATTTATATGCTGGCTTTCTAGAACAGCGCAGGCGCCAGCGGGGCATAACGTCATCGAAGACCAATCGTAGACAGCGTCGAATACCAGAGTCCTCTGCTGGAGAAACGGGTCGCGGTCTGCGGAAGCGCGCCGCGGCGCGAGAAATGCGGCCGGGAGCGACGGACCCCGTTCGCGCGCGCGAGGTGTTGGCGCCCGATTTAAGCATCTGCGCTAAGGCTTCCCATCTGCGTTGACTCGGTGCGGTTGCTAATCTGTGGCTGACGGTTCCTTAGTGCCGACAAGGCTGGTTCCCAGGCTTTGCTCAGGTGAAACCCCGTGTCTCTGTTTATTAGCTCACTGCTTATACGTATTTCGACCGCCTCTTTGATGATGGAGTCCCAGTATGTGGAAGCATGCGAGAGGATCTTGGTTTCTTCGTAATTCATGCCGTGTCCCGTGTCAAGGCAATGTTCAGCAACCGCAGATTTCTCTGGCTGACCCAACCTCGTGTGACGTTTATGTTCGTCGCATCTGTCTTTGACCGTACGACACGTCTGGCCAATATAAGATTTCCCGCACTGGCACGGGATTTTGTATATTCCTGGTCTCCTCAGGCCGAGGTTGTCTTTAACAGAGCCCAGCATCGATTTCACTTTTGCTGGAGGCCGGAAAACACATTTAATACGGTGTTTCTTGAAAATTCTGCCCACCTTAAAAGACACGCCACCGACATACGGTAGAAAAACCAACCCTGTGGTGTTATCTGCTTCTTCAGGTTGTTCTTGAGGTTTGGAGCGTGCTGGTCGAAACGCGTTCCGGATCTGCTTCTTGGAGTACCCGTTCTGGGCAAATACAGAGCGGAGATGGTTGAGCTCTGCCGATAAGCTGTCCTGATCTGAGATGGCTCTAGCCCTATGCACTAGCGTCCGTAATACACCGCTGCGCTGTGAGGGGTGATGACAGCTCGTAGCTTGTAAATACAAGTCTGTGTGCGTAGGCTTCCGGAACACACTGTGACCCAAGGAGCCGTCACCTTTTCTACGCACCAAAACATCCAGAAACGGGAGCTCACCATCTTTTTCTACCTCCATGGTAAAACAGATACTTGGATGGATGGAGTTCAAATGTTCCAGGAAAGAAGGAAGCGTTGCTGTCCCATGCGGCCATACCACAAACGTATCATCTACATATCTCCAAAAACATTTGGGTTTCAGAACCGCCGTCTGAAGTGCTTTGTCCTCGAAATCTTCCATAAAAAGATTTGCTACTATGGGAGACAAAGGGCTACCCATAGCAACACCGTCAATCTGCTCGAAATACTGGTTGTTAAATAAAAAATAAGTCGAGGTAAGCACATGTTTGAAAAGGTGTAAGACGTCCCCTTCCAGCTTGGCTCCTATAAGTTGTAATGAGTCCATCAGAGGCACCCGCGTGAACAAGGAAACCACATCGAAACTCACTAGTAAGTCTGTAGATTCAAGACGCAAGTTCTTCATTCGCCGTATAAAATCTTCTGAGTTTCGAATATGGTGTTCACATTTCCCCACCATGGGACTCAGAAGAGAAGCCAGATGTTTAGCTAGATGGTATGTTGGGGCACCTATATTACTAACGATAGGGCGAAGCGGAACATTCTCCTTATGTATCTTAGGCAGGCCATAAAGTCGTGGCGGAACTGGCGCTCGTTCTCTTAAACTCTTCTTCAGATGGTCAGGAAGTTGGCTGGATTTGAGGAGAGCGGATGTCCTCCGTTGTACGGCATCCGTCGGATCTTTCTGGAGTCGACGATACGCTGTATCCTGTAGTAGCTCCATCATCTTGCCAGAATAAGATGTAGCAGGCATAAGAACAGTGGCGTTACCCTTGTCAGCTGGTAAAATTACTATATCATTGTCTTCTTTTAAAGAACGGAGCGCTCTTCTTTCTTCAGTGGTGACGTTCTGCTTGGGTGCAGGCATCCTGGTTATTGATCTACAAGCCTCTCGCCTTATTTCTTCAGCAGCGTCATTCGGAAGTTTTAAAACACCTTGTTCAACGGCACTGATGAACTCCTTGATGGGCAAGGTCTTGGGAGTAGGTGCAAAATTAAGTCCCTTTTCTAACACTGACATTGCAGCGTCACTCAGTGGTTTATCTGTGAGATTAAACACAGTCCGTCTGCTAAATTTCTCTTCTTGCAATGACCGGTGTGTAAGGCGTTGGAACTTAGAAGTTTGACGCGCTGTGATTTGCTGCCGCACCCAGTCCGAAAACGCCCAAGTAGAGCTGTCCACCCACTCCCAGGAATCCGCTGACAGACCCGACGAGATCTTCAGGTGAAGTGAGAGCAGGCTTCTGGAGACTTGGTCTAATACTCGTCTAGTATAACGGATTCTTTCTCTCACCAGTGCCCTGCTTGCTCGTTGTTTAATTCTCCTGGCCTCCGCAGAGTCCACATAATGGGTAAACTTGGCGAAAGTTGGTGTAGTTTGCTGGTCGCGACATCTCAGTAAGAACGCGAGAGAGCACAACAGTCTCTCCCTTTTGTTGCGGAGTTTATCGAACTCACGTACTGCGTTAACCATCTCCTCCCCGTAGAGGTACCAGATGTGCTGTTTGAGGCTTTCCCGGCGCTGCATCTGCTTGATAGGTTCTCGGGACTTACGCCGGATAATATTGTAGAAGCCGCACAATATTGCAGCGAGACAACTGCCCGCCATCTTCAGGTGCTACTGTCGCGTCGCTGAGAAACGCGCCAATTTATATGCTGGCTTTCTAGAACAGCGCAGGCGCCAGCGGGGCATAACGTCATCGAAGACCAATCGTAGACAGCGTCGAATACCAGAGTCCTCTGCTGGAGAAACGGGTCGCGGTCTGCGGAAGCGCGCCGCGGCGCGAGAAATGCGGCCGGGAGCGACGGACCCCGTTCGCGCGCGCGAGGTGTTGGCGCCCGATTTAAGCATCTGCGCTAAGGCTTCCCATCTGCGTTGACTCGGTGCGGTTGCTAATCTGTGGCTGACGGTTCCTTAGTGCCGACAAGGCTGGTTCCCAGGCTTTGCTCAGGTGAAACCCCGTGTCTCTGTTTATTAGCTCACTGCTTATACGTATTTCGACCGCCTCTTTGATGATGGAGTCCCAGTATGTGGAAGCATGCGAGAGGATCTTGGTTTCTTCGTAATTCATGCCGTGTCCCGTGTCAAGGCAATGTTCAGCAACCGCAGATTTCTCTGGCTGACCCAACCTCGTGTGACGTTTATGTTCGTCGCATCTGTCTTTGACCGTACGACACATCTGGCCAATATAAGATTTCCCACACTGGCACGGGATTTTGTATATTCCTGGTCGTAGAAAAGGTGACGGCTCCTTGGGTCACAGTGTGTTCCGGAAGCCTACGCACACAGACTTGTATTTACAAGCTACGAGCTGTCATCACCCCTCACAGCGCAGCGGTGTATAACACTTCACTCACTCACACACACACACACACACACACACACACACACACACACACACACACTCACTGGTGATCTCTGGGCCATTTTATGCACCGCAACTTTCCATTTGCTATCCTCTTAAACTGAGTCAGCATCCCTCCATAATGAGTGAGATGTTGAGCTCAGAAAGAGGAAGAGATGTTAGTATTGTGCCATGCGTAGCTCGGGGGTAAGTATTTCTAGAAAGGAAAAAAAAGAAGGAAAAAAAGATAAAGTGAAGATGTTATGTAGAATGATGGGTGTTTTATAATCATTATTATTTCTCTTTTCTGTCTCAGACGTTATGTCTGGTTAAAAATGGAAAGTGACACGGACCTTAATCAAGTGTGACTTCCTTTTAACTGTACGGTATATGTTACATTGCAGTTAGGAACTTTCGGGTAATTGAACATGTATCAATAATTACAGATTTCTGTAGTTGTATGTATACGTTTGGATGTAGCTGTATTGCGTTGATGTACTGGTGGATATTGTGTGGTATGACTCCTGTAGTTGATAGTATAATTGGTATGATGTCAACTTTATCCTGATGCCAAATTTCTTTGAATTCCTCAGCCAGTTGGATGTATTTTTCAATTTTTTCTCCTGTTTTCTTTTGTTTATTTGTTGTATTGGGTATGGATATTTCGATTAGTTGTGTTAATTTCTTCTTTTTATTGGTGAGTATGATGTCAGGTTTATTATGTGGTGTTGTTTTATCTGTTATAATGGTTCTGTTCCAGTATAATTTGTATTCATCATTCTCCAGTACTATTTGTGGTGCATACTTGTATGTGGGAATGTGTTGTTTTATTAGTTTATGTTGTATGGCAAGTTGTTGATCTATTATTTTTGCTACATTGTCATGTCTTCTGGGATATTCTGTATTTGCTGGTATTGTACATCCGCTTGTAATGTGATCTACTGTTTCTATTTGTTGTTTGCAAAGTCTGCATTTATCTGTTATGGTATTGGGATCTTTAATAATATGCTTGCTGTAATATCTGGTGTTTATTGTTTGATCCTGTACTGCAATCATGAATCCTTCCGTCTCACTGTATATATTGCCTTTTCTTAGCGATGTGTTGGATGCGTCTTGATCAATGTGTGGCTGTGTTAGATGATACGGGTGCTTGCCATGCAGTGTTTTCTTTTTGCAATTTACTTTCTTCATATATGTTGATGATATGTTATCTAAAGGATTTAGAAGTGGTTATGAAATTGCAATGGTGTAGCCAGTGTATTTATATGAGTGATTGCTTTGTGTATTTTGCTAGTTTCTGCTTGTTCTATAAAGAATTTTCTTAAATTGTCTACCTGTCCATAATGTAGGTTTTTTATGTCGATAAATCCCCTTCCTCCTTCCTTTCTGCTTAATGTGAATCTTTCTGTTGCTGAATCTATGTGATGTATTCTATATTTGTGGCATTGTGATCGTGTAAGTGTATTGAGTGCTTCTAGGTCTGTGTTACTCCATTTCAGTACTCCGTATGGGTAGGTCAATATTGGTATAGTGTAAGTATTTATAGCTTTTGTCTTGTTTCTTGCTGTCAATTCTGTTTTCAGTATTTTTGTTAGTCTTTGTCTATATTTTTCTTTTAGTTCTTCATTAATATTTGTATTATCTATTCCTATTTTTTGTCTGTATCCTAGATATTTATAGGCATCTGTTTTTCCATCACTTCTATGCAGTCGCTGTGATTATCCAATATGTAATCTTCTTGTTTAGTGTGTTTTCCCTTGACTATGCTATTTTTCTTACATTTGTCTGTTCCAAAAGCCATATTGCTGAATACTTCTGTTATCTTTAGTAATTGGTTGAGTTGTTGATTTGTTGCTGCCAGTAGTTTTAGATCATCCATGTATAGCAAATGTGTGATTTTGTGTAGGTATGTTCCAGTAATATTATATCCATAATTTGTATTGTTTAGCATGTTGGATAGTGGGTTCAGAGCAAGGCAAAACCAGAAAGGACTTAATGAGTCTCCTTGGTATATTCCACGCTTAATCTGTATTGGCTGTGATGTGATATTATTTGAATTTGTTTGGATATTAAGTGTGGTTTTCCAATTTTTCATTACTATGTTTAGGAACTGTATTAATTTAGGATCTACTTAGTATATTTCCAATATCTGTAGTAACTGCGAGTGGGGTACACTATCAAAAGCTTTTTGGTAATCAATGTGTGCGTAGTGCAGCGACCTTTGTCTAGTTTTAGCTTGATATGTCACCTCTGTATCTATTATCAGTTGCTCTTTACATCCTCGTGCTCCTTTGCAGCAGCCTTTTTGTTCTTCATTTATAATTTTGTTCTGTGTTGTATGTGTCATTAATTTCTGTGTAATGACTGAAGTTAATATTTTGTATATTGTTGGTAGGCATGTTATGGGGCGATATTTTGCTGGGTTTGCTGTGTCTACTTGATCTTTAGGTTTCAGGTAAGTTATTCCATGTGTAAGTGTATCAGGGACTGTGTATGGGTCTGCAGTGTAATTGTTAAATAATTTAGTTAGATGTGAATGTGTTGAGGTGAACTTCTTTAGCCAAGAATTTACTATTTTATCATTTCTCAGGGCTTTCCAATTGTGCTTAGAATGAATTGTTTGGGTGACTTCATGTTGCAAAATTATCACTTGAGGCATTTGTGGTACCATCTTGTATGAGTCTGTTTCTGCTTGTATCTACCATGTGTGTCTGTTATGTTGTACCGGGTTTGACCATATGTTGCTCCAGAAGTGTTCCATGTCTGTTATGTTTGGTGAATTGTCTATTTTAATGTGTGTGTTATCTATTGTCTGGTAAAATTTCTTTTGGTTTGTGTTGAATGTTTGGTTTTGTTTCCTTCTATTTTCACTTTTTTTGTATCTTCTAAGTCGTTTGGCCAATGCTTGTAATTTCTGCTTCTTTTCATCTAATTGCTCTATCGCTTCTTGTTGTGAGATTTTACCTAACCGTCTTCGTTTTTTGTCTGATATTTCATTTCTTATAAATTGTGTTAGCTGTCCAATGTCTTTTCTCAGTTTTTCTATTCTGATCTGTAGCCTGTGTTGCCATGCTGGTTTTGTGGGTTTCTTCTGTGTGTTGGTTAGTTCTGATCTCTGCCTAGTGTGTATATTTAGTGTAGTGAGTGCTCCTACATAAACCAGTAGTTGTAACTCTTCCATAGTTGTATTTTCATTTATTTTGTTGTGTATGATTGTGTTGATAGTTGTTATTGTTGTTTCGACTTGTGGGTTATTTTGTGGTCTATGCAAGAATGGTCTAATGTCTGTATTTGTGTCTTTGTATTCTATGTATGTCAACCGAAATTTTTCTTCTATATCTAACATGTGTGTCACTTCATGTTCTATTTGTGCTTGTTCTTGTGGCTGTCCTAAGATTTCGTTTTCCTCTGACTGTTTAATTGATGCGTGTTGTTCTTTGTTTGTTTGCTCTGGGATGTTTGAGTCCATTACTGTATTTTCTTCTTCTTCTAATTGCACATTATTTTGTTCCAGTATTTGTTGTACTTGTTGTTTGATGTTTTCTAATTCTGACTGGGGTATCCTGTTATTTTTGATTATTACATGAATTTGATCAGCTAGTCGTTGATCTGTTAAAAATTTTAATTCTGGGCATCTGGTAATAAATGTTGTGTATACTTGTGATCTGTATCTAGTTGTGTTGGTTTCTAAGTTTGTTGTTTGGTAATAACAGAACATGAGGTGTCGGTTAACTTCATCGGACCATCTCATCCTCTGTCTTTGTTTTCTTTCTAGAGTGGTTGCAGGAAGCATGTCCTGCAAAACACCTCTATTTGGATGTAAATCATTTTCTGTGTCGTTACCATTTTGGACGAGCATAGGGTTCAAGCGTCGTCCCCGACCATGACAGCGCTTGTCCGAGGCTTCATTAGTTCTGTCCTGAACCAACTAATCACACTAAAAGGGGCGTTAGCCCTATTAGTGGTTTGTTCTTTTCGTCGCCTTTTACGACTGGCAGAACATACCGAAGGCCTATTCTTTTCCGAGCCTCCATGGGGCTCATTACTATTATTATTATTAATTGTTATTATTATTTATATAACATTTTTTATCAAACACCGACTCTGTTTTAGCTAAGTAAACCTTCAATGTATAAAATGTATTGCATAGAAACCCTGGCGCACCATCAGATCAACACATGTCAGAAATATGAATAAATGTTACAGTTTCACAGTCGAAGATGATGTGCTTTATGGTTCTCAACGACTCAAATGAATTACTGCATGATAAAATCTAAAACTTAATATAGTATATCTCATTCAGAATCCCACAAACTAGGTCTTTCTATGAGTATAACTATAACACATACTGATGTCTGATCTAATTTTACTATATAATGAGTGAACTGGCATATCTGAGGAGTGTGCTACAGTCTAGCGTGATTTACGCCAGGTGAACAGGGATAACAGTTTGCTGCATTGTGCTACCATCTGATGGCACTGACATAAACTTATAGTTGAGTGATAAGGGCCATCTGTGCACGCCATGAACCGTACACATTGTATATCAATTCCATATGTATTAGGCTTGAAAAGCAATTACATCAAGCCATCTGTGCATGAGTAAAAGCTCCTTACAGCGTGCACAACTAAAGGAGGTCTAACGATTTTGATGCCAAGTTTCACGGATTCTAGAGAAGTAGCGGTGTAGTATGATGTGTTAGATTTATCGCTGTGTACTTCAGATTACTGCATCTACATTACGTTGAAGGACATTCAAAGAAAAATAACAAGTAAATCTGCAAGATGTCAAAAGCTAGGGTGTTCACCCACTTTTGTGTTCTTTCAAAACAGCCGCCACTGGGTATCATAGAAAATTAATGCTTAACTTCTGCAAAGTTTCTGTCTAAAGGCAGAACAATGATCGACAAACAAACAACGGAATCCAAGCTTAATATTGCCGCAGGTCTAGCAGCTAATGGCATACCTGATCAAATGATCATTTGACACCTACGTTAAAAAGTTTGTTTCCTCTTTCTAAGATACTGGCAGCACAAAATGTCGTTATGAAAAGGAACAAAAGCATGGCTATTATAATAAATGCTATCGCACCTTCTCATAAAAATGATATTATTTTCAAGTTTCAAGAAATAAAATTCTCCACTTTGACAGATGAAAGTACCGATATTGCTACAGTCAATTCTGCTTACGTTGTTGCATGCTGTTATTACAGGATGGAAAGGTAAATATATAGCAAACTCTTCAATTTGACTGGCATAATGACAAGCCACTTACGCCTTAGTATAACATAATATTCCGTTAGAGAACATCATTGGTTTTGCCTCAGATGGCGCAAATGCTATGGTAGGGGAACACAATTCGGTATCCAGTCAACCGAAAGTTTCTTTGTGGAATCATGTTAACAAAATGCATTTGTCATTCAGTTCACTTGTGTGATAGCAATGGTTGCAAGGGACTTCCTAATTGTTAAGAGGAACTTTCAAGAGATGTACATAATTAATTAAAACTAAATTCCAAATGGCAATTTGAGCTAGTTCAGTTTCAACAATGTATGTAGCTTAAAGTACATAAAATACTACATCCAGCACAGACTCGTTGGCTTTCATTTCTTTCCATTGTGGAACAACTTTTGGAATAGTGGGATGCACTAATTGTATCTTTTATTGATCAGTAAGCAACACTAAAGGTTAGTAAGCCCAAAGGGATCATAACTTGTTCCGTGATACATTTATTACAGTGTATTTCCAATTTCTAAAGCGTATGTTGCCCGAATTTAATACTACGAATGCTTACTTCCAATTTTCTAATGCTAAACTTAAAGAAACAAATGGAAAAAACCTATAATGACATTTTTCTAACCTAAATGAAACAGGATTTTGTTCACAAAGAGTCTCTGTATACAATCATTGTGGCTCCTGTAGAGACTGCAATGAGACCAATTTTTTGGACATTAACAGCAGGTATTATTTGTAGAACTTATGGAAGCAATGATGTTGAAGGGTGTTTTGGCTCTGTCTCATAAGTGAATTTATCGAGAAATGCCACAACTTCTTAATTTCAGATGTGACTTAATATTAATAACCCTCTGCTAGAACATTTATATGTATTATGTCCAAGAGGAGCCTTGTCTCATACAGAGAGAGAAGTTCACCTACTTTACAACACTAGTAGATCTTTTACTGTCTGCTAAGCTATCTGAAATGCAGAAAGTGGAGATGAATGGCGCTCTTTAGCCTTGGATGAGATTCCAGTGGATGTTTCTTCAGAATCTGAAACTGATTTTGGCACAAGCTTTTCATAATAATGATACTATATACGAATTTTTATAAAATAATTTATGTGAAAGGGGAGCTGGAATGCCCTACCCTGTCAGTGTTAAATATAGTGACTGGCTTCCCCGTATGTCAGGAACCACTGTAGTCATTGACATGAAACTTTTACAGGCCATTAAACTGTATTTTCTGCGTTGACTGAACTACAATAATTGCATTTCAGCCACTGCTTTCGGAAATACATTTTTTAATTATACAGTTAAAATCTTGTGTACTAAATAATTTTATTATACATGCACATTATGTTCTTCTTTTAGTTCAGTAGACTCAGGATATCACCCTCTTGATTTTTTTACAAGTTTTTTCTTCCTTTCTTCTTTCTGGACTCCTTAGTGGCCAACTGTGCTGTATTCTCTGCTTTATCAATGCAAACCTTCTCCATCCTTTCAAGTTCTCTGATGCAGTTTCCTCCAGGATTAATTCCCATATGCTGCAGCACCTTCACCCTACCAATGTTGCCATCATTAAAAGCAATAACAGCATCACTAAACCCCCCCCCCCCACTTCAGAGTCTGCATTCCAACAAAAACATTTTTTGGTAAGCCAGTCCATATAAGATTATTGAATGACTCGTTGGGATTTTGAGTCTGACCATTCAGACACTTCTTCAGTAATTCAGGATTTGCCAGGTCTCAGTAAATAGGTTTTATGATATCCATGACTGCTGCTGGGATGGAATGCTTATGGCTGTGTGAACTTTTTGAGTACTGGGCATTGCAGTAATTGCACCATGAATCAGGTCCAGGAGGGCAAAGATGGTGAACTGGTTTTTCATCAGTTGACAGTCTGTGGACGAAGGTAGCCCATACTGCCTGCTTCATTTTCAACAAATTCTCACTATTATTTCTAGTAGCCATTCCATAATACTGCTGTAGTTCATCAATAATTTTGTCTAACAAAGAGATAGAGGGGCTGGCCAGTACTTACCTCAGCTCAGTACAGCCGATAGATACACATAAAACAGAACTGAAAATTTACATTCCTAGCTTTCGGAACTTTGTTCCTTCATCAGGGAGGAGAGAGGGGAAAAAAGGGAAGAAGGGAAAGTGGATTCAGTTACTCACAACCCAGGTTATGAAGCAACAGGGAAAGGTAAACAGGGAGGGTAGCAAGGATGGAGGCATAAGGTAAACAGGGAGGGTAGCAAGGATGGAGGCATGCCTCCAGCCTTGCTACCCTCCCTGTTTACCTTTCCCTGTTGCTTCATAACCTGGGTTGTGAGTAACTGAATCCACTTTCCCTTCTTCCCTTTTTTCCCCTCTCTCCTCCCTGATGAAGGAACAAAGTTCCGAAAGCTAGGAATGTAAATTTTCAGTTCTGTTTTATGTGTATCTATCGGCTGTACTGAGCTGAGGTAAATACTGGCCAGCCCCTCTATCTCTTTGTTAGTATTTGTTTCACATCTTATATGAGATTTTCCATTAATCAATAATTTTGTCTGTCAGCCTGCCTCTTAATGTTTTATCAACAGAAAGTTTCTTGTCTCTCAAACTTTATTTCAGCTTTCTCAACCTGGTGTCCATCGTTTTCTGGACGTGACGAACACATTCTAGTCTTGTGATAATCTTCTCATCATAAGGCTGAGCAGCTACTACAATGTTATTTGCTTTTGAGTCTCCATCACCTAAGAACTTGGTGTAACACACTCCACTTGCGTTCACAGATCAATTAAAGATTTCAATAGCTGCAGAGGACTCCATACCACCACTTGTTCCTTTATAATTTCTGTCAGAGATATGTCCTTCTTCATTCTATGATTTACACTTATAACAATGTTTGGCTAAAATCTGAAAATTATTACCCTTCCAGTATCCACACTGATCACTGTTGGAACAGAATTCTTCGGACTGCAGCCACACTTCTGCCAAGTGCCATCAAAAGCTACTGATATGTCAGTCATACCATCTTTTATTTCAACAGCTTCGTTTGCAGCTCCCCTCATTGACTCACATTCAACAGATTCCACAGCAGCTCCAATAAATCCTGCATACTTGTCCATTTTACAACGTGGGTGTGGAATACTCATCACAGCACACATTGCGTCTCCTGTAGTGTGTCCTTTGCCAATAGCTCTCAATCCACAAAACCACCTAACATTTACTTCAAAATAGTTATCTCTACACTTATTAGAATTCCAAAGTGAATGAGTATATTTACAACTGCCACAATTAAAGGTAAGTTTCCTGGCTGCTCCATTTGATACCTCACTGTCTTCATGTAAACTAACTGGCCCTCCACGTATTTTACAACATACACATTCATCTAACACCCTTGTTAGTGTGTGTAAATCTATCAGAATATAACCTACTGTAGCGGGACTTTGAATATCGCCGCGGTACACTCGTTCCCTCAGACATAAATTATACCGTCGCAGCGGTATGAGCGCTCGACGGCAGAGAAAATTCTAAAATTGTAACTCTTTTTTTTCGATCCGTTTCTTTATTGTCTCTCGAGAGCGGAAGCTTAATGCAGACGTGATCTGATTAAGACGAAAAAACTTATTAATGTGTAGACATTGTGGAAGTTGTTATGAAATTCGAAGGATGGAGAGAAACAACTATAATAAATTGCATTTAATATCAAGACGGTTTTGTATACGTTAGAAATTCCTGGACAATGAAACTTATTGCAAGATTTCGGAGCAGACTTTTCACGCAGAAATTAAGTAGGAGATTTTTGAAGACCTGGAAGCCGCACGAAAGAAGACATGTTAACATGGTAAAGGATGAACTCTTATCTACGCCGTTTCCCCCTGTCAGTTACATTTTGTTATTCTCTGTTCTTTTTCAATAATTTTTGTAGTGGAAATTGGTTTAACTTTTGCTCAAAAACGCCACAAGGACCACCCCAACAATAGCTTTTCCGAATCAGGAAGTCCCATAGCTTTTCTGTAATACGAAGTCCGATTTGCATTTCATTCTTTCCCTTTTTCACGGTCATTTACGATTTTAAAACCCCCTTTTTATTCACCATGGGTGTTTCTCTAGATACTGACGAGTTTTCCTGTATTTCATTGTCTGTAACTTCACACGCCACATGTTGAACACAATGTTTCCCTTTTTTGGAAACCCTATTACCAAGAAACCCACGTTTCTTAAAAACACTTCGTTTTGGCGTCATACTTTACTTTTTGAGAGATTTTCAATGTATTTGTCAGTTTTCCTTGGAAAAACGTTAGCACTTCGACATATAACGCGTGTTTATACTATGAAACGATATGGTACTGTTTTTGACAGTGCTACCAATACAAGCACGTAATTTAACCTTTATAACACAGCAGACCACAGCCTTCTATATGTACGATTTGTGGATGGGTGACACGTTCTGAGGGTTACTAGCACCAAAACAGTGATCACGTACATGAGTGCAATATGAGGAATCAGTCAAAAGGGAACGCAGAGCCATCATCTATTCTGTAACTGTGACAGATGAGATGAGTTTAAAAGTAGAGGTCGTTAATCACTTTCGGACATCAGTGTCGAAACGCTCCACAATGCAGCCAAACTCTTCTAGTTTCCTTATGTTGTAACTGTCTTTTATTTAAAATCATCCACCGTGTGTCATGTGTTATGATAGCTGCAGTAACAAAATGGTTTACACCGTGCGATGTCTAGTTTTCTGTGAGAGGCCGTGCATCAGAGTGTCTTAATGTCAGTTTAGGACCTGACACAGACATTCGAAGCAGGGACAGAAAAAGAAATGTATGTGTACAAAGCGTGTTAGAAAACAATGTTTCAACCAACGACACAGGGCCACAGTGAGCGTCTCTTGGGACTTACAGTATAGTCTGTGGGATACGGTCATCATCCTACAGTATGGGTGATGAAATCTTAAACTGGTCTGTGCAGTTGATCAATACCACTATATTTAATAGAATCGTCACATGTGCTCGATGCCTGCACGCATGTGGTATTTGGTTTCAATATATGGGTGGAGAGAGATGTGTTAGAAATCTAATCTTATTCTCTATCGGATGAAATTAGTTGAACTTTTATAGTTCATAATTTTTCTCTGGCTGATGGAATAGAATAACGATGACAGAATGTTAAAGTGATAGGCATGAATGAACCTTGAGGGACGCGGATCTGTAGTACCTGCTTGTAGTTTGGAGAAGCACCAAAATGCAGTAGCAAAATCCACATCCTTCCCCCAGCTCTCCTACTGTCTTTTATACTACCTGGTGTTGCAGAATCAGGCTTCATTTCCATCAAACGATCCAAACACAGTTCTGTCACAGTAGCTCAGCTTCACCTGTTTCTACATGGGTTGCCGACGGTGATAGATGTAGCTTTCTCCGACTTCTACTCAGTTTTGACTTACATTGGAACAATCACATGCGCAAATCTGTAGGGACGGTAGCGCTGAGTCTGAGGGATAGTTGCAAGATACAAAGGGGCTACCTAAAACGACGTTGGAATTTTACTCTAGCAGATAGATTCGAGAAATTTGGCTCGTTTTCGAGATATGTGAGTGCCAGAAATGTGATATGGCATCGAGACAGAATGCGTTACAAATACTGGAGAAATAATTAGCTGGGGCGGCGTGAGGGAGTTGCAAATAGCGCTTGCATACCACGTTCCTTAGCCGAATCACTTTCAAAATTCAGCGATTTTATTACGAGGTTGCACCGTCGGCGACGTGTAACTGGTGTGCTGGTCTGATAATACACATTTCTACAATCACCGTCTCGGTATTTGTCTGGAAGAACCACCTCATTCAGAGGTAATGTTGTACCTCAATTTATAAAGCCTGTATAGCTTTTAACATGGATACTTGTGTTCACCTGTAGAACCAAGACCACATGTGACAGTAACATACAGTAGTTGTCGCGGTCGGGTTTTTTAACATATGAGACGATTACAGCTCTCTTTCTAAGACACAGTGGTATCACTCACAGGAAAAACTTATATGAGACATGTCCACCCATCGCGATTTCCTCTCAGTATCACAGGTAATCAGCTATTGACGAAGTATTATACTTAGTAGTAGGGGGCGTGTGATAGGTCCGCCTTGAGCATCAGGCAAAGTATATGTTTGTGTTCCGACATATACAAAGGAAATAACTATGTCCATTCGTAAGTAATGTATGGATTTGATGTCTAGAACTGTGATAGCAAAGGAAGAGTATGTCAAGTCATAAGAATGGTACTGATATTTCTATTTCCAGAGCCACAGCTTCGCTCATTGTCGAATGTCGTTCAACTGACACTGCGATCGTAACATTTAGTTGTAAGTACAGGGATAAAATACATATGTGATCGATTTCTTAGGATGCTCGGCCTGCAGCGTCAGTGATCTGTGCAGTGGTGATTCACGTTTCCCGTTAACAGTAGGAGCTGTCAGAGCAGAGGGGCCTGTTGGAGTGTAGGAATGTAGATGAATTAACGTGTTGTCCTCTAGACTACCAAATAGCGAACTATTACTTAGTATGTGTTGGATAGATTTCGTAATCACGTGGAAAGTTGAGATTGAATATGGAGTTGCGTTTGTGCTGGACCGTTATTCCCTCCCATGTAAATTGTTCGGTTGACTGCTTCTGCACATTTCGCGATTTTATTTAGTTGAGAAAAGATCGATTGTGGTGTGTGCATCTAGCATGTGGGTAACACATTTGCCAGTTCTCTAGATATGAGAAACACCTTAGTTGACCTTGTAAATTATTAGGATGATTTGGAATCTGTTACAACACCGACATCGGTAGTAGCGAGTGGAAATATCAGTTTCCTCTATGTTTTTTTTCGAGTTTCCGTGTAAATGTCTTAGCAGACGTGACAGACTTCCAGTTAGTTAGTGGTTTACAGGATGCCCCACCTAGCTAAAGTTTGGGGTTTGTAAACAAATAATTTCCAGTCTATATTTTGGGAATTATGTTGCACAAGTGATCGGTAGGGTGCTGCCGTGTGCTTGATATCGAGAAGTACTGCGAAAATAGTATGACATTCCAGCAAACTATGCGAAATTAGATATGTTCTTGTAATCCTAGAGTCTGGAGGTGGGTGTAGAAAAGCGAGCAAGCAAACAGGCATGTCTGGACCAGAAACAGCAATGCACCTGTGCTGAGGTGGGAAACGAGACCGAATTTGCAGAATAGTTCTGAGAGTGACTTCGACCCACTGAGGGTGCTCTGGTCATGCATTGGGGGTGGATGCCCACCCAACCTCGTGATAAATATCTACTGGTGTGAGTATACGTGCTGTCTGTCATCACGGTATATGTACAAATGACATAAAAGGGCTGATTTTGTATGGCGTAGGATACGAATTGTAAATTTACTAGATCGAGATGGTAGGCGGTGATACATTGCTGGGTTGGATATTGGTTTCACGCTCTAATATTCAAGCTCCGGTCCTCGGTGGGAAAGTAGTGTAATTGAGTAGGTGTCTTTCCATATTTGATGATATGTAGGGTATACAGTGATATATTGATGGGTCGCAGGTCGGTTTCACATTCTAATATTGAACCTCCTGTCGTCGGTAGGAGATCAGTGTAATTGAGTAGGAGTCCTTCTGTATTTGACAATATGTAGGGGCACTTTACAGGGTTTAATTGTCGCTGCAATATGGCGATCTGTGTAAAATAGTTTTTACCTCTGAAAGTCTCGTCTCCAGAAAGAAGCATCAGTAATTCGGCAGGTAAATTCGATAAGAGCCAATCATAATGTTCGATTCATTCAAAGACATCCTTTGTGCTGGGATATAGGAGTCTCTGCATAGTGGTGGGAACGTTTGTGTGTATTGAAAGGAGGAAGGGTAACACATGATGGACTGGGTATCACGTTAGGACCGCTTGTAAGAGTGCATTCGATGTTATTATGCGCTATTTTCTTAAACAGGTTCTGTTAGGTTAATAATTTCCTTGCATACAAGGTAAGACATCATGAAAACTCCTACAAAAACGTACATTATGCATTTCTGTGACACCATGCAATTTACTAGAGTTCGACTTGGTTATTATTTAGATAGCCACGTGGCTTCAGTATAACATTGAGAACATTGCTGGATGCACTTGTGATAGTATGTAGCTACATGCAGCAATGCGTCAACCACAAGTCACGCATGGTCCGTTAGAATCACTAGGGACAAAGCTTCTTGTGCTATTCTGGAATGAATTTCAGCACTGTCGCTTGGCAATAAGCTCTTCGCCAGAACGAAGGTAGAGGGAGGGTCCATGCCAGCAGTGGCGAACTCACACATGTGCAGACCACCTTGGAGTGTCTGTACTTTCCACATAGGTCTTCTTTCTAGTCCAGTCGCGTCATCAATGGCGCCTAAGTGATCATGTATTTTGAGAGGAATTTCTCAGGTGTTAAGTATGAAAGGGATTCCACCACCTCACGCGTGCAAGATCCGAACAGGCGCCTGTGTGTGGTTTGACAGATGACGGCCGAGTCACTTCTTGTGGCTGTTGGTAGCCTCCTGTGCAGTTTAGTGGACAGGAGATGGTGGGCAGTGTCTGCACGTGTCTGTTGCATTATTTTGTGAGCGGGTCTGTAGACTGTGTTATGAAGTATTTGGACAGTTTACGAGTACTGAGCATGTCTACACATTATTGTGCTGTATTATTTAGGAGTAGTTTGCAGGTCTGTACTGAAATTATTTCGGTAAGTTAGGAGTTGTTTGCATGTCTGCAGAGCGTTATTTAGGATTAGTTTACAGATCTGTGGGCTGTGTGGTGTGACCCCAAGCATGTGTTTTGTATCTGTGTGATAAATATACTATCTCTCAAAATGATTCCCTAAATAAATTGTTCCAAAATAAATAAAGTACACTCCTTCCTTACTCTCTGCAGCAGCCCAGCGCAGGCTGAGTCATTTTCGAGCCAATATCCCCCTCCAGACTACCATCTTGGATTATGTCACATGAAGGAAGACAGCACCCTCTGGTGGCAGTATTATGTACTAGGTCAGTTGGAGTCTAGATCTCATGGTGGAAACACTGCCTGCAAAATAAAAACTTATGTCCAGCTCAGGCAGAGTCGTTTTGCCACCATTTCCCCCCACCATCTTTGATTACATCACGGAATGGACGACAGCGCTCTCTGGTGGTAGTACTGTGTATTAGGTCCAGGCCTCGTGGTGGACACACTGTTTGCCGCCAACTTGGATAACGATACTTGCGTCATCAGCTGATGTCATGGCTGCCATCTTTGATTATGTCACAGAATGAACGACAGCGCCCTCTGGTGGTGGTTCTGTGTACTAGGTCAGTTGGAGTCCAGACCTCATGGCGAACACACTGGATGGTGGTGCTGCCTCTAGTTGTTTAAATAAAGACTGTTGATGTTTAGCAAGCAAGTTTGCAGAGTCTTTTAGGTGGATTATTATTTTGACAATTTATGGGTTGTTTGGCTCTCTAGACATAAAGGTATTTATGAGTAGTTTGCAGGTCTGCAGGCTGTGCAATGCGTTATTTTGACAGTTTACAATTAGCAAGAGTGTGTGCAGAGCATTATACATGAGTAACTTAGGAGTAGTTTGCAGGTCTGTATGCTGTGAGGCATGTCAGAGTGTGTGTTCTGTATCACTGTGATAAATATACTGCATCTCTAAATAAATTGTTCCAACACACCTTCCTCTCTCCAGCAGCCCAGTGCAGGCTGAGTCCTTTTCCCACCAATCCCTAGGAAGAGGTGGCGGTCGGGTTACTTAGGTTAGTCCAAATGCCCCTCCTTTCCCGCCATTTCCTTAGGTTACTAGAGATAGCCCAAGTGACCTTTCTTTACCGGCAAAACTCAAACTTGGCGCCAGTTCATAGGATGAGGTTGCGGTCAGATGACTTCGATTGGTGGGGGTAGCCCTATTGACCTATTTTCCCGCCATTTTCTTAGGTTAGTAGAGGTAACCACAGTGTGTTGCATTGTCCTAATGGAATTTGAACTTCCCACCATTTCTCTGGGGTAGGGGAGGGTGGAGGTTAGGTTAGTGGATGTAGCCCAATTGACCTATCTTCCCGCCAAAATCCGACATCTTGGATGGCGCCATCTTGGATGACGTCATTGGCGCCATCTTGGATAATGGTACTTGGGGTTACACGAACATAGCCCCCCCACTGCGGCTGTCTGTAGTGTTGAAAATGCTTGAACCTCTCATCGTTGCATGAAAAATAGTGTATCTACAGCACGCTCAGCCAGTCACATTATGGTGTCTGACGGAGGGTACGTTTTGTACCACTAACTGAGCCTTCCACTTGCGAATAGCACATGGGAAGAATGATTGTCGGTAGAACCTCTGTATTGGCACTAATCTCCAGAAATTTCTTCTCATTGTCATTACGAGAGACATATGTGAGGGGAAGTAAGGTGTTGCCTGACTCTTCTAGGAAAGTGCACTCTCGAAATTTCAGTAGTAAATCTCTCCGTGATGCACAACATCTCTCTTGTAACGCCTGCCAGTGGAGTCTCTTGAGCATTTCCATAACGCTCTCGCGCCAGCTAAGCGATGCTGTGACGAAACGTCCCGCTCTACATAGTATCTCCTCTATCTCTTCTATTAGTTCTACTTGGTAGAGATCCTAGATAGATGAACAATAACCAAGAATCGGTCTAAAAAGCGCCTTATGAGGCACTTCCTTTGTGAATGAGTTACATTTCCTTAAGATCCTTCTTATGAATCTGAGTCTGGCATCTGCTTTTCCCATTATTTGTTTTATGTGGTCATTCCTCTTAAGGCCACTGTGGATAGTTAGTCCTAGATATTTTACAGCAGAAATTGCTTCCACCGTTTTGTCATCAATAGTGTAGCTGTACAACAACGGATTTTTTCCTAAAGGTGTGGATAGTGGTGTGGAGTCTAAATGTAGATAGTAAGGATCCTGGTAACAAGGAATACCATCGCATTGTGTTCCTGATTACGACTTCTTGTGTGTAACGTACCTTCTGAATTGCATTGTGAATATGTTGCTGGTCTTCAGGTATATTTTTGCATGCATCTACAATAATGTGAGGGGGGCAGAGTAAATGATTCCATATTTATATTTGTTTCGTATAAAACAAAAGTTGGTTTCGTGCATAGTGTTCTGTGGACATTTGTTCCTGGCTACAAATTCGTATGTGAACTGTTCGATTTAAATGTGTTGTCAGTATAGACTGTGGGAAAACCGGAACAGAAGATAATTGAAGTATTTGAGAAGCAGTACTACAGGAGAATATTGAAAATTAGATGGACAGGTAAGACAGGGAATGAGGAGGAAAGGAACATATGGAAGACTGACAAGAAGATGGGACAGGATGGAAGGGCATCTGTTCGGACACCAGGGAATAATTTATATTGCGCTAGAGGGAGCTGTAGAGGCTAGATACTGTACAGGAAGACAGGTATTGTAATAGTCTAGTAATGTAGATTGCAAGTGGTACTCTGAGCTGATAAAGTTGGCTCAGGTGAGGAATTCATGGTTGGCCGCATCAAACCGGGCAGAAGACCGATTACTAAAAAAAAAAAAATCCCTCGATCTAGCAAGAAGCCGCCCCTGCACAAACAGATTTATGAGTGGCACTAAATTCTCGGTAGTTGGTTGCATATACATAGGGAAGAGCGCTGGTCGACCACACATGTCTGCTGAAAATGTCGAGCATGTCTGAGATGTGTTCACCTGAAGTCCTTAGAAGCCACAAGATGGGCAGGCCAGGAACTTAAATGTCCTCAAACAAAGGTTCGGCGTGTTTTGAAACGACGCATGCATATGAAGATTTACAAGTGGCAGTTAGTACAGCAATTGTATCCTGGCGACAGTAAGAGAAGACATGAACCTTGCATTTTAATTCACCACCATATGACAGAGGACACTTTTCCGAACGACTCATCTTTCTGGACGAAACGACGTATCATCCGTCGGGTAAAGTAAACCGCCATAATCTAAGAATTTGGGGCTGATAAAATTCTGGCTTCGTCGCCGAACATGAAAAAGACTCACTGAAACTAAAAATGTTTCAAATGATTTCTGTTACCAAAGTTTATGTACGTTTCCTTTTTTCGGACTTCCTCAAATTCACAAAGATTCCAGTGATTTCATTTTTATGCTTAACGGCGCCACGTCTCACTTTCACCATGCAAAGCAGCGTTATCTTAACAGAACTATCCTACAATGTTGTATTAGAAGATGTGGACAACAAGATCTTGTGGATTGCTTTTGGCCTCCCAGGTCACAAGACCTCACATCTTGCGATTTTTTTCTGTGAAGGTACCTTTGGCAGCTACTCTTCAAGAGCTGGGAAATTGAATTTTTGAAGCTGTCGATTCAATAAAGAGAGACCTTTAGATTTGTGTGTGGAATGCAGTGTACTACGTCTTCTATGTTTCTCAAGCAACGAATGTTGCTCATGTTGAGTGTACAATATAATGCCTGTGTGAACATAAAATTTTGAACCCTCCTCTATCCAGTGATATGTGCAATGTGCTTTTGTATTTCATGGTTTGTAGTAAACAATTGAAATCTGTTCTTCCTTTTGAATCACCCTGTATCCTGCCTCCATTTTTCGTACTTTCTCTCTTTTTGTGGAGAACCATGAAACATGGACCTTGCTGTCAGTGGGGTGGCTTACACACCTCAACGACACAGATAGCCATACCACAGATTCAGCTACACTGAAGGCATGAAAAATATGTGATTCCCGAAGAGGAGCAGCAACCTTTTCAAATAGTTTGCAGGGGCAACATTCTGGATCATTTGACTGATTTGCCCTTGTAACATCAAACAAAATGGCCCTGCTGTGCTGGTATTGCGACCAGCTGAACGCAAGGGGAAAATGCAGCTCTGTTGTATAGTTAAATAATGATGTAGTCCTCTTGGATAAAATATTCCGGTGGTAAAATAGTCCCCCATTCAGATCTCCAGGTGGGGACTACTCACAAAGATGTCATCATCAGGAGAAACAAAATGACATTCTATGGACCAGAGAATAGAATGTTAGATCCCTTAATCTGGCAGGTAGGTTAGCAAATTTAAAAAGAGAAATGGATAGGTGGGAATTACTGAAGTTTGGTGGCAGGTAGAACAGGACTTCTCGTCAGGTGAGTACAGAGTTATAAATACAAGATCTAATAGGGGTAATGCAGGAGTGGTTTTAAAAACGAATAAGAAAACAGGAATGTAGGTAAGCTAGTGAACACATTATTGTAGCCAAGATAGACACAAAGCTCACATCTGCCACAATAGTACAAGTTCACATGCCAACTAGGTCTGCAAATGATGAGGAGATTGAAGAAATGTATGATGAGATAGAAGAAATCATTCACATAGTTAAAGGAGACGAAAATTTTGTTGTGATGGAGGACTGGAATTCGATAGTAGGAGAAGGAAGAGAAGACAAAATAGTAAGTGAATATGGTCTGTGGGAAAGGAATGAAAGAGGAATCGCCTGATAGAATTTTGCACAGAGCATAATTTAATCATCACTAACACTTGGCTTAAGAATCATGAAAGAAGGTTGTATACATGTAAGAGACCTGGAGACACTGGAAAGCAGATTGATCATATAATGCTTAGGCAGTGATTCAGGAACTCGATTTTAAATTGCAGGATGTTCCCAGGCACAGATGTGGACTCTGACCACAATTCATTGGTTATGAACTGTAGATTAAAATTGAAGAAATTGGAAAAAGGTAGGTAATTAAGGAGATGGGACCTGGATAAGTTGAAAGAACTAGAGGTTGTTGAGAGTTTCAGAAGGGGCATTAGGCAACAGTTGCCTAGAACAGGGAAGGGATACATTAGAAGACGAATGGGTAGCTTTAATAGATGAAATAGTCAGGGCAGCAGACGATCAAGTAGGTAAAAAGAGAAGGCCTAGTAGAAATCCTAGGATAGCACAAGATGTATTAATTTTAAATTATGAAAGGAGGAAATTTAAAAATGTAGCAGGAGAAAGTGAATACAAATTTAAAAAATGAGGTTGACAGGAAGTGTAAAACTGCTAAGCAGAAATGACTGGAGGACAAATATAAGGACTTAGAAGCATATTTTACTGGTAAAAAATTGATACTGCCTATAGGAAAATTAAAGAAGCCTTTGGGCAAAAGAGAAGCAGCTGTACGAAAATGAAGAGCTCAGATGGTAATCCAGTCCTAGGCAAAGAAGGAAAAGCTGAAAGCTGGAAGGAGTATATAGAGTGTCTACACAAGGAAGATGTAATTTTATTATCTATTATAGAAAGGGATGTGAGTGTAGATGAACATAAAATCGGAGATATAGTCCTGCAAGAAGGATTTGACAAAGCTCTGAAAGTTTTAACTGAAAACAAGGTCCTGGGGGTAGCAATATTCCGTCAGAACTACTGATAGTCTTGGAAGAGTCTCCCATGATAAAACTCTTCCACCTGATATGCAAGATGTATGAGACAGACGAAACACCCTAACACTTCAAGAAGATTGGAGTAATTCCAATTCCAAAGAAATCAGTTGCTGACAGGTGTGAAAATTACCGAACTATCATTTTAATTAGTCATGTTTGCGAAATATAAAACACGATTTCTCTACAAAAGAATGGAAAAGCTGGTAGAAGTTGACTTTGGGGAAGATCAGTTTGGATTCCAGAGGAATGTAGGAACACAAGAGTCAGTACTGGCCCTATGACTTACCTTAGAAGATAGGCTAAGGAAACGCAAACCTACATTCATACCATTTGTAGACTTAGAGAAAGCATTTGACAATATTGACTCTCTTCGAAATTCTGAAGGTAACAGGGGTAAAATGCAGGGAGCAAAAGGCTATCTACAACTTGCACAGAATCCATACAGCAGTTATAAGTGTCGAGTAGCATGAAGGGGAGACAGTGGTTGAAAAGGGAGTGAGATAGAGTTGTAGCTCATCCCTGATGTTACTCAATATGCAGAGTGAACAAGCAGTAAAGGAAACCAAAGAAAATTTGGAGTAGAAATTAAAGTTCAGGGAGAAGAATTAAAACTTTGAGGTTTGCCAGTGACACTGTAATTCTGTCAGAGACAACAAAGGACTCGGAAGAGCAGCCGAACGGAATGGACAGTGTCTTGAAAGAAGAATGTGAGATGAACATCAACAAAAACAAAACAAGGATAATGGAATGTAGTCGAATAACATCAGGTGATTCTAAGGAAATCAAATTAGGAAATTAGACAGTTAAAGTAGTAGATGAGTTTTGCTATTTGGGCAGAAAAATAACTGATGATGGCTGAGGTGGAGAGGATGTAAAATCTAGACAGACAATGAAAAGAAAAGCATGTTTGAAGAACAAAATTTGTTAACATCGAATATAGATTTTAGTGTTAGAAAGTCTTTTCTGGAGGTGTTTTTCTGGAGTGTAGCCATGTATGGAAGTGAAACATGGGCGATAAATTTAAATTAAATAGAATAGAAGCTTTCGAAATGTGGTGTTACAGAAGACTGTTGAAGATTACATGGGTCGATCATGTAACTAATGAGGATGTGCTGAATGGAACTGGGAAGACAAGAAATTTATGGCACAACTTGATCAAAAAACGGAATCTGTTGATAGGAAACATTCTGAGACATCAAGGGATCACCAATTAAGTATTGGAAAGAAGT
Organism: Schistocerca americana; assembly: GCF_021461395.2. NCBI lineage: Eukaryota > Metazoa > Arthropoda > Insecta > Orthoptera > Acrididae > Schistocerca > Schistocerca americana. The sequence goes on along the minus strand of NC_060120.1, from coordinate 303,718,376 downwards.
GTTGGAGGTAAAAATCGTAGAGAGAAACCAAGAGATGATACAAAAAGCAGATTCAGAAAGATGTAGGTTTAGTATTTATTTGTAGATGAAGAGGCTTGCATAGGAGAGAGTAGCATGGAGAGCTGCATCAAACTAGTCTTCAGACTGAAGACCACAACAACATCAACAACAACAACAACAACAACAATGGAGAATTCCATGTTAGCAGGTTTTGTCATAATTGGTATTCAGTTTTATTACACTGTGCCATGGAATTAGTATACATTTTTGCTTCCAATGGTGTTGCTCCTCACAACTAAGTATGCTTTGTAGGTAAATGTCAGAGTATCAGAGTACATAGTTACTGTGCTACTGCATTTAGCAGATTACAGTTATACAAAGTTTGCTAGTAACTCCAATGACGCGCGTGTACTATTTGCTTTTAAATTTTCATTGCAATGGCAGGATGATTGGAGTACATCCATTTACTGCTTAAATATATTATTAGTTGTACCTACTAATAATATGGATAGGTTGTTTTCTTTGTATAGTGGATAGGAATGTAACAGTAGTGGAAAGGAATGTAATGGTAATACACAAAAAATACACTCCAACATAAAACTTTCATTAGAAACTGCATTATACGAAAGTATCCATCACACAGCATCACTCAGCACATACTGCCAGTCCAAAGCAAAGACACACCACAGCTTCAATTGGGTGCATTGGTCAGTGATGTTATTTGACTCAGTGACCCTACAGTGCCTCCCATGAAAGGACCTCTGTCCTTGCACCTCCATGACACATGAGTCCTGTCTTCATTGTGCAATGCCATCCTTTCACCAGGCCATAGCTCTGGGGATGATATGCTGTGCTGCATTGGCAGTATATACCACAGAAGTTGAAGAGAGCTGCAAACAGTGCAGATTCAAATTGGCACACCTGATCCATGGTGATGGTATTCAGGTAACAAAAACGTGATATCCAAGTCTCTATGAAAGCTCTGGCCAGAGATTCTGCCATGATGTCTGCGACTGGAACAGCTTTCACTCAGTGTGGAACATAGTTGATCATAGAGGGAAGGTAGTTTTACACTCTGACTCCTGTAGAGGTCCCACAAGGTCGAAGTGTACATGACGGAAGTATCTGCATGGTATGTCGTAAATGCCAAAACACGCCCAACTCGCTCAGTTTGATTCATTGGCAATCGAGGTACATCTGCGTCCATTAATGGCAGTCGCACCTTACTCCTAGCCAAACAAACTGCGCAATGACAAGTAACATCATCGATCGAACTCCTGGATGCATGAGGTTGTGTAGACAGTTCAAGATTGTCTATCACACTAGTGTGGGTAGGATCAGTGAAATCCCGTGCTATGATTCACCGCGAAGGACGCTGGACTCTCAACCTGGAACTGAGCTGCGTTCGATTTTTGAGGTTGGAGACTATGTCGTCAAACAAGCCCAAAACTGTTGGGTCCCGCTCTTGTTTGTCTGCTGTAGTCGAGAGTGAGGGAGATTGTCTGTACTCATGAAAAGGTATCAGCGACGATGTTATCTGCCCCTTGTTGGTGGCAGACATCACAAGAGGACTGGATAGTAGGTTGATGTGACAGAATTGTCTTAGCTTGACTGCTATTGATGTTTGTCATATGGTGTCTGCTAGCATTTTGTGGTCAGTTGATCATGACATGGCATCTGTCTATATCTTCTCAAAAGTAGAGTATGGTCTTGTATATGACTAGCAGCTCATGGTCTAATGCTGACCATTTTGTTTGGGGTGCTATTAGTTTCCTGTTGAAAATCTGATGGGCTGCATGTCACATGACATCTCTTGCCATACGACTGCCCTGATAGCTGAGTCACAGGTGTATGTGATGATAGTAATCTGATCATCTCGTGTAGGGAATGCCAGAGAAACTGCCATTGCTAGACATTCTTTGAGCAGTCAAATACCGTTTGCATATCTGTATTCCATATCGGTTTTGGTAGAAATTTAGGGCTTGGGGAACCGGCAAATGTCGTGATAGATTCGAGGCAGTGGCAACTGGCGAACGAGTTCGGCACAGTTTTGTATTGGTGTGATATCCACATCGTTAAGGCTGTCCAAGGAATGTAACCTCCTGCTTCCACGATTTCGATTTGTCGTCATTAATGGTCATTCCTCTATCATAGTGGGCAGTGAGAAAAGGTTCGAAGTGTCAGTCGTGACTTTTGGGATCAAGGGAGAAAATAAAAATGTCACCAAGATAAAGGTAAAAGTAACAGAGCTTCCAAAGTACCCTGTCAATAAAACGCTGTCATGTCTGCCCCGCATTTTTCAGTCCATAGGGCGTTACTAGAACCCAAACAAGCCAAAGGGCGTAATTATTGCCATCTTGGCAACAATGTCTGGATGCACGAGGAGTTGCGGCAATCATTACACTAAAATTCGCAGCTCCTGTAAGCAAATGTGTGAAATCTTGTATATTTGGCTTGGGGTAGATGACACAAATGGTGAGGGATTTAAGAGCTGTGTAGTTCCCACAGAGTCATACAGAACCGTCTTTTTTAGACACTAAATTTATCGGCGATGTCCAAGCACTGTCTGAATGTCGACCGATGCCTGCTTTCAACATTTCGTCCACTGCTGCCTTAACAGCGTTGAGAAAAACAGGCAAAGCACTGTACTTTGTGCTGAATGGATGAGCTCTTAGTTATCTTGCTGCTGTGCATCATAGCATTCCTGATGCACACTGATAGAGTCTAACTTGTGATGTGTCATGCGAACAACAAGAATGAATTTGCTGAAATGGGAGGGGTGAGGCGGAAAGTGCTGTGCTCACTTGAGTTGTTTGTTGGTACAGAGGGTTGTGTGTTGCGATTTCATCAGGTCATGATGAAGGGACATGGCCACCTGATGATTGCTTGGTCGCTCCATCCAAGGCCACTGAGGCATGTGATAGTCCAGAGTTGCTCATGTGCTTTGCGAGTACTGTCTGTGCAATGAGTCATTCCCAGAGAGTGGCAGCTGTGTGTCATCATGACGAGATGTTCATGCACTATGGTGATAGCTTGTATTGTTGTGACACACTCATGAAGACCTGAACCACAGTCAGCAGCGATAGCGACGTAGGTTGTGGGTGGACAGAAGCATTGGTTCACTGCTCATGGCAGAGCTGGGGTGAAAAGCCGTGGGAACTGCTGCGTCACATGGTGAAATGGGTGGAGAGATGGAATTAGTGGCGAAAGTCGATCCCTGGTACAGGCTTATTTAAGTCGGTGATGTAGAAGGTCCAAAGGCAGCATAACGCATCTATAAGTTGTACATCATCATTCATAGTGCCATGCATGCGGATACTGGCGTCATTAGCTGCGTGGAACTGCAAAGTGAACACTTCGGAGTGCAGTTCAGACATCTCTCGAGGCACTAATATGCGTTTGAGCCCATGCCGATAAGGAAGAATGTGTTCATGGAGTAATTGCAGATATACAGACGTCTTTGGCGGGATGTTGATGCTGTGAAAGAGAGGTGCCTCAATGTTACGGCACAAGCCGGTGCAGCTACTGTGGTCCATGTTTCTCATTAGAGTAAGAGCTCGGCTGGTGGCATACCGCCATTTTGGACATGATACCAACATTGGGGTAGGTGTGACATGGCATAATCAGCTGGTGCAGCATTGCAGCATTGTCTGCTGTTGGTGTGTTCCATTCGGTCTGCAGATTGGCACAGTATTATAACAGGGCTAGTTCTTGGGCAGTGTGTCGTCGACGACACCATCTTTGATGTCATCAATGAGTCATGAGATTACCCTACTCATGATTGAGACAGACCAACTGCCCTATATACAGAATGGTGGGAATCAAATTTTGGTGAGTAATTCAAGTTTTGAGGTAAATTCAAAGAACAGCCCAATTGTGGCAGCGTGGAAGTTGTACTGTGGTCCTAAGTGCGAATTGGTGAGAAATATAAAATGGTACATTGTGATGCTGGCTGACTTCGATTACTGGGACAGGGTCTATGATGTCACAACCCAAGACTTGGAATACTGGGGCAGGCACTGTGACGTCAGAACACAAGATGGACGACCTGGAATACTTGGGCGGGAAATCCAAGATTATGAATAATGAGAAAGGCTGTATGACATAAGAAACCAAGTTTCGAAATACTGGCACCATGACATCTGAGACAAGGGATGTTTGCACAGGTCCAGCCATGCTTGCTATCTTACCTGACGTGTTTACCTCAGCTTCCATTCACTTAGAGATGAGTGGCCACTGCTTCTCCTAACTCTAAGTTTAGTTCTTTCCACTTCATATCTCTAATACCACAACAGGATCGAAAGGCTCACACTCAGAGGTGTATAGTTACTTACAGAATTTCTGCATACTGCTTCTCTTAATTCCAGTCCCTCTAACTCGACCAGGAATCGCACCAGTGACAGTTCTGTCCACAAAACACGCATAGCGTTGATTCAACTACCTCACGAAAAATGGAGGCTATTGCTGCAGCCACACCACTTGTCCTAAGTTTAGCTCCGTATGTCCTATGTTTAAAACATCTGCAGGTAGTAGGATAGTAACAATTCATCTTTGTTTAAACAAACAAATACCAGACTGGGGAGAAGCACCCTTTCTGCAATCACGAAGTTTGTGATCGAGAAATTCACCCAGGGCCACTAAGAGCTGTGCCACCATGCATCACTGTCAAAGGCTAGGGCTGCAGGGCTCGCCGTGTTGCATAAACCATGAGGGGTCCCAAGTTAAAATGACGGAAAACAGTTGTACTTCAACACAAGTGACAGGTAAGGGGTAACAGCAGTGAGAATGAGAGAGGAATACTGGGATTGAGAAGCACTAGAAGTTGCTGCAGCCAAGTCTGCTCAATAGAGAATGAGTGAGGAACGCTAGGACAGCTAGTGAGAAACACAAATAATCTATAACCCACACATACATGCATACATACATACACTCTGGATGTAAACTGTCCACAGCTCGTGGTCTAGTGGCTAGCATTGCTGCCTCTGGATCATGGGGTCCCAGGCTCGATTCCCGGCCAGGTTGGGGATTTTTCTCTGCCCGGGGACTGGATGTTTGTGTTGTACTCATCGTTTCATCATCATTATCATTCGTGACAGTGGTTAGATTTGGCTGTGTAAAAATTGGGACTTTGTACACCCACTGACGACCCCGCAGTTGAGCGCCTCAAAAACCAAACATCATCATCATCATCTGGATAGAAACTAAAAATCAAGAGACACTCGTTGATCCTCGTGAGACTGAACACTTGTGCGCAGGCTCTGAAGCTGAAAAAAATGTTCGGTTACTATGGTTGTAAAATTCCCCACAAAAATAAATTGTTTATGCAATGGACTGTGGCTATTTACTGACAGTAACATAACCAATATTACAAAGCCATCTTTTTTTTTCCTTTATTGATTTTCGATTCCCCCCTCCACCTGGGGAGGGGTGGGCTGACAGCAGCTTAATACGATGCTCTACAGCCGAGAGAAAAGTTGAAACAAACAATGGTGAAAGACCAAACAATATAAAAAGGCGATAAAAGGGTGACTTTGTTAATAACAGTAAAATGGCGGAAAGTTGCTGAACTTAAAATACAAAAACACAGCATTGACGATGCGGATGAAGACACACAGGAAGGAGACATGCACAATTAAAAAACATAGCGACAGTCTGGTTTCTGTTCGCACAAGATAAAAACACAAGTATGGACATTATGGTGACTGTTCACAACACTGACAGGGAACGCACAACACTGAAAACTTTCTTAAAACAGCACTGAAGAGGCAACATGGCGGAGGATGGGAGGGGGGGGAGGGAGGGGAAGGACCCATACCGATGAAGGGAAAGAAAATAAAGGGGAAAGTCGATGGAGGGAGAGGACATAGAAAATAAGGGGGCTGGGCAGACACGAGAGGGAGTGGGAAAGGCAGTGGAGTGGAGAGCAAAAGGACTCAGAGGAGAGAAGGGAGGCAGAGAGAGGGTAGATGAGGAAAAAGCGGGATGGACGGGAGAAGAGGGAGCCTGGGAAAAGGACAGAGGAAGGGAGGGGCAGATGAGGATCAGAGTTGATAGGAGGGATAAATGGAGGGAGAGAGGGCATCTTTCGGGAGGGGGAGTCGACGGAAGCCACCTTGGGAAAGGAGATGAAGGGTGTCGAGGTGGAGGGTAGAGGGGACACAACTGTGAAGGCACAGCAGATGTCAGGGGTTGGAGAGGAGAGGAGCAACCAGGGGATGAAGAGGATCAAGGTGGCGGGAGGTGTAGAGGATGCGGATATGTTCGAGGAATAGGAGCAGATAGGGGAAAGGAATCAGGTTGTAGAGGATCTACGTGGGGGACGGAAGGCGTTTATGGAAGGCGAGGCGGAGTCCATGGCACTCGAGGATCTGGAGGGACTTATAGAATTTGGGGGGGGGGGGTGAGGATATCCAGGTGGGACTGGCATAACAGAGGATGTGACGAATTAAGGATTTGTAGGTATGAAGGATGGTAGAGGGGTTCAATCCCCATGTCCGGCCAGAGAGGAGTTTGAGGAGTCGGAGGCGGCTGTGGACATAGCCATCAAACATGGAAACATAAATGCTGAAGCCAACTAGCATCAAAAATTGAGAATGAAACATGCCTGTACTTGCAACTCGAATCGAACCCATCAAAAACGCAGTAAATATAAACGATAAGAAAAGACATCTTACGAGAGTAACAGTCAAGACCATATTCATATATCACATTTCAAGATGAAAAACTGAACTGCTGCCAAGAAAAGAGTGCAGTGTACAGCGACACAGTAGAGGTTGATAGCTCCATCTGAAGGGGGGGGGGGAATATGAACACAATAACACGTTATGTCCCCACTGCTCCATATGCAAGTGGAACAGAAAAAGTTGCCGACTAGCAGTCACATAAGTAATTCGCCGCAATGTGTTGTATGCACGGTTACTAGCCATCAAAAATGTATTGAAGCAAGACAGCGTCAGAGTCTTTAACTCTACGCGCAACACACCCCAGGAACCACACATCGTACCTCCTATTTCTAATGAATTGTAAGATGTATCCAGCTACTTCTCCAGTGTCGCTGGTTGACGAGAGAAACGCGTGGAATGTCAGATGAGAATAACATGTTATATATTTAAAGCAGAGACTTCATACTTGGGTCGCTTTTCTAAGGATTGTAACTTAGCAGAAGCAGTGTGAAAGTCTATAGTTTTGAATAACACGATAATTTCACATGTTCCTTGTATATAATGTTTTTTGCTCTAAATCAGATCATGTGGGGTACTGGAACATGTGATGTATGACAAAATAATCGAAGAGCAGTTATGGTTTGTCTACCATTGAGTGTTTCTCCATAGTGATCCGTATTGCAAAGTTAAAGTCCCACAGGTTCACCACAATTTAACACTTATAGTTACCTGTCAGAGGCACATATTCCTTCTCCCATTGCTCCATACGCAAATGGAATATAAAAAAGGACTGACCAGCAGTGATATATTTTCCACAATGTGTTGTACGCAGACTTACTACCCACCAAGAATGTATCGGAGGAAGACAGCATAAAAGTCTTTGACACCACATACAACACACACTAGAAACCGCACATCTCACCTCTCATTTCTTATGAATCATAAAATTAATCATACAGGAAAGTATACTACAGTAGTTCATACAGACATGTAGGTTGCTTTGGTTCAGTTGGTATACTACCATACTAGCATTTCTAGTAGTACATTCAACAGATTGGTACGCTAGACCTCACAGTGAATACAGATTGCAACTAACTGTAGAATTCTCAGCCAGCTGTACCATAGCGAACCACAGACTCTTTTGATGGGTGACAGTATAACTTTTTAACTAACATCGATTTTCGCTGTGGACACGCTTTGGTGTGGTCGAAATTTGATACCGATGTCGATGATACATAACATTCCAACCATCCTTCCTATAAGCAGAATGTTAATTAATGTTCACACTACATTTTTAAGTGAACCCTAACATAATTTTTATATATTTTACATTGTACCTAGGACATCTAAGATCTCCAGTAGATTTCTATCCACTACTCACCTGTTGCGTCCAGCAATACTACCCATTAAAAAAGAGGTCGCTGCATGAATGTCTAGCATGTTATTCATATCTGACATTCCAGCATAGTAAACCGCAAAGGGGGTAACGCTATTTCTATGACATCACCCTGCAGGTTCTAACCCATTTGGTTCTAAGTTTAGAATCTATGATGTCTTCAGTGACACTACAACGAAAGATGGCTGACCTGGGGTATGAAGAAAGTTCAAAATAGTATTTCCAGTCCCCATGACACTCCGGTCACTTACCCCCACCTCTCAGCATCAGCACAGACCTACTAGCCATGAAGTGAATCCACTACTTGTGCTCTGTAGTCTATAGTGAAAGGCTGATCATCATCATCATCATCATGAAGCATCATCAGAGATGTACCAACTACAGATGGAAGAAACTGATTTGCAAACTAGATTTTAAGTATTAAAGCATTTCTCTCTAATGTTTATTATTCCTTATATGTATGTGTGTCTGTGCATGTGTATGTATGTATGTGTGTTTTTTTTATAGTCCTGTTTTGTTTCCTTCTCAGTTCAACAGCTCCCTGATGCACATGATGCAGTGGCTGATACATTTGAGGAGGAGCAGTAAGAGCAGATATCAAGCCAGCATGCCACTCCCAAGACATTGGAGTGGAAATCAAGTGCATCTGAGCAGCAGCAGAAGCAGAAATCAAGTCAGCATGCAGACAAAACCCCTGATGCAGCACCCAACATGCTGGAGTGGAAATCAAGTCAGCATGCAGAGATACATATCCATCACTTGCACCACTGAGTCAGCATGCAGCCTGACTCCATGATATAGCGCCTGATATATCAGAGTATGACAGAATTGTTTCCAGACTTCAAGTTACCAACATATCCACCAATCCTCAAGCTGCCACCATTGCATAGTCCACCTGATGCAAAGGAGCAGAAATCAATTCAGTGTGCAGAATTGTTTCCAGACTCATCGACGACGTTATCGGTGACACACTATGTTCTTGAGCTGGCCCTGTTATACTACTTAATACTAGGTGACAGGCCAATTGACATCAGCTTCACGTGAGGCCGGGTGGTGCTGAACTTGTTTGAGGCGTGCTGGTCGACCAGGTTGTGTGGGAATGTGATATGAAACTAATATAATGCGCAATCACTGTGAACTGTAACTGAGGTGGGAGTTGGAAAATGCACAGAGTCCGGAGTGTCCAGACTGTCTTCAGAGTGGAGTCAACCAGAGAACATAATCCGCGATACAACTGAAAAGGAGTCCTCCCAGTGAGCTGCTCATTGTAGATCACGTGTCGCATCTGTTGCTTCGGAGTGCAAGGAGTCTGTTGTAGTAACACAGCCTTTGCAGCACTGTACTCATTGTGTCTCGGTGGGGCGAGAATAATGTCACTGATTATGGCTTTTTCTTCAAGATGGAAGACTGATATTACGAACTTTGAATTGTCATTCAATACGCCCATCACGGAAAAAACTAGGCTGTCTTGAAACATAATTTGCTTGATTGGGACGAGAAAGCAAGAATTTCGGTTGAGGTGTAGGCCGGCACTGTCCTGTAAAGTCTGAGAGTGGCTGTAACATAGGAGCTGAATAGTAAGCTATTACCGCGCCAGCGCTGGCATCCACAGAGCAGTCGTAGCATCAAACATGGCGTCGACGTTGCATAACGGTTGTGCTTATAAAGTGATTGCATCGAATTACAGCGATTGTGGTACATAAGATGTGGATGATACCATATCCCTTCACACGAACTCAGAACACGAATTATAACTGAAACCTGCTGAAGTAGGTTCCGTCTGCAAGTTTACTAATGACGTTTCCATTGCCGACCGTTGTTGTGTGACAGTCACTGTGTCCTGTGAATCAATATTTTCATGACAATTCTGTTTAGTTTTCCATACTGTTTGTTGCTGAAGGTAATGAGAACACTGAACGGTGGCCTATATTGATTAATTCATAGCAGTATCTGATGGCTGCATTGTCACGGTCAATAAGGTGACTCAAGAAGAAATTTCGTGACTCATGTGGCGTTCACTGCTGTCAGGATAATCAATGTAGGTGGTAGTTTCCTTCATATAGTCGAAAGGAGTGTACCACTAATAAGTGAACATAGATGTTACCGTATAAACGTTATTTGAGACAGTGCAATACAAAAGCGTCCATCACATAGCATCAATCAGTATGAACTGCCAGTCCAAAGCACTAATGTTCCACATCTTTACTCGGCTATGTTGGACAGTGATGTTATTTGACCCAATGTCACCACACATGTGACTACATTTGCAAAACTACTGTTGCATTTTTAGCATTTGCAAATGAGAATGCTTTAGTATCTAAGACTATACAGCATACTCAGGTGCAAGAACCAGCATCTTTAAAGCAGAAATACATACTTGTTCCATAACAATATGTAGTAAAGTTGAATAATAATTCTTTCAAAAGCTGCTAACTTGAATTACTCCATTAAGTGCTGAAAGTACAAAAAATGGATGCAAACTAAAGGAAAGTATAATATCAACAATGTACTTACAGTGCATAATAAAGCATGATATGAATAATATACTTATAGCATATTTAAATTAGTCACTTCACTTGTGGATTCCTAGACAGACACTGTGCAAAGAAAGCAATCTCTGTAATATACGAAAGAAAAACAAATATGGATTCATTTACTCCACCCAATGTTACCAATGTGTGCCAAAATCAAGCAGAATACGAGCAACATATTCACAAAGAAATTCAAAAAGTGCTTTCCACACGCAAATTTGTAATCTAGAACACAAACCGATAAAATCAGCTTTTGTTTTCAACAAAACCAAAACAAATATGGAAGAATTTAAACCACCCAATAAGAAAATAGGATGATAAAGGTTAGAGCACTCCTAGTGAAATGGTAGTGAACAAAGGTTGTGTTACCGAAAATCCCTATACAAGATTCACTCCCGTGGTATGGGTTATGTGGCAGGTCAAAGGTCTCGTCATAGTAGATTTTTTCCACCTTCAGCTATTGTTTCAGTAGCTGGATTTACTATGACATGGGTAAATGTTAGTCGTTTATTATTATGACTGCTACTCATACACACTTGTTTAAAAAAATGCTGTAGAAGCAATGACAAGTTTACATATTACAACTGTCAGAAATCTTACCTACATTGATGGTGGACAGCCTCAGCAGTTCAAGCAGCAAACATACCACAGTAGTAGCAGCGACGAGAAGAAAAATCGACGGCCACTTAAAGTAATTACTTATTTGTTACGGGTAATATACTGGTGTATGTTTATTTGTGTAAATGGTTGCAAAATGATTTAACATATATCTTATGGTTACTTCAACGATAGAGTTATCATGGAGAAGTTGCGCTAGACTGTTGAGTTCGCACTGGGACATTCTCAGTGTAAGTGATCTACTGACACTTACAGGAAGATGTAGTACAAACAGTCACAACAGAATACTAACAACAGAGTTTGTTTACTTAAAGATCAGAGAAATTAATGGCTCAAGATACTTGATTTGTGTAGCTTTGCGACTTCTTCCTGTGGAATATTATCAAGTGCTTTCCACTGTGAATCACTGTGTTGCTAGTGAGGGAGATCTGGCTTTGTGATGGTAATGAGTTGGCTTAAATAATCGCTGGAACTTGGGAATATTTCATAGGGAGGATTGTACTGAGACTAGGAACTTATTGTTGATTCAAGATTGTATTTAAAGCCAAATAATAATTTGTATTGTACCATATTTTCTAAATAGTGTTCCTATGCAGCAAACACAGGAGAAATTGAGTATTTCTCTGTTCTTATGTATGTAGTTAGCACACTCTGAGAGAATAAACTGTTTTTCATGTTGATTTGGAGGTTGTGCACATACTAAGAGGATAGTCTGGTACCTAATTGGTATACGGGAGTGGATGGTTACTTAGCACTGAGCATGAGTGACTCATGTTGCCCTGTTTTGGTTTGAACAATCACTAGATAATTTCGGAACGAAACTATTTATTGATCATACAGTGGTGATTGGCAGTAAATTGTCAACATCTTTACTGTAACTCTAGATAGTAACCCATTAGAACCATTTATACAGGCATAGCATTTCATTACCATTGCTTTCATTTCCTTAAGTGATGAGTGATCATTCAGTTAGGTACTGACAGTGGCTAATGATTTGCCAACAATCGAAGAAGCTCAAATGTAGTTTTTTATTGTATAACTTCAGTGCCTCAAGTGGTGGTGGCACATAGGTTTATTGTTTCTGTTTTTTGTGAATTTTATAATGTTATATTGGGACAATTGCTGGTACTCTCCCTCTGCTGTGGAATTCTTATGTATGAGGAATAATCTAAATAAAGCTTTGGTGTATTAAAAAAACAAACTTCAAACGTTATTTGAAGTTCATTGAATTTTCCATAAAATAAAGTTAAGTTCCAAAAGAAAAGTAGTATTGAGACTCGTGTAAAAGCCACACTTTCATAATTTCGTGAAAGTAATTCGAATACAAAGATATTATTGGTTTTATATTATTTAAGGAAATGAAATAAACAAAGTTCAGAGATGCAATACGTTAGCATTACATCTGTCTTGATGATATTATCTGAGTAAAATTTTATACAAAAAAAAAAAATAATTAAGGAAAAAATATTTACCCCATATACTGAAAGAGACACACGTAGGTGGTGTACAGCAAACTGGAGCCCATTGCTAACACTATATGAAAAAAGAATCTCTTTTTTGTCACATTATGAGGAAATCAGAAACAAGATTATGAAGTAAAATTGTAGAGAAACTTTGGAACATAAGCAACAAGTAGGATATATAAAGGAAATCTGGGAGCACACGAAAGAGCTAGAACTAACGTTGGGCGATTTGCGAAACAAAACAAAAAATTTAAAGATGCTGAAAGACTTAAAAATACGATTTAAACCAAAAACAGGAAACATCAAATCATAAAAAGCAATTTCAGCATATGCCTTAATGTAGGTTAATTCTTACAAAGAAGAAAACAGCGACCAGCCACTATTCACACTGCTATTTATTTAGGTAAATAGCGCCGTTACCGGTTTCGAACTGGTAAGTTCATCATCGGACGGCTGTTCACATGATTTTCAAGATACACTTTACATTATCGTCCGTTTCCGATGTTTATTATTCCACTGTGGCGAAGTATTTTTGGTGTGTTGTTGCCGTCGAAAATTCCGCGCGATTTTGTTGCGAAGTTGCAGGATTGTATTTTTCGCATATTCCAAAAGATATCCAGCACTTACATAACTTGTATATCACCATATTGTGCAAAGCAGCACACACACACACACACACACACACACACACACACACACACACTAAAAAGAATTTGCCACATGTGAAGTTATCACAGAGATTGCAGATTTACAAACACAAAAAACCTTAAATTCATTTCCTGCACATTACTGCTTCAGTTCACTTCATTTGTTTATTTCCGTTACAACACTGGCATCCACAGATTAAAGAGCATAGAACATACTGCAAAACATCACAGCTAACTTCTTGAGGTGTATCATATTGTTCAATTAGCATATATTTCATATAAGGACAAGTATTACAGGTTCATGTAAGTTATTTCCTCACTCTGTCTCTCTCTCTCTCTCTCTCTCTCTCTCTCTCTCTCTCTCTCTCTCTCTCTCTCTGTGTGTGTGTGTGTGTGTGTGTGTGTGTGCGGTTGAGTGAGTGTGTGGGTGCTTGCATACGCATTCATCCCTACCCTGCTAAGTGAAATATGTCACATATACTTTTGATATTCGTACTATATTTATTCATCTGTTTGATTTTTCTCACTTGTTACTTATTCTACCAAATAATGGGAGCCTGTAAATAGAATGCGCTAAACATATAGGTCAGACTGTTAGCGGTAACAATTAATGAACAAGCAGGATATATCATCGCCAATCTGTGACAAATTTGGTGTTTTTCGAGACACTTTTATATGCACTCGCTTACTATTAAGTTATTTTGCAATGTCATCGCAGAAAAATATGTTCAAACAAACCCAGCGAAAGGATGAAATTCCAACAAAATCCAAAGCTAGTTGGAACTGATCCGTGAAATGTCGCAAAAAACGAAATGGCCATTCATTTTGCTCTTCAAAGCTAAAAATCCAGTTTATTCTAGGTATGAGTCGCAAATTGTTATGGTGTTTACAAAACGGCTGTACCAAATCCACAGCACCTACGAAGGGAATCTGTCTGTATTAGCGATATAATGACGTTCAAAATTTATAGGACGCTTAAATTGGCTTTTGTAAATCCGTTTCTCGGTGCGCACTTCTTGACTGTAAGCCAGTAAGAGCACTGTTTGCTGTCAGGGATCTATGGGCCTGCACAGGAAAGGGAGGTGAATTCCGATAGTAAATCCCTATATATGTACTAGTCGTTCCCAGGCACTCAACCCAATCAACAAATCCAGTACTCCGGAGTTCATGACTTAGGATTGAAGTTCTCGAATTCTCTGTGCTTGTGAGTTCAGTATTTGTCGTTTTACTATTTCCAGCACCAATGTCCACGTACTGTTATTGTCATAGTACCGTAACTAATTTCTGGCTATGTGATACCGTCAAATGCGTTCAAAAATAGTGAATAATGTCTTTCAAAACTGATCATGGCTTCAAGAAGGTAGACTTCTGACGTGTGGGAAGTGTTTGTGCAGAAGAAAGGGCAGTATGGACTCATTTCAGTGTCTTGCAACTTATGCCACATAGAATTAAAATCTTTTGGATACCCCACATACAAATTCAGTGGAGAAACTGTTCCATTTACGAGGACACAAGCATTCTCATGAAGGGCAAGATACCTTGGAATTCTTCAAGGAAACAATGCTGGCAATTTGGGGTGAAACAACAACAACAGATGGTCAAGAACTTTTAATAAGCCAGAAGTCTCCGCAGCTGAAACTTAGTACAAGCAGCGCCGTTTGAAGCCTTCAAGAAAAGAATGACATTGATTGTGCACTGATAAAAATGACTGCAACAGATTAATGCATGTAGTTGTGGTGAGTTCATACTGTATTTGGAGACAGGTCACTGTTGTGACCAGAGCACTGTAATGGATTTCCAGTAGTGAGCCAATTGTAGAATGTAGGCGCTTTAGTTTTTATGACCCTTACAAATGTGACAGCTGTGGAAGCAACAGAAGCCTCTGTGGTAAATTGCCATGTGTGCCTTACCTATAATAGGTTCTGCACAGACAAGCCTTCAAGGTTAATAATGAATTCTTTTAACTTTTATTTTGTGGTTTATTCTAGAAACAAGTTCTTTATCACTCATATTACGCCAACCTATAATCAGTTTGTTCACCACCCTACAACAAACACTTATTGCGATATGTCTTCCTCCTGCAGCTGGTAATTGGGTTTCTCCCAGACGAATTTTTATAAATACTGGTATCCTACAATGTGCCACACAGCCAGTCACATATTTACAATTAACTACTGGCTACTGGTGTTTCGAAAGAAACTTCTCCTTCTTTGAGGTTTGTATTCTACGCTGCTTCATTTTTTGATCTGTGGTCCTTTCCACATAAAATGATGATTCAGTAGTGTGTTCTCATCTAACTGTCTTCTGCTATCATTGGATGTAAAAAAAATTTACATCAATATTACATTCAACGAATCAATCACCTTTATACAAGAAAATTTAGTGGAATACAGTCGACTTACATTAGACGAAACCAATGAAATTTGTTCTATCACTTCACAATTGAAGGCTTATTATTACTTTTCATTTAATGACAAATGCTATAAGCAACTCGATGGCTTGGTTACAAGTAGCCCCTTAGCAGATTTAATTGCTGATGTTTTTGTTAATAATCTTGAATGTATGTAGTTTAATAGTAACAAATAGAATCCCAAAGAACGCTTTTTCTTGTCGATATGCCAAATATATTTTTGTTATCTTCAATGGACCAAGGGAGGAGTTTTAAGAGTTAGTAGAAGACTTCAATACATTGCATCTCAAAATGGAATTTACCTTCAAACTGATGAGTAAATACAACGTACTTAAGTTTTTAGATTTGCAGATGCAACTCAATGGAAGTAGTACACAGCTTGATATTTAATGAAAACCTGCTATGCTTGACATGGTGATATATGCTTCCTCTTGTCACCCATTCCGTTACAAACTTGCTTCCTTTAAGACTTGATCCACTGTATTTATGAACTGCCATTATCTCCAGCCTCCATAGAGAAAGAGGTTTCTAATCTTGGGTACACTGCCATTCGTAATGGCTGTAACCTGCAGATAGTTGACAATTTGCACAGAAACAAGACTACGTCAAAAGAGATCATCCCAATTACCTCCCCAACCACCACCTCCAAAGTCGTCAGAATCTTCTTCATAGAGTATTATTCGTACAACTTACCTAAATCCTTTCAAAAATACGAAATTAATATCGTATGTTCATCAGAATTCCAAAATTGTTATATTCATAATGAAAAGCTGTTCAGATACAAATTTAACAGTTCTGGAGTATACATGATTAACTGCAGTGAATGTGATTCATCATAGTGTCCACGAACATTTATTGAGCAAAAAAAGATGAAGTCATACACCACTCAATATTTCATGAACATTTGAGAGCTAGACGTCACTATACTCTGACTCTAAATAATTTAAGTTATTTCAGTTTGAAAAAAATGGGGAAAAATTGAGCATACATGAAGAGACAGAAATTTTTCTGCATTCGACTGGTAATAATGGTGTACTTCTGAATGATCAGTTGATCAGGAAGAACCAGAATTTTTGCGACATTATGATAACTGTTATAAAATCTGTCTACTTTTCCCCCAATTTTTTCCCATATTTTGAGCAATATACTATTATTATCCCAACCCTCTGATTACTTTCATTCATATAGTTATTTTGGTTATATTTTATTTAAATCCATTTGTAACCTCTTGGGATCCATTATTGTTTTTATGGGAACATTCGTTTTATTACATATCCTGATTTTCAAGTATTTTGAACTTTTGTCCTGCTTGCTATCATACATTTACAGTTAAGGTGCTATTCAGTGACTTTTACTTATTGCCTGTAACCACTTTCTTCTTTAGCCTTACATCTAGTTAAGTTAACTGGTACTGACACTAGAGCCTTCTGTTGTTGCACTGCTATACTATTGGAGACGAGTTTTCCTCTGCACTCTAGCTTAAATGTGGCCTTTTAATAGACTGTCTAGCCACCTGACATGTAGCTTCATGCGATGAGTTTGTGTGTGTGCGCACGCGTGTGTTTGTGTTTGTGTGTGTGTGTGTGTGTGTGTGTGTGTGTGTGTGTGTGTGTGTTTGTGTGTGTGTGTGTGTGTGTGTGTGTGTGTGCATGTGTCTATCCTGCACTTTGCCTGACAGCTCTGATTACTTTAAGGGAACCAGGAAGTGAAAATCTGTAGAAATAACGTTTTTTTTAAATTGTGTTAAATTACACCCCAGTCCTCCTGAATCAGAATATGTACGATTTTTGTATGTTTGGTGCAAATTAATAGGAAGTAATGAGTATTTTCTAAACAATGACACGCCCCCGTCTGTCTGCTAACAACTGAGATGTGTTTATCCAAGCTGCAGCAGATTTTCTCTGTCAGTCTTTATCTATTTGTTCTTTGACCACTGCTTTGCAATTTAGTCAATCTGGTGCTTAGCGAGTAGCGTTTCATTTTTGTTATCACAGTGAGCTGAATTAGTACTTGATCTTAGAAAGTAATCTTATTGTGTTTATAGTTACATTTTATCAGTGTGTATCATGATATGGGCTGAATAAAGAAATTTAACAGCAGGATAAAGTTTAAAGGTAACAGAGGATCTATCATTTCCTCAGTTCAAAGGGCCCCTAAGTCAAAGTGTAAGTATCAGAGAGCTAGTGTAACTGGTGATGAATATAGACACAACCATTCCTTACCAATGTCAATAGCACATGTTATGAAACATATCTATAGCTTAGCTAACAAAAATTTGTTTGCTAATTGCATCCATGCGAGAACTTAAAATTCCAACGAAAGTTTCAATAACTATTTGTGGAAACACTTCTCTAAGAAAGTATTTATTACCCTCAAACCCATAAAAACTGGTGTAATAGATGCAGTGCTGCGTTTCAGTGATGGGTCAGCCAGCAGGCTGAAAGTTTTCAGTGATATGAGCACAGATCATGTGAAGATAACAGATCAGTGATATCACCGATTGTTGTTATATCATCCAAAACTGTACACCTTTGAATGTCGATTGAACTGGAACCGTGTTCAACTATTCTGACAATATGCTGATCGCAGTATTTGTCCAGCAAGAGGATGAGAGTTGGTGGCATAGAGTTCCCAATCACCAGAATTTGCGCCCATGTCCTGGTTTACATACCAAACCCCTCTGCAGTGTCCAATGAAGTGAGGGCATGTGACACTGTTGATGGTGATCTGTCTGTCAGATGGGGACATTAAGGTTGGTGCTATTCTCAAGGAGTAGGTGGTTTCATCCTCTCCCTTCTATCATTATCATGCAACGCAAACATGACACTACACACACACACACACACACACACACACACACACACACACACACACACATGCACATGGAATACATACATGTAGTATTACAAATATTGTAAGGGAACATGTTGTAAAAAATTAGCAAAAAAATCTAATTTGTCTTCTCTAAATTCACTGCACTGAGAAATTTTAAGATAACAGAAATCAGGAATACTCTACATTCACATATAGAAGTAATTACCCAAAAACTAGAGCATTACAAATGATAAACGATCAGCCCAAATCAGACAGATTATCACGGTAAAAATATTCTTCTAAACAAACTGTACAACTTGTAGCATGCTTCTGCTTGCTAATGTAAAGGTGGATAATACACAATGTACAGACTTCACTAGCACAGCACAATAAATTGAAAGCAAATGAAAAGAAACAAACCTGTTTCATTTTTATCCCATTAGTATTGATAGCAATTGTTTGCAATAATAAGGACTGTGTCATAGGTTAATCAGTTTACCAAATTATTATGATTATCAAAAGAAATAATTCAGTGAACAGAACAAAATTTGGGTCAATTTCAATGTTCGATTCCACTCGTCAGGTTTGAGCAATGACGTCATATCTAAGGCAGAGATGCTACATATAGGCAATCTTGGAAAGCAACTGATCATATTTGTAAACAAACGAACATAGCATATGATCAAATTACAATCACAGTTAATGTGAATAATTACTTAGCCACAAATTATTTCGAAAAGGACTGAAGTTAACGAAAATAAACAAGAACAGAAAAAGGGAAGTATATATGTCGAGAAATAAATTAATATTGTGATTTACACGAGCAGAAAAGCACACAGAACCTTTAAATTCATTACAGTATAGTATGTGATGAAATCATAATACTGTGAAATAGCATTAATTTTTAACAATAATTATGAAATGTAATGGGACCAGCACAGACATTACGAAAATTCACAGAAAGTGGGGTATAACAAATATTAGAATCGGTAACTAGAATTAAGCTATATAGGCCAATTTCATGTTACATAATCTAGCTCGTTTTTCCAGCAGGTGTGTGCACTGAAATGCAATAAGATTTATGCATTTGTAATTGCTCTCTGAACTAGTACAAATATTAGAATGGTGACTAGAATTGACCTAATAGGTTAATTCTAGTTAACGATTCCAATTACTCTATGGTTCGTTATTTAGACTGTTTTAAGCACGTGTAAGCACTAAAGTGTTACAGAATTTCTACATTTGGTGTTACTCTCTTCACTACTATGAAAAATAGAAAAATTTTAAAGCTGTATGTACAATATATATTACTTTTTCGAGGTAGCTCTGAGATCAATAAGAAATATAGAAATCCTATAAAAATGTAGTCCACAAATCTACTGCAAAAAGTTTAGAATTATGAACCATAAAATAGTTGGAATCAGTAACTGGAACTGACCTCCTATATAGGTCAATTCTAGTTACTGATTCCAATCATTCGATGGTTCATTAATTATATCGTTTTTTCAGCAGGTGTGCGCACTAAAATGTAGGCTAATAGGATTTCGGAACTTGTAATTGCTCTCTGAACCACTGCAAAAAGTTACTAATATTAGAATTGACCTATATAGAAGGGAAATTCTAGTTACCGATTCCAATTTTTGCTATTTCACCACAGTAATTTTAGAAAGCAATTATAGACGTAGAAATTCTATTGTGTTTCAGTGCATACAAATGTTGCAAAAATAGTTTATTTACAGATCACAGAACGGATGGAATCCGTGATGGGAATTTACCTATATAGGTTAAGTTTAGCTATTGACTCCAATATTCGTTATTTTTTGTGGATTTTCGTTAGTTTTGTACTGGCTTTTCTTTTAGAATTTAGTGTGTCTGTTACTCCATATTTCATGTTACTGTTTCGTGTTTGTTGTCACTCATTTCATTTTTCCGTTTTTCTGTTATTTTTTAGCTTCTCCCCACCCTAAACCCCAATTTTCCTGTGCTTCTACCGTTAGATTCAATAATAGTTAGATCAACACTATTTTATAATAGTACGACTTCACCTTGCACTTCATTGTAATCCTACTGTGCTTTCCTACTCGCATAAATTGTGAGAACAATACTTATCACGCAACAATTTTTTTAAAATTCTTCTTCTTAATTATTTTCGTTATCTTCAACTCCTTCGATATAATTAATGACTAAGTAAATAACTACATGAAATGTGTTTGTAATTTTATTACATAGACCATAGATAACATAGATTGCACGTAACATCTTTTTACTGAAACCATCATCTAAGTCATGTGCCTCAGGGCACAAAGCCGAGCATCTCATTCCACATTTACAGTGCACAATTTATGACATTTTTGTTACAGATCAAATATTGTGCTTTCTACTGCATGCAAAAATAAAGATCTTCACACAGTTCAGATTAGACAGTTGTTTTGTAGCCTACTGATTAGTAAAGTGACTAATATTTCAGTTGCTTAAGTGAATTACTTTAAAATACTTGCAGAGGTATTTCCAAGAAGTTACAATGGATGTTGGTCCTTGAATGTAAAACGTCGTGAATGACTAAGATTTTGAGAAGATACATCGTTAATATATAGCTCAATACACCGGTACAGTCAACGTTTAGTAATACATTACGCTTCCTATCTTCATATCGTTTTGGTATCTGTAGTGCATTAAGCAAAAGTCAGAAACAAATGTGCTTATTTTGTGAAAATACCTGACATTATGCACATAATAACGCAAATATTTATAACTGTGTAGCTTCTCAATGTTAGAGCTTTGCATATGGTCGAAGTCTGCTCTAGACATTTTATAATTAAGCAAATGATCATGCCTTATATTTGAAGCAATTGCCAAGGGAGGCACATGAATACAGGAGAGTTATATTAAGACCAAGAGGTAAGAAATGATGTGCTTATGATGTAGCTGAATTTGTGTGATGAAATAAGGTGTTCATAGTATGCAATAACATAAATGGTACTTATGCTGAGCAAAAGTGAAGGAATAACATTTTTGAAATATGGTGTGTGTATCTAGATGGATAGAAGTTTTAAGACTAAGTATTTCAGGAAACCAATGAAAAGTAGAAGATGATGTTTTGTCAGTAGTGATGATGCATGTGAAGGTTATTATGGATTATTATTTCAGGTAGCCAGTGAGGGGTAAAAAAATTGGCCTCAGTAATGATGTTGTATGTGGTTTAATATTAACTTAAACAGATACACCATGTGGTAACAGTGGAGAGAAGAACCAAAATACATTTGACATGAACATTTTCTTCCAGAACTGTGTTCTTTAAGAGGAATTGAGTCAACAGATAATAGAACTACTTTGTGGGTGACATCTGATCTTTATTTTCTGGGACTTCCAGCTTGTTAATGAAAATATAATGAAAAAATAATAATGATACCAGTGAATTTGTCAACCAGTGAATTTGTCAAATGCTAAGGTGATGTTACACCCAAGAGTTTTGCTCCAATAGTATAAGATGTTGGCTGTCTCATGACTGAGATTAATTATATTGTAATATGGTTTTCTATCTTAAGAATGTGTATACAATAATTAGATATTTTGGTGATTACTATACTTATACCTGATGTTACTGTACATGGGATATGTGGTAGTTACCATTCTGGCGAGACAGATAAATGCTTCTAACTTAAGAAACTGGATCAGAGTCTTTTCATTTACTTGAGATACTTTAAAAATGGAGATATGTACTCAAGATTGACGTTTGATGCCATATTGGCGATTGACTGTTTACTTATTTAAACAATTGGTTGAAATGACACCAGAACTTTACAGAGAAGGCTAATATGCAATTTATATGATGCCTATGTTATAAGACAACCATTTCTACTGTATGTATATCAGATAAGGATTTTTGAGTAAGACACATGTACAAGAAATTACTATGTTTTTCAGGGCAATTCGTTTTGGCACTAAAAGGAATGTAATTAATTATCTAATTCCTTTGTAAATTTCTTCCACATGTTCTGGACACACATGAGAGATGATCTTGGTTAAGATGCACATACAGACCTTAATGGAAGGAATTATGATGGATGGCTTCGTGCAATTTGTTGTGACACTAAGTTGAGTATCAAAGCATGTCTCAGATTGTGAAAAATGGACCAATGAAAACACTGCTCACTACGGCAGTTCTATAGCAATGATTATAGCTATTCAAACTATGGGTTCTCTGTGGAGGCTATGACAAGACACTTCATCCTCCCTGGTTGTACCTGGACAATATATTTATTTTAAGCTCTGTGGGTTATCAAAGGAGGAACTGAAGGCAAAGTGCTATGCTCCCTGAGTCTGCCCCAGGAATATGTGCGTGCTATCATGTTGGTGCTACTGTGACAAGTGTGTGTGTGACAAAACAGTGATGAGTTTGACATTTTCCTGTTATATTTTTTTCCTTCTATTGCATGATGCTGTCCTCATCTGTTTTCTCACTAATTAGAACAGACTATTGTAAGCAATTTCGTGCCATACTATAAATATGTGTATCTTTGTTGCTTTGGTTGAACTCCCATGAATAATAAATTGTCTTCATAAGATTATGTTAAACATTTGAACAGATAATTGTCACTGTTTTGTAAAGTTTTGTACCATGTTGCATGAAATGTGTGTATCTTTCTTACTTCTTTTGAACTGACAGGTATTCTTACTTGTCCTAATAGATGTTTTAAATATTTGTACAGCTAACTGTAATGACATTGTAATGTTTAGTACCTTAAACATTATATATTTATGCCACCATATTTGACTGAACTAGATTAATGATTTACCACAGCAAGCATCTTGTGTGTCAAAACAAATATGTAAAATAACTTTTTACTAGAAGCTTTGTATGCTTGTTCGCGAGTATGCACTGTTATATGTATTTGAACTTATATGCCATTTCTGTATCACTTTGTATCTGTTCACTGATATTTTGTACATGTTGTCACCAACCACAGGTATTTGTAACAACACATTTTGTACCATGCTTTTATGATTGCTTCTTTTGAAGAATTTGTAGTCCCTCCTGCGATTGTATCAGCAGAAACCACCTTGTAAAATTCTTGTTTAATATGGGGTGGGTGATGAAAAGGCGCTGTCCTATTAGTTAAAACGATTTTCAGGAAGTTTTGGCCATGAAAGTGAATGAAGTTGCTAGTTTGATAAGTGTACTCAAACCCTGTAATATCGACATCATCTTATTTTTTGTAAGAATGTGTTTCAGAACAGAGATGTTAGTGAGAGTGGTTAACTTTGCTTTGTCAGAGTAGGTCAGAGAGCAGCAGTACCAGAGTGTGTCGGACACTCTGGCAATGTACTTGTTTTAAAAGGGTGGAAGCTAACCTGCTGTATAGGGAGGCAGCATTATTAAAAAAGGATTTTGTAATGATATGTTTTGAGGAAAGATATAGAGCAAACGAGCTTATATTAATGGATGTATGATAAAAGTTAAATTTTAAGGTAGTCCAGTTTTTTATATTTGTAGCTGTGTAGCTTCTCATTGTTAGAACATTGGGTATGGTTGAAGTTCGCTGTAAAAAATTTGTAATGAAGCATATGGTGTTGTCCTACAGCTGAAACAAGTGTCAAGGGAGGTAGCAGTACACAGCAGAGTGATTAAGAAATATTTTGCTAACTTGCCTACGACTGAGAACTCTATGGCAAATTAATTTTTTTTTTTTTTTGCAAGCCACATCATTGTTCTTAAAAGCAACAAGTTGCAGAGCATTGCTTGTGTGCAGATAGGAAAATTAATGTAATTACTGTGAAAAGGTCACGCTCACTGTAAGGCACAGCGATTGGCAGAGAGTATTTGTATAAATAATGTCAGTATCAGTTCAGAGGCTGAAACACTAAAAGATTTCTGTAAACTAGTATCTTGTAAATTTTGAATGTGTCCTATCAAAAAGTCAAATGTGTTAATTTTTGTGTTCATTTGCTGTGTAATTATAATAACGGTTCAGATGCAGTCATTGTTTGTAGGACTAAAGATAAAGATTAGCAATATTCAGGGGCAGCATTTTAAACTGAGTCATTTTGTTTTTCAGTCAGATGGCTTCTGTAAATGTCATTGAAAACGGATTGCTTTTTTGTGGAGGAAGTCTGGATTTCGCATCATGTAGCAGGAACTCCACCTATTTCTGTTCAAAAAACATTTCACGTAGTTCAGTTGCCCTGCAGTGAGATTTACATATTTCGATATCAAAAATAAGTTTTATTGTGTCTCAGATACCAACTTGACCCTTACAAACATGAGTTTAAATATATAAACAACTTTCAAGTTTAGCAACAGTTTTCAGATTTATGCTTTACGATCGCTGTGTGGCACTTTTCATGGTAAAGTTTTATTTATGGCAGCGGCAGTTTAGTCTGCTAATGTTGGCAATGACCAGCTTGGAGCAAATGATTGTACTGTTCCTGCTCAAGAGCTGACAGGTTTTTGTATGTACCCTTGTTGGCTCAGTAAATTAACTGTCCTTGTAAAACGAACATTTCATAACAAAACATTGAAGTTAATATGACCGTCACATAAATTTCAACGTTCAGTGATCATTCCCAGCATCAGCACACTATGTCGCCACTGCAGTAAGTCAAATTTCACCATTTTCACAGTATATTCTTCAACACTACAAAAGTAAATCAGGTCAGTTGTACTGGTACCATGCAGAATTGCCTATGCAATCGCTTCACTGTCATGGGGATCAGCCTCCCAAACATTCACGGTTAAAATTCTTTGTATCAGTCCACGACACGAAAATGTGTTACCAAACTTTCTGTATCACTCCACAGTCTGTGATTTGCTCTGAATACTTTGTGCTGTCTACAATCGAAACAATATCTTTACAGCATGCACACAGTTTACTCATCTGTGTATCAAAGTTTTATGCTTCGCGAGTCAAAAACCAATTCTGGCAAATAAGCATATGACACATAAAGTCACTAGTCCTTTAATCGTGGTACACATCAAGGTTATAAAATGTAGCACTGTCCAAACACTGATATCTTTCATGGCCATGAACACAACGTCTAGCAGTACATGTGTAGCTCGACATTCATCTCCACTCTGCTCTTCTCACATCCCACTCTTTGTTGACGCATTCCCTATCGACCTCTCGATATGGTTCTACACTGCTCATAAATTTTGCTTCATATAACACTTTCAAATACTCTGATTACATCGACTTACAGTTTTGTACAAAACAACAATTTCATATTACTCTGTCCATAGAAAATGAATTTAAATAACACATTAATAAATAAGAAAGGATACAACAACAGAATAACTGAAAATGGCAATCACATTCGTAACAACTACAATATATAAACAGAAGCATAAAGTCTAATCCACAACAACCATCATGCCATCACCACATCACGACACCATTACGTCAAGGTGTACTGACAGTGTCCATCGCTTCATAACACATCAAGTCAGTTCAAGTCACGTGATCCCAA
Source organism: Schistocerca americana (assembly GCF_021461395.2). Classification (NCBI taxonomy): domain Eukaryota; kingdom Metazoa; phylum Arthropoda; class Insecta; order Orthoptera; family Acrididae; genus Schistocerca; species Schistocerca americana. Next base: position 303,692,371 of record NC_060120.1, on the reverse strand, counting down.
CCTGCATAGCTGTTCTCAACTGCTTTTTCGCGGCAACTGAGATCTTTGCAAGATAATTTTCAACTGTTTTTATGTGCAAAGTTCACATGCACAATGTGATTGGTTATATATGTAAGTGCTGGAGAACGTATTTGTACAAAAATGATAGTCATTGGATTCAAATGGTTTGCAAAAAAAGTGTGTGAAATCTTATGGGACTGCTAAGGTCATCAGTCCCTAAGCTTATACACTATCTACATCTACATCTACATTGATACTCCGCAAGCCACCCAACGGTGTGTGGCGGAGGGCACTTTACGTGCCACTGTCATTACCTCCCTTTCCTGTTCCAGTCGCATATGGTTCGCGGGAAGAACGACTGTCTGAAAGCCTCCGTGCGCGCTCTAATCTCTCTAATTTTACATTCGTGATCTCCTCGGGAGGTATAAGTAGGGGGAAGCAATATATTCGATACCTCATCCAGAAACGTACCCTCTCGAAACCTGGCGAGCAAGCTACACCGCGACGCAGAGCGCCTCTCTTGCAGAGTCTGCCACTTGAGTTTATTAAACATCTCCGTAACGCTATCACGGTTACCAAATAACCCTGTGGCGAAACGCGCCGCTCTTCTTTGGATATTCTCTATCTCCTCCGTCAGACCGATCTGGTACGGATCCCACACTGATGAGCAATACTCAAGTATAGGTCGAACGAGTGTTTTGTAAGCCACCTCCTTTGTTGATGGACTACATTTTCTAAGCACTCTCCCAATGAATCTCAACCTGGTACCCGCCTTACCAACAATTAATTTTATATGATCATTCCACTTCAAATCACTCCGCACGCATACCCCAAGATATTTTACAGAAGTAACTGCTACCAGTGTTTGTTCCGCTATCATATAATCATACAATAAAGGATCCTTCTTTCTATGTATTCGCAATACATTACGTAGCCTAAATTATCCTAAGAACAAACACAAACACATGGCCGAGGGAGGACTCGAATCTCCACCGGGACCAGTCTCACAGTCCATGACTGCAGTGCCCTAGACTGCTCAGCTAATCCTGCGCCGCCAAATGGTTTGCAGCTTGGAGGGATAGCTTGTATACTGGCGAAGGAAAACAGAAGTGCAAAACAACGTAAAAAAGAATGTGGGTCCGTAAAACGTCAATCTTTTATATAGAAAAGGAATTTCACACACTATACAAGGAGCTTGAGGAAGAGGAATCTGCATTTTACATTTTAGAAAGTCAAAGCACAAGTTTTTTCATTTGTTACATCAAATTCCAGTGAGAATTACTGAAATGCACACAGTGTTACAAGCTGCCATCGTGTCCCATTAAAAATTGCTATGTTTAAGGTTCAGTTTCACTGACAATCCAGTGCAGATTATTGTTCAGTAGTCATATCACTATAAATAACTTTCACCTCAATATTTATAGGCTTCCATTATATCTTGTATTTGGTTTTATAATAGTTCAAGAGCCTTATTTTCATTGGGGCTACCTAGTGAAAGCTCATATGTATTGACCACTTATGCTTGCAAAACTGTTTTACACAATCCAGAGAGCTATGTAACAATAATTAATGTCACCACAAACACATACTTAAACAAGCAACTCGAATACATTTCTTGATGTATACATCACAAAAAAGCATTTTGCCACTGTTTCAGTGTCTGAAGGTTTCAGTCCATTTCTTTATTAAACACTACAGATGCCTGGAAATGTCAAATAAATTTCACCTACTAATCAGTCTTCTTCTACAGACAGCACTTTTTTCACTTCAAGTTGCAGCCATACTGCAATGAATACGAGACCACTATGTATAAAAATCTTCTTTATAAATTTAGTAGAGGGCAAGTAATTTAATATGCTCATGTTGTACAATTCCAAGAGCTGCCTTAATGCTCCAATTAATCTTTCATCATTTATTATAAGTTTTAATAAAAGAAGTAATGAAACAAAACAATTTACAACAGACAATGAACAACAAACAATTGATGTAAACCACAACAAAACGAAATATGATGATCTGCACATGGCCATGTATTGCGATTAAATGAGCTTGGTGGTCATGTCATCAACAATAGATGGATGACATCAGCCATTAATACTTTCTTCCCAAGGAGTCTAAAGTGTAGCCTGATGTGATGTGACAATCAGTAAGGCAATGTGGATGTTGCCATTGGAAAAACATTGTAGAATGTTTCGATGGGACATGCCATGACATGCTGTGACAAGCTAGTGTTAATTGGCCTTCATTGTACCCAGGAATTAAAAATTTATCCTGAAATAACTGATTCAGTGTATGATGAAAATAAAGCTCGAAATGAGTAAAGGAAAATATAGGGAAAAAAGTCTATATTACTCTGTAGCATTGAAGGTGTGAAAGGTGTGATATCAGGAAGCACGGAATGATGAAGTTGTTTTACAACAGTGTGCAGAAGACTAGATACTGTCTGTCACTGCAAACAGCGACACTGATAGTTCCACTGACCTTGCCTCCAAATTAAGTGGTGTTTTCCCATTGTCAGATTAGTTCGTGGTGTATAGTGTATTTTAGTGAACGCCTTAACTTCCATTAAACTTTGTGTTTCTGAATTTATTTCGATTAATGTCTATTTCCTCTTGTGAGCCAGCTCTCATCATCTCCTTGTGGTAAGTCAGACCACATTTTAAATATATTTCATTTTGTGTAGACATCGAGACATAATTTCATGTGTGCAATAGTTTTCGAGACATGCAGTGATAAGACAGAAACTTTTCTGCATGTGAAAATTACTCCTGTTTCAGAAGCCAATGTAACACTAGCCCTGATTAGAATTAGGAAAATATTTTTAACGTGCTTAGAGATATCACTGTGAGGGATTGTATATGTTAATTTCAAAAATTTTACATTACTATGGGTGTTCAATAAGTAATGCAACATATTTTTTTTCTGAAAGCAGGTTGGTTTTATTCCGGATTCCAGTACACAAAATATTATTCCACCTCTTTTGGTTACAAAACCCTATTTTTCAACATAATCTCTGTTCAATGTTAGATTAGATTACATTACATTAATACTAGTTCCATGGATCATGAATATGATACTTTGTAATTATGAGGAACGAGTCAAAAGTTCCAATACATGACATAATTAAGTTAATTTAACAACGTACTTAAGTTAATATAACAACTTTTTTTATTTTTGGTGTCTTTTTTATTTTTTATTTTTATTTTTTTAAAATTTTTTTTGTTTTTTTCTTTTTTTTCTTAATTTATATCTAAAAATTCCTCTATGGAGTAGAAGGAGTTGTCATTCAGAAATTCTTTTAATTTCTTCTTAAATACTTGTTGGTTATCTGTCAGACTTTTGATACTATTTGGTAAGTGACCAAAGACTTTAGTGGCAGTATAATTCACCCCTTTCTGTGCCAAAGTTAGATTTAATCTTGAATATTGAAGATCATCCTTTCTCCTAGTATTGTAGTTCTGCACACTGCTATTACTTTTGAATTGGGTTTAGTTGTTAATAACAAAATTCATAAGAGAGTATATATACTGAGAAGCTACTGTGAATATCCCTAGATCCTTAAATAAATGTCTGCAGGATGATCTTGGGTGGACTCCAGCTATTATTCTGATTACACGCTTTTGTGCAAAAAATACTTTATTCCTCAGTGATGAATTACCCCAAAATATGATGCCATATGAAAGCAATGAGTGAAAATAGGTGTAGTAAGCTAATTTACTAAGATGTTTATCACCATAATTTGCAATGACCCTTATTGCATAAGTAGCTGAACTCAAACGTTTCAGCAGATCATCAATGTGTTTCTTCCAATGTAATCTCTCATCAATGGACACACCTAAAAATTTGGAATATTCTACCTTAGCTGTATTCTTCTGATTAAGGTCTATATTTATTAATGGCATCATACCGTTCGCTGTACGGAACTGTATGTACTGTGTCTTATCAAAATTCAGTGAGAGTCCGTTTACAAGGAACCACTTAGTAATTTTCTGAAAGACAGTACTGACAATTTCATCAGTTAATTCTTGTTTGTCAGGCGTGATTACTATACTTGTATCATCAGCAAAGAGAACTAACTTTGCCTCTTCATGAATATAGAATGGCAAGTCATTAATATATATTAAGAACAACAAAGGACCCAAGACTGACCCTTATGGAACCCCATTCTTGATAGTTCCCCAGTTTGAGGAATGTGCTGATCTTTGCATATTATGAGAACTGCTTATTTCAACTTTCTGCACTCTTCCAGTTAGGTACGAATTAAACCATTTGTGCACTGACCCACTCATGCCACAATACTTGAGCTTGTCTAGCAGAATTTCATGATTTACACAATCAAAAGCCTTTGAGAGATCACAAAAAATCCCAATGGGTGGTGTTCGGTTATTCAGATCATTCAAAATTTGATTGGTGAAAGCATATATGGCATTTTCTGTTGAAAAACCTTTCTGGAAACCAAACTGACATTTTGTTAGTACTTCATTTTTACAGATATGTGAAGCTACTCTTGAATACATTAATTTCTCAAAAATTTTGGAAAAAGCTGTTAGAAGGGAGATTGGACATAATTGTTGACATCAGATCTATCCCCCTTTTTATACAAAGGTATAACAATAGCACATTTCAGTCTATCAGGGAAAATGCCCTGTTCCAGAGAGCTATTACACAGGTGGCTGAGAATCTTACTTATCTGTTGAGAACAAGCTTTTAGTATTTTGCTGGAAATGCCATCAATTCCATGTGAGTTTTTGCTTTTAAGCAAGTTTATTATTTTCCTAATTTCAGAGGGAGAAGTGGGTGAGATTTCAATTGTATCAAATTGCATAGGTATGGCCTCTTCCATTAACAGCCTAGCATCTTCTAACAAACACCTGGATCCTACTATATCCACAACATTTAGAAAATGATTATTAAAAATACTTTCAACTTCTGACTTTTTGTTCGTAAAGTTTTCATTCAGTTTGATAGTAATACTGTCTTCCTGTGCTCTTGGTTGGCCTGTTTCTCTTTTAATAATATTCCAAATTGTTTTAATTTTATTATCAGAGTTGCTGATTTCAGACATGATACACATACTTCTGGATTTTTTAATAACTTTTCTTAATATAACACAGTAGTTTTTATGATGTTTAATAGTTTCTTCTTTCTTGCTGTCAGATACATTTCCCTTTTCCGGTTACAAGATATTTTTATACCCTTAGTAAGCCATGGTTTGTTATAAGGTTTCTTACAAGCAGATTTAACTATTTTCTTGGGGAAGCAGTTTTCAAATGCATTTACAAAAATGTCATGAAATAAATTATATTTTAAATTGGCATCAGGTTCATGGAACACCTCATCCCAGTCTAACTGCTGTAGACTTTCCCTCAAATTTGCCATTGTTAAATCGTTGACTGAACGTACTACTTTGGAGGACTGTTTAGTATTGCTGAATGGAGCTATGTCATATATTGTAACTAGCTGTGCACCATGATCAGAAAGACCATTCTCAACAGGCTGAGCATTTATCTCGTTAAACTTATCTTGGTCTATAAAGAAGTTATCTATCAGTGAGCTGCTATCCTTTACCACCCGAGTAGGAAAATCAATAACGGATTTCAAATTGAAAGAACCGAGTATTACTTCAAGGTCATTTTTCCTATTACCCTCTTTCAGAGAATCTACATTGAAGTCCCCACAAATAATAATTTGCTTCCCCCCTGTCTGACAGATAGCACAACAAGGAGTCCAAATTTTTCAGAAATAGATGAAAATTTCCTGATGGGGACCTATATACAATTACAATTATAAATGTGCCTTTATTCAATTTAAGCTCACAGGCACATGCTTCTATATGTTTCTCTACACAAAACTTTTTTGTTTCTATACTTTTTGCACAATGATAACTTTCGACATATATGGCAACTCCTTCTTTCTCCATATTTTCTCTCATTACATGTGCAGAGAGCTTATATCCACTTACATTTACCTTATCCATATCAGTAACAATGTGATGCTCAGACAGGCATAGTATAACTATTTCATCCTCAGCTTCTAAATCTTCTAAACAAACTAGAAGCTCATCTATTTTATTCTTTAAACTCCCAATATTTTGATGAAATATACTTACATTATTTTTAATCATACTTTTATGAGAACCTTTCCTTATTCTAACATTTGCAGTACTCTACTGTCTGAGTTTCTCATTGTGCTTAGGCCTAGTTCCTATACCAGTGGTCACATGGTGTTCAGAGAGGCAGATTATGTCAACTGGGTTGGGTGACTTTAATTCATCAATGCAATTACCTAGGACTGAGATACAACTTGGTGGAGATAAAATTTCTGGTGATTGGTGAAAACTTATAACTGACAGCTGTGATTGGTGATCCAATGTGCTAGAATTGTGCTGTTTAATTTCTTTCCTAAACTGAAGATTAGTTTCAATCCTGACCTCTCGCAGAACTTGACATCTTTCTGTCTTACCTATCCTAAAAAAGGTGCTGCTCCAACACCTGTAACCACTGGTATTTTACCATTCACGGCAGTGCCTCCCCTGCCCCCCCCCCTTAAATGTCCTGCTATTACCCCAGCCAGTTTCCCCTTCCATTTCCTGTTGATGGCATTACGTCACCTTACTGCGAGGGCCTGTATGGGCACATGTTACCGCTCTACTAGTCGATGTCAGAGCCAACGTCTGGCTGCATCAATGACCTCCACATCTTTTATGTACTGTTTCCTACGGAATGCATCCTTCATTAAGGCAAACAGATAGAAGTCGGAATGTGCGAGATCCGGGCTGTAGTGTGGATGAGGAACAACGGTTCAATGAAGTTTTGTGAGCTCCTTTCGGGTGTGCAGGATTACGTGAGGCCTTGCACTGTCTGGAAAAGGAGAAGTTCATTTGCGTTTTTCTGGCGACGATCACCTTCAATGAGAGTGTCTGCGCATTTCAACATTGCGAGAGTCACTGCCGTTTGGGGAACAGGTTTTGCGCCATCTTGCTGCGATGATGACAGACGCCTCGCCCAATGATTCACTGTGCTTTTGGTCACTGCCATGTATCCATAGACACTCTGGAAGCACCTATGAATATCTGCAATGCTCTGGCTTTCCGCCAAATTGAAACTCAGTGATAGCTCTCTGCTTAGAACATATTCTGTTACAGACACCATTCTGAAGGCTGCATATAGTGCCGCCACCTATTGGAACTTTATGAAACTGTAGGGGCTGAAGTGGGAATATTTCCTGTTGTCCCACAACAAATTCTACATTTTTCAATCTAAATTGGCCGTGTCATATTACTAATTGAACGCCCGTCGCATTTTTATAGTAGATACAGACTTCACACGTGTTAAATACTGACACATATAAAATGTTGTTTTCAGAAACATATACTATATATGAAGGGCTTATTTCAATAGTGGTACAAGTTCATTTTTGTTCATTCTGAGATACAGAATTCTAAAGTTAAAAGAGTGCCGAAAAATTAACTTTAGGACTCTCAGAATGAACAAAAATGGACTTGTACCACTATTGAAATAAGCCCTTCATATAGGAAATGCAATGCAGTACGAAAATTTTAAAAGATTCGTTGCATACATTGCATAGCGAGAAATTTTGGTAATCAACAAAAAAAAGTTTTGCTGTGAGAACAATATTATTTCAGATATGATGTGATAAGCTTAAGGGTATATATGTGGTGTCGGTTATTTTGGATATGATCCAGCAACCACTATCAATTAAGACACAAAAGAATTACATACATTAGTTGCAAATTTATTTGATTTAAATCAGTGGGGAAAGTTCCATATCTTGGCCGACTGGGCTTCAAATCCAGGTCTCCTGCTTACTGGGCAGATGCTCTAATCATTGAGTCATCTATAAAGTGGGCTGGTCACAACTGCATGGACTACCCTAGCACACCTCCTGTCAGACTCCAGTTATCCACATGCAACTAATTGAGTGCCCCTTGTCTATTATCCTCGCTTCTCGCGGCATTTCGCCGATTTCCGCAAGACTTTGACCCTGACTGCATCCACACTGAAGATATCATAGGCCATACTCACCTTAATTATGCTTATATATGGTGATTGTTGTTTTGGACATCTCTGAAAGAGCGTACACCATTTCAGTCCAGCATCCACCATGAATTAAGACACAAAGGGATTACTGAGGTTGCCTGCGAGAGGCACTGATTAAATCAATGGGAAAGTTGGAAATTTGTGCAGTACCGTGGTTCGAACATGGCTCTCCTGCTCACTAGGCAGATGTCTAAAAGAAGACACATCACATATATGTAATTAAGTCATGGATAGCCGATGATCTTTTCAGTGCTAATGCACACCAGGCTCGAGCTCTCACAGGAATCGGCGAAATGACGGGGGTAACAAGGATAAAGGACAAGGGGCACTACGTTAGTAGTGTGTGGATAACCTGAGAATTTGGGTCTGACGAGAAACGTGCTAGGGTAGTCCATGCAGTTACAATGAGCACCACTGTGTCCAAATGGATTAGTGGTCGGCACAGGAGCTCAGTGTGTCCGGACAGAGGGTTAGCCGCTCGCTGTATTAACATAAACTGAGTGACTGGATCAACAAAGAACTTCAATGGGTGTCATGGGACGTCCACCCCGAACAAATGCAACGAACTATAACGAACAAAGCAGAAGTGGTCAGAACATCCACCTAGTAAGCAGGAGACCTGGGTTCGAATCCTGGGCCAGCACAAATTTTCAAGTTTCCCCACTGGTTTAAATCAATGCCCATTCGCACCCAATGTCTGTAATTTCTTTGTGTCTTAATTTTGAACATATTTGCAAATGGGAAATTTTATGTTTAAAAAACAAATTAACGTAAATATTTTCCTAACTAAAATTCAGAACAGATTTTTGACATGCTGAGAAGCACTGAAGAGATCTAAATCGTATATGAATTTAAGATTTTTTTACTTGATATTTCTGGAAGACAGGAGTTTTAAAGCGATTTCCTGTCGCCGCATAGAGCGATGCACATGGCGGCTGCCTGATGACAGTACTACACTCGTGCTCATAAATTAAGGATAATGCTGATACACGCTGAAGCAACGCTCTGGTCGGCGGTTTGCGGCTTTAAATCACCTCGGGGTATGACCATGTGGTGCATTTGACCTGCTGTCGTCGCACGGTGGCGCTGGCAGCAGTCCACATGTGTAGAGGTGTGTTGGTGCATGTCAGAGTATGATACAGCAAGTAAGTGTACAGACGTTTTCAGGCTTGCTAATGGTGACTGTGTGTTCAAAATGGCTCAAAGAACACGTATTGATGACGTTGTGAAGGGTAGAATACTAGGGCTACTGGAGGCTGGTGAAACACAGCAGGTCGTAGCACAGGCCATCTGTGTGCTGCAAAGTGTGATCTCAGGATTATGGCAACGATTCCATCAGACAGGAAACGTGTCCAGGTGCTACAGTACGGGACGTCCCACAGTGTACAACACCACAAGAAGACCGACATCTCACCCTCAGTGACCGCAGATGGCCATGGATTACTGCAGGTAGCCTTGCTCGGGACATTACCGCAGCCACTGGAACAGTTGTCTCCAGACACACAGTCTACAGACGACTGAACAGACATGGTTTATTCGCCTGGAGACCTGCAAGGTGCATTCCACTGACCCTGGTCACAGGAGGGACTTTAAAGCCTGGTTTCAAGAACACAGTACATGGTCATTGGAACAGTGGTCCAGGTTATGTTCACAGACAAGTCCAGGTATAGTCTGAATAGTGATTCCCGCCGGGTTTTCATCTGGCATGAACCAGGAACCAGATACCAACCCCTTAATGTCCTTGAAAGGAACCTTTATGGAGGTAGTGGTTTGATGGTGTCGGGTGGGATTATGATTGGTGGACATACACCCCGCATGTTAGGCGAATGGAGTGGCCTGCCTGTTCTCCAGACCTAAACCCCATCGAGCACGTCTGGGATGCTCTCAGTCGATGTATCGCTGCACGTCTTCAAACCCCTACAACACTTCAGGAGCTCTGAGAGGCACTGGTGCAAGAATGGGAGGCTATACCCCAGCAGTTACTCGACCTGTTCCAGAGTATGCCAACCCGTTGTGTGGCCTGTAGACGCGTGCATGGTGGTCACACCCCATATTGATGTCAGGGTACATGCGCAGGGCGCAGGAAACAGTGGTGTTTTGTAGCACATGTGTTTTGGGACGGTTTTCTCAACTTATCACCAATACTGTGGACTTACAGATCTGTGTCGTATGTGTTCCCTATGTGCCTATGTTATTAGAGCCAGTTTTGTGTAGTGCCACGTTGTGTGGCACCACATTCTGCAGTTATCCTCAATTTATGAACATGAGTGTTGACGCGACAACGACTCAACCTTGCAGGTTAAACGTCAAATGACAACTGGTGTAAATCAGACTGTGGTCTTGCTTGCCAGAAATATTTTGCTATTCATAACGAATATGTCGCAGTTTCCGATGGTATGGTTACGCAGGAATCATGGACCACAGCTTAATTTGCTGCAAGAGGAACGAGCAGCAGTGGCATTTGTATTCTTGCTTGTCAAAAATATTTAGCTACGATCGAATCATTAACAACATTTTCGTAAATTCGACGGTGAAGGCATACGTCGCACCACATAGCCAGTGATAATTGTTCAAATTAGAGAATGCACATTGGGATTACGGTGTCAGACTGTGATTTGTACCATAATTTCCATGTTTCGGGTTTTACGTCTCGCTAAATGATTATTTAAGGACAGAAATGCTATTGGTTATTGTTGTTTGAGGCCAAGATGTCCGGGCTAGTACGTAATTCTATGAAGAAACACTATTCCCCAAGACAACTGTTCAATACCATGACTGCTACAAATTACAAAAAAGTTTTCTGGGAATCTCTAAAATACATGTATGCTCCACAAGCAGAAACCAGCAACACGAGCTGTCACTTATTGAAAATATGGACCAAGTCTTATTTCCCTCTCCTTTTTCTCAAAAGCCACTATTACATTAATTACTTGCTGACAAACCGTTCCCACAATATTTTACAAGTAAATAATTTGCTTTCGTAATGTCTGATGCAGCGTCCCCAGAACACCAAAGATAAGAGTTTATATGACAGACTGCACACAGACTCATCTGAACTGAAACAATCCTACTGGCTCTCGCTACGCTGAAATGCTAATTGTTATTGTTGTTTCGAGGTGGGCTGTCTGGGCTAGTACTTACTGGTGATTTTTGTCACTGAGATAAAAATGTTTCCAGCACTGCCACGGCATGTCATCAAGTTGGAGTGTACTCGCAAAGGAAAGCAGTTACTAAACTTGTATTGAAATCCAAATGTCGTTTGTTGATATGGGTTCTGAATAAACGGTTATTATTTGCAAACTCATGACACGTAAAATAAAATATCATGAAGAAGAATAGCGGGTACACCCACTTTGTGTGACACGCTAAAAAGCGAAAAGTTTTACACATTGTTTAAAAACTTCGACAACATACAAAGAAGTTTTTTCAATATTTTCGAATGAGTGTTGAAAGTTTTGATGAATTACTTCGAATTTTACCTACATTAACATACGAAAATACGTATGTGACTCTTTTCCAGCAGAACATGAGTTATTTCAAGCACTTGAAAATATAATTCGATTAATTTCTTCCCATACTTTAATTTTGCTATTCATGTCCGAATAATCCTTGAAATTTTTGTTGAAAAGTTCTTGTCTTTTCTCCACTTTATCTGTAACATTATCATTATGGCTATAGCCCTCGTACACAGTCACACTGTGTGAAGACGTTGATGCCGTGTTTACGTATCACTGTGTCAATAGTCGGAAAGCAAATGGGGAGTGGAAAATCATAGAGAATGACAGCTTCGTCAACCATGCGCTTCTCTCTCTCTCTTCTCAGCGATCACAGGGCCTGTAGACCACGCGCTGCATCTACGAACTGCTTCCACCGTCCTCTATCTCTCGCAGCCTCTCTCCACCCTGCGGAAATTCCTAATGCTGCGATGTCCTTCTCTATGTCATCTTTCCACCTTGTACAAGGTCGGCCCAATGGTCTTGTTGCCTGGAGAGTTCCTGCAAATACTTTCTCGGTGATTCTGTTGTTTTCCATTCTGGCCACATGTCCAGCCCATTGCTGTCTCCTACTTTTTAATTTCTGTATGATAGTGGGTTGCTTCATTAACTGAAAAATTTCATTCTTGTTTCGAATTCTCCATACGCCATTTTCGATCACATGTACACAGATTTTTCTCATTACTTTTCTTTCGAAAGCATTCAGTTTTTCTCTTTCATTCTTTGTAAATGCCCAGCTTTCTGAACCATACAATACTATGGGGCAGATAATAGTGTTGTATGTCTTCATCTTTGTGGTGATTGACAAAGCTTTACTTTTGAGTGGGTTACTTAGTGAGTACAGACATCTTGACCTTGAGGCTATTCTTCCGTTTATTTCCATTGTTATAATATTTTTATTGTTGAAACATGATCCAATATTTTTAAACTGGAGAACTTTCCTGAGTTTAGAATGTTGGTCAATTTCAAAGTAAGGATTTGGGTTTATAAGTCGACCTATTTCCATATATTTGGTTTTGTATTGGTTAATCAAAAGCCCGATTTTGCTGGCACTGCGCCTGAGAGACCAGTACATGTCTTTCAGTTTTTCTTCAGTTTCACTCAGCAACACTATATCATCTGCATAAGCCAGGAGTTTTACTTCACTGTGTTCGAATCGGAGACCATTATATAGATGTAAATTACTTTCCCAAACCATTTTCTCTAATGCAAGGTTGAAGAGGACACATGAAAGAGTGTCTCCCTGTCGTAAGCCTGTTTTATTGGAAAGGTGGGGGATATGGATCCTTTGAACTTCACTGCTGCTTGGGAGCCATCCATGCACAGTTGTATCTTCCTAATTATTTTACTGGGTATACTAAAGTCTCGTAATGTGTTGTAGAAGCTACTTCTGTGGATGCTGTCATAGGCTCGCTGGAAGTCAATAAAGAGACAGTAGATGTTTTTGTTAAATTCCCAGTATTTCTCAAAGATCTGTCATATAGTAAACAAATTATCTGTTGTGGAACTGTTTGTTCGAAATCCATGTGCTTGCAGGTATCAAAACCTAGTGGCTCAGTAAGAGTTTTGTCACAAGCTTGTTCGTGAGCTGCCAGATTAAAGCATCACCTCGCTGTCACTTTGTAAGTGTCACTTTTGTCAGCGTCACTGTTTCGCTACTCTTCTCCACTCTGTGGATATATATGGAAATGAGCGTATAATATGACGTGAAAGCCAGGCGACACTTTAGTCTGCCAAACCACAAACCAGCCCGTGATAAGACTGTCACTGTGCCGCTCGGCTTTGATAGCCGCGTGAATACCGGTGATAAAATTGTTCCTCTCTGTGCATTCTGTGCTCCCCTTTGTTTTGAGACAATCGACAAGGTGACACGCAAACATGGCATCAATATCTGCGCACAGTGTGAGTGCGCATGAGTATGATATCAGTATTGATATTCTTATAGAAGAATAGCAAAAAAAAAAAAAAGACAAGCATTTTTCAACAAAAATCTGAAGGATTATTCATATATAAATATGAACATTAAAGGACAGGAAGAAATTAGTTGAATAATATTTTCAAGTGTTTGGGACGACATATGTTCATCTGGGACAGACCATCTCATGTTTGAATTTTTGTGTGTTAATGCAGGTTAAGTGTGAGTAATTCATCTAAATTTTGAACACTCAGTCCCTTAACATATTGAAAAAACATCTTTGGATATTGTCAAAGTTTATGAAAGATTGATAAAACTTTCCACGTATTACCCTGTCACTCCTAATGGTGTGTACACTCTAGTCTTCTTTACAATATTTTCTTGTACGTCTCGAGAGTTCGCAAATAATGATGATCTCTTCAAAATCCATACTGTGAATGACACAAAAATCAAAGAACATTTAGTGATTATCATCCTTCGTAAATGTAGTTCACTTTAATAACATGACATGAAAGTGATAGAAACTTTTTTTCTCACGGTCACAAAGATCACCCGTGCTACATCAAGGACAGCACTGGTAGAGTGCGGAAAGATACAAGTTGTGAATTCATTAACTTCAAAAAGTCACAACTAAAATTGCAATTACCAAAATATAGCATTCATAGAAATCACTGATAACGGAAAGTCACAATTTATCCCATCCCTACAGTACAAAGGGAGAACAGAAAATCGGATCGACGTCGTTTCTCGAGAACAACGAGAACGCTTTGGAGGAGAGAACTGCAAAGTTTGCCCATCATTAACTCGTCGATACTGTCGCATTGTGAGGAAGCAATATTTATGAACTTGAGTGAGAAGTGTTCGAAACGTCAGACCACTATTGATGACACCGAGATTTGTGTACATCTTTACAGACGTAAAGAATTTTGCAGAAAACAAGAGAGTTGACATCCTCACAGCTATATAAATGGAAAACGTTATGCCATGCTTGAAAGCAACTTGCACATCTGTATAAATAAAAATGTAAATGTTCACTTGTTCAAAGTTGCGTATCTCCGAAAGTTTTTGACCAATTGTTTTGAAATTTTGATACAAAGTTGTTTTTCTAATACAGGCGTGTTTTTACTACCTATTATTTAACATATAGTACATAATATACAAATATAGTAAGAACTTTCCTGAGTTTTTTTTCGTAGCAGCACTTCCCTATTATTTAATTTATAAAAAATATTTATTATATACGTGAAAAAATAAGTTTATAAAGACACATGTTTATACCAATGCAACATTGTGTCAAATTTTAAAAGCATTCGTTCAAAAATTTTCGGAGATTTGGGCTTAGGAACATTTACAGTTTCTATACAGGGTGGTCAGAAAATGTCTGAAATGCTTGTTGTGATGTTGCAGGGCAGGTCATAAAGAGACATAAATGTTAAGAAGGTCGGTACACAGCGCCGATTCCGAGTTATTTAGCACTGAAGTTAATCAGACAGGTCGTTTCGCGCTCAAAGAGCCTGCGAGGAGTGATGTTGCCAAATGTATGCTGCATACTGTCAGCAGAGGGCTATAAAGCTACTGTAGTATCGGACAGCATGGTCTCAGGATAGAGAACTGAACCTGTGAAACAATAGGTCCTGTGTGCGATGCACAACAGGATCGTTTTTATTTAACCAAATGGGAAAAATATCTGAACTTGGTCTTTGCCTAAATGTTTACGAATGAAATTCACGTAAGTAACTGAATTGTACAACTTTTGTTTAACTTACATATAACCCATTGGCATTGACCACAAATGCATACAGTTATTCCAACAGCTACAGTATTTGTAACATTCAATAAATGCTTCTGGTTGCACTTGACAAAGATGTGTGCCATTCTAGACATAATTATGGAAAAGCAATAAACCTCACAAGTAGTCTATAGCTGTGCATGTAACAAATACAGGGAAAAATGATTAATATAAAACAACACAAATTATGTTTTGTCAGGTCATTATGTAGCAACATAATTTTCAGAAGCGAAACAGAACACTAAATCTTCACAGCAGTTGCTCAAAGTGTATTCCTCCACCCTGACTGCAGGCATTGCAACGCAGTGTCATAGAGTCCACATGCTTTCCTAATTCAAAAGACTTCCCTGATTTCATCAAGGCCTTCAACTGTGTTTATTAGGGACGCATCGACGAGTTTCTTCCCGTGCTCCCACAGATAAAAATTTAACGATGTCAGACCTGGCAAATGGCTGATCAGGGAACTAGTCAAGGACTGCTGATATTTTTAAAAATATCGGGAATCCAATATATTGATATTTAAAAAACATCATAATCGACCAGCGATATATCAAAAACAGTTATCGATACATAGATAAACTGCTGGGAAAAATATTGACGTGCCAGCCAAGAAAAAAAAGTTAGTGCAAATTTTGGCTCTCACCTAAGTCTCAGGGGATGATTTCCACAATAGGTGCATTAGTACACTGTTACACACCCACACATTAGTTATGGTTTTTGAATTAATATTCACTCAGACATGATTACAGGGAACAAAAATTAGGCGATTATTATAGCAAAATCATTTTTCAAGACACAGTTCAATTAAGTTTTATCATCATTATTTATTGGCCTTGTCCTTCTCTTTCACACAATGAAATTAGCACTGGTGAGACAGTTTACAGTTTTACTTTAATAATAATTTGACTCCGAGCCCCCAATAGCAGTAATGTAGGCTGCTATAATCGAGAGTTACTCAATCAATTCGAACAGAACCACAAGTCCCACTGTTCTCTTTGTTCTAACAGTTTTGACGCGAAATCACACATCGCCACATGTTCACCTATGCCGAAGTATACCTCGTAATTCGTACTCACACAAATAATCGTAGCACTTCCAGTTCACTGAATACATGCTTGCACACTTGCACAATTAAACAACACTCTTTGTCGAAATCAATCGGCGCGAAAAAATTCTTACTCAAACGACCATATGGGCCTGGGGCTCGCTCGCCACCCACCAGCCAATCGACTGCCGAATGACTGACCCCCTGGCCAAGATGGCTGCTCACTTATATAGGCTCGGATGTCAAGCCCCCCGTGGTTATGCAAGTACCAATCTCACCAGTTAAGGTTACAAATTTTAACACATACATCCCTCAACAGAAATAAGTACACCATCGGAACCATGCTAAAAAGTACATCTTATTTACTATGTTAAATTTATTTCTAGGATTATTCCTTCGCCAAAAATCAAGTTTAAATTTTTTCAAAATTTCGCCACTTGGCGGAAATTTATTTGTTTACATCTGTGCTGCAA
This sequence comes from Schistocerca americana, assembly GCF_021461395.2. Taxonomy (NCBI): domain Eukaryota; kingdom Metazoa; phylum Arthropoda; class Insecta; order Orthoptera; family Acrididae; genus Schistocerca; species Schistocerca americana. The sequence goes on along the minus strand of NC_060120.1, from coordinate 303,675,595 downwards.
AGTTTTAAAACAGAGCTGCATATAGCACTGTTTTTAGACGTAATCTATAGCGATCTACACATTGCACTGTTCAAAATCTTCATATATATAATAGTTAATTAATTATGGGGGATAAATGTTAATAATAATTTGCAAACAATGAAAACTATTGTAAGTTAAGTGTATAGTATAACTTAACTAGTTTAAAATACGTGTGATGCCACCCTAAAATATTATATAGTGCCGTTCTTTATGTCATGAATTTTCTATTGAATTTTATAAACCATTTTCCCATCAAACTTTGTTTATTGCTTTTTACGAGCTTAATTATTATGAATCTTAATATATGACTACAGCACTCGATCTGCTATGACGAGACGTTTTTAATGAGCGCTCGCTTATCTCTGTAAGTTACATAGTTTTCGCGTAATGCGCGAAAAACCAAACAATGCCCCAAGCTGCGGGCACCGTGGCCGCCCAGCGGCGGAGGCATCCCATCGACCGCTGCAAATCTCACGCGGGCGCGCCATGTGCTTCTGTGAATGGCGCACCATGTCGCCCGCTCGCTCTCCATAAAGCAATCCTTGCATACTAGACATATTCATCTAGTAAAGGGGGTTGTACCGTCACAACACCCAAACTTGGCAGCGCAAGCATGCAATAAATGCGGTAGCAAGTAGCACCAACAAAAAAAACGCAAAAAGAGTGACTGACCAGTCATGTTAAATTAGTCCAAGAATGTTAACAGTTTATTTGGCAATCTAGTCGGCGGTGTCATCACCCTAAACTAAGTAAAATTCCCTATGTATTTTTTTCCCAACAAAAGGAAATTTGTAACCTGTCTGTAAATAACCCCAATCCAAAAAATATCTATTTCCTTAACTATGATTCTGAATTCGTGTCTTCTACGTGTGTATGTGTGTGTATAGTACAACAGGCCTGGCAAAGCGAAATAAACACAAACAAATTTAACAAAACCACATAAATTTTTATCAATTTTTTTAAAAAAATTGTTATTTTGTGCAGCGTATTATGCACACCACATTGTTTCCAATTAATCTATTCACTTTGGAACATGTATCATTTATCAATTTGTTTCACAAACACCATCACTTCTCACTGCCTAAAATGTCTCCCAGGGATGGCCCCAGATTAGATGAAGTGTCACAGCTCCCTACTCTGGCGCTATTTCCTGTCCTCCCACTGGCCAGTTTATGGAGCACTACCAGGGAAAACACAAAATCCCCCATGAAAATCTCATATACACAAAAGTTTTCCCCGTTTACCGTAGAATTGTCCAGCCTAGACCCATCATCATGCAATCCAAAGCTAACACAGCTAAGACAGAATTTCAGGGCAAACCATCACTAAGAAACAGGCTAGAGCAACAGCTGAGTAGTTATGCCCAACATTCTGTTTAATACTAGATTAGAAATGCCCACGTCATTGAGGCAGTACTGCTTGGCGACAAAGCCTCCTTAATGAAAATGATACTGATAATGTGGCAGGAATCAAACAGAGTAAATAATATCTGAATGTTGTCATGGCTTGACAGCAAAAACTAAAAAAAAAAAAAAAAGTTTACTTGATTATTACAGACCATGAATTAAATTCCAGGGTTTGGCAATGTTTCCTCAAAAAAATGACTTTATCTACTTTTAAAAATCTCTATTAAAAATCACCTATACACTTTGTTAAAATTATCCTCCATTCATATCATCTAGCCCAGACTGAGATTACAACCAGCAAAAATGAACTAACTTTAATTTTACAATCCCCATGTTGTGTTGGTTACCCTAATATTCAGTCCACCAACTTGACCCCACGCACCAAAGGAAGTTTGATGTGTCTACATACAGAACCCAGAGCAAAATATGTTCAAGTTAACAATTGCGCCCCCAATTTTCTCAAACAGCATAAAACCTTGTGCTGGACCCCGAACCAAAAATTAAGCAGATTACATATATAAGCCCAACAGTTATTCAGATACCACAGCACATAATGTTAATTCTCCAAAAAAATCTTATCGCTAACGTACCTAAGATCTCTTCAAGTATGTGTACATATAATTCTATCTTAGGTTGCCAATCCCCATACATTTCTCATACCGGCTGTTTATACAACTGCGGCTCACTTACATTTCTAAGCCCTAGTGGCTTTCCTGATTTTTGGGTACTCCAACCGATATGCATTTGGGTGTGGGCAGCTTGCTACCACAAATGGCCCATGGTACAATTCAAATAGTTTCTTTATTTCCCCGTCAATGTCACTTGACCGTTCTTTCGTCCTCACCAACACAAGGTCATTTACCTTGTACCTAACTGGCGTGTACCGACTATCTTGTCTGCGTTCCCTTTGTGTAGTTACCCTGGCCATTCTTTCTATAACCAGCCTTTGCTGTTACTGGACGGTGATGGGAGATTCCGGAGTAAAATCTACCATTTCGCATATCAAGTTTGCTGCCCTGTTGTTCAACATCACCTCACACGGTGGAAACCCAGTAGCACTGTGTTTGACATTGTTCATGACATCTTCAAATGATGCTATATGTTCAGCCCATGAAGTATGCTTATGGCTACATAGGTCCCGCACAAGTGACCAAGTTCCCGCATATAGCATTCAGACGGGTTACCTGCTGGGTAGTAGACGGAGGTCTTTATATGTTTCACACTTACTTGTTTGATGTAGTCCTCTCATAACTTTGAAGTAAATTGTGATCCATTATCAGTCAACACTGCCTTTGGCATCCCCAAGTTCTTAAAGTAATTTACTTCCAGTTTCCAAATCATTACTTTGCTGCTAGCCTTCTTCATACCATATAGCTTTACATATTTGGAGAACACATCCACAGCCAGCGTCACATACTTTTGTCCTCCTCTACTGCCTGGTAATGGGCCGAAAATATCAATTGCCAGTAGTTCTCCCACTCCCCGGGGAAGGATGTTTTGAATTTCCCCTTGACCGGCAATGACACTATGTTTGTCACGTCACCTGTCACAAGCATTTAACTGTTTCCTGACTCTTCGTTCCATATTATTAAAGATTACATAGTCCTGCAGTACCTCCACACACATTTGCGCCCCATAATGGCCATAACTTAGATGTGTATAGTTTATTAAAGATTGAACATGTTCCTCAGGCCAACACAAACGCCATTCCTCCTTCTCCACATCTCTCCTTCTAAACAGTACCCCTTTCTAAATGTTGTAATATTTCTGCAGTTTTTCATGCCCCTTTGCACAAAAGTCTGTTTTCACCAGTTGGGTCAGTGTTCTGCACCCGCCTCATGTCTTTACATATTCCCCAAATCTGCTTTTCTCCATCCACTCCCTTCATATACATCATCACAAATTTGGCCGTCCTCCCTTCTTCCTCAACTTCTTCCTCACCTTGATTTGGCAAACTCGAGAGCATGTCAGCAACTACATTGTCAGTTCCTTTAATGTACTCAATCTTATATTGGAATTACTGTAGAATGAGCGCCCACTGTGCTAGCCTATTGTTCAACAGCTTGCAATCCTGCAGATAACTTAGAGCCTTCTGATCAGTCATGACAATGGTCTCATGTCCTTGTAAGTACACCCTAAATTTCAGGAAACCCCATACCACTGCTAACAGTTCCTTCTCAGAGATCCCATATCCTCACTCATGCTTAATAGCATTCTCCTAGCAAAACCTATGCTGCGATGCTCAGGCTTCCCACCTACTAGTTGTCGTTGGGACAATTCAACACCTATGCTGTAGTCTGAGCTATCTGTCGCTAGATAGAATGGAAGTGACAGGTCAGGATGATACAATATCTTGCTGTTACACAAACTGCTTTTTATCTTTTCGAAATCCTTATTACATTCCTCATTCCATACCCATGCCACATTATTTTTCAGTAACCATGAGAGATTTGGTGAATTCAAACTCAAGTCATTTACAAACTTCCTGTAGAAACTAGCCATTCCGAGTACTGACTTAAATTGTTTCCAATTCCTGTGTCTGGCACACTCAGCTATTGCTCTGATATTATCTCCATTGGGTATTATTCCCTCTGAAGACAGTACATGGCCAAAAAAATTTATTTTTGCCTTTACAAAGTCACACTTCTTTAGTTTCCGCTTCATCCATCCCTTTTTGCGAAGTTGTTAACACCTCTCTCAATACCAAATAATGTTCCCTCGAAGTAGCAGTAGCCACAAGAATGTCATCTACATAGATGCTTAGCCTCCTCATCAACTCATCCCCAAGTACATAATTCAGTGCTCCAACAAAGACAGCAACTGATATGCAGAGGCCGAATGGGACTACCCTATATTGGTAAGCTCTACCTTCAAACCGAAAAGCAGTGTATTTCCTGCTATATTCTGCCAAAGGAACTTGCCAGAACCCACCTGTCAGGTCCATACTGGTCATTATCTTTACGTTTTTGTAGCTTTGAACTAGTTCGTCCATTTTTCAGGGTGGTCAGTTTCTGGTATTATAATTTTATTTAATATCCTAGCATCTAGAACTAGTCGTACTGACTTGCCCTCTTTTTGACCACCACTATTGGGTTACAGTACTCACTCCTGCATTTTTCAATCACCCCCCAAGCCTCCATGCATTTTATTTCTGACCTAACAGCATCTTTGTCTGTTATGGCAATAGGATACGGCCTAACTTTAATAGGCTCATGAGGCTTCACCCTCAGTATATATTCAAAATTTACCACTCTCCCAGGTCTCCCTGAGAGCACATATTTATTCTCTACCAGTAAATTATGCAGTTATTCCCTCTCAGTGTCACCAATACCTTCCTTTTTATCTCCTCCTCAATCCCTACTTCATCCAACATAAATTTACCACTCTCCCAGGTCTCCGTGAGGACACATCTTTATTCTCTACCAGTAAATTATACAGTTCTTCCCTCTCACTGTCACCAATACCCTCTGTCTCATAGACCTTTCTTTTTATCTCCTCCTCAATCCTTACTTCATCCAACATGCACTGGGCCATGTGCAAGCTTGCCACTAAATCATCACCTGTTGCATTTACAAATTTTGCCTCCTTTATACATCACCAAACATTCAGTTCAAATACTTGTCCCCCACAGTTAATATTTACTCCATATTTATTTAAAAACACTGTACCCAGAACCATATTTATACTTAAATTTTGAATCACCATGAATGCTTGACTAACAACTCTCCACCAATGTTTACATCTAACACAGCCTCTTTCCTCACTGGCTTGCTGTAATTACCAGTAGCATTTTTTATTCTAACCCGTGTGACTGGGATTCTACCATTTTGTCATTCCTGATATAATTGTAGAAACCCTCTGCTGTCCCACTGACTGTACTACCTGTATCCACCAAGGCTTCTTCACTGACTTTGCTATCTGAACTTTAACTTTAACTATTGGTTTGCACCTTCCTAAAATTTTCCTGCTTGAGCTCTACTTCTGCCATAAGATCCTCCTCTACTTCATTAGCACAGAACTTTTCCATAGTGCCATAGTGCATACCTGCCCCCCCCCCCCCCCCCCCATTGAATGATTCTACTTCATTATCTCCTTCAAATATTACTTCAAAAGCATCTTTGTGTTCTTTATTTTCTAAGCCCAACCATACTAATTTTCTGGCAAAACTAAACTTCTCCTTCTCCCATACCTTTGGTCCCAACTTCTGTATATACTTAGAAAAATCCGACCAATCACTTGCATCAAAATCACTTCCACTCTTTCCCATCCAACCAGTATTCCATTCAGCCTCTTCCATACCCCCATACTGCTCATTCTCATCCACTACATAATTAGTCACCTTTGCAAACTTCATCTCCCTCGTTACATACTAATTTTCCACAATCTGTAACACTGTAGCTACTCTCCACAGCACATCCTACCATTGCATTTATAAAATCCCCCCTTAAACCATCAAACTCCTTATCCCCATCAAATGTTTCCTTGAGTAAATCATAATATGCCTCATCCTCAACATTTAACTGCTTTAAACTGTTCACGTAATTATATCTCCCTAGTGTCCAATTTTCTGGAGTATACTTTTGCAACCATAAAAGAAATTATTCAGGTAGTGAAGGGAGACGAAAATTTAATAGTCATGGGTGACTGGAATTCGTCAGTAGGAAAAGGGAGAGAAGGAAACATAGTAGGTGAATATGGAGTGGGGGAGGAAGAAATGAAAGAGGAAGCCTCCTGGTAGAATTTTGCACAGAGCATAACTTAATCGTAGCTAACATTTGGTTCAAGAATCATGAAAGAAGGTTGTATACCTGGAAGAATCCTGGAGATACTAAAAGGTATCAGATAGATTATATAATGGTAAGACAGAGATTTAGGAACCAGGTTTTAAATTGTAAGACATTTCCAGGGGCAGATGTGGATTCTGACCACAATCTATTGGTTATGAACTGCAGATTGAAACTGCTAAAAGGTGGGAATTTAAGGAGATGGGACCTGGATAAACTGAAAGAACCAGAGGTTGTAGAGAGTTTGAGGGAGAGCATAAGGGAACAATTGACTGGAATGGGGGAAAGAAATACAGTAGAAGAAGAATGGGTAGCTCTGAGGGATGAAGTAGTGAAGGCAGCAGAGGATCAAGTAGGTAAAAAGACGAGGGCTAATAGAAATCCTTGGGTAACAGAAGAAATATTGAATTTAATTGATGAAAGGAGAAAATATAAAAATGCAGTAAATGAAGCAGGCAAAAATGGAATACAAACCTCTCAAAAATGAGATCGACAGGAAGTGCAAAATGGCTAAGCAGGGATGGCTAGAGGACAAATGTAAGGATGTAGAGGCTTGTCTCACTAGGGGTAAGATAGATACTGCCTACAGGAAAATTAAAGAGACCATTGGAGAGAAGAGAACCACTTGTATGAATATCAGGAGCTCAGATGGCAACCCAGTTCCGAGCATAGAAGGGAAGGCAGAAAGGTGGAAGGAGTATATAGAGGGTTTATACAAGGGCGATGTACTTGAGGACAATACTATGGAAATGGATGAGGATGTAGATGAAGACGAAATGGGAGATAAGATACTGCGTGAAGAGTTTGACAGAGCACTGAAAGACCTGAGTCGAAACAAGGCCCCGGGAGTAGACAACATTCCATTAGAACTACTGACAGCCTTGGGAGAGCCAGTTATGACAAAACTCTACCATCTGGTGAGCAAGATGTATGAGACAGGAGAAATACCCTCAGACTTCAAGAAGAATATAATAATTCCAATCCCAAAGAAAGCAGGTGTTGACAGATGTGAAAATTACCGAACTATCAGTTTAATAAGTCACAGCTGCAAAATACTAACGCGAATTCTTTACAGACGAATGGAAAAACTGGTAGAAGCGGACCTCGGGGAAGATCAGTTTGGATTCTGTAGAAATGTTGGAACACGTGAGGCAATACTAACCTTACGACTTATCTTAGAAGAAAGATTAAGAAAAGGCAAACCTACGTTTCTAGCATTTGTAGACTTAGAGAAAGCTTTTGACAACGTTAACTGGAATACTCTCTTTCAAATTATGAAGGTGGCAGGGGTGAAATACAGGGAGCGAAAGGCTATTTACAATTTGTACAGAAACCAGATGGCAGTTATAAGAGTAGAGCGACATGGAAGGGAAGCAGTGGTTGGGAAGGGAGTGAGACAGGGTTGTAGCCTCTCCCCGATGTTATTCAATCTGTATATTGAGCAAGCAGTAAAGGAAACAAAAGAAAAATTCGGAGTAGGTATTAAAATTCATGGAGAATAAGTAAAAACTTTGAGGTTCGCCGATGACATTGTAATTCTGTCAGAGACAGCAAAGGACTTGGAAGAGCAGTTGAATGGAAAGGAGGATATAAGATGAACATCAACAAAAGCAAAACGAGGATAATGGAATGCAGTCAAATTAAATCGGGTGATGCTGAGGGGATTAGATTAGGAAATGAGACACTTAAAGTAGTAAAGGAGTTTTGCTATTTAGGGAGTAAAATAACTGATGATGGTCGAAGTAGAGAGGATATAAAATGTAGACTGGCAATGGCAAGGAAATTGTTTCTGAAGAAGAGAAATTTGTTAGCATCGAGTATAGATTTAAGTGTCAGGAAGTCGTTTCTGAAAGTATTTGTATGGAGTGTAGCCATGTATGGAAGTGAAACATGGACGATAACCAGTTTGGACAAGAAGAGACTAGAAGCTTTCGAAATGTGGTGCTACAGAAGAATGCTGAAGATAAGGTGGGTAGATCACGTAACTAATGAGAAGGTATTGAATAGGATTGGGGAGAAGAGAAGTTTGTGGCACAACTTGACTAGAAGAAGGGATCGGTTGGTAGGACATGTTTTGAGGCATCAAGGGATCACAAATTTAGCATTGGAGGGCAGCGTGGAGGGTAAAAATCGTAGAGGGAGACCAAGAGATGAATACACTAAGCAGATTCAGAAGGATGTAGGTTGCAGTAGGTACTGGGAGATGAAGAAGCTTGCACAGGATAGAGTAGCATGGAGAGCTGCATCAAACCAGTCTCAGGACTGAAGACCACAACAACAACAACAACATTTTTGCAACCAATTTGCCCTTGCTACCCAATCATTTAAGTTCAATTCAGATTCCCCCTTAGTTCTCCACCGTTCATCGTTCTTAGCTGGCTGTTTAACCTCATAAATTTCACCAGTAACACTCTCTGGTACATATTCATTTATCACTACATCAACAATAGGCACTATGGCTGAAAAATCATTAACATCATCTAGAAAACCAATAGTTTCATGCACCTTGGCCCTTTCAGAATTAACATTATCATCCACTGTATCTGTTTCCATTACACACACAACTCAACAAATTTCTTACTATTACTTTCACACACACTTTGGTCATCACAACATCCACCTATATCTTCAGCAGTGCCTTAGTCCCTGACCTGTTAATAATGCTTACCAAACCGATATATCTTTCTCTGAATTCACATCCCAAAACTCTTTACAAAAAACATTCTCAGCATTGATTTCTTCCATTTGGGCCTTTAAACCCCTAAAATTCTTCCTCCTAAAAGCTCTCCTTTTCCCATGCTTCATGCACCAGCTCCCCAATACATTTTCTTCATTTAAAATAGCCTCCATACCACAAATTCTTTCCTCTCTGCTACTTCTATCATTATTGTCTTACCCCCTTTTAGAATAACCACCCCTAGTCTGATTATAATTATATTGTAACAAATAAGCCCTCAGTCACAAATATTAAGTCAAAATTGAGCTGGTTTCGACACTACTATGAGCATCGTCTTCAGAATTAGACTAACTGTACTAAAACATTAGGTATATAGTACATTAATAAAATTAAAGTTTGTACTGACTCGAAAATTTTTATTAATGTGCTATATACCTAATGTTTTAGTACAGTTAGTCTAATTCTGAAGACAACGCTCATAGTAGCGTTGAAACCAGGTCAATTTTGACTTAGTATTTGTGAGCGAGAGCATATTTGTTACAATATAATTCTGACACGGTCACTGAACTTTAGCAGCTATGTTCAAAGTTTTATGATTATAATTATTATTGTTCCATCTCTTGGCCCTATTGTTTGCAACTTGTCTTCTCGCAAAGTGGACCCCATTTGAGACTGCTCCTAGTTTAAAGGATGCTGTCCCTGTTGAGTGCTGTTGTTCTGTCCCTCTCTTCCAGGTCCATTTTCCCAGCACTGGCCTTGGTTGATTTCTTACATCACTGCCCCTAAAATCCCTTTGACTGTGGCTCTCTTCATTATATCTTCCCCCATTTCCTCTTCAATTTTCATTTATATCTCTGTCTTCATGATGGCTCTTATGATTATTTCCCCAATTCCTATTTCTGTGACCATTTTGATGATTGATACCCCTATTAATATTTCTTCTCTCCCCCAGATCCCTATGGCTATTCCCTGGATTGTTTCCCTTTGAGCCAGCCCTATAGCACATAGCCTGCTCCATCCTCTCAACAAAGTGTAAAAACTTCTCCACAAAATCAGTGAGGGCAATGTATGAGTTCCCATTGTAACACCTCAGGTAGTATCCTCCTTAAAGTAGATATTTCTGCTAACAAACCTAAAGGCTGATCCAGACTGATGTACTAATTTATTCAACTCTTCCTGGCAAAATTCCCCCATTGTTTGTCTGCCTTCCTTGTACACATGTCCATTCAAAAACTCATTTTGCAACCTACACTGCTTATTTTTACTCCAGTATTTGTCTAAAAACATTCGTCCGAATATTTAAAATGAAATGAACTGATCCTTAAATTTGTTAACCTATGTCTGAGCTGATCCTACCAGCATTCTCTTTACAAATTTTACTTTTGCCTCATCTGACATCCCAGGCAGAAAACAGTCCTTGCAATTGGCCAAAACATCCACGGCATGACATCCGTTTTCACCTGAAAATGGCTTTCCACTAAGTGCCTGCATTATTGGACACCCAACATGTCGTGAAAAATTATACAGTTCTATCTGGGTAATTTTGTCATTAACTTTTGAGGTGACAGTTGACATGTCCTTTCTGAGATTATCAGCTGTGCTGTCTAATTTATTTATCAGCACAGCTTTTGTCTCATCATTGCTTGCCACTATTTTCGCATACACTTCAGCCAAAGATTGCCTTGTCGCCTCTTCCCTATCAAAACACATCTGCCTTCTCGAAACAATTTCACCCCTCAGCTCAGCCTCAATCGCTTCAACCTTGGAACGCCAGCTCTCTTCTATTTTTTTCTAATCTGTTATCTAATTCTGTCAATATCTCTTGTTTCATTGACCCCAATTGACTATTTATTTCGGCCACATTAGTTTTTAATACAGCCAATTCATTTCCCACATTAGTCTTCACAGAACTTAATTCAGAATTTACTGAACTTAATTTAGTTCCAAAATGAGTGTCTAAAGCACTTAATTTATTATCCATATCAGTTTTAAATGAATTTATTTGGCTACTCATATTTTGGAGAAGAGCAATTAATTCTTTAGACATTACAGGGATACCGATTTCCTCCTGCCTCTGAGGACTTTGTGGTTCACTACGACTCCCTGACGACCCGCAATCACTAAGCGATTTTTTAATTTTGTGCTCCATTGCCCTGGCTAGCACAAGAACTGAAAACAAGAGAAACAAAAATTGCGCCTGCTGTGATCACTTATCTTTCTGGAGGGGCTGCGTCATTCTCGGCGCTGCTGAAGAGGCTGTGTTGCGGAGCATAGTCACGGCCGCTTGTTGCAGGTCCGCTTGTCGCTGAACACCCGGTCGCTGGCAGCCCATCGCCCGGTTGAGAATCGGCCGCGCCCGGTCTCTGCTGACGCTGCCTGTAGGTCGGCTGGTCTGACACTCCGCTCGATTCGCGATGCATGGCATCGTCGAACGGCGATAGTAGGCGAGCACGCGATTAACCAAAACACACGTTTCCGCGAATGTTCATGCTTCGCCTAGTTCCACTAGCCTTCACGCGTAGTTGCCTAGCACACTAGTATCCCAGAAGAGCCACCAATTGCGATGGGGCGGAAAATAAGTGCGGTTGAAGAGGTCACACAAATGTGCATATACAAATGTTCGTTAAAAATATTAGTGGAAATTTTGGCTCTCATGTAAGTGTCAGGGGATGATTCCCACACTTAGTGCATTAGTGCACTGTTCCACACCCGCGCATTAGTTATAGTTTTTGAATTAATATTCACTCAGACATGAGTACAGGGAACAAAAATTAGGCGATTATTACAGCAAAATCATTTTTCACGACACAGTTCAATTAAGTTTTATCATCATTATTTATTGGCCTCATCCTTTTCTTTCACACAATGAAATTAGCACTGGTGAGACGGCTTACAGTTTTACTTTCACAATAATTTGAGTCCGAGTCCCCAATAGCAGTAATGTAGGCTGCTATAATCGAGAGTTACTCAATTATCGCCACATGTTCACTTATGCCGATGTATACCTCGTAATTCGTCCTCATAGAAATAATCATAGCACTTCCAGTTCACCGAATACATGCTTGCACACTTGCACTGTTAAACAATACTCTTTGTCGAAATAAATCGGCCTAAAAAAATTCTTACTCAAATGACCACATGGGCCTCCCACAAGTGGGGCTCGCTCGCCAACAGACTGCCGAATGACTGACCCTCTGGCCAAGATGGCTGCTCACTTATGTAGGCTTGGACGTCAGCCCCCCTGGTTATGCAAGTACTAATCTCACCAGTTAAGGTTACAAATTTTGACACATACATCCTTCAGCAGAAATAAGTACACCATCGGAACCACGCTAAAAAGTACATCTTATTCAAAATGTTACATTAATTTCTAGGATTAGTCTATCGCCTGCAAGTCAAGTTTTAGTTTTTTGCAAAATTTCGGCACTTAGCACAAATTTGTTTGTTTACATATGTGCTGCAAAGTTTTAACATAGAACTGCATATAGCACTGTTTTTAGACGTAATCTATAGCGATCTACACATTGCGCTGCTCAAAATCTTCATATATATAATAATTAATTAATTATGGGGGATAAATGTCAATAATAATTTGCAAACAATGAAAACTATTGTAAGTTAAGTGTATAGTATAACTTAACTAGTTTAAAATATGTGTTATGCCACCCAAAATATTATATAGTGCCGTTCTTTACGTCATGAATTTTCTATTGAATTTTATAAACAATTCCCCATCAAACTTTGTTTATTACTTTTTACGAGCTTAATTATAATGAATCTTAGCATATGACTGCGCCACTCGATCCTCTATGACGAGACGTTTTTAATGAGCGCTCGCTCATCTCTGTAAGTTATACATAATTTTCGCGTAATGCGCGAGAAAACAAACAATGCAGCAAGCTGCAGGCCTTTGCTCGCGCAGCGGCGGAGGCATCCCACCGACCGCTGCAAATCTCGCATGAGTGCACCATGCTTCGCGCACTCGCTCTCCACAAAGCAATCCTCGCATACTAGAACTATTCATCTAGTAACGGGGGTTTGTAGCGTCACAATGCATTAAAAATTGTTTTTTAACGCAACTGGTGTGCTACTTCTTAGCATCGGATATCTTGTTATTCCATTCACACAGCCACCCCCCAGTGCAATAAGACTTCATCTTTTGTGGCACATATACTTGCTTCATACAGTCAAAGGGAAAGACTGCATGTTAAGAAAACTCGTAAAGTAGTAAGACTCCTTCACACAGCGAAAGTAAAATTGTGTCCTACTACAATTTTAAAAAAATCAAATATTTACCGAAAATTGCGAAAAAAATGAAATATTGTAATTCCAATGTAGATATATTGATGTCTCTGAAATTAAATTTCCCCCACATTTATCTATATTTATCTGTAGAAATATCGAAATATCGAAATTTTATCGAACATCTTAAACTGATCACTTCAGCCAATCCATCCTTGCGGACGCAATGCATCTAAATAATCATGTAGCACAGCAGCAAAGTGCGGCGGTGCACCATCGTGTTGGAATCACATTTGTGACAGATTGCCAGAGGAATGTGTTCTAAATACAGCAGAAGAATGTTTTCGTGGAATGTTAAATACGTCTGTCCATTTAAATGGGGAGGAAGTAGGACAGGACCCAGCAAAAGGAAATGAACATCTACAATACCTGCTCAAATGTTTGTGCTGAACCTATGCTGACAGAATGTAACATAAGTGCTGTATGGATTTGTGTCCGTCAAAATGTGGCAGTTTCGGGAGTCGAATGGTTCTTCTCTGGTGAAACGTTCCTCGTTCGTCCTTAACACAATCCTTTCGAAATGAGAATGAAATGTGAATATTTGTTGCATTGATTTAAGTACCACATGCAATATTGGTTACGGGGGGAATTGTCCTCATCCACCACATTGTGCATCTTCTGCAGGTAGTACGGAAATAGGTTTTCGTCATGTAGGATGTTTAATACTACAGCAGGTGAAACCTCCGGTGACAAACAAATGGATACATTTTACCTTGTGTAGTTTGCAGGCATACTTTAAGAACGTCAGAATAACTTTATGTACTCCAAAAGCATTATCAATGGCCCTCGAGCTGGTATTACAAGTTGCAGCAACCGTATTGAGAATGTTTTCTTCTAACTGAACGTTCTCTACATTACATTCTTGTCCTGAGTTCGATGAAAATGCCTGATTGGCTAACTTCAGTGCTAAATAACCCGCAATTGGCCCAATGTATCGATTTTTTTCTTGAGATTCATGTCTCAGTACAACCTGACCTGCAGCATCCCTGCAAGCGTTTCAGACATTTTCTGACCACCCTGAGTAAGTACAAACATAGATATTCATTTCCTCAAAAACTCAAATATCCAAAAGTTCTTCACAGATTACTTTGAAACTTTGACACCAAATTGCATTCGAATACTCATGTGTTTTAAATACCTGCTGGAGTGTCATCTGGTATACATGTAATATATACATACCAAAAGACAAAAGTAATAAAAATGTAAATGTTGGTTTATTCAAAATCATTTATCTCCAAAAGTTATGGACCAATTGCCTTGAAATTTTGACACAATGTTGAATTGTAATACGAGTGTGGTTTCTAGGTACCTAATGCTTTAATATATGTATATTTTTAATACACATAATATATAAATATAAATATACAATATACTAAGAGAAAACATTGTTACTAACAATTACCTCAAATTACTGCAACAAACATTTAGACACAAACAGGCTAATATATATATATATATATATATATATATATATATATATATATATATATATATATATATATATATATATATTAGTAAAATGTTGTGGGCAGACAGATAGGGAAGTTGTATTAATTGTTTATTGGTTCATGAATAGAATACTACTACAGAACCTGAATTTACAATAGCAATAAAACAAGGCCCAAGGTCAGAGAGAAAGGTGAGGAAGAGATAGACAAAGGTGTGTGAGGAAATGGATATAGAAAACCGAAAGGAGGAGATGGCTAGAGAGAGGGGGCAAATGGATATGGAGAGGTGGGGAAGAAGAAGATGGATCGAGAAAGGATGAAGGAGGTGATGGACTTCGAGAGGGGGACAGAAGATACAGGCAGAGATGGAGAGAGGGAGAGAGGGGTGAGAAGAAGATCGGTAGAAAGAGGGGAGGAGGAGATGGACAGAGAGATGGGGAAGGAGGAGGTGATGGACAAAGAAAGCGGAAGGGAGAGATGGACAGATAGAGGAGAGAGAAGGAGAGTAGCACCTTTATCCAATTCCCATATATATTAAGAACGATTGCTTTCTCTTTTCTTCCTTTTCCATTTAAGCAGACTGAACATCAGCACAGTGTGCCTGGGTACAACTAGTGTAACATACTGCTCTTACCTTGGAGGAAAATATATGCCTTTTGGCCTGTAAGAGAGATACATTTCGAAAGTTGACAATAAAACATGCTTAAAAAATTACCAGATTTTCAATTCCTAAACGTTTGCATGCAGACTGTGGGAACAGCCAAGGCAGATTGTATAATGCTATAAAAAAGAAAGGAGGAATTATTAGCAAAAGCAATAGAGAATGTAAATTGTTGGTATTTCTTACACACAGCATAAATATCGTTGGTGTGCCGTGTATCATAGAAGTTAATGAAGTTCTCATGTATTTCAACACAAGCTAACATGCTAGCAAAAAGATCTGTCTGAAAAATAATACTATAGCGCCAATCTGTGTCTGTAAAAGCTGTTCTGTATTAAGTGGTAGTTTCAGAGTGTCCTGCATTCTCTGATAAAACAGAGCAGTTGGCCACTAAACATATCTGCTCCTCTCACTAACTCAAGTGTAATGAGACAGCGAGGTAGTCAGGTCAGAGAATGCAAGAATGTGCATGCACAGACATGTGACAGCGATTGAAATCATGGTTTTCAGCATTTTCTGTCCTGGGCAGTTCTCCTGTTCATTAACAAGTATGACACACATATATGTTAACATCTGTTTTTGTTTTAATGGTTAAGTCCGGTTTCACAATCAACTCTAGCAGCTATAGGAAATGGCATGAAGTGGGTGGCCCAACCATTTCCCTCGTAGCTTGTGCCTAATTTTGTGCTATTGATCGATGGCTACACAGACAATGAAAATCTTGAGTAGGACATACATTGGAGGCGTTTCAGACCACAAATGAAGTAATGACATGACATGAAATTTTTAATTATGGTAAGGAAAATTTTATATCCCAGTTAACGATACATGCAACATATATAGTAAACAATAGAGTTATGTTATGAGACACATATGCAAGTTCACTTTTAGTCATATAACTCAGTTTCTCAATGAATTGTCTTAGCAGACCACAGCTTCATTCTACAGGCAATATGTAATTATATATTCTGAGTATATATATTTTCCAAATTGGGTGAATTTGTAACTTTCTAATTCTGTTCAATTCTCACGAATAATTCTCAAAATCTTACAATCACGCCCTGATTATATATTATTTTCACTACTCATCAAATTTATTCTCCTGATAACCTCTCTGACTCAGTCCAATACCGCCATATAAAGTATTATGCAAATTTGTTTGCATGGCCATCATCCGCAGAGAGTATAGAATAGAAGTATTATGAGTTCATACCCTGGATAAGTGTCATTTCACACTGGTACAATGCAGTTCCCATTCTATTGTGAGAATAGAGGAAGTTACCCTAATTTTGTACAACTGGCTCAACGCTCTATATTGTTCCTGGAATAATATTCAGCCATTAATTTCTTTAGGTATAGGATAAGAGAGTGCCAAATCTACTGAATGTTTTGATAATTCGTATTTCAAATCTCTTAGTTTCCCCTCTGCTGAAGCACTTTGTGGACAGGTGCATTGTGCTGAAGAAATATGTTATAAATTAGCGGTTTGCATCTGGCATTTATGCTCGCTTGTACTGTTCGGTGCATGTAGCTCCACTAAAGTCAGGCAGATGTCAATGAAATCGCATTACACGCACGGAGCAAATGCTTTCGACTTCCCGTAGGCATGGTCGAGCATTTCATGTTGGAATGGCCCGACCACCCACTCTGGAACTGGGGAATATCTACTTCGATTGTAGAGCTGTAAAAACATTGGAAGGTATATAAGACTGTGCAACTCATTTTATGAACTTAACTTTTTTGAAAAGCCTTACGTTTCCCTTGAAAAATGAAAGCTTCTAATTTTCATTTCATGTGATTTTGTAGTTCCATAACGTTTCCCAATCGATTTCGAAGAAGTAGAGGGTTAAAAAGTCATATTTTTAAGCCTTACGTTTCCCTTGAAAAATGAAAGCTTCTAATTTTCATTTCATGTGATTTTGTAGTTCCATAACGTTTCCCAATCGATTTCGAAGAAGTAGAAGGTTAAAAAGTCATATTTTTTCACACAAAGTAGTTTGAAATTGTAGCCCCTTAATGAACCATTTACCTTTCCAAAATTCGAAACAGTTATTGTGAGATGGCGCTCTTCATCAAGATCATACACTTGATTTGCAAATTGTGTATTGAAAAAACTCTGAAAGTTTGCAGCTTACTGTTTGGTACGTTTTAGACCATACATTACTGTAAGTAGAATATAGATAAAAGTAAAACAAAGTTTTTGAAGTGGTAGTGACACTGATATCTTTCAACTTGCGAGAGCACCAGCAGCAGTGAGTACTGTTTGTATAAAGCGTTTTTGTACTTATTTGCTGCGCTTAGCTTTTAAATAGTTTTTCTGGGAAAACCTAGCGTAGTTTTCGCGTCTCGTATTTCAGTGAGTGTTTCTTGATTATCAGAGTAGCTCATCAGAAGATTATCTTGGGAATTTGTCACCGTATAGAGTAGGGTAAACATAGTCATGTGTAGGGACTGTGGTTGTTGTGAGCGGACGCAAGGAGAATTGGCCACTCTTCGGGGGCAGGTGGAGGCTTTGTCTGTTAGGCTCATCGAGCTCGAGGCGCAGGCGTCGGCTCGTAGTGGCGTTGGGGCAACTGTGGTGAGACCTATGCCTACTTCGGTGGCCTTGGAATCACATGGAACCCCTGATGTCGCTGCGTCTTCCGGCAGTGAGCATCTTACCGGTCAGCCATCACTCCAGGGTGAATGGCGGACAGTGGTGGGCTCGCGCGTGCCTGGCCGAAAGGCGAAGGTGGGATCTGGCCGCGTGGCAGCTGCCTTACCCCTTTCCAACAGGTACGGGGTGCTTCCTAGTGGTGATGACATCGTTTCCGAGCCACCACAGGATGCCTCGCCTGTTGGGCCAGTGGCCGATTCTCCGGCAAGGTCCCGACAGTCACAGAGGGCGGGCCTATTAGTTATAGGGAGCTCCAACGTTAGGCGGGTTATGGAGCCCTCAGGAAAATAGCGGGTAGGTCGGGGAAGAATGCCAGTGTGCACTCGGTGTGCTTGCCGGGGGGTCTCGTCCGTAATGTGGAGGAGGCCCTTCCGGCAGCTATTGAACGCACTGGGTGTGACCGGCTGCAGATAGTAGCACATGTCGGAACGAATGACGCCTGCCGCTTGGGTTCTGAGGCCATCCTTGGTTCCTTCCGGCGGCTGGCTGATTTGGTGAAGACAACCAGCATCGCACGCGGAGTGCAAGCTGAGCTTAATATCTGCAGCATAGTGCCCAGAGTCGATCGCGGTCCTCTGGTTTGGAGCCGTGTGGAGGGTCTAAACCAGAGGCTCAGACGACTCTGCGACTATAATGGTTGCAAATTCATCGACCTCCGTTATTGGGTGGAGAACTGTAGGGCCCCCCTAGACAGGTCAGGCGTGCACTACACACCGGAAGCAGCTACTAGGGTAGCAGAGTACGTGTGGCGTGCACACGGGGGTTTTTTAGGTTAGAGGGACCCCCCCTTGGGCGAAACGATAAAATACCTGACGGCTTACCAGAGAGGACATTATCATCGTTGATAAAGAACGTCCGTCCTCAGAGACCAAAAACAGGAAAAGTTAACGTAATATTGGTAAACTGCAGGAGTATCCAGGGCAAGGTTCCTGAATTAGTATCTCTTATTGAAGGAAATAGTGCGCATATAGTATTAGGAACGGAAAGTTGGTTAAAACCGGAAGTGAACAGTAACGAAATCCTAGACACAGAATGGAATATATACCGCAAGGATAGGATAAACGCCAATGGTGGAGGAGTATTTATAGCAGTAAAGAATTCAATAATATCCAGTGAAGTTATTAGCGAATGCGAATGTGAAATAATCTGGGTTAAGTTAAGTATCAAAGGTGGGTCAGATATGATAGTCGGATGCTTCTATAGACCACCTGCATCAGCAACCGTAGTAGTTGAGCGCCTCAAAGAGAACCTGCAGAACGTCGTGAAGAAGTTTCGTGATCATACTATTGTAATAGGGGGAGACTTCAATCTACCAGGTATAGAATGGGATAGTCACACAATCAGAACTGGAGCCAGGGACAGAGACTCTTGTGACATTATCCTGACTGCCTTGTCCGAGAATTACTTCGAGCAGATAGTTAGAGAACCAACTCGTGAAGCTAACGTTTTAGACCTCATAGCAACAAATAGACCGGAACTTTTCGACTCCGTGAATGTAGAAGAGGGTATCAGTGATCATAAGTCAGTGGTTGCATCAATGACTACAAGTGTAATAAGAAATGCCAAGAAAGGAAGGAAAATATATTTGCTTAACAAGAGTGATAGGGCACAAATCGCAGAATATCTGAGTGACCACCATCAAACGTTCATTTCTGAGGAAGAGGATGTGGAACAAAAATGGAAAAAATTCAGAAACATCGTCCAGTACGCCTTAGATAAGTTCGTACCGACTAAGGTCCAAAGCGAGGGGAAAGATCCACCGTGGTATAACAATCATGTACGAAAGGTACTACGGAAACAAAGAAAGCTTCATCATAGGTTTAAGAGTAGTCGAATCATAGCTGATAAGGAAAAGCTGAACGAAGCGAAAAAGAGCGTAAAGAGAGCAATGAGAGAAGCATTCAACGAATTCGAACATAAAACATTGGCAAACAATCTAAACAAGAACCCTAAAAAGTTTTAGTCATATGTAAAATCGGTAAGCGGATCTAAATCCCCTATTCAGTCACTCGTTGACCACGATGGCACCGAAACAGAGGACGACCGAAGAAAGGCAGAAATACTGAATTCAGTGTTCCGAAACTGTTTCACTGCGGAAAATCGTAACACGGTCCCTGACTTCAGCCGTCGCACGGACGCCAAAATGGAAAATATTGAAATAAACGATATCGGAATTGAAAAACAACTGCTATCACTTAGTAGCGGAAAAGCATCCGGACCAGACGAGATACCCTTAAGATTCTACAGTGATTATGCTAAAGAACTTGCCCCCTTTCTATCAGCAATTTATCGTAGATCGCTGGAAGAACGTAAAGTACCTAGCGACTGGAAGAAAGCGCAAGTCGTTCCCATTTTCAAGAAGGGTCATAAATCAGATGCGAATAATTATAGGCCTATTTCGCTTACGTCAATCTGTTGTAGAATAATGGAACATGTTTTGTGTTCTCGTATTATGACGTTCTTAGATAATACAAATCTCCTTCATCATAACCAACATGGATTCCGCAAACAGAGATCATGTGAAACTCAGCTCGCCCTATTTGCCCAAGAAATTCACAGTGCCGTAGACACTGGCGAGCAGATTGATGCCGTATTCCTGGACTTCAGGAAGGCATTTGATACGGTTCCGCACTTACGTTTAGTGAAAAAAATACGAGCTTACGGAATATCGGACCAGGTTTGTGATTGGATTCAGGATTTCCTAGAAGAAAGAACACAACATGTCATTCTTAACGGTTCAAAATCTGCAGATGTAGAGGTAATTTCGGGAGTACCGCAGGGAAGCGTGATAGGACCTTTATTGTTTACAATATACATAAATGACTTAGTTGACAACATCAGTAGCTCCGTGAGGCTATTTGCAGATGACACGGTTGTCTACAAGAAAGTAGCAACATCAGAAGACTCGTGCGTACTCCAGGAGGACCTGCAGAGGATTAATGCATGGTGCGACAGCTGGCAGCTTTCCCTAAACGTAGATAAATGTAATATAATGCGCATACATAGGGGCAGAAATCCATTCCAGTACGATTATGCCATAGGTGGTAAATCATTGGAAGCGGTAACGACCGTAAAATACTTAGGAGTTACTATCCGGAGCGATCTGAAGTGGAATGATCACATAAAACAAATAGTGGGAAAAGCAGGCGCCAGGTTGAGATTCATAGGAAGAATTCTAAGAAAATGTGACTCATCGACGAAAGAAGTAGCTTACAAAACGCTTGTTCGTCCGATTCTTGAGTATTGCTCATCAGTATGGGACTCTTACCAGGTTGGATTAATAGAAGAGATAGACATGATCCAGCGAAAAGCAGCGCGATTCGTCATGGGGACATTTAGTCAGCGCGAGAGCGTTACGGAGATGCTGAACAAGCTCCAGTGGCGGACACTTCAAGAAAGGCGTTACGCAATACGGAGAGGTTTATTATCGAAATTACGAGAGAGCACATTCCGGGAAGAGATGGGCAACATATTACTACCGCTCACATATATCTCGCGTAATGATCACAACGAAAAGATCCGAGAAATTAGAGCAAATACGGAGACTTACAAGCAGTCGTTCTTCCCACGCACAATTCGTGAATGGAACAGGGAAGGGGGGATCAGATAGTGGTACAATAAGTACCCTCCGCCACACACCGTAAGGTGGCTCGCGGAGTATAGATGTAGATGTAGATAAACGCAAGTTACGAAATAGCGTGAATGCTACAATTGCGAACTGACGAGTTCGTATCGCTTTAGCATAGTGTCAACCACATGGAGAAAGGAAAGAGAACTACTTGTGATCAATTCTGCCCTTATCGAGCCCTCATGTGATTTCCATCTTCCGTATTGAGAAAGACCCAAATAGACAGAAATTTTTCCCTCAGTGTCGAATCAAATACACTTGAGAACCACATGCTATGAGCTTACAGCAGTCCACAAATTACATCATAAAAGCAATTAATTCTTGTCCATTTCTTATCATGTTGCAAAAACAGACACACCCAAGCCATTCCTGCCTCTCCCTTTTTAAATGGATGTTATAGACCGTTCCTTGTAGCTATCTGGTGGGCCATTCGATGTAGATCACCATGTGTGGAATCATACAATTTCTTTTCTATGTGAAGTAGGTAAGATACTAGTGGCTTTTGCAGCTCTGCACCTAACAAAATTTTCTTCCAGTGTAATATGAACTTAATTTTCAAGGAGAAACTGCAGCCTTTCTAAATGCTTCCAATATCGATTGTGGCACAATACATATTTTAGCAGCATTCAGTGTGCATATGCTTTTATTTCTGACTGCATGAATTGTCTTTGTCATATTTGTGTAGTTCCATTTCGTCCTTTTCCCCGCAGTATATATTTTGGCTTTGTTCTTGGCGCTCTAGAACGAAAAATGACCAGGATAGTCATGTTGAGAAAATCGTGCTAAATCTGGGTAGAGCCCAAATTTAAACAATTTGTAATAGACCAAATTTAGACGATTAGTACTATATAGTTTTTATGTTAACTGCAAAACAACGAATAATGTAATAGTGATGAAAAGTTTCCATTTGAGGACGTTGCTGCAGCGTGTATGCAACTTAGTACGACTCTTAAAGAAAGTATATAAGCACCAACATGTAAGCAAGAGACCAGCATAGCATTCATGCCTTTCCTACACACGTGCGGGATTCGTGGAAACGTGAAATATCGTGATATTATTACCAAATGCACCCAAACAGGACAAACATGCTGTTGTTCTTTTCTTAGCTGCTGAAAGACAAACACCAGTAGACGTTCATTGCAGAATGAAGAATGTTTATGGGGTAGCATGTTTGTCGAAAACCGCTATTATACAGTGGTGTGCCAAATTCAGTGCTGGTCGCACATCTCCATATCACAAACGCGATGAGGGAAAAATTACGATAACTCAAATAGGAGACACGTGAGCACACGTCCTATAGTCCTCATCTCTCCCACGCGATTATCAGGCATTCGATCCCTTAAAAAAGCTCTTTCAGCAATAGGCAGCTACAGACTTCTTCATGCGACAGGACACGGGATTTCACCAAATGGGCATCTTCAACCCAGTGCGTTGCTCACGGCTATTTGGCTATTTTGCTAATTGTCATACCGATTCTGGACACAACAGCCTTCAAATGGAAACCTTTTCATCAGCCCCTACAGTAGCTATTAAAACTGAAGGTATCCTAAAAGCAGAGATTCCCTTAACACGTCATATTTTGTAGAAGACTATTTGTATACGCATAAAATGTATGAAAAAATAATGAATACATGTGTAGATACATAAGGACAGTCTGGCACAAAGTGTGTCATTGAGGACATTACTGATTAGGAATGAGTCCCCCCTCCCCCCTCCATCACCAATTTGAAAAAGGTCAAGTGCCCTAAGTTTAAAATGGCGAGAAATTAAATTTTGGAGGAAAATTCAAATTTTGACAGTGTTTTTCCTCGCTCCTGTGTAAGTAGGACTGTTGTCCTAAGTAAAAATTGATAGGAAATTAAAAAAAAACGAGATATAGTGCATTGTCATAATGGCTGGCCTGGACTACTGCACTGGGTCTATGACGTCAGAATCCAGGGAGCCAAAATTCATGTAACTTGAAAATAACTCGTAATACATACATAAGAACATTAAGCATGGAAAGTGAAAAATCTGGAGACGCACATCCATCCTCCTGGCAATGTACACTTGTGCAGTGGCTCTGAAGCAACAAAAAAAAGGTTCAGGTACTATGCTTGAAAAATTTATCACAAAAATTTGTATGTGGAATGGATGGTGGCTATTTCATTGGCAGTAACATAACCAACATTCACAGAACCGCAAAACAACCGAACTTTTATGTACCAGCCATGTAGCAGCAATTTTTGAGAATGGAACACGCTTTCACCTATTCACAAATAATATCATAGCCATAAAAACGCGGAAAATACAAATGACCGGAAATTATGATATGTTCTACGATAATTGTGGTCAATACCATACTTGCACAGGACATTTCAAGACGAAAAACTGAACAACAAGCAACGACAAGGTCTGTCGGCATCAAATGCCTGTAACATGTAACCTAGATCCCCAGCACTCTGTATCAGTACAAAGGAAACTGGCACATCCACAAATACACTAAAGTCATATGAATGATGTGGTTTGGTGCAGAGCAGTCAGCCGACCGCTGCCGGCTGCATCGTCCCTTATGCAAGCCTGTAACCTATCCAACCACAGCCAGCCGAATTTTCTGTCATGTCATGGAACTTTAATATCTAGAGGTTACTACGTCACAGTGGGAGATGACGTCTCCATAGGATTTCTAAATGGTGACAGGTGACATCCGTTAGTACATGTCACTGAATTTTCATATCAGTTTTATTGTGAAATCAACGAATAACGAAATGAAATTAATGAAATTTCCACCTAAAGACACTATCTCCACGTGTGCTCGCATGATTTTAAAACGAATATTGTAACGACGATTCTGAATTTTACGTTGCAAATATCGAATATGGAACCGAAAGCAATGAAATTTGTACCCAAATAAGTGTAAACTCTCTCTCCAGGTGTCACCTTATGCTTGCTACAAAAAGAAAAAGAATGTAGCCACAGTAAGTACAGAATCTACATCATCTCCTGCTGAAATGGTGCTTCAAAACAGTGTAATCACATAAATCCTGCAGAAGGACAAGTACAGCACACTGCTGTCTGGGTTTCAACCAGAACTCCCCCCCCCCCAGCCCCCCCACCCCACCCCCAAAAAAAGCCACAGAAAAGCGAATATTTTTTATGGCATGCTTCAAGGAACTCCAGTCACAAGCTAACTTAGGATCCAGTGCCACATAATGTGACACAGCATGGAGGATTATAAAAACAGAGTTGGGTACAGATAAAAAGTGTAAAGAAACCACAAGTGCTGTAAGCAATTTTTGTCAAGGCAGCAAATCCCATTACCCCCACACCTACTGGTGAGCATATTTCCAATTCACTGAACACTCCTATTGTAGACCCCATTTCTGACAATAAGTTTCTTCATAATTGAGCAAACACTGCGCCAACTTTCAAGTAGACACATATGCAGGTATGTGACGTGGCTAAATCAATAAAAAACTAGGAATTCTGAGGTCATTTATGTCTTATCAAATGTTGTGGTTAAAACAAATAATCCAGCTCATATCAAACTCACTTTATACACTAATAAACTGGATGTACACTAGTGATCATTTTCCAGAGCCTCTAAAACGAACTGTTGTCATCCCTTTACCTAAAAAGGGCAACAAGTTATGCAGAAATAATTATTATCCAATTTCACTGCTAGCTCTTCTCTCCAAAATAATAGAATACTGCCTACAACTTGATAGTTCATAACATTTATCTGAAAACAATATTCAGGCTCAGTGTCAACTAGGTCTTAGGTCCAAATTATTAACAGTGAAAGCAGTTGAAGATATTTTTTCTTTAATACAAACCTCATTTGAATCAAAGTTATCTGCTGAAGCCATTACAGATGACCTAAGCAAGGCTTTTGATTTGTCGAACCATGCAATACTACTGAAGAAATTTTGACATTACGGAGTCAAAGACTTAGACCTCTCCCTCATAAGCTCCTATCTCAGTGACAGCAAACAAAGTGTAGCTTACAAGAAACAAAACTCCCAGTGCTTAGATGTAACTAGAGGTGTTCCTCAGGGTTCTGTGCTTGGCTCTTTATTCTTTATAATATTTGTGAATGATCTTCCCAGTAACATGCCCTGTAAATCAGTACTTTATGCGGATGACACAACATTCATTAGGTCTGGGAAAGACATAAAAAATTGTGACTGGAAAACAAAGTTTACCTCAACCTGTGTAATACATGGTTCAAAGGCAATGAGCTATCCATCAACTATGAAAAGACAGTGAATATTATTTTCAGTTTAGCAAGTAGTGAAACTGAGTGCTCAACTGTTACTTGGTATATACATTGTTTCCAAATTAACTTGTTACAAAAATAGACTACATATGCAGAAAGCTCTTACATGTTACCTTCATATTGACTAACCTACTGACATGTGTAACAACACCTCTGTTACTTAACTCCTACCGTGCCTTCTTTCACTACCATCTGCAGTATGATATCCTATTATTGGGTAATACTCCAGGGGCCAAAAAGCTATCGTCTGGAAAAAAAGGCTATCAGGCCTATTCTTGGAGTTACAAACTCTAAAACTTCCTGCAGACAAGTTTTTAAACACTTTAAAGTATCGACAGTTCCACCACTTTTTATGTACTGTTGTGTACTAAAGATTAAAGAAAATTTAAACAACGACATCTTAAGGCAAGCTGTACCCCAATATAAAACTACGCTAACGACTCAGATAGATACGCCCACTGCTAGGTTACAGAAAACACAGTCTCTTTATGAATATCTGGGCATAAAATTACTTAATACTTGATGTTTACAGGCGTATCATGTCTCACTTAATGACTTTAAATTGAAGAATGGTTGAAAGGCAAGACTTCCTATAATATTTCAGAATTTTATAAGTGTTCTAACAATGACTTCAGATACTGAGTTATTTCTAACTGTAAACTATTATGTATTTATCTTAGTATGTCATCAGTTTATTTGATACTTCTGTATATTATTTTCTATGTACTGTAAAATTAAGAAATTGTTCTCTAGTGTATATTTTATGTGCTTTCTATCATTGTTAGAGTGTGTACTTATCAATCAAATAGTTAGAGAAATGTGTACAAAGAGCTGACACAACCTCACCAAAACTATAACTGATTTACGTTGGATGCAGGACGTCCTACACGTACATCAGATAGTTATCGTGCAGTCTTCTGAGTTTGAATATGCTGATGACGATTTAATACAGTCCAACAGTCCTTAGCTCCATATTTAGGTTTAGTTCTGACATGGTAGTACTATACATTGCATCATCACATTAAGGCCAACCCACACTGTCAGTCCTGGCACTGTCACATCATGACACCACATGTCAAGGTATACTCACACTGTTCCTCATGCCATGGCATGTCAAATCAATTCAAGTTACATGATCTCAACAAGCATTGCTGTACTCATCTGTTCTATTCACAGGAATCCCTATCTCTGCAAGATGATTTTCAACTGTTTTGATGTACAAAGTGCATTTACACAATGTGGTAGTCCACAATTGTATGAAAATGACTTTCATGGGACCCAACTGGTTTACAGCTTGCAGGAATAGCTTGTGTATTAGTAAAGCGAGACAGTAGTAAAAAACAACACAAAGAAACTGCATGGGCCTCAAAACATGTCTTTAAGATGTATAGAAGGGGAATTTCATGCATTATACAAGAAGCCTGAGGATGAGGAAACTGCATTTTATATTTTGAAGAGTGGAAGAATCAGTTTTTTCATTTGTTATGTCAAATTTCACCCAGAATTACTAAAATGAACGCAGTGTTGGGATTTGCCATTACAGTGTGTGAAAATTTCGTCAAAGATTAACTTTAGTTACTATACCAGTGCAAAGTTTTGTACATTAGTCATACCTCCCTCAGTATCTTTCATTTCATGATATATATGTTTTGTTTAAATATTGTATTTGGCTTTTAGTGCCTTATTTGTCGTGGGATTAGCTAATGAAACCACATAAATATTGACCACTGCTGTTTCCAAAACTGTCTCACACAATTCAGAGAGCTGGGTAATAATAAATAGGCCTGCCACAAATACATATTTCAATATACAACTGCAGCATCTGAAGTTTTCAGTGCATTTCCTTATGTAACACTAAAAATGGCTGGCAACATACAAATAAATTCCACCAACTAATCGGTCTGGTTCTACTTACAGTACTTATTCCACTTCATGTTGCAATCCTTTTCATTGTAAATATTAAATACGGTATTGGTATCTATAAAAATCCACTTTATAAGTTTAGTACAGGGCAAGTAATTAAGCATGATCATGTCGAACAATTTAGACTGCTAGCTCAGTCTGTCCTCATTTATTATAAATTTTAACAAAATAAATAATGGAATGAAACAATTTATAGCAAATAATGAACAACAAACAACTGATATCAACCATGGAAACCATGATGAATCAAAATATCGAGATATGCCCCTGGTGGTTCATCATGAGGAAATAAGCTTCTAGGTCTCGTGATGTGCAATGGATGGATGACATCAATCATCAAAACTTTCCTCCAGAAAAACTTTGACAGTGCCGTGATGTGATGACACAGCCATTTGAAATATATTGCAGAACATTTTGAATGGAGGGCATATGACGTGACGTGACGGCCAGTGTGAATTGGCCTTTAAGGTGTCCACAATTTTATCACAACCTTGAAACTCCAGCATAGCTCGAAAGTTGCTCCATATGTAAATTGAATAGAAAAAAGAGTCGTCTAGCGGTGATATAAGATATTCCTGACAATGTGTTGTATGCAGGCTTCCAGGATATACATAGTCGTCTTTATTATGTTTGAGGCATAGTAAAAGCAGCATCAAAGTATTTAACGCCACACACACAACACATACACCAGAAACCATACTGATGAATTGTAAGGATGCTTATACAGGAAAATGTATTATAACGGTTCATACAGCTGAGTAGGTCACTGTAGCTCAGTTGGTACAGTATTAGCGATTGTAATCGATTCAATAGATGCAAAAAGTAGGTCTCTTGGCGAATTCAGACTGCAGTAGGTTCCTAACGAGCTGTGGGATTCTCTGTCAGCTACAATGCAGCGATCAACACTCTCATTTGATGGTTGAGGGTATTACTTTTTAATTAATACCGATTTTCGTTGTAGATATGCCTTGGTGTGATCGAAATTTGAAATCGATATTGACAAAAAGTTAAACTGAAACCATTCCTTTTATAAACAAAATGACCAGGCAAGCACTGCATTTTAAGCGATTCTTCGCACACATTGTCAGTGTTTTATGTCGTACATAGGACATCTAACATTTCGAACTGATTTATGTCCAACACTCACCTGTAGCTTCCAGGCTTACTAACGATCAAGCATATTTTGCAGCAGTATGTAGAACTGTTCCCAGACAAGCTCTTTGCTACATAAAAAACTCATTCCCAACTTTGCTTTTTCATTATCTTTAACTTCTACGCCACTAGCATCACATAGCCCAACGATAAATCTGGTGTTACTCACCGCAACGTTAAATGCGTAGTACAATTGGCGTTCAAAAAGTTTTGCTTAGTCGTCCCGATTTTTTTTTTTTTTTTTTTGCAGGAGGAGAATGAAATTTTTTGTGAACATACTTGGAACATTTAGCTATAAGTTGGTGTATAAAAGTATTTTCTCTTATTTAGAAGTGAGCCATAACGGGCCGTGAAGTAGATGTCAGGTTGCGACAACGGTCGGTGATGGAGTTCCTCTTCAAGACGAGCGATGACTCTGCCACATCGATTCACAGGGAGCTGCTCCCTGTTTATGGGGAAGACACAGTGGATCACAACAGTATCCAGCGGTGGTTGCAGAGGTTTAAAGACGGTGATTTCTCTCTACTGGACAATCCACGATGCAGTAGACCATCGATGGCAGTGAGTGATGTGAATAAAGAGACCACTGATCACATCATCCAAAATGGCTTGGCTCCGTCTGATTTTTACCCTTTTGGTCGTATGAAGACCGACCTGCATGGCAAAACATTTGATAATGAGAAAAACCTTACGTACTGTGTCAAGCGATGGCGTAAAAGTCAATCTCCAGAATTTTATTAAAGTGCATTTACATCATCGAAAGAACGTTGGGTCAGATGCATCACAGCTGATGGAGGCTACATTGAGCAGGCTCAATGTATAGCTAAATGTTCCAAGTATATTCACAAAAAAATTCATTCTTCTCCTAAGAAAAAAAAATTAGAGACGAGTGTGCAAAAAACTTTTTGGACGCTCTTTGTATTAGAAATGTCATAACGACAGTTCAGTGTCGTGTTAATTTAAGAAAATCTACGATTTTCTTACATGAAAGTATTGCTACTAGATTGTGATTGATATCAGTTATATCAGAATACAACACAAGTAACTGCAATGTCCAGCTCTGAAGTGCTGATAGTATTGATGGATTACACTGTGTAAGAAACCTCCAAGAACAATGGAAATTACATCTACAACGAGAATATCATACAGTGCACTCATTTTCAGAAACCTGAAACATCAGCAATACCATTTTAGTGTGTGATATCCTTACACATACATATTTTATAGAAGTGGCTAGAGAAAGCTCATTGATCCCACCCATCAGAAAACGTCAGACGAAGACTCAGATACGAATTTCTGCCTTTTTATTCACATATGACATTCCAACACAGTAAAACATTGAGCCGAGTCTCGGCATTTCTGTGACATCACCCTATATGTACTAATCTACAGGGTTTAAAGTTTAGAATCCAAGATGGCGATCCATGACGTATTTGGTGGCAATAGAACCCAAGATCGCTGACCTGGGGTATGGGCGAAGTCAAAAGTAGTTGTTGCAATTCCCACAGCACTGCGGTCATCTCATCCCCACCACACAACCTCATTGTCCAGGCTTACTAGCTATCAAGCAGACCCACAATTTGTGCCATTAGATATCTATCACCTCCAGACAGAAAAAACTGACTCAAACACTTGATTACAGGTATTAATCCTCGCACCACACACTGGGATCCTAGGAACCCTTGCATAATTTTTTTCTGTATTGCAAAGAGCGTGTTGGCTAGAGTTTATTGAAACAATATATTACATTGGTAACACTGCCTATATGTATGCTATGTTAACTCAAACATTTGCATTGTTGTTGCAGTAGTGTCAAGCTCTAAAGATTGTTGAACATCTGTGGAATCTTGATTAAACCCAGTGTGTGTTCCTTGTACCTCATCTATGCAGATTGAAAATAATAACTTGGTAAGTACACAATATTGAAATATATATTGTGTGTAACTTATAACTGTTTCCTTTCAATAAAATAAAATGAACTTATGGACAAGTTGGACCAGGAAGACAATTCATTTGAAGGCCTAGATTCGGATGAAGATCCTGATTTTGTCGAAATACAGGAACCATCAGGTACGGAAGAGACTGGAGAAGATGATGATGATAGTCATGGTAATTCTTCCAACTCAAACAGCCTTCTAGGTAAGAATGGCTAGAAGTGGTCTTCAACTACACCATCTGAGAGAGGAAGAAATAAAACCAGGAATTTATTTACTTACCTTCCAGGACCAAAGGGTCAACCAAAGGTGTATTTCTAGTCCAAATCAAGCATGGCAGAAGAAATGCTGGACATGATTGTCACTTACACGAACAATGAAATTATTCACGTACAATCTTTAGTAGGAAACCTGAAAGTTACCATATCACTACAAATATTGTACAACTAAGAGCTGCCATTGGACTCGTGTATCTCTGCGGTGTAAACAAGGCTGCTCACACAAATTTAGAAGAACTTTGGTCTCCTAAATTTGGCAATGCCCTGTTTCACGCTACAATGTCGCAATGGCGATTTCAGTTTTTCACTAGTCGTCTAATATTTGTTGACAAAGCAATCCGCATGCACATCTGGACTAAATTTATTGATAACTGCAAACCCCTATACACCCATTTCGAATACTGCACAATAGACGATCAGCTAATGGGCTTCTGTGACACATGTCTATTCAGAATATACATGTCTTCAAAGCCAGACAAATATGAAATTAAGATTCTGATGTTGAATGATTCCAAGACTTATGACATGCTAAATGCTGTTTCATACATTGGCAAGGTACTAATAAAAAATACGAAGCTGTCCCATCTTATTATGTGAGAAAGTTATCAGAGCCCATTCATGGCACTAATGGGAACCTGACTTTTGACAACTGGTTTTCGTCAGTTCCTCTTTATCAGACAACGATTAAAAACTTTGGTTTGACAATGCTGGGAAATACCACAATCATTTTTACATTTTTAAAATGCTGGAAAAATACAATTTGCCTTTAATATGAATAAGACACTACTGTCATATATCCCAAAGAAGAATAAATTTGTACTGTTGCTGTCTACCATGCACTACTCAAACGACAACAAAACAACAGGAAAACCTGAAATGATAATTTCATACAATAAAGCAAATGGTGGTACTGATACTTCTGATCACCTGTGACAAACTTACACCACTGCGTATGCAACAAGAAGATGGCCTATGAGGGTTTTCTGTGGCATTTTGCATCAAAGTAGCCATGAAGAAAATTTTTGCATGAACTGGCAAGGAACATAATTGCACCTCACTTAAGGGCTAGACTGAATATACCAACACTACGAAGGAATGTGATAAGAACTAGATACTGTGGCGCCATACAGACCAGAAACTCTAACCATCAAAGTGAGATGTTCTCTATGTTCAAAGAAAAGGGACATAAAAACAAAAATGTGTTGCCAGGATTGTAAAAGGGCGATCTGTGATGAAAATCAAGCCCTAATTGGTACCAAGTGTGCTCACTGACAATACAAACGGTGACTGATATATTAGTTACAGTTTTTCACATGATTCTAACATGTATTAGTTTCATCTGTCTTAAGCATCTTATGCTGTCATAGTAATTTTGTAAACATGCTATGCCAAAATATCCTGTAAAAATCAAACAATCCATTATATTATATCACATTATATTACATTATATTATATTACACTATACATTCAAGTTCAGACTCATTTTGAGTTTATACATAAAAAATAAATATAAAAACTCATTTTCAGTATTGTATTGAAGTGTAACATGTATCAGATTTGTAAATACCATATGTTACTCAGTGTAATAACTAAATAAGGTCAAATAAGACATTCTGATGCATTATACACATTCAAATATGACAAAGCTAAACATAAAGAATTACAAAACAGAATTTGTTACTAATTTTGTTTTATAAATAAAATGTGTTACTGATTGTTGTAATAATATAAACAGAGATGCAGGTAACTACATAGATATTTACAGCAGCCCATATACATAAGACAGTATAATGTATACATTAATGAGCTTGGAACTCATGATATATGAAAACATTTTACTGGGGTTCAGTGGACCCCATTTTGAGGTGCTGGGTAATTCAAATCAAGTAGGTACGCAGTGTGAGGGTTAAACGATTCCTCTTTCTTGCTATTTATTATTTTTATGTGTATGTGTGTGTTTTTCAAGGTTTTCTTTCATTTCTCCCTCAGTTCAACAGCTCCATGATGTAGACAATGCTGTGCCTGATGCATCTGAGAAGCACAAATAGTACCAGATATCAAGCCAACATGCAGACACACTCCCTGATGCAACCCCCAATACGTTGGAGCTGAAATCAAACTCATTTGAGCAAAAGTAGAAATCAAGTCAGCATGCAGACCAGCCACAAAGTGCTGAATCCGACATGCTCGAGTGGAAATCAAGTCGGCATGCAGAACTGTTCCCAAACTTTGAGTTTCCATAATATCATCCACTAAGCAAGCATGCAGATAACTTCTCTGATGTAGTGCCCAATATACAGGGGCAGGACACAGAATTGTTTCCAGAATTTGAGCTCTCTCTATTGCTGACCACAACTGCATGTCACCTTGTATGAAACCAACAACAAACTGAAACTTTTGGAATTTGGACCAATGCTGAGGTAAAACATTTCTAAAATCTTGCACAAAGACAGTGGGGTGTGTTTTCTTGGATTCTTGTGAGAAGACTGGGAATTGTCTATGTTTTAGTATACTCTCGTCTATTAAGTCTGACGATAGGCTAGGCATTACGTCTTCAGATTGTGATGCCACCCTATGCATTTTCAAAGGTGGCAATACTGTCTATGGTGACATGAGCACAAAAGTTTAATTCTTTGCAAACTGCTTTCCTTCGTTATCATTCGAACTATTTCTTTCATTGATAACTCCGAAACGGAGCTTACGTTCTATTGCTTTCATATCACTATCCATTTCAGCTACAATTTTATGTTCTCTTTCGTTTATGATCTCTTCAATTGCATCAGCATAAGTTAATCTTTGTTACATCCTTATTGATACGTTTGTACTCGGTTTTTAAAAAGTTTGTAAGAAAGTCAGAAATCCGTTGTCTTGCGTGAGTTTTTGTTCATTTCGCATGTAGATTTCATTTCAGATACCTGTGTTACAGTTGCTGTGACCACTTGAGCTAAACATTCATGTGCACTTTCTAAACTACAGTGCACTAATGCAAGATCCTAAACCTGATGTGTACTCCTTGATTTTCGCTCACACTAGAAAGTTTTTTTCTCTAGATGATCGTACATATTAGTAAATTTTGTATCTGATTTATTGGCTGCATCTGTCAACTGTTTGTTCAAGTCAGTATACAAATTTTCGAAGTCTATTAAGTGTTCATGACTTTTTGGTCTAAGGCACTGAGACTTCGATCTAAATTGCTAAGACCACTAGACATGTTTATGATTTTTGTACTCAAGTCTGTGCATAACTCAGTATTCATTTCCATGAATTTCTGTAATTACTGTTCTGTGGTTGGTAACAGTGAATGATGGGTGTCTAATGTGTGTATAGACTGAGTGTGTGTGGCTGTCTGTTCTTTTCACTCAACACTAAGCTCGGAAAATTTCTTTGTCTGTTGCATTGTTTCTATCCAAATTATTTTGAAAAGAGACATTTCCCATCGAGGATTGTGAATTAATCTCATCAACTATTAGCCATGTGACATCATTTGGTCTAACGTTCTGTCCATTCATTGCAGTTGCCTTCAGTTTTATATTGTTTTCGACTGTGACACTGTCAACCTGTTGTGACACATTGTCATTTTCATTATCTAATACATTAAATTCTGATTCAGTAATTTCGTGATCATTACCGTTAGTATTAATTTTATCATTGACACTTGATTCCAATTTTACTGAGAATAAAAGATATGCACTGTAATTGAATTAATGAAATATAACAGAAACTCAATTGCTGTGGAAAATTTCACTCATGATATACGTTCATGACAAAATGGCTTCTCCTTGTTGTCTCCATTATGTATATGAAAAATCCACTCTACCATAAATATTGTTGCTTACA
This sequence comes from Schistocerca americana, assembly GCF_021461395.2. Lineage (NCBI taxonomy): Eukaryota > Metazoa > Arthropoda > Insecta > Orthoptera > Acrididae > Schistocerca > Schistocerca americana. The sequence goes on along the minus strand of NC_060120.1, from coordinate 303,640,630 downwards.
AAAAGGTTTTAAGCGGGTAAGGAGGAGAATATTGTGACGAAATTGTTTTAGTGTGCTAAGGTCAGTGGAATATCCATGATTCTACCTGTGGTTAACATACTTCTGTTCATGTTCTGTAAAGACCAATTACCTGTCTCTGTTGAAAATTTTCTCTAGTTTCCATGATTTATTTCATTTTTGCTGGTAACGTACTCCTTTTCTCATTGTCAAACATGTGGAACAAAGACAGAATACTGTTAGTATTTCAACAATCACCCTTAAAATTATATTATTTTTTACTTAAGGTCGGAAGATAGTGGGATCTGGTCCCTGTTCGGTCGCCAGTGCGCTATATTCTACTTTTACTACTGGCTTGATAATGACGCTACAGGTGAGTGCTGGGTATAAATCAGTATTGACAGTTTGTGTGAGGCATCACTTAAAATGCAGTGCTTGCCCTGTCATTCTGTTTATGGGAAGAATTCTTTGAGTTTAACGTTTTGCTTATATCGATAACAAATTCCGATCACACCAAGGCAATACCTACAACGTAAATCGATGTTATTTAAAAAGTAAAACTCTCAACCAGCAAAAGAGTGTGTGAATCGCTGCAGTACAGCTGACAGAGAACCCTACAGCTCGTCTGAAACCTATTGCAATCTAAATTCGATATGAGACCTTGTGTTTGAATCCATTGAATCGATTACAATCGCTAGTACTATACCAACTGAGCTGTATCAACCCACACAGCTCTATGAACTATTATAGTACGTTTTTCTGTACAAGTACTCTTACAATTCTTAATAAATGAGAAGTATGATGTATGGTTTCTGCTGTATGTGTTGTGTGTGGGATATTAAAGATTTTGACACTGTTTCTGCTAGGCCTCAAATCATAGAAATTTTTTCATCTGAGTACTTCACTCGAGAAAGGCGAAAAGTGGTTTCCAGTTCAAAAACTGTATTGCTCATCATAAATATGAATGGGATGTTCAGATTCCAAGTTGTGGTGGCTTCGAATCTGTGGTAGAAATATGGACACCTTAACGTGATAATTCAATAGATAGTATTACTACATGTCAGAACTACACCTACAAGTGCACCTAAGGACTGTAGGATGGTATTAAATCATCATCAGCACATTTCCACCAAAAGACTGCACCTTAAGAAATGTGCTAAATCTCTAAGATATACCACCACATCCAATGTAAAACACTTATACTATATATGTTTCTCTATGTCTTTGTTTGACAGCTATTTGTGTGTGTGTGTGTGTTTGTGTGTGTGTGTGTGTGTGTGTGTGTGTGTGTGTGTGTGTATGTGTGTATGTGTGGGTGTGGGTGAGTGTGTCTGCGTATGTGAGTGAGTGAGAGACAAAGAAAGAGAGAGACAGAGAGAGAGAGATTGTGGTGATCTAGTGTTCTGTTCACATTATTAGCGTAGCATGCTGTTTAATTTCAGGTGTAAAACGCTGAGAACTGAAAGGTGTGTCAACAGCTCAGCACATAAACATCATGTATGTGAGAGATGCAGTAAAAATAAACATGTGAAACTGAGTGAAACATATCAAACTGTTATCATTATGATCATCATAGTTAGAGTTGAGTCGTTCTTTGGCTTTGTGAAGTGCAGGAGAAGTGGATGGAAGACTTAGATTTATTGGAAACATTAACAAGCCATTACATCATTAGTGCCACTATTTGTCAAACCGTATGTGGAACTCTCAATTTCCTAGTTGTTGTAGTTTTGGATCTGTAACAGAAATGGGAACATCTTCACAGAATAATTCAGTGGATGTTATTGCCACATGTTATTCAACATACATCAAACAACTTTCTATATGTGTGTCAGTTGTCTCCATTTACAAATCCTTTAGAGATGTCTGATATCATGTGTGCACTGTGGAACACATGCTGAGGTGGAAAGTCTTAGATATGAAATTCAGTTGCTTGGTTGCCGTCATGTCTCATGCTGACTGACCAAGGATACTGTTACAGGCTCTGTTTCATTTTGGGGCTATTGTGCACTCAGTCTGAATGACTGAAAATATTTGAGTTCACCTCTACATGATAATTCAGTGGATATTCATTCTTTTCAATGCAAAATTCAGTGTTGTCAGTACAATATTCGTTGTAGCAAGAATAAGATTACACATGGAGAGTGACTTTACACATATTTATATATAAATGTCATTGATTTTGGAACCATGTTCGATATTTACAATGCAAAATTCGTTGTTGTTGGTAAAATATTAGCTTTAAAAGCATAAGACCACACTTGGAGACACTGACTTTAGGTGGTAATTTCATTGACTTTGATAAATTTTTCGTTGATTTCCCATAAAATTGACGCGAAAATTCGATGACTTGCAGTATGTATATCGCCTGCCGCCATTTAGAAATCCTATGGAGATGTCTGATAAAACACATAGTGGCATGACAGTAAACTCGACTGGTTGTGGTCAGCTAGGTTACAGGTTTGCGTCTCAGACTGGCGTTGGGAGTAGAACAACTAAAGATGGGGACCAATGGAACTTTTGAAAATGCATACTGCATATCACAATCTGATCCCACGCTATGCTGTGTAATAGGTTAAAATTCTTGGACTTCTTCTTCAAACGACTGCAGGTTCAGATTGTGCGACAAAAAAAATAGATACTGAAAATTAGTAACAAGGTCAAACCAATGGGTGATAGCTACCACATCGAAATGTTGCGTCTCTCCCATGAGAAGCTGAAAAATGGAACTAGCAGCACAACGATTATTTCAGAATTAAATTTTCACTCTGCAGTGATTGTTAACATAAACATATAGACTGGTACTATAATAAAGTATTTGAACATATTTTTGATAGAAGGTAGTTCACCATATTAGAAATTAGTCAGAGCTGTAGAGAACGATGCTTACATGAGAAGATAACAATGGTAGAAGATGGAAGTGACCAGCCAGGCATCTCATAGCTGCCCTCGAAAAAATAAATTATTTGTACAGATAGGATAAATATTAGCACATGGACTCTTTGGTCCTCAATCAAAATATCAATTACATGTTCATTTGCAGAAGCATATACAAAATTTTAGATGCAAAAAATAGTTCTTAGTGAAGTTGTCTTACAAAGCCACCTGAACGAACTGTGAAACAATTTGTTGTTTTATTGTGAGTAGTCATTCAATTCATAAAAAAATTAATATATACATTTTTACATGCTCAACCAGAACAGTCCCATAAATGAATGATTCATTATTTATCAAGTTCTTGGCACTGACTTGTCCACAAGTACACATCAGTATGACATGAGAGCAACACTATTGTTCTAAGTTCGTTAGGACACTTGTTGATTTCTGCCGCAGTGCAATGCAGCTCGTAAGTCCAGTGGGGGAGTGATAGTCAGACACAAGTTACATTGTGTCATCCCATCTGGGCAGCGACAGGTTGGCTGGTACGATTCCCCTCAGTGTGTCCTGCGGTCTTGTAGCTTCTCACCCCTGTGTCTGCTTGGATACATGCAACAGTGCCAGAGCTCTGGGGGGCATGAAACAGTTGTGTAATGCTACCGGTCTTTCGAAAAGATGCACTGCTATGCTGCATACAGACTTAAAACACATAGGTAAATACATATACAATAGACACAGTGTAGGTTTCTTTCTTGCTTAAAAACAAATAATAACGTGAGATCAGAATTTAATAATATGTACAATATAAATTACTCATTTTCATTTGATTTTAGTTAATTGGGGAGACTTGGACATTGTCCAGAACATAAATCCAGTTTGAATTTAGACGAAACTTAAAGTACGTTTCTCCTTTTCTTTGTAATAGTATGCTTCTTATATATAAAGGTCAGAAGTGGATAGTTTCTGATGAATATTATTGTGTCCATATGTTGTTTACTTACATGCATTTTATCGTGTACATCTGAATGCTGAATAATTGCTTTGCACAACCATTCAGCGACAAGCACATTTTACTGTAGACACGCCTGCAGCTTAGTTCACACATGACCGTTGGACATGACACACTGTGTTTATGTGATGTGAAATTGTCTCAGCGAAGATTAGTGTCACAGACGCGTTTTGAGCTCTGTGCCACGGAATCCATCGTCACCCTTTGGATAGCACACACTCTTGGTGGAAACAGTTTCAGTTTTGCCATGAGGTAAGTGCATTCCTTTGTATCCAGGTGAAATGCTGCTTATTTGTAGTAATGTTTCTTTAGCACACTACCAGTGATCAGGATTATGCGCTATGCAATAATTCTCTATCCCAATGCATGATTGGTCACTGTTTCATCACTTATACATTACTAGTTTGGCTTCACTATAGCAAAAGTTTATGTACCTCCATACGATGTTTTGTACAATGCTTTTACAATTACAGATTCTCTGTACAAGTCATTTTATCTACTAATTTTTTTTTGTTAACTGGTCACATATTTTTACAACTTTCACTTAGCCTGTTATCAGCCTCTAAAACATGCTTTAGAATCTGGATGCAGCATTCATATTTTATGAAGTTAATATTGCATTTACTTCTATGCACATATAAATCAGATTGGAGAAAAGTCTCTACAACACATTCTGCAGTCTTGTAGCTTCTCACCCTTATGTCTGCTTGAATACATGCAACAGTGCCAGAGCTCTGGGAGGCATGAAACAGCTGTGTAATGCTATCGGTCTTTCAAAAAGATGCACTGCTATGATGCATACAGACTTAAAACACATAGATAAATACATATACAATAGACACAGTGTAGGTTTCTTTCTTGCTTAAAAACAAATAATAACTGAGATCAGAATTTAATAATATAAACAATATAAATTACTCATTTTCATTTGATTTTAGTTAATTGGAGAGACTTGGACATTGTCCAGAGCATAAATCCAGTTTGAATTTAGACGAAACTTAAAGTACGTTTCTCCTTTTCTTTGTAATAGTATGAGTGAAAATTAGCAAAGTATCTACTATTAGAAACAATTCAAGTACAAAACAGGTGCTCGCCCAAAAGATGCAGGGAAAAAACCTCTAGATACAAGTTTTGCATCAGCAGTACAATGCCTTTCATGTTTCTTAGCAGTATTTTATGTGAGTGTACTACTGATGTTTACTCTGTGAACAGGCATATTTGCATATGATCGTATTGTGTTCAGATGGTCCCATGCACACAGAGCAGTGTACCCGTATAAAATAATTGACAGGACATCATTTTACTATTCACTCAGTTGTATAATTTTGTGACCATCTTTTACTCTTTTCACAAAATAAATATCATAGTATTAAAATGCGTTAAGCATAGTGGGTATTCAACAATTTGAAGGCTGAGACGCACCTTTGCTTTCAGAGAAAACACTTAGCATCCTAATAAACACAGAAAAACCATAGATAAAAGTAAGATGGTGCTACTGCACATCTTCTTCAAATTGTGCATGTACATATGCAAATGGATAAATGTAATTCCTACTAATGTGGATCCTGTATCACTGATATATACATGTGTTGCAAATATAATGCTCATTCCTCAACGAATTCAGGACATGTGATGTTTATGTTTTTTAGTCAATTTAGAAATCAATATGACGAATATTCTTGTAGCAGCTACTTACCTTTCATAATGTTCATTTACTGATTTTGTGTACATTGAAACTTCTTCAGTTCTTTGCATGGGCACAAACCTTCAATCTTATTAGTCCTAGGGTTTGTGAGTAAAGAAAAACCTGGGTGTGGAATGTGTATGACGATTTTAACGAAACTATTGTTACTTGGAGTGAACAGTAAAATATTTCTGGAGTGAAAATTTTCAACATCGAAAAGAGATTATTTGGTTTAAACGAAAAAACCTCAAAAATTGGTTGTTGTACTTGTGTTCCACAGACATCAGGAAATGTGTGATTATGGGGATGTTTCTTACTGATCAAATTGGCCTCCACCACTCAAAGAATTACTTTGAGATAAATGCAATTCTTTACTGCTAGAACAGTTTCCAAAACATTACACATTAGTAATTACTTCTGCAGTGACACTTATATAGTTCAGTTGATTTCTTATACGTATCTTAGTTCAGTGTAACTCGGAGTAATCGGCTTCCTGCTGTTGCTGCTGCTGAAGTAGTCGTTGCCTGGGTGCATTTCATGTGCTAACTGGGTCAAGTTACGTGAATTCCATGAAATAATTCAGGTACCAAGTCGTTTTATAGTGGTTTATCCACATAACAGGCTACATAGTCACAATACTGTATTACAACAATTAGATTTTTGCACAGATGTGCAACACAGTGGTTGCGTCTCAAAAATGTCTCCAACTGACTGTCCTGGAGCCTTGTGCTCCTCCTATTTATACGTTTTTTAACAATGAAGTCAACAAAATTACAGTGCAAATTTATTAAATTAACAATAAAAAGTTTAACATTTTTATGAGTAACTATCCATAAAACCTCGCTTATTTTATGCTGAAACTGGAGTATGCAATAAAAATGACTTTTACATAGGATATACATCATATTATATACAATACTGAAAGATAACAATGCTAAAACTGAAGAAACTGCAAAAAGATGGGAGTTTAAGGAGATGGGACCTGGATAAATTGAAAGAACCAGAGGTTGTAGAGAGTTTTAGGGAGAGCATTAGAGAACGATTGACAAGAATGGGGGAAAGAAATACAGTAGAAGAAGAATGGGTAGCTTTGAGAGACGAAATAGTAAAAACAGCTGTGGATCAAGTAGGTAAAAAGACGAGCCCTAATAGAAAACCTTGGGTAACAGAAGGGATATATAATTTAATTGATGAAAGGAGAAAATAAAAAAATTCAATAAATTAAGCAGGCAAAAAGGAATACAAACATCTCAAAAATGAGATCGACAGGAAGTGCAAAATGGCCAAGCAGGGATGGCTACAGGACAAATGTAAGGATCTAGAGGCGTATATCACTAGGGGTGAGATAGATACTGCCTACAGGAAAATTAAAGAGACCTTTGAAGAAAAGAGAACGACTTGCATGAATATAAAGAGCTCAGAAGGAAACCCAGTTCTAAGCAAAGAAAGGAAAGCAGAAAGGTGGAAGGAGTATATAGAGGGCCTATACAAGGGCGTTGTTCTTGAGGACAAAATTATGGAAATGGAAGAGGAGTTAGATGAAGATGAAATGGGATATGTGATATTGCATGAAGAGTTTGACAGAGCACTGAAAGACCTAAGTCGAAACAAGGCCCCAGGAGTAGACAGCATTCCATTAGAGCTACTGATAGCCTTGAGAGAGCCAGCCCAATTCCAATCCCAAAGAAAGCAGGTGTTGACAGATGTGGAAATTACCGAACTATCTGTTTAATAAGCCACTGCTGCAAAATACTAACACCAATTCTTTACAGACAAATGGAAAAACTGGCAGAAGCCGACCTCGGGGAAGATCAGTTTTGATTCCATAGAAATATTGGAACACGTGAGGCAATACTGACTCTATGACTTATCTTAGAAAATAGATTAAGGAAAGGCAAACCTACGTTTCTAGCATTTGTAGACTCAGAGAAATCTTTTGACAGTGTTGACTGGAATACTCTCTTTCAAATCCTGAAGGTGGCAGGGGTAAAACACAGGAAGCGAAAGGCTATTTATAATTTGTACAGAAACCAGATGGCAGTTATTAGACTCGTGGGTCATGAAATGGAAGCAGTGGTTGGGAAGGGAGTGAGACAAGGTTGTAGCCTATCCCCGACATAATTCAATCTGTATATTGAGCAAGCAGTAATGGAAACAAAAGAAAAATTCTAAGTAGAAATTAAAATCCATGGAGAAGAAACAAAAACTTTGAGGTTCGCCAGTGACATTGTAATTCTGTCAGAGACAGCAAAGGACCTGGAAGAGCAGTTGAACGGAATGGACATGGTCTTGAAAGGAGGATATAAGATGAACATCAACAAAAGCAAAACGAGAATAATGGATTGTGGTGGAATTAAGTCGGGTGATGTTAAGGGTATTAGATTAGGAAATGAGTTTTGCTATTTTGGGAGCAAAATAACTCATGATGGTCGAAGTAGAGAGTATATAAAATGTAGACTGGCAATGGTACGGAAAGTGTTTTGAAAAAGAGAAATTTATTACCATTGAGTATAGATTTAAGTGTCAGGAAGTCGTTTCTAAAAGTATTTGTATGGAGTGTAGTCATGTATCGAAGTGAAACACGGATGATAAATAGTTTACACAAGAAGAGAACAGAAGCTTTCGCAATGTGGTGCTAGAGTAGGATGCTGAAGATTAGATAGGTATATCAAGTAACTAATGAGGAGGTATTGAATAGAATTGGGGAGGAGAGAAATTTGTGGCACAACTTGAGTAGAAGAAGGGATCACTTGGTATGACATATTCTGAGGAATCAAGGGATCACCCATTTAGTATTGGAGGGCAGCGTGGAGGGTAAAAATCGTAGAGGGAGTCAAGAGATGAATACACCAAACAAATTCAGTAGGATGTAGATTGCAGTAGGAACTGGGAGATGAAGAAGCTTGCACAGGATAGACTGGCATGGAGAGCAGCAACAAACCAGACTCTGGACTGAAGACCACAACAACTACAACAATGCTAACCTAAATTTTCTTAATTATGGCTTCATTTGTAAATGCAAAATATTGTGAACATATACTGGACAAGCTTGACCTACTAGTAAACAAATGGACTAATAAATTTTATGATATTTAGTGTCTTACACGGAATCACTTATTAGATACCATTGAATTACAGAACTTCCAAGACTGGAATGTAAAACAAAAGGGTTGTTTTATTTCATGATATTTGGTTCTTCATAAAGTAACGCAGACTTGAATTTTGTTTGATGTCCTGATTAAAACATAATTTCCTACGTCACAATTCTGCATGTTTATGAGATGCTTGTCATTCTGCAGTTTTCTAAAATGTGCTTGACAAGTCAGTGCAATCAAAATGCGTCTTACCTTTCCTTTGTAGGGTTCTGCTTGTCTTATAAATTTTCTAGGAGGGGCGACACACTGGTTTTCTTTGACGTTCAACATCAAGTCTGCAGGAGTGTTTTGTGATCATAAACAGGAAGATGGTTCATTACCTGCTAAAAAATACCAAGATACTGCATCCAACGAGTGTGTGTATAAGTGCTTATGAAATTTTTTAATTCGAGGAACACTCGTTAACACGGATTTGCTTGCGGGTTAAAGTGCAATACTAAAATATTTTGCATGCCATTTTCTCGTAAAAGCTTTCTCCATTTGTACTCAGTGAAGTAAGATGCGTTGCCTGTTAACAATAGACTACAGTATGGCCATTAAATTATGTTACATTCTAGGATTCGCTTGATCTTCTCTCTCCCTTCTGTTCGCTTTGAACAGGGGATCATAGACGTATTGTAGCAAAGTACATCATGGGGCGAAACTACACATTGTAAATATAAGTTTTAATAACACCTGGTTTTCGTTTGAATACTTGTAAATAGTGTAGTAGTAAATCATACAGCGTATCTCGTTGTTCCTTTATAGTTGCTGTGCGTTCAGTCACTTTATCATGTATGAGTTTCTTTAAGTCTGATATCGCATTTAACGTTATGGACGTCATGTAAATATAGCTACTCAAACTTGTGGCATTAATGTGCATTTCGTGCAATTGTTTCAGCGTCTTGTTTGGCCTCATCTTAATGCCGCTGTTAGCGCGTTAATATGGGGGTGTTGAGGGCGCTGATGCAGAGAGCATGGGTCACATTTCAGTGGTGCCAGTGGGGTCTATCAGTAGATCGCGTTTCACTAGGCATGGTCTGCACCTGAATAGGTATGGGAAGGGGAGGATGGTAAAGCTTATAGGTGACAGTGTAGTGCGTGGTGGTGGGATCACTCATGGAAAAATTCCTGTAGTAGTTGATGTAAGAGCTGTACCTTTTTCAGGTTGAAGTCAGCTGATAGGTATACCTGTTTAAAGGAAGTCCCTCTAACTAAGGGCTCACCCTCAGAGGATGTCGTGTTTCCAAGTAGAGAAGGAACTAGCATATTTCATCAAAATATAGAAGGTATTAGAGATAAAGTTAATGAACTGCTTATAGATACTGACTCTGAAATTATAAGTATGTCAGAGCTCCACTTAAGTACTTTGACAAATCAGAGGCTTCCTTTACCAAGATACATTTGCTGGATGTTTTTCAAGGAGTTCCTTGTGGAATAGGGGAGTGGCTATGCATGTAAAAAAAACAGTATTCCATTTGAGTCCACAGATGTATTACAGCACTGCACTGAACAGATATTTGAATGTTGTGCAGGGGCAGTTGAATTTTGTGAAACGAAACTTCTAATTGTTGTTGTTTATAGGTCCCCTAACTCTGATTTCAGAGCATTTCTGCTCAAGCTAGAGAGGGTTCTTGATTCATTTTCTAGGAAGTGCTGGAAATTAGTTATATGTGGTGACTTCAATATAAATTTTGTATATGATGGTGCAAGAAAAAGGATGTTGGTATAGCTCCTAAATTCGTATGATCTGGTGCAGACTGTGTTTTTTCCAACTAGGCTGCAGAGGCACAGTAGTACAGCCGTAGACAATATTTTTATTCACTTTTCATTATTAGATGGGCATTCTGTTAGTAAAAGGGTGAATGGCCGGTCAGACCATGATGCACAAATTTTAACACTGAAAGGCTTTTGTAGTCAAACAAGTGTCACATATAATTACAAACTATGTAGGAAACTTAACCCAACAGCAGTAAAGAGTCTTTTAAATCCTGTCAAGGAACAAGAGCGGCAGGATGTTTATTGTGCTGATGACATAGATGATAAATATAATGCTTTCGCCGCGTGGGATTAGCCGAGCGGTCTGGGGCGCTGCTGTCATGGACTGTGCGTCTGATCCCGGCGGAGGTTCGAGTCCTCCCTCGGGCATGGTTGTGTGTGTTTGTCCTTAGGATAATTTATGTTAAGTAGTGTGTAAGCTTAGGGACTGATGACCTTAGCAGTTAAGTCCCATAAGATTTCACACACATTTGAACATTTTTAATGCTTTCCTTAACACATTTCGCATTTTCTTTGAGAGTTGCTTTCCATTAGAATGTTCTACACAGGTACTAGAAGTAAAAGGCGCCAGGATGGCTGACTCGAGGGATAAGGATATCATGTAGAACAAAGCAGGAAATACATCAAAATGTTAGAAGTAGTCACAATCAAGCTACTATAGTGCACTACAAACAGTATTGTAAGGTGCTTAAAAATGTTATTAGGACAGCAAAGAGTATGTGCTATGCAGATAGGATAGCTAATTCACATGACAAAATTAAAACCATATGGTCAGACGTGAAGGAAGTGTCTGGTCAGCAGCACAAGGTAGACAAAAAAGTCAGTTCATAGTAAAAATATTTCTGTTACTGATGAGTCAGATATATGTACAGTATTTAAGAATCACTTTCTGAGCATTGCTGGTGAATTAAGCAAAAACTTAGTTTCTACAGGGAATCGTATAACTCTCTGGGAAAACACCTTTCCAAGATTGATATCTGAAATACTTCTCTGTGATACTGACAAGGGGGAGATGGAGTCAACAATTAAATAAATGAAAACTAAGGACTCTCACGGATATAATGGAGTGCCTAGCAGACTATTACAGGACAGTGCTGCACATATTAGCCCTGCTCTTAGACATATTTGTAATTTTTCCTTTAAGTGTGGTTAGTTTCTTGAACGATTAAAGTACTCAGTAGTAAAGCCACTTTATAAAAAGGGAAAAAGGGGAAATGTATATAATTTTAGACCTATTTCTATGCCATCAGTGTTTGCAAATGTTATTGAAAAGGCTGTGTATGTAAGGATAATTGATTATTTTATATAACACGATTTGCTATCAAATGTACAGTTCGGCTTTAGAAGTCGTTTAACAACTGAAAATGCTATATTCTCTTTTCTCTGTGAGGTACTGGATGGGTTAAGCAAAAGGTTTCGATCGATAGGCGTATTTTTTTAACTAAGGCATTTGATTGTGTTGATCACAAAATATTGCTTCAGAAGTTGGACCATTACAGGATACGGGAAGTAGCTCACAATTAGTTCACCTCTCACTTTAACAACAGACAGCAAATGTTCATTATTCATGATGTCGAGAATGGATGTGATGTGGGGTCTGAGTGGGGTACGGTAAGGGGGGGTGGGTGCTCCCTGGATCAGTGTAGTCCTTATTTATATAAATGATATGCCATCTAGTACTACAAGTAACTCTAAAATATTTCTGTTTGCTGATGACACTAGCTTGGTAGTAAAGGATGTTGTGTGCAACATTGGCTCGGTTTCAAATAGTGCACCTCATGACATAACTTCATGGCTTGTAGAAAATAAACTAATGCTAAATCACAGTAAGGCTCAGCTTTCACTGTTTCTAACACATAATTCAACAAAACCTGACTTCTAATTTCACAGAATGGGCATATGATTAGTGAAACTAAACAGTTCAAATTTCTAGGTGTTCAGATAGATAGTACTCTGTCAAGGAAAGCCCACATTCAGGATCTTGTTCAAAGACTTAATGTTGTAATTTTTGCTATTTGAACGGTATCTGAAGTGAGTGATCGTTTGACACGAAAATTAGTCTACTTTGCTTATTTTCATTCGCTTATATCTTATGATAATTTTTGGGTAACTCTTTCCATTCTAAAAGGATATTTTTGGCTCAGAAATGGGCGGTTCAGGCAATAAGTGGTGTAAGTTCACGAACCTATTGTCAACACCTGTTCATGAGTCTGGGTATTTTGACATTGCCCTCTCAATATATATATTCCTTACTGCCATTTCCTGTTAACAATATTAGCTTATTCGCTAGGAAAAGCAGCTTTCACTCAGTCAATACTCGGCAGAAATCAAACCTGCATTTGGATCGGACTTACTTAACTCATGTTCAGAAAGGTGTGCAGTACACTACTGCATCCATTTTCAGTAAGTATGATGTAACTTTTGCATTTCTTACTTTTATGTTTTTGTTTTCTTTAAAGGCAAAGAGAAAAGGTGAAGTGGTAGCCCAGCGTAGAGCCTTCGCCTACGTCATGTATCTATGATTTTCAAATGTTAAAAAAACATAAGATGTTTTTCCTGTTCCTGGGTAAGAGGAAGGACTCTCTCTCTGATAATGAACGAAGGTAGATGCACGTTATTTTAGAGCGTGATCAAAGATAGTCATTTTAGTTATGTGAATAAGTGAAAAGTCTGTATTTTTATGTACATTGAAGAAAAGAATATAGTATCATTTGCTAACTGAAAGATTGTATCAGTCATTATTCCAAGTAGTACTGTAATTAGAAGAATTGAAGCCCACCTGTGTACAACTGAGTATTCACAAAGATTCAATTAACATAATACGGACATGGTGAAGATTTTGTATGTGGATATAGCAATCGGACGTAGTATTATTAAATGGTAAGCGGAAATCTACGACAAGAAAAAGAATATTTCCTTAATGCAGAACTAATATGAATCCATTTGCAGGTATAGCCCAGCTTATTGTGGTTGTTGGAGTGCCGAAAAATTAATCTCATTAACTCAATATATCAAAACGTTTTTTTAATATTTTTTTATTATATTATAAAGTGGCGACAAGTGACAGGCACGATACGTAGTGGGCAAAGCTGAGAGCACTAGTATCGTTAAGACAATGAATATACATGTACGTTAATAATTTCTTTATGTTCCATGTACGTTGATGCCATGACAGAGACGATGATGTAACACTGTAAAAAAACTAACTGTAAGAAGAAATAATAAATAAATTAGAAGGAAGAAGACAACAATACCAAGAGTGGACAAAAAAGCACAACAGAGGGAGTGCCAGCCACAAGATAACAATACGGTAGGACCACGCAATGCATGTAGAAAAAGCGTTCCTAGTAGACCTATTAGAAAAGCCAAGCACCTATTTCCTAAAATCCAGAACCTAAAGCTTCAGAGGTGAACGGAATTACAATCAAGTAGAGAGAATGACATTTCTTTATTAGCACAAAAAGCATACTGAGTGAACAACAATTATGACTACAATTAGATATAGCTGTATATGCATTCTGTTGCGCGAGAAATAGCGCGGAAGTAAAATCCAAACAGAGAAAATATTAATTTTGGTAACTGCAGAGGCGTAAGGATTTGTATAACGGATGGACAAAACAATAAGGGAATGTCTTCCAAAATCAAAATGCCAATGTAGTAGCCTTCAATTTGCAAAACGCAGCTATGAGTGGTCTGGAACCGTCAAGCGATGATTATTTGGATGCTGGGCGCGACATGCCATTGTTACATTCGACGCCCGTGAATACGAAAAAAATTCATTACAAGTAACACGTTGATTACAGTAGACGAAATTAATGACACCTCAAGGCAAAGGAATATTTTAAATAAAAGTAGTACGCGTAGTACAGACGCAGATACTGACAAGCGTAGGCCAGAAGTGACTAGGGAAGATACGTAAGCCTTATTTCGAGCCTTAACAGACATAAATTCAAAGATGGCGAGTTTAGACACAATACAAACAGACATGAATACTATGAAAGCAGACCTGATTACAGCAAATTCAAAAATGTTGAGTTTAGAAACAATACAAGCAGACATGACCACAGTAATGTATGAAGATGGTGTACGAAAGAACAAAACATGGTTCAAATGGCTCTGAGCACTATGCGACTTAACTTCTGAGGTCATCAGTCGCCTAGAACTTAGAACTACTTAAACCTAACTAACCTAAGGACATCACACACATCCATGCCTGAGGCAGGATTCGAACCTGCGACCGTAGCGGTCGCTCGGTTCCAGACTGTAGTGCCTAGAACCGCACGGCCACTCAGGCCGGCTACGAAAGAACAGATACCATCTTCATATAGTTAAGGCTAACCAGCCATTGACCTTCTTCTTGTGTGCGGATGCACACGCATTGCCTGAACTCTTACGGGACTCGGTAAGATTGTCCAAGTAATGAGTGTAGTGGGCAGGGGCACTACAAATGTAGTGTGTAGACATTAAGTTGGGAATGTGGATCTCATGCGGAGCGTGCAAGGGATAAATCCCTGCAGTCGCACTATCCTCTCTGCCCTCGGTGGCTCAGATTGATAGAGCATCTGCCATGTTAGCAGGAGTTCCCGGGTTCGAGTTCCGGTTGGGGCACACATTTTCAACTGTCCCCGTTGACGTATATCAACGCCCGTCGACAGCTTAGGGTCTTGATTTAATTAACATTTCATTGACCACAGTAAAGTCCGAGATCGGGAAGGTAAATACAAACATGACACACATTTCAGACGAGGTAAAAAATTTGTGCACAGAATTCAGTAACCTGGATACGAAGTTCACAGAGCAGATTTCGAAAATCTCCACAGAAGTGGATTGGAAAATTAACGAACAAGTACAAACTTCAGTTCACGATGTGAGTGAGAAATTAAAAGGCATAGTGGAAGAAAAATTTGAAACAGTCACACGCACGTATGGACAGGAGCTATCCAGAATCAGAGACACTCAGGATAATTTACAGGTAATGCAAAAGAATACGCAGGTTAACATAGATAATGTACAATCAGAAATAGTGAAGCTGCATTCTTTCTGTGAAGACTTACCAGAAAATGTAGAGAAAAATCACAATGGAGACAGGATTAGTGAAGTTAGAACATAAGAGAATCAACTCAGACGTTTGTAACTTTACGATACAGTAAAGGGTAATACAAAAGATGAAAACACAACGTTCGCGGTGTGGAAGTCGTAAAGGAAGTGATGCGGGACAAGGAAGAAGAAATTTTAAAACGCGTAGAACATGATATCAAACAGGTAGAACAAAGGTTAAGGGATGAAATAGTTAACAAAGAAACTACGGTAATACCATAGCCAGGGGCGGTAAGCGGAGCTATAAGCAACCGTCCGACGGTGAGTAACATCAGTGGCGCGGACAACAATGCCCAACCCACGCCGCGCGACAGCGTGGCGAAGCGCGACGCGAGCAACGGGCAAAACTTTGGTGGACCAGATGTGTCATCACCGCGTGTAATTGCCGTTCCGTCTTGCTAGACAGCGTTGTTAGTGGACGAGAGTTCAATAAAACATCAACAGTTTCCTATATTTTCAAATGAAACAAAGCGAACGCACTTGGTAGTGTTTGTCCGAGGCTGTAGGAATGTACTGCCCAGGACTTGGACAAAAGCTCAAAAGATCGAGTATGTGGTAGGACACACAGAAGGTGACGCACTTTTGTGGGCTACCGTGATGTTGGAACTCTGCGAGACATTTCATCAATTTGAGAATGCGTTTTTAGATAAATACTGGTCAACAGCTGTCCAGGAGAGATTAAGGCGAGAGGTATTTCATCCAGTATTATATCATCCAAAATTCGGGGGGCTGAGAACTATTTTGAAACATATCTAAACAAGACCCGCTACTGGAATAATCCAATACCTCATGTCGATGTATCGAAAATCTTAAAGAACAAGTTGCCTGCAAATGTTAGGGAAAAATTTAGTAACCGTTCCCGAATATGATCTCGAGTATTTTCTCTCAGCGCTCGACTCAATAGATCTAATTCATGAAGATGGGCAAGCCATGCCTAGTTATCTTAATGGTAATGAACACAACCCAAATGGGAAGAACAACTATGGTAACGGCAATGGCTTTGGAAACTATAATGGTCGTATGCGTATGAATGAATGGCATCCTTATGCACCGCCGCGCCACAACGGAACTCCGTAAAATCGGTTCACCTATCAGCCACAGGGCGACCAAAGGTACGAAAATAAATATCAGCCTCATAGGTACGGCAATGGCCGAGATAGGAGAAATTCGAGAGAAAACTTTGACACTAGGCGACAAGGAAATGCAAACTACCAGGATCGGAATGTGGAACACAGGGATCCGAGAGAGAACCGGCAGCCCGTACAGTCAAACCGAATCAACCGGGACACGAACTGGCAAGCACGCGAACATACGGTGAGCATAGTAGGAGTGACGGCAGAAAATGAAACAATATCTTTACTGCCCCCCAGGAAATAATAATCGAGCGTGACTACAGGAAAAAGGTAATGAACTGTCAGTGTGCCACAGTAATAATATTAGCGACATAAACACTAACACGAGCAGAAATAGAAAGGAGGAAGTAGACACTGAAACAAACTTACACGTACAGCATATCAGTAATCTATTTTTAAGGTATGATAAGGAAGCAGAAATGAAAGAAGATTTGAGAACGCAAGGTAAGTGAAACTATTCAAGCAACAATAAAGGTTAAGGTAGGAAACATAGATGTACCAGTAATTTTGGATACTGGCGCGTCAGCAAGCATGACGTCAACCAGCTTGTTTAAAGAGATATCGCGGGAAGTAAATGTACCCACACTACCCATAGAGAACTGTAAGATCGTAACGGCGATGGGAAGTAAATCTAAAGTTATAAAATTACAGGCCAACATACCCATTAGCATATGTGGTGAAATTTTGCAAAGTACTTTCTTGTTGTTAGACAGACTTATAGTGAACTATATACTTGGTAAGAAAGTGTTCAGAAAATGTTGTAGTTGTTGTGGTCTTCAGTCCTGAGACTGGTTTGATGTAGCTCTCCATGCTACTCTATCCTGTGCAAGCTTCTTCATCTCCCAGTACCTACTGCAACCTACATCCCTCTGAATCTGCTTAGTGTATTCACCTCTTGGTCTCCCTCTACGATTTTTACCCTCTAAGCTGCCCTCCAATACTAAATTGGTGATCTCTTGATGCCTCAGAATATGTCCTACCAACCGATCCCTTCTTCTCGTCAAGTTGTGCCACAAACTCCTCTTCTCCCCAATTCTATTCAATACCTCCTCATTAGTTATGTGATATACCCATCTAATCTTCAGCATTCTTCTGTAGTGCCACATTTCGAAAGCTTCTATTCTCCTCTTGTCCAAACTATTTATCGTCCATGTTTCACTTCCATACATGGCTGCACTCCATACAAATACTTTCAGAATTGACTTCGTGCCACTTAAATCTATACTCGATGTTAACAAATTTCTCTTCTTTCGAAACGCTTTCCTTGCCATTGCCAGTCTACATTTCATATCCTCTCTACTTCGACCATCATCAGTTATTTTGCACCCCAAATAGCAAAACTCCTTTACTACTTTAAGTGTCTCTTTTCCTAATCTAATTCCCTCAGCATCACCCGACTTAATTCGACTACAATCCACTATCGTCGTTTTGCTTTTGTTGATGTTCATCTTATGTCCTCCTTTCAAGACACTATCCATTCCGTTCAACCGCTCTTCCAGGTCCTTTGCTGTCTCTGACAGAATTACAATGTCATCGGCGAACCTCAAAGTTTTTATTTCTTCTCCATGGATTTAAATTCCTACTCTGAATTTTTCTTTTGTTTCCTTTACTGCTCGCTCAATATACAGATTGAATAACATCGGGGATAAACTACAACCCTGTCTCACTCCCTTCCCAACCACTGCTTCCATTTCATGGCCCTCGACTCGTATAACTGCCATCTGGTTTCTGTACAAATTGTAAATAGCCTTTCGCTCCCTGTATTTTACCCCTGCCATCTTCAGAATTTGAAATAGAGTATTCCAGTCAACATTGTCAAAAGCTTTCTCTAAGTCTACAAATGCTAGAAACGTAGGTTTGCCTTTCCTTAATCTAGCTTCTAAGATAAGGCATAGAGTCAGTATTGCCTCACGTGTTCCAACATTTCTACGGAGTCCAAACCGATCTTCCCCGAGGTCGGCTTCTATCAGTTTTTCCATTTGTCTGTAAAGAATTCGCGTTAGTACTTTGCAGCCGCGACTTATTAAACTGATAGTTCAGTAATTTTCACATCTGTCAACACCCGCTTACTTTGGGATTGGAATTATTATATTCTTCTTGAAGTCTGAGGGTATTTTGCCTGTCTCATACACCTTACTCACCAGATGGTAGGGTTTTGCCAGGGCTGGCTCTCCCAAGGCTGTCAGTAGTTCTAATGGAATATTGTCTACTCCCGGGGCCTTGTTTCGACTTAGATCTTTCAGTGCTCTGTCAAATTCTTCATGCAGTATCATATCTCCCATTCCATCTTCATCTACATCCTCTTCCATTTCCATAATATTGTCCTCAAGAACATCGCCCTGTATAGACCCTGTATATACTCCTTCCACCTTTTTGCTTTCCCTTCTTTGCTTAGAACTGGTTTTCCGTCAGCTCTTGATATTCATCCAAGTGGATCTCTTTTCTCCAAAGGCCTCTCTAATTTTCCTGTAGGCAGTATCTAGCTTACCCCTAGTGATATATGCCTCTACATCCTTACATTTGTCTTCTAGCCATCCCTGCTTAGCCATTTTGCACTTCCTGTCGATCTCATTTTTGAGACGATTGTATTCCTTTTTGCCTGCTTAATTTACTGCATTTTTATATTTTCTCCTTTCATCAATTAAATTCAATATTTCTTCTGTTACCCAAGGACTTCTACTAGCCCTCGACTTTTTACCTACTTGATCCACTGCTGCCTTCACTACTTCATCCCTCAAAGCTACTCATTCTTCTTCTACTGTATTTCTTTCCCCCACTCCTGTCAATTGTTCCCTTATGCTCTCCCTGAAACTCTGTACAACCTCTGGTTTAGTCAGTTTATCCAGGTCCCATCTCCTTAAATTCCCACCTTTTTACATTATATAAACTATCTGAAACCTATCAGTATCTCCAAACTTCTTCCATGTATACAACCCTCTTTTACGATTCTTGAACCAAGTGTTAGCTATGATTAAGTTGTGCTCTGCGCAAAATTCTACCTGGCGGCCTCCTCTCTCATTTCTTACCCCCATTTCATATTCACCTACTACGTTTCCTTCTCTTCCTTTTCCTACTATCGAGTTCCAGTCGCCCATGACTATTAAATTTTCGTCTCCTTTCACTATCTGAACAATTTCTTTTATTTCATCATACATTTCATCAATCTTTTCGTCGTTTGCGGAGCTAGTTGGCATATAAACTTGTACTACTGTGGCAGACGTGGGCTTCGTGTCTATCTTGGCCACAATAATGCGTTCGCTATGATGTTTGTAGTAGCTTAACCGCACTCCTATTTTTTTATTCATTATTAAACCCACTCCTGCATTACCCCTATTTGATTTTGTATTTATACCCCTGTATTCGCCTGACCAAAAGTCTTGTTCCTCCTGCCACCGAACTTCACTAATTCCCACTATATCTAACTTTAACCTATCCATTTCCCTTTTTAAATTTTCTAACCAACCTGCCCGATTAAGAAATCTGACATCCACTTGAGCAGTCCCTCCCCGGAGATCCGAATGGGGGACTATTTTACCTCTGGAATATTTTACCCAAGACGACGCCATCGTCATTTAACCATACAGTAAAGCTGCATGCCCTCAGGAAAAATTACAGCTGTAGTTTCCCCTTGCTTTCAGCTGTTTGCAGTACCAGCACAGCAAGGCCGTTTTGGTTAGTGTTACAAGGCCAGATCAGTCAATCATCCAGACTGTTGTCCTGCAACTAGTGAAAAGGCTGCTGCCACTCTTCAGGAACAACATATTTGTCTGGCCTCTCAACAGATATCCCTCCGTTGTGGTTGCACCTACGGCACGGCTATCTATATCGATGAGGCACGCAAGCCTCCCCACCAACGGCAAGGTCTATGGTTCTTGGGGGGGAGAGGGGGGGGGGTTGAGAAAATATGGGTTAAAAATGGACATTGGCAGTGGAGAATTGGACTTAATAAGAACTACAATGACAAATCAGACTAGGCAGATACCTGACATTAATGTTAAACTCACATACCCTCAAATCTTAATGGCAAATGAAGTGGAACTTGATGATGCTGGCGGGGAGATTCTCAATGAGCAAACAGTAGTCAGTATAATAAGTAAATCCACTTGTCTTAACAATGAACAGCGAAGTGAATTGACAAAATTACTCTTTAAATATCATAGCATTTTTCGTAAACAACCCAGTGTTATTAAGGGGAATGCATACAAAATCGAAGTGTACCTGCATGAAACCTATTGTAGAACGTCATATGGCATTCCTTGGGCAAAGAAAGAGGCAGTAAGACAAGAAATAGAGTAGTTGATTAAATGGAAGGCTATTGAAACATCACACTCACCTTACTGCAGTCTGATTCTCACAGTTGGTAAAACTGATGGAACGGTGCGGTTGGTGTTGGACGAGACAGAAATAAACAAAATCATCCTTCCTATAAGAACAAGGCCAGAGAATTTAGAAGAGCAGTTACTAAAGTAACATGGCGTTAGGCACTTAACATACCTCGATTTGAAGGCTTCATACTGGCAAATTTTATTACATGAAGAGAGTAGAAAGTATACAGCTTTCATAAATGCCGGGAGGAGCTACTAGTTTAGGGTGCTACCTTTCGGATTAAACGTGAGCGTTGGTGTATTTATTGAAGCATTAGACAGAGTACTTGGACCAGAATTGCTCAGCCAGGTTACACTCTACATTGATGATCTATTAATTGCGACTCAGACATGGAACGAACATAAAAGTATTTTGGAAAAGTTTTTTCAAAAATTTTGTGAATACGATGTCACAGTTAACCGTAAAAAGTTTGAATTCGGAAAAGACCAAATAAAAATCTTAGGGCTTATCATTTCACCAGTAGAAATTCTACCTGACCTCAGTAAACTACATGCGATATACGCAGTTACCCAACACCCTGCACAAAGAAACAATTAAAAGGTTTTCTGGGACTGGCCTCGTTTTTCAGGAAATTTCTGCCACAACTATTGTTGAACAGTAGTTCACTATTAAACTTAACTGCGTAAAAACCACAGTTTGTTGTGGACTAAAGAATGCGAAAATGATATTCAGCAGATTAAGCAGGGGCTGATTAACGCACCTATCCCTAAACACCCAGATATGAAGTTGGACTTTTGTTTAAGCACCAATGCTTGTTATCAGGGGCTCGGTGCGTGTCTGTTTCAAATAATAACAAAAGATGGTAAAGAAGAAGTCAGTATAATCAGTTTTGTTAGTAGAACCCTCACTGAATGTGAAATATCTTATTCTGTAACTGAGATAGAAGCGTTAGCGGTAGTTTAGGCGTTTCGCAAATTTCAATATTACCTTTGGGGAAAGCATACTAAACTTAACTGTGATCATCAAGCTTTGTCCTTTCTTCTCAGATGTAAGTTGTTACATAAGAGAATAGCGAGGTGGTGCATGTATGTCCAATAGTTTGACTTTGAAATAGTGTACATAAAAGGGGAACAGAATGTTTTGGCAGATGCGCTATCACGGTTACACCAAGGCCTCACCGATTTCCACGAGTTAGAGGAACAAACATCAGATTTGAGGGTACTTTTAATAAATGATGGAACTTTTAAACCATATTATATCAAAATGTGCAAAAACATGCAACACTTGCAGGAAGAAGATCCGAGATGGAGCAAGGTAATAAAAAATTTAGTCTAGAACACACGAACGATTAGAACAATATTACATTATACATAATGGCGTCCTTTTTCATAGAGGAGATCGACGAATGGATAAGTGGTGTGTGTGCATACCTCAGGAATATGTGGACAACTTAATTCAACACACGCACTGGGACCAAGGGATCTTGTATCCATTGACGCTGCAGGACCTTCTCTCCGAGTCCGCGGCGGGCTCAAATACATCGTAGACCTGTACGACGTTTTTAGTAAGTATCTTCAGCTATACGTAGCCAAAGCAATTAGGTCTGGTCCATTATAAGACGGATTCTAGAAGACTATGTACCACGCGTTGGGAAACCCCGAGCAGTACTAACTGATAACGCATCAAATTTTACAGGTGACCAATGGAAATCATTTTTGAAATCACAAAACGTAAGTCATATTTTAATATCCAAGTTTCACTCGGAAGCAAGTCCCGTCGGACAGTGCTTTCGTGAATTTAATAGGTTTATCCGGACATATATACCAAAGAATCAAAAGAAATGGATAGAATACCTGGGTCCATTTCAGCATATAGTATGTCTCCTAACGCACACTTCAACAGGGTACACACTGGCCGAACTTATGTTTGAAAAGGTGGAACTAGATGAATGGGCAAAGCCGATACCTAAATTAGGGCTCAAAGACGTAGCCTTAGATGAGAAAGTATGACGAGCGCTAATAACATTGGAAGGGCAAGCTCAAATAAGAAAAGGAATTTACGACAGGAAACTGAAAAACGTGACAGAAATCCAGATTGGACAGGAGGTACTACTAAGAAGTCATCCAAAATCATCGAGGTTAAAAGCATTGAATAAAAAATGACAATTGTTATATGTTGGTCCATATATAATTTTTGACACGCCACATCCTGGGTACTACTTGACAGGAAATATAAAAAATGGTAAAATAAAAGGAATGAATCAACACCGACTCAAAGGAAGGCCTCGGCGCTTGTTCGTGACGTCACGTCAGCTAGGCACGGCGAACGCCACGTCTGTTGCAGGCATACTCATAATAGCCGTGTCTCCCTCTCTGACACAGGAAAATGTGAAACTATTGGCGGTAGTTGACCGACACACATTGTTCTGAGAGATTTCTGCATTCAATTAATTGTGCGGTTCATTACACTTCTTAACAAATAGTGTACTCCTGAACTTAAATTTCCACCTGTTTTAAGGATTTACAAACAGAAACAACTTCACGGTCCAGCAACAACAGAATTCGTGCTTCTTTACCTTATTTGTAAATCTCAGGAAGTTACATTTGCACTGGGTTGCTTTTACAAGAAACTGTGGACATATTGGTGCTCTTCTTTAGGTATCTTGGTTGACTATGGGATGAGGAGCACTGAATGTCAATGAAATATGTTGCGATTGTACACGTCGGGGGAGGGGGTGGGGGACAGAAGAAGAGGCAAAAGAGAGATACTTGTTTTATCAAATAAATTTTTTTTATCTTATAAAGTTTCTCCTTTCAGTTGCAAGCGGGGAATATTTATCTTTTCTAACGTGCATGTTTAAAAAAGTTTAAGCTCAGCAGTATTTTCGATCTATGAAGCTATTTTGGTTCCTGTTTAGAGTTCCTTTCGTTGAAAACGACTGTAATCTAATGACTGGCAACAGTTGGACATTTACACATGTAAATTAGTTCACATTTCCAGTGCCGATGTCAAACGAAAATAAATAAATAAAAGAAACGAGTTCATTGTAAGGGGGTTGGGGTAAGTTTCGATAACAAAATGGATTAAGTAAATATAGTTACTTGAATGTAAAATTCCCGAAGTTTGCAATGGGGCAAAACATCTTCTCATACTGGTCTACGTTTGTTTCGACAGGATTCAGTAATACAGAACTATGATCTTCTTTTGTAGCTTTACGATAGTAAGGAAATCTTTCATCTAAATAAAACTGCAGAATCCAAAACAATACCAAACAGTTTGTCAGAAAATTAGAGATTTATAGTGATAAGCACGCCCAGGCGTTTCTGCCTGCAGCAGACCTGGCGTTCGCCGTGCCTAGCTGACGTGACGTCACCAACAAGCGCCTTTGAGTCGGTGTTGAATGAATCCACATAAAGAGTTGCGGAAATTTATTAAATGAAAATTCAATTCTCGTTCTTTCGTTATCTGTTATATCAATAAAACACATGAAGGTAGGAGGTTTGTCGCCCTTTGACAAATAAATGGACTGGCGCTCAGTTCCTCTCCAGCTAGGGGGTACAATACTCATCTTTCCGGTACCCTCTCCCTCTTCTACTATCCTGTCTGGCCAATAAGCAATGTTCAATTTTCTTCTACTACCTAGCATTCAGAGAATGAGATGCAACCTAGTGAATAGAAATTTTCCTTGTATTTTAATATTGTACTTTCTTAAGACTTAAATATCTGTAGAAGCAAAGGAAACCTTATGATATTCCTTAAGGAATCACGGAATATACAACAAGAACTAAAACAACTATACACAATATTGAACAAGTGAAAACCATTAGATGACGTAGCTATACTACATCAGGCGAAAAAACCTGAATAAGAGTGATGGAAAAGAAAGGAATCCACAGCACATGAGCTTTAAGCGGGAGTCATGAGCGGGGAAGTACTGATATGCGCAGTCGCGCTTAAGGCATAGTGTACATTAACAACTATACACGAAGTGCCTAACAGCTGATCGTAGGAGTAGAGTATGCACAATGCAAAGTTGAGTTCAGTGTCCCCTTTAAGATGCGCAAAGACACACTGCGCACCGTGACGGAAACCATTTTAGAATTTAAGCGAACTGGCATCGACAGCTCACAGCCAACTGGACAAAACAGAAGCGATACGAAATGGCGTACCTATCAGCTGATTACTATGACGTAAATCAGTTACACAAACAAAACGAATAGTGACATTTATTCCCAAGTTGGAGATGATACAATAAAAAACACTAATTTTAAGAGTACATCGTTAGGTTAAGCATACGTAGTTTTAGGAAAAGGAGTGCAACGGCGAAAGTAAACTATAAGAAGTGTATAATACGCTAGACTTGTGAACTTAACATAGGCTATTGAGTGTACATAATTAGAAATAAGTATAAGTGTTCAAAGTATAAGCGAATATACACATGAAATGACCTATTCGACTATACACAACAGGATTAAGACCAGTTTAAAAGAGAAGTAACAACATGTACACTTAAAAGAACGTGATTGTACAGAACTTAAGAACTAAGCGACTTACATACAGTATGTAAGTAAGCGACGATGAGAAAGGTAGTGTGAAATATACACATAGAAAAATGCATGTGGCTGAGACGTAAACTATAAAACAATATATCACATAAGATTTAGCGAGAGCAGCAGTTGTGCACTTATAGAACTACAATTCTTTCCAGACAACATTAGAAGTAGCGAGCTTGATATACATGGAGAATACATACCCACAAATTTGCTATTACAGAGCTCATTTATGTTAGTTGCTATTAATTACATGGTACCTTACAGGAAAAACATAAGCAGCAAAATAAAACTGGGAACATTAATCGTACAACAAGCAGGAGATAAGATACTAAATACGAAAACCAACCAATACGCACACAACGTAATTACATGAACTAAAAACAAAATAACTGAGGTAAGTACTGTATGCGTAAAAAGCAGCTGGAAAAATAAATGAATTTAGCTGCTGGATAATACTAGGAAGTAGTGAGAGTGTGAGAGATTTTAGATTCAACTGGAGGTCTTAATTAGTTAATCTACGTTTGTGGTGACATACCATACATGGAGTGAAACTAGGAAGAGAACGAAAGTCTACTAGAGTAATATGAGTTTATTTATTTTTGCGGGAAGAAATAAATAAGGCGGTAGTGCTAGTGTGAGAATTCCACAGGTAAGACATGGGTGATGTTGCTGTTGTGGTCTTTGGTCCAGAGACTGGTTTGATGCAGCTCTGTAAGCTACTCTATTCCGTCCAAACTTCTTCATCTTCGAATAACTACTGCAACACACATCCTTCTGAATTTGCTCAGTTTATTCACCTCTTGGTCTCCCTCTACGATTTTTACCCTCTACGCTTCCCTCCAATACTAAATTGGTAATCCCTTGATGCCTCAGAACATGTCCTACCAACTGTGATCCATTCTTCTAGTCAAGGTGTGCCACAGATTTCTCTTCTCCCTAATTCTATTCAATACCTCCTCATTAGTTATGTGATCTACCCATCTAATCCTCAGCATTCTTCTGTAGCACCACATTTTGAAAGCTTCTTTTCTCTTCTCATCCAAACTATTTATCGTCCACGTTTCACTTCCATACATGGCTACACTCCATACAAATACTTTGAGAAACGACTTCCTGACACTTAAATCTATACTCGATGTTAACAAATTTCTCCTCTTTAGAAACATGCTCTTGCTATTGTCAGTCTACATTTTTTAACCTCTCTACTTCGACCATCATCAGTTATTTTGCACCCCAAATAGCAAAACTCCTTTACTACTTTAAGCCTCTAATTTCCTAATCTAATTGCCGCAGCGTCACCCGATTTAATTCTACTACGTTCCATTATCCTCATTTTGCTTTTTTATCTTCATCTTATATCCTCCTTTCAAGACCCTGTCCATTCCGTTCACCTGCTCTTCCAGGTCCCTTGCTGTCTCTGACAGAATTACAATGTCATCGGCGAACTTCAGAGTTTTTATTTCTTCTCCATGGATTTTAATTCCTACTCTGAATTTTTCTTATGTTTCCTTTACTGCTTGCTCAATACACAGATTGAATAACATCGGGGATAAACTACAACCCTGACTCACTCCCTTCCCAACCACTGCTTCCCTTTCATGCCCCTCGACTCGTATAACTGCCATCTGGTTTCTGTACAAATTGTAAATAGCCTTTCGCTCTCTGTATGTTACCCCTGCCACCTTTAGAATTTGAAAGATAGTATTCCAATCAACATTCTCAAAAGCTTCCTCTAAGTCTACAAATGCCAGAAACCTAGGTTTGCCTTTCCTTAATCTTTCTTCTGAGATAAGTCGTAGGGTCAGTATTGCCTCACGTGTTCCAACATTTCTATGGAATCCAAACTGATCTTCCCCGAGGTCGGCTTCTATCAGTTTTTCCATTCGTCTGTAAAGAGTCCGCGTTAGTATTTTGCAGCTGTGACTTATTAAACAGATAGTTTGGTAATTTTCACATCTGTCAACACCTGCTTTCTTTGGAATTGGAATTACTATATTCTTCTTGAAGTCTGAGGGTATTTCGCCTGTCTCATACATCTTGCACACCAGATGGTAGAGTTTTGTCAGGACTGGCTCTCCCAAGGTCGTCAGTAGTTCTAATGGAATGTTGTCTACTCCCGGGGCCTTGTTTCAACTCAAGTCTTTCAGTGTTCTGTCAAACTCTTCACGCAGTATCATATCTCCCGTTCCATCTTCATCTACATCCTCTTCCATTTCCATAATATTGCCCACAAGTACATCGCCCTTGTAGAGACCCTCTATATACTCCTACCACCTTTCTGCTTTCCCTTCTTTGCTTAGAGCTGGGTTTCCATCTAAGCTCTCGATATTCATACAAGTGGCTCTTTTTTCTCCAAAGGTTTCTTTAATTTTCCTGTAGGCAGTATGTATCTTGCCCTAGTGATATAAGCCTCTACATCCTTACATTTGTCCTCTAGCCATCCCTGCTTAGCCATTTTGCGCTTCCTGTCGATCTCATTTTTGAGACGTTTGTATTCGTTCTTACCTGCTTAATTTACTGCATTTTTTTAATTTTCTCCTTTCATCAATTAAATTCTATATCCCTTCTGTTACCCAAGGTTTGACCTTCTTGATCCACTGCTGCCTTCACTATTTCACCTCTCAGAGCTACCCATTCCTCTTCTACTGTATTTCTTTCCCCCATTCTTGTCAATCGTTCCCTCATGCTCTCCCTGAAGCTCTGTACAACCTCCGTTTCTTTCAGTTTATCCAGGTTCCATCTCCTCAAATTCCCACCTTTTTTCAGTTTCTTCGGTTTTAATCTGCACTTCATAACCAATAGATTGCGGTCAGAGTACACATCTGCCACTGGAAATGTCTTACAATTTAAAACCTGGTCCCTGAATCTCTGTCTTACCATTATATAATCTATCTGAGACATCCAGTATCTCGAAACTTCTTCCATGTATACAACCCTCTTTTATGATTCTTGAACCAAGTGTTAGCTATGATTTAGTTATGCTCTGTGTAAAATTCTACCTGGCGGCTTCCTCTTTCATTTCTTACCCCCATTCCATATTCACCTACTACGTTTCCTTCTCTTCCTTGTCCTACTATCGAGTTCCAGTCGCCCATGACTGTTAAAGTTTCGTCTCCCTTCACTATCTGAACAATTTCTTTTATTTCATCATACATTTCATCAATCTTTTCGTCATTTGCGAAGCTAGTTGCCATATAAACTTGTACTACTGTGGCAGGCGTGGGCTTCATGTCTATCTTGGCCACAATAATGCGTTCACTATGCTGTTTGTAGTAGCTTACCCACATTCCTATTTTCCTGTTTATTATTAAACCCACTCCTGCATTACCCCTATTTGATTTTGTATTTATAATAATTTGTATAAGCATGGGCCAAGGAAAGAACAAATTTGAAGTAAAATGTTTAGCCTTTGCGGATGATATGGGATTGATAACTGAAAACCGAACAGACGCAACAGTTATGCTTGATATGTTACACGAGATTGCTGAAAAGACTGGGCTAAAAATATCCTACGAAAAAACCGAGTATATAGAACACAAACATAATACAGAAAAGTTCATGAAAACAAAGTATGGAAAAATTAAAAGAGTTGATAGATTCAAATACCTGGGGGAGTGGATCCAAGCCAATGGACTGGATAACACAACAAATAAAGAAAGAATTAGAAAGTTGGAATTTGCATATAAATTAACACAAAACTACTACAATAAGAAATCAATATCCAAACAAGCAAAGATTAAACATTATAATTCAGTTATTAGGACACAAGCAACATATGGATCAGAGTGCTTAACATTGAATAAGAGAACTAGAAAAAAGAGAGAGAAAAATATTAAGAAAAATTCTAGGTCCTGAGAAAAACAACAGGTGGATTAAAAGGAGAAATGAAGACCTATACAAAAATACAGAAAAGATCACAGATACAATGAGGAAGAGACGGCTAAAATTTTATGGACATTTAAAAAGAATGGAAGAAACACGGATCACAAAGAAAATTTTTAATTACGTTAGTAAGCTGAAAAACACTGTAGGATGGATAGAAGCAGTAAAGAAAGACGCCAACAAAATAGGTGTTACAGAAGAAATAATACGTGACAGGAATAACTTTAGGCTACTTATAGAAAACGCAAACTATGAAGAAGATGCGCCAAAACCTCGACCAAAGAGAGTGTGGACAGATGAGCAGAGACGAGCAGTTGGCGAGAAAATGAAGAAGTACTGGGAAGAACGGAAGAAAAAGAAACACCATAAGTCTTAAGTTGTATGCGGTTCATAGCTGGCCAAATTCATAATAAAAAAAAAAGAAAAAGTGTATTCACCTGACCAGAAGTCTTGCTCCTCTTGTCACCAATCTTCACTAATTCCTACTATGTCTAACTTTAACCTATCCATTTCCCTTTTTAAATTTTCTAACCTACCTGCCCGATTAAGGGATCTGACATTCCACGCTCCGATCAATAGAACGCCAGTTTTCTTTCTCCTGATAACAATGTCCTCCTGAGTAGTCCCCGCCCGGAGATCTGAATGGGGGACTATTTTACCTCTGGAATATTTTACCCAAGAGGACGCCATCGTCATTTAACCATACAGTAAAGCTGCATGCCCTCAGGAAAAATTACGGCTGTAATTTCCCCTTGCTTCCAGCTGTTTGCAGTACCAGCACAGCAAGGGCGTTTTGGTTAGTGTTACAAGGCCAGATCAGTCAATCGTCCAGACTGTTGCCCCTGCAACTAGTGAAAAGGCTGCTGCCCCTCTTCAGGAACCACACGTTTGTCTGGCCTCTCAACAGGTACCTCTCTGTTGTGGTTGCACCTATGGTAAGGCTATCTGTATTGCTGAGGCACGCAAGCCTCCCCACCAACGGCAAGATCCATGGTTCATGGGGGTGTAGATTTATGTGGAAGACTTTTAATGAATAATTATATGGGTATATGACGATGAATATGAAGAGTAATATTACAGGGATACCTAGAAAAGGGCACAAAGACGATGTAAGAAAGAAAACATTATATAGTTTTAAGTCTTAGAAAGAATGATTGCATGAGTGTGAAAAGTGAAGTATGACGATATGTGTACGGTAAGTAATTGTGAAAACAAACATCTCGAAGAAGCAGTGAAGAGTAAAGAAGAAACAGTGAAGTCAATAGTAACAAAGGTACACGGTACATTTAACATACACCACAGCACAGTAGTTTGCTTCACATACATCATAATGTAAATCAACTTAGTATGAAGCATATTCCATTAGCAACTGTTACAGCTAGAGCAACTATAAGGTGAATGTAAATGAAAATATGATATACAATTCGTACGAGGGATGAACACAAAATGCAGTGAAACAATGTTTTCTACATTGAGCTCTTGACACACGGAGAAGCGAAAGAAGTACATTTAGCTTAAGCACATTCTTCTTTAGTCGGAATTAATTATGAGTGGAATTACACATCACAAAAATACAGTAAAATTACCGGTCAGACATTACGAAGGTAAACATGTATACATCGTAGCACCAATAAGGCGGAAATGCAGTTTGAAATATGTGTACATGAATGTGAATTATTACGACGATTAACCAGTAGTGATGAAGTCAGGATTGTCAAGGGATAAAACATCCCCCATACTCGCTGACAAATGAGCACTTGTCAATATTGTACATATTTATCAAATGCCAAGGATAGAAAAAGTACACTAACGGCGCACTACAAGTATCAGTCCTAGAAGTAACTTGATCTCTGAAGCAGGCCCTAGCAAATCCCCTTTTTTCTTTGTAGTGAGTAGTGCTGGAAAGTATTTTCTATGTGTAGCCGTGAAGGTAAAAATGCGCAGGAAGTTGGTCCTGCAAGAAAAAAAAAGAAAATGGAAATATTCAGAATAAATGCAAGATTCCTTCTAATTTACTAATTAGTGTGTAAGATGGTGCCTAACACGGAGCCTATATATGAAATGTGAATGTGAATTGAACATTTATTTGACAACTTTAATACTGTCAATGTCTATGTCTATGTAAAATGTATGTACTATTTTCTACGTGTAGTTGTGTAGGTAAAAGCGCGCAGGAGGTCTGCCCTGCAAGACAAGACAAGAAGATGCAAGTTTTCAGAATAAACGCAAGATTCCTTCTGATTTACATACACTACTGGCCATTAAAATTGCTACACCAAGAAGAAATGAAGATAACTGACATGTGATTACATTTTCATGGAATTTGGGTGCATAGATCCTGAGAAATCAATAACCAGAACAACCACCTCCGGCCGTAATAACGGCCTTGATACGCCTGGGCATTGAGTCAGAGCTTGGATGGCGTGTACAGGTACAGCTACCCCTGCAGCTTCAACACGATGCTACAGTTCCTCAAGAGTAGTGACTGGCGTATTGTGACAAGCCAGTTGCTCGGCCACCATTGACCAGACATTTTCAATTGGTGAAAGATCTGGAGAATGCGCTGGCCAGGGCAGCAGTCGAACATTTTCTGTATCCAGAAAGGCCCGTACAGGACCTGCAATATGCGGTCGTGCATTATCCTGCTGAAATGTAGGGTTTCGCAGGGATCGAATGATGGGTAGAGCCACGGGTCGTAACACATCTTAAATGTAACGTCCACTGTTCAAAGTGCCGTCAGTTCGAAACTGAGGTAACCGATACCTGTAACCAATGGCACCCCATATCATCATGCCGGGTGATACGCCAGTATGGCGATGACGAATACACGCTACCAATGTGCGTTCACCACGATGTCACCAAACACGGATGCGACCATCATGATGCTGTAAACAGAACCTGGATTCACCCGAAAAAATGACGTTTTGCCAATCGTGCATCGAGGTTCATCGTTGAGTACACCATCGCAGGCACTCCTGTCTGTGATGCAGCGTCAAGGGTAACCGCAACCATGGTCTCCGAGCTGATAGTCCATGCTGCTGCAAACGTCGTCGAATTGTTCGTGCAGATGGTTGTTGTCTTGCAAACGTTCCCATCTGTTGACTCAGGAATCGAGGCATGGCTGCACGATCCGTTACAGCCATGCGGATAAGATGCCTGTCATCTCGATTGCTAGTGATACGAGGCGGTTGGAATCCAGCACGGCGTTCCGTATTACCCTCCTGAACCCACCGATTCCATATTCTGCTAACAGTCATTGGATCTCGACCAACGCGAGCAGCAATGTCGCGATACGATAAGCCGCAATCGCAATAGGCTACAATCCGACCTTTATCAAACTCGGAAACGTGATGGTACGCATTTCTCCTCCTTGCACGAGGCATCACAACAACGTTTCACCAGGCAACGCCGGTCAACTGTTGGTTGTGTTTGAGTAATCGTTTGGAAATTTTTCATGTCAGCACGTTGTAGGTGTCGCCAGCGGCGCCAACCTTGTGTGAATGCTCTGAAACGCTAATCATTCACAGCATCTTCTTCCTGTCGGTTAAATTTCGCGTCTGTAGCACGTCATCTTCGTGGTGTAGCGATTTTAATGGCCAGTTGTGTATTAGTGTGTAAGATGATGCATGTCATGGAGCCTTATATGAAATGTGAATGTGAATCGGACATTCATTTGTCAACTTTATTGTCAATATCTGTGTCTAAGTGAAATGAATGTACTATTGTGAATTTTATGTGAAATTGTATTCTCGAAGAAGAACCATTTATGGATGTATGTGAAGTGCAACGCGATGGACGAGTAAAATACTCGCACGTGTGAAGTGATAGAAAAATAGTAAGGCCTGATAATAGTGACAATAAAGGCTGAGCCGTGATAAGAGTAAACGCTACAGTAAAGCGAAGTGATTACAGTGAGTGTGATGCGTGCGCGACGGAGAAATCAGAAGAAATCCGTATAACAACTAGTTAATGTGTGAGGACCGCCGAACTACAATGCACAACGGAAGATAATGCCGAGTTCTGCAGTGTGGCCCTTACCTTCAATGGAAATGGAAATTCCGTGTGGCAAGGGCCTCCCGTATGGTAGACCGTCCGCCTGGTGCAAGTCTTTTGAGTTGACGCCACGTCGGCAACTTGCGTGTCGATGGGGATGAAATGATGATGATACAGACAACACAACACCCAGTCCCTAAGCGGAGAAAATCTCCGAGCCAGCCAGGAACAGAACACGGGCCGGTAGGTATGACATTCCGTCGCGCTGACCACTCGGCTACCAGGGGCGGACACCTTCAATTCCACTGGTTGAAAACCTCATCCAGGTGTGAGATGAGGTATTGGTGTTCTTCGGGTTGAGCGTTGGAGTTGAATCTTTTGTATTCAGTCTCCGGACTGGAGGGCATGTACAACACCGACTTCATAAGCCTGGAGCGACATTCTGATGAATGCGCGGGCAGTGCTGCTGCTCACATGGCCCTTGCGTCACTGTGGACGTTGCGTCAAACAATGAGCTGCTGGTGGTAGCGAACGATGAGGTAACATGTGCCGAAAGGACACCTTCTCAGAATTGCCAATAAACCGAAAGCAAGTGAGAAAAACAATTTTTAAGACCAGGATGGAAGGACGATTTAAGAATTTTAAAATTTTTCCTCTGTTCACACCATACAGCTTAACAAATGTTAGAATAAATAACAGACTAAGACGTTAGCGCAACATGGACGTGCAATTGTGTAATATAAATATATGTGAATGTATTTATATGTATGAATTGGCAGTAGACAAAGAAATGAAGCTTTGTAGATATACTTGTAGTAGCATCAGGGTATTAAAACTCCACTGACGTCCACTAAGTGACCAAACTATGAGCCCCAATGTATATAAGGCTACTGTATACTGTCTCTCTAAATAAAGAGACTTATTTCCGACTATACAGTAGGGGGCAATTGTGATGTGCCTTTTGCATTTCTTGCTTTTAAGTTTTCGTTTTCTTTAAAGGCAAGGAGAAAAGGCGAAGCAGTAGCCCAGCGTAGAGCCTGCGCCTATGTCATGTATCTACGATTTTCAAATGTTAAAAAAACATAAGATGTTTTTCCTGTTCCTGGGTAAGAGGAAGGACTCGCTCTCTGCTAATGGATGAAGGTAGACGCACGATATTTTAGAGCTTCATCAAAGATAGCCATTTTAGTTACAGGAATAAGTGAAAAACCAGTATTTTAATGTGCATCAAAGAAAAGAATATAGTATTATTTACTAACTGAAAGACTGTATGAGTCATTATTCCAAGTAGTACTGTAATAAGAAGAACTGAAGGTTACCTGTGTACTTCGGAGTATTGACAAAGATCCGATTAACGCAACATGGACACGGTCAAGATTTTGTAGGTGGATACGGCGATCGGACGTAGTACTTTTTAATTGGTGAGCACAAATACACGGCAAGAAAAAGAATGTTTCGTTCATGCAGAACTAATATAAACTAATATGAATCCATTTACAGGCATAGCCCAGCTTATTTTACTTGTCCAAATGCCAAAAAATTAATCTCATTAATTCCATATATCCTGACTTCTTTTCATATTTTTTATTATGTTATATAAGCTACCACTTGTACTCAAAAATCTTAGCAGTAATCCACGCGCTTTCAAATCGAAACTGAAGATTTTCCTCCCAGGTCACTCCTTCTATTCTGTCGAAGAGTTCCTTGAAAAATTAAGCTGATGCTTCTTGTATTGTTGATTGTGTTTACTGAAATTTATGGATTGACTTTTTTCGAGTTCATAAACATTTCATTTTTCGCTGTTATTACTTTTATGTTGTAATTTCATGTACTGAGACGTACCATGACCTTGAAGACTTGCTCATCAATTTGGTCCTACGGAACTTGACCTGTAAATAAAAAAACCGTTGCTCCAGAACTGTAAATGGTAGCTCTGGAAATGTTTGCCATGACTTAACGTGTGTTTGTTCAGAATTACTTCATCCTTTTCGCCATTGTGTGTCGAGAAACATTTTCCTTCGGAGATGTCGATTATTGTGTCTTTCTCTCTCAGAAAAGCTACCGACTATCAGGTAATTAGTAACTAAATGATCAGTTACTAGGAAACAGGTGTTCCATCACCCCATTTCCCAGCTCAATTATCACAAAAATATGCATTCTAGCCCCATGTGACTTAACGTCTACTGCACTCGTGATTCAGCATTTCTGGACAGGAAAATATGGAATGGAGCCTGTTGTTGTTGTTGTTGTTGTTGTTGTGGTCTTCAGTCCTGAGACTGGTTTGATGCAGCTCTCCAAGCTACTCTATACTGTGCAAGCTTCTTCATCTCCCAGTACCTACTGCAGCCTACATCCTTCTGAATCTGCTTAGTGTATTCATCTCTTGGTCTCCCTCTACGATTTTTACCCTCCACGCTGCCCTCCAATACTAAATTGGTGATCCTTCCATGTCTCAGAACATGCCCTACCAACCGATCCCTTCTTCTAGTCAAGTTGTGCCACAAGCTCCTCTTCTCCCCAATTCTATTCAATACCTCCTCATTAGTTATGCGATCTACCCATCTAATCTTCAGCATTCTTCTGTAGCACCACATTTCGAAAGCTTCTATTCTCTTCTTGTCTAAGCTATTTATCGTTCACGTTTCACTCCCATACATGGCTACACTCCATACAAACACTTTCAGAAACGACTTCCTGACATTTAAATCTATACTCGATGTTAACAAATTTTTCATCTTCAGAAACGCTTTCCTTGCCATTGCCAGTCTACATTTTATATCCTCTCTACTTCGACCATCATCAGTTATTTTGCTCCCCAAATAGCAAAACTCCTTTACTACTTTAAGTGTCTCATTTCCTAATCTAATTCCCTCATCATCACCCGACTTAATTCGACTACATTCCGTTATCCTCGTTTTGCTTTGTTGATGTTCATCTTATATCCTCCTTTCAGGACACTGTCCATTCCGTTCAACTGCTCTTCCAAGTCCTTTGCTGTCTCTGACAGAATTACAATGTCATCGGCGAACCTCAAAGTTTTTATTTCTTCTCCACGGATTTTAATACCTACTCCGAACTTTTCTTTTCTTTCCTTTTTTGCTTGCTCAATATACAGATTGAACAACATCGGGGATAGGCTACAACCCTGTCTCACTCCCTTCCCAACCACTGCTTCCCTTTCGTGTCCCTCGACTCTTATAACTGCCATCTGCCTTCTGTACAAATTGTAAATAGCCTTTCGCTCTCTGTATTTTACCCCTGCCACCTTCAGAATTTGAAAGAGAGTATTCCAATCAAAATTGTCAAAAGCTTTC
The DNA here is from genome assembly GCF_021461395.2 of Schistocerca americana. Taxonomy (NCBI): domain Eukaryota; kingdom Metazoa; phylum Arthropoda; class Insecta; order Orthoptera; family Acrididae; genus Schistocerca; species Schistocerca americana. The sequence goes on along the minus strand of NC_060120.1, from coordinate 303,603,855 downwards.
TCTAAGTCTACAAATGCTAGAAACGTAAGTTTGCCTTTCCTTAATCTTTCTTCTAAGATAAGTCGTAGGGTCAGTATTGCCTCACGTGTTCCAACATTTCTACGGAATCCAAACTGATCTTCCCCGAGGTCAGCTTCTATCAGTTTTTCCATTCGTCTGTAAAGAATTCGCGTTAGTACTTTGCAGCCGTGACTTATTAAACTGATAGTTCGGTAATTTTCACATCTGTCAACACCAGCTTTCTTTGGAATTGGGATTATTATATTCGTCTTGAAGTCTGAGGGTATTTCGCCTGTCTCATACATCTTGCTCACCAGATGGTAGAGTTTTGTCAGGACTGGCTCTCCCAAGGCTGTCAGTAGTTCTAATGGAATGTTGTCTACTCCGGGGGCCTTGTTTCGACTCAAGTCTTTCAGTGTTCTGTCAAACTCTTCATGCAATATCATATCTCCCATTTCATCTTCATCTACATCCTCTTCCATTTCCATAATATTGTCCTCAAGTACATCACCTTTGTATAGACCCTCTATATACTCCTTCCACCTTTTTGCTTTCCCTTCTTTGCTTAGAACTGGGTTTCCATCAAAGCTCTTGATGTTCATGCAAGTGGTTCTCCTTTCTCCAAAGGTCTCTTTAATTTTCCTGTAGGCAGTATCTATCTTACCCCTAGTGAGATAAGCCCCTACATCCTTACATTTGCCCTCTAGCCATCCCTGCTTAGCCATTTTGCACTTCCTGTCGATCTCATTTTTGAGACGTTTGTATTCCTTTTTGCCTGCTTAATTTACTGCGTTTTTATATTTTCTCCTTTCATCAATTAAATTCAATATTTCTTCTGTTAACCAAGGGTTTCTACTAGCCCTGTCTTTTTACCTATTTGATCCTCTGCTGCCTTCACTATTTCATCCCTCAAAGCTACACATTCTTCTTCTACTGTATTTCTTTCCCCCATTCCTGTCAGTTGTTCCCTTATGCTCTCCCTGAAATCTGTACAACCTCTGGTTCTTTCAGTTTAACCAGGTCCCATCTCCTTAAATTCCCACCTTTTTGCAGTTTCTTCAGTTTTAATCTACAGTTCATAACCAATAGATTATGGTCAGAGTCCACATCTGCCCCTGGAAATGTCTTACAATGGAGCCTAATCCTCTTATATTCGTACACAAAATTATATGATACAGTATATATTGCTACCTCTGTATCTATAACAAATGTGATCGGTACACCATCCTAATGTGCTGTGGTCTGTATTATTTCATTTTGTGTGCCACAGCATTTCATATTTTCTTTGGTTAACTCATTGTGAAGATCTATGTCTTTGTTGCCCCTCGACAGGAATACAGGATCTGTCTGATTACTATTTTGTTTATTCTGGTTCTTGTTATTAGCTTGTAACAGGTTGTTGCCCACATTATGATCCCAGTCATCATCTGGGGTTTAGGTGAGACCGGATCTAATTTGATGGACCATCATTTGAAGGTTGACGCTGATTCGCTAGCTTTATTGCGTTAACATGAGGATGCTGTGTTCTCCAGTCACCTTGGACCATACGACTTAGCGTGCTACTTGTGAACTATGCTGGTTGTCACTGTTATCATTATTATTATTGTTACTGCTGTTATTATGGTGGTTACAGTAGTTGTGGTTTCCATCGTCATTTCTGTTCCTATTCCACTAGCTATGTCTGCTATGACTACTATTGCATCCTGCATGGAAACGGCTTGCACTCTTTCTTATTAGGCACATTCGGCCCATAGCTCTGAGGGGGCCAAATTCGTATTTGACAACTGATTAGCCAGTACTATATAGTCAACAAATTAAGTTGGCTGTTGTTTTTTGTTTATACATGATCTAAAACTTGGGTAAGTTGTCGTGATGCAAGTGGAAGTCTAGCTGATACCGACTTAATTTCTTTCTTTTCTTATAGCCATGTGGACAATGAGCTAGTTCCCATACGACTGCAAGATCAACTAGCAACAAAATTCTTTGAACATCGTTTCAGATCTGTTTGTGTTTGAACAAAACATTGCAGAACATCAAAATATGAGACCATTTCATTATTTGCCCCTACTATACAACATGACACAAGTGGGGAACTGAGTACCAGACATTTTCACATTGCCAAAATTTCGTGCAGTTTGCATGTGACTGAAACTTTCAGGTGTGGGTGCAACTGTGGGTGTGTTACAGTGTCCTGCACTTGTTTTTAGTTACTTTTGCAAATTAGACAACTGTGAAGACAGATTTTGTTGCCAAACAGGCAGATCTTTGTCAAATGTTTGTTTGAACTGTTAAAATTCATGACTGTTCAGGTTTTGAAATCTCATTACTTGCAAAGTATTAATTCACCAATCATTGCAGCACTTGCAGTAACTCTTCACTAATACATTTATCAATGTGCTTATCTTTGTCATCTATACATTTGGAATAACTAATGCTAAACATATATATTTGGACATCGAATTACAACATTGAATCTTTTGCCCATTCAGTAGCGAAATGTGCTATTTGAGATTGAAGTGTATGTTAAGAGTTACAGAGAATGGTATTTTCGCCAATGTGCTTCCTGTATTAGCAGGCACAGTATTACAAACACTACGTTTATTCAGTTGGGATATTTGCCCCATATGCAGGGAAAACATACTAAACTGTGACTGCAAATCAGATACAGTCGATGAAAGCTCTGAACCTTGTGTTGTGATATTATTTGTTGTTTCTTCGAACTTTGAGTCATTTCGTCTGATATAATTGTGGCAGTTTCTTTTTTAAAAATACAATGGTGTCCAAAATTAAAGCAACAAACCGCTATTTCCCCACCTTGTGTCTAATTCATAATATAATAATGCAGCATCAAGAAATGTCCATGCGATCGTGTTCTGCACGGAAGATGGGATTTCGGTCAACGGAAAACCACGCCAACGATGACGTCAGGGCACTTATCAAACAATCGCTGTGTACAAAGTCACAGACGCTGCAGTATGACACAGAGAAAACATCTAACAGACACTCTGTGGTGGAGGGCCATAGGAAGAGTGGAAGCAGGACAGTCGCAAACTTATATGGTTTGATGACTTAATGTGACTCGTTCTGTTGTATCTCGGATGTGGAGACAGTTGATAGAGACCTAAACTGTATTTCGAACATCATGGTACAGCCGACCACGAGTAAAATCAGAAACAGAAGACCGTTATTTGGCTGTAAGGGCATATTCGCACTACCTTAGTACTGCGCAGCGACTGCCATTTGACCTTGCAGCATCCACTGGAAATGTATTATTGAGGCAAATGGTGTAGAGAAGGCTTCGACAGAGTGACATTTACTATTGGAGATCTGCCGAATGTGAGCCTCTGACACGTCTTCTCTGAAGGGAACATCTACAATGGAGTCAACAACATGCCACTTGAACAGTCGAACAGTGGGCCAATGTTCTTTTCACAGATGCATCCCAAAGTGGTCTGGAGAGTGATTCTCGACGGATTTGCGTCTGAAGGCAATGTGGAACACGATTTCGAGACCCGAACATTGTGGAAAGAGACCGATATCCAGCACAATTGCTAATGATGTGGGCAGTGATTGTGTTGACCACTCGAACACCTCTTCATGAAATTGTATAGGTGAATCGGAAAGGTTTAACTGCTGTCAGGTAACGTGACGATGTCTTGGGGCCTCATGTATAATTGTTACGAGGTTCGCACCCACACGTCATACTGATGGACGATAATGCTCGACCTCACAGAGCACAAGTGGTTGATGTTTTCTTGGAAATGGACGATACAGCACACATGGAGCGGCCTGCTCGCTCTCCCTATTTGAATCCCATAGAGCATGTCTAGGATGCCCTAGGGAGATGGGTTGCATCACATCAACATCCACCAACCACTCTTCAAGACTTCCAAGCAGTTTCACGGGAACAATAGGCGTTACTGCCTCAAAATGACATAGATGACGTTGTTCACATCATGCTCCGTCGTTATCAGGCCTCTATTGCTGGCAGATGTGATCAAACACCATAGTGAGCACATTAATAAGTTGTCAGAGTGTGTGTTATTAAGTTTGAACTTTTTCGTTTGCTCTTCTGCATGTTTCAGTTGTTTACTTTCTCTGTTCTTTACAGTTTCTACTTTCCTATCACCTATTTATACTGTTCTGTGACAAAATAAACGCAACGTTGCAGAATTTCGGTTTGCTGCTCTGATTTTGGACACCAGTGTAGTATTTCATCGTTAATGGTAATATTAACTAACATCTTTTGGAACATTTTCTGTACATCAAGTTCATCAGAAACTTGCACAGGCGGAAAAAATAGGTCAGCTAAAGGTCAAACTGTTGCATTCGTGGTCTGTACGTAACTTGTAGTTGATTAAACATCTGATTGTAATGTGTCACTTTCCGAGTGTGTTGGTTTCTCACACAGCGGCATTAGTTTGGATTAATTTCTATTTCGTTACTTTCTTCTTCTCAAGATATGTTACCAGAATTTGTTTCTGCCATTTTTTGTTCCTTTCCAATTTTGACCATAATTTGGAAGATTAATAAATCGCAATCAAGCTTTTCTTTGAAATAAATAACATTACTTGTTCAAGGAAAATATTAACACTGTTGCAAAAATGACCACGATACAGACTGCATTTACCTCAATACCGAAACGTGCCATTATGTGTGAGATACAACGAGATTGTCCATCTTGGACCAACAAAACTGCATATTGTTACTTCTGTTACTGTTAACTGCATTATACTGTATGAATGAGTGTTTGTGACTAACTAAGATAGAAAAGTAATGTACTGCTGAGGTACTTAAATAAAAAATCATAAGATCACAGCTTAGCACTCACTACTTCAAACAGTACAACACAATAATGAATTATCTCTTACCTTAAATATCTTCATTCCGCTTCAGCTTCTTAATTTCTCATTTATATATTTCTTTGTCTATTTTATTTCTTAGTTTATTACATTCAGTTTTAGTTTACAATTCGTTTGTATGTCAATTCTACAATGAGGTTACAAAAGTCATGGGATACCTCCTAATATTGTATCATACCTTCTTTTGCTTGGCACACTGCAGCAACTCGATGTGGTACAGACTCAATAAGTCATTAGAAGTTCCCTGCAGAATTATTGAACCATGCTTCCTTTATAGCCGTCCGTAATTGCCGGTACAGGATTCTGTGAACGAACTGACCGCTTGATGGCATTACTGTCAGGCGACGTGGGTGGCCAAATAATTCGCACGAATTGTCCAGAATGTTCTTCAAACGAATCGCGAATTCTTCTGACCCAGTGACATGGCGCATTACCATCCATAAAAATTCTATCACTGTTTAGGAGCCGGCCGGGGTGGCCGAGCGGTTCTAGGCGCTACAGTCAGGAAACGCGTGACCGCTACGGTCGCAGGTTAAATATCCCGCCTCGGGCATGGATGTGTGTGATGTCCTTAGGTTAGTTAGGTTTAAGTAGTTCTATTTTTTTTTAACTGTTTAGGAATATGAAGTCCACAAATGGCTGCAAATGGTTTCCAAGCAGCTGCACATAAACATTTCCTTTCTTAATTTGTATGGCTATGTTGTCCGTAGTTGCTTTACAATTCCTGAGAGTATTTTCGTTCTGTCGTTGCAACTACAAGAAAATGCGTGTTTTTTTCACCAGATGAGTTTCGCTTTATTGAGGTAAAGCGTCATCAGTGGTGGTGATTTCCGCTTGGTTTCTCGCCAACATCGGGAAATGCCGTGTGGTAGCACATCTTCGGTGTTTTTCTTCATTAGACACTAATACTTCTAGTTTAATTTTTAGTTTCTCTGCAGAACTATGCATCTCTTATGTTTCACACAGTACACTTTTTCGCACACCACTGAAAGAAAGGCATAGTTCTGCAGAGAAACTAAAAATTAGACTTTTTTTGTTTTTAACTCTTTCAGTTGTTTGTCTGCGCCAGGGACGCTTGTTACTATGTTGTCCATACAGAGTCTGTCTGATGGTCAAACGAAAGTATGTTTGTACAATTCGCCTGCATGAACGATTTCTTGAATGTGAAATTTAAAACTTTTGCTTTCGTTTTGCTATCTTCAACTGCCACACCAGACTGGTCAACTAGTAACTGGCTCGAAGCCTTAGACCGACTTAGCGATTTTACATAGGACCAGAATTTTCTCGAGTTCTCTGGCGGATCTTTTGCTAATGTATGACGGTAGTAGTAGTTGTACGCTTCACGCATAGATCTTTCCACAGACGCACAAATCTCTACTAACTTTTGCTTGTCATCATTTGCGTGCTCTCTTCTGAACTGAGAGATCATCAGCCTCTGATTCCTCAGTATGTTCCGAATCTCGTTAATAAACCATACTTGATCTTTTCCTGCCTTGATCCCCTTACAAGGCATATAATTCTCTAGGCCACGAGTTACAATCTGCTTAAACTTTGCACATAATTCCAGTAAGTCCAATTTACTGGAACTAAATGATGTCTCACTGTCTCCGTGAGATGCTAACAACACCTTACGCGCTCTTTCAAGCAGAAACACTCTCAACCTTCTTAACTGATTTGTTAACTTTCGTAACCATAATTGCTATAATGACATCATGATTGCTACGCCCAGTTTCTATACTGACATTGTTGATAAGGTCCGACCTACTTGTAACTGCTAGGTCTAAGATATTTCTGTTGGTTGCAGGCTGCCGATCTAGCTTCTCAAGAAAGTTTTCAGAAAATGTATTCCAAAGTACTTCACATCTCAGTTCTTCCGTGCCCATTGCGGCCGGCCGGTGTGGGCGAGCGGTTCTAGGTGCTTCAGTCTGGAACCGTGCGACCGCTACAGTCGCAGGTTCGAATCCTCCCTCGGGCATGGATGTGTGTGATGACCTCAGATGTTAAGTCCCATAGTGCTCAGATCCATTTGAACCATTTTTGCCCATTGCAATGAATCTATAGACATCCCAGTCTATATTCAGTAGCCTACAGTCGCCTCCAACTAGTATTGCATAGTCTGGGTATTTACGACCTACTGACTGTAGTTTTTCTTTGAATGATTTTAAAACTGTCACAGTAGAATTGGGTGGGTGATAAAAAACATCCAACAATTAACTTGGTTTCACCTCGACTTGGTTTCACTATCACACTCAACTTCGATCTCAATGGAGACAGTATTTTTGTCATCTACAATGAACACTCCACCGCCTATGGCCTCTATTTTGTCTTTCCGATATATACCCCATGGCTCACTAAATATCTAAGAGCCTTCTACTGTGGATTTCAGCCAGCTCTCGGTCCCGAGAATAATTTGAGCGCGAGAACTTTCCTGGAGGGCAGTTTGTTACGAATAATTCGAAAATTTACTGATAAAATTTTGACAGTCGAACTGTCTTTACTCTGAATACAGTCTGACTTCCCTGCATGCTTATCGACTGGAGAGTGTTGATCAGAATACCTCAAATTACTGCCTAGCCTAAAAAACCCTCATGTGCAATCCACAGGTACTCTGCTACCCGAGAAGCTGCTTCCTTTGTGTAGCGCACCCTTGACATATCACACGGGCACTCCTACAAATACCCAACTGATAACGCAGGTCGAGAACCTGCAGCCAAGAGCGTCACAGTCAACAAATAATTTGGTTAAGACCCTCCACTTGGCTCCAAACCAATCCTGTCATTGTCGCAGGTGAATTGGTTTCCACCTCCTCTCAGTAAATAAGTACTGAAACAGTGAAGTAATGCATACTATAATTATCCCAGACTGGTGTTGGGAACAGTGCAATAAAAGAAGTGGACCAATGGAATTTTTGAAAATGCAAATTGAATATCATGATCTGATAACCGCCCTATGCTGTGCAATTAGTCTAAATTCTCAAACTTCTTCCAGTGACTGCAGATTCAGGTTGTACAATAAGAGAAAACAAGACACTGAAAACTAGTAACAAGGGCACGCCAATGGCGGATCCCTGCCACATCGAAAGGTATCTCTCCCACAAAAAGCTGAAAAATGGAACTAGCAGCACAATGATTATAACATAAAAATGTGGACTGGTATCGTAATAAAGTATTTTAACACATTTTAGGAAAAGTTAGTTCACTATATTACAAATTATTCAGGGCTACAGAGAACAATGCATACATAATAAGATCGGGATGATGAAAGACAAAAGCGAACAGCCAGGTATCTCCTAGCTGCCCTAAGAAAAACTGAAGGCCACACCCCTACTTATTTCTACAGATAGTATAAGTATTGGCATATGGACTCTTTGGTCCTCAATCAAAACATCAATTACATGTTCTTTTGCATACACAAAATTTTACTCACAAAAATAAATATGTTACCAACCACTATTCTCGTAGAAAATATCATATATTCCCATTATTTCCATTTGCCAAATTTTTTATTGCTATAATTCGACTCGTATATAAGCATTCCCCATTATCAAAAATTGCTGTTATATGCCTGGCACACATTAGTTCATTTGTTGGACGGCTCTGTGGCGGTTGATTATGTTATTGCCGACGAAACAGGCACCATCGAATCCACATAGAAATTTTTATGATGAATTTTACAAGCACAAAACCTGAACCTAATTTTTTGGCTTCAGAGCCACCATACAAGTGTCCTTTGCCAGGAGAAAGAATGTGCATCTTTAGATTTTTCAATTTCCATGCAATATGTATGTATGGGTTATTTTATATTTACATAAATTTTGGCTCCGTCATTTGGGTTAAAGTACAAGTGAACACCCAATATGTAAACGCAGCTATGTGACCAAAAAACAAAATTTGTGTTAGCGCCGCCATCTTGTACCGTTTTTCACTGGCTATCTAATGCTGTATCGATCAGGCTGCAAAAATTATTCTGACGTTTAAAATGAGGTGCGAAAATCGCACGCAGTGGAAAGGCGGGCATGTCTTCAGTGTACTGGGTTGCAAAACCGATCAAATCCTAATTGGTTGCAAAAGAGGTAAATTGTGTGGGTGCAGAATCATACATGTCGCCCTGCCATACAGCACCCTGCCACTTCATAAAGTTTGAATTTTTGAGCAACCTGTGACTAAAATGTTTCGGTTGGCAGTATTGGAGAGAATCGTTGCAGTCTTGAGTAACCTGTGACTAAAATGTTTACGTTGACAGAACTAGGGATAATCTTGTATGTTTTGCTTCTATTGCTCCCTCATAAGAAGGAAAATGCGAGTAGATTTTTTTAATGATGAACTGACCAGCTGCCATGTTTATGCCATTGTTCATTTTAGAACAACTTTGTGGTCAGTTTTATTGTAGGACAGTCCGTAATGGACGAGGATAATGAAGAGGAAACTTCTACCATTGAAGAAGTCAACGACCCCAACGAAAATAATGCTGAGCGGCATTAGTGATGACAGGGAAGACACTACGAGAAATTGTAGTTCCAGGAGGAGACGAAGGAATACAGAGCAATGGAAACAAAATGTTGAGAAAAAGAAGTAGAAAGGAAAACCATTTCTTATACTAATATTCAAATATTTATAAGTTACGTGTTTACTGTTGGAGGAGGTGGAGATTACTGTTTAACGTCCCGACGACAATGAAGTCATTAGACAGAGCACAAGCTCTCACTAGGGAAGAATGGTGAAGGAAAGTGGCCGTACCCTTTCAAAGGAACCATCCAGGCATTTGCCTTAAGCAATTTTGGGAAATCATCGAAAACCTAAATCAGGATGGGTGCATTCAGGTTTGAACCGTCGTCCTCGCAAATGCGAGTCCAGTGTGCTATCTGCAGTGCTACCCCACTCGGTAATATTGTTAGAATTAATGACCTAGCCATATAACTACTCCCGTTCTTAATCTCTTCATTGCTGGGTAACTTCTGAAAATCTAAAATATGATTCTCCCTTCACACACATAACATGGTAACACAGTGTACCTGAAAATATAAACAATGAACTTTTGATTGTTTTGACATACAACTATACTCCATTCGCCGAAACGAGATATGGCATGTAAACACCTGAAGACGCATAACCATAGCGCTGCCGCCAAGGGGTGTATAAGGCGGGGGCTACTCGCTCCATATGATCGCTTTCTATCCAGATATAAGTCATCAGTGTGTCTTGTTTTATAGCAGTGTTCTTAGAATCTGATTATAAAGTTCATCACCTTTGCAAGACCGGTTTTTGATTATTAACGTTAAGTATCAGTGTTTATAATCACAGTCAGCAGTCACTGTTGCTCTGCCCACCGAATAACTATTCTTTTTTCCCATTCGTAAGATGTACGAGTAAACTTGTTATGTAATCCTACACGAATTCGGGGAGCGAGGTCAATATGTCAGTTTTGAGGCCACCCAGGAAGCGATTAAAGAAGAAATCATTAAGTTTTGCAGAAAAACACATGGTTCTTCGTGTGTGTAAGACGGAGTTTTTGTATACCTAGCAGTCAATGACTGATGTTTTGAAAACAATTCGTTCTTCAGTGTATTGTGCGATAGGTGAGTACAAGGCCACACACGGTTCGCAGAAGAAAGAAATCACGACAAAAGCTTTCAGAAAGTGTTGGTGACTTACATAGTAAGACAGTACGAAAGAAAGTACACGAATCTTTTTCGTAAGGAACTGCTAACAATTGTCAATGTGCTTGCTGCCCTGAACGAAGATTCAGATTTGGGCAATTTTCGTAGAAATACATTTTATAAATTACTAAAAGAAATAAATTTTAAATATATTCAGCATGAATACAGTAACATAATAACAGGCAGGGATGATATTTTGTGGAGGTAGTGTTATCTATGAACCATTAAATTGTTGAGAGATGGAGGAAGACCATTTTCTACTTGGAGGAGAAATGGATGAACGCAGGGTATATCTGAAGTAATGGCTGCTTAGATAAAGCCATAAATCCCCGAAGCATGCGTTTATATTCGGATTATCCAACGGAAACAAAGGGCCACCATATAAAGGAAAATGCCTGACTATCACACACACTGGGAATGAGGCAGATTTCGCCGACGGCTGTTTGTGGATTTTTGAGTCCAAGAACAGTGGAAACCACTATGATGAGATGGGCGCCGATACATACGAGAAGTGGTTTCAAGGTGTTCTTTTTCAGCTTCAGAAAAACGCAATTATTGTTCTTCACAACGCGCTGTAGCGTTCTCCTCGAAAAGAAGAAGTTCCTAATGCAAATTCCAATAAGCACAAGATATCATAATGGCTAAAATCTAAAAATATCGCGTTTGGAAAAGGTATGTTGAAGAAAGAAATACTGGAAATCGTAAGAAAAAACCCACAGAGTAGTGCACAATGAATACACATTAGATAAAATGGCTAAGAATGCAGTTGTGGTATTTCGGTTCGGTTGTAGCCCAAGGAAACACACTCATTTCTGTAATACTTGGTATATTTCATACAGACGCCCACATTACAACAAATCATACAGCAAACTGAACAACCATAATGGCGGTGGGCCCTTATGTTACAGAGTCGAAGAATCTGCGATGGCGGAAATATGTCGTTCATACCTGTCAACGCCGCCCCCCCCCCACCCCCGCAATTTGGAGCACAGTTTGAGCACAGTGGAAGGCAGCAGTGAGGGAGAGGGCAGTGATGTGATGGGGATGTCCATCTCCAGAAGTTGTTGTGGCATGGACCACACTGAGGATGCAGAGGTGTGGGGAGGGACTGTATTCCTCGCATGACTGGCTGGGAGCATTCAGACTGTAACTAGAGGAGCGTGATGTCGACCCCATGCGAAAGCGGTCAGGAGCCAGTAACCGACTGCCAAACCGGGCCCCAGTTGGGTTAGACGAGTTGTCTCGCAGCAGGATGAAGATGTGGTTGTCGCTGATGAGGATGGTGACATCCTCCACAAGTTCGGACAGGACATTGGTTTGCAGAACTACTAGTGGCGGTAGGGGGGAGGAGGTAGAGAGAGAGAGAGGATGAGAATCCGAGGAATGGCATTGATGGTGACACAAATGCATGTTCGGGTGAGGGCTGTGCCGGGCATCTCTGAGGGGTCATAACTTGAGCGTGTGTCCTCCATGCTGGGAGGCTGCATAACATCATCGGGTGTGAAAGACGCTGGGTCAAGGTGTACTGGTTTCACATGGTGGAGAGAAATATTGAGTGGTGAACCTTTAACCCAGATGTCCGTAGTGTTAGCAGTGCAGTTTATGGCATATGGACCTGAATATGGTGGGGCAGGTGGGGCCCGGATGGTGTCATCACAGAGAAAAACAAACTTGCATGAAAGGAGATCAGAGGGCATGTAGGAGTGGGGGGGAGGGGGGTATGGCTAGATGGGGGCTCAGGGAAACATTTGCAAAATGCATTCAGATCTGGCTTACAAAGTCGGGAAGGGGGGTAGGATTGTCAGGGGAGGTAGGTTGCAACAGATCCCCAAGGAGGACAGGGTTTTCACCATAAACTCACTTGTGCACCCTCAATATCTGGTTTGTATGACGACTGCAGGCCAAGGAGCATCCACAGGAGGAACTTGATCCAAAGACTGTCATGACACCGCAGTGGTGTCTTGAAAGTGCGATGCCACCATTCTACCAGTCCGTTTGCCTGAGGGTGGTAGGCAGTCATGCGACATTTGTTGATGTTGGGTGAAGAGTGCTGATTCAAACTGCCAGCCCTGGTTGGTGGTGATGGTTGTCGGGTAACCGAAGCAAGAAATCCAGGAAGAAACAAAAGCCTTAGCCATGGTTTCGGCGGTTATGTTGGTGAGAGGTATGGCCTCTACCCACCGAGATAAATGATCGCTGCAATAAAGATCACAACAGAAGTCCTCTGGGGGGGGGGGGGGGGGGTCGATAAAGTCCAGGTATACATGGTGAAAGCGGCCAGAGGGGATATCGAATTTGTGGAGAGATGGAACAGAGTGCCTGGTGACTTCATTGTGCTGGCAGGTGACGCAGTTCTGGGCCCAGGCATGACAATCATGCTTCATGTCTCACCACACGAATCATTCGGACAAAAGGCGTGTCGATGACATAATTCTGGGGTGTGCTGCTGGAGTTGTACCAGGCTTCCTCTCGGACACCGGTGAATTTTGCTTTGGTGAAACACAGCAAAGTGGAGGTGCTGTTGAGAATTTACTGTGTATCCCCGTCCTGGTTCTGTAGGGACGCAAGGTCGGAAAGGTCGACCACCATTGAGATGCTGCTAATGCGGGAAAGGAAATCTGTAATGATGTTGTCGGCAACTTTGATATGGTCGGTCAGGATGTGGAAAGGTCAGCCCTTGACATCAGGGCATAAGTGTTTCACCACCTCATAAACTGCTAAAAGTTCAATGTCGAAGGCTGAGTATTTTTGTTGGGCACATGAAAGTTTCTTCAAAAAGAACTGAAGTGGCATCTGTGATGATGAAGTTTGGCATATGAGACTGGATGAGCAAGGGTGACGGCTCACGCAAGAGTGTCTTTCAAAGCCTGGAAGGCTGCGCACATTGGTTCTGTCCACGGAACAGGGTAGATCCCTTAAGATGGCTTACTCTCAGGGTATCAGTGCGGGCGGCCTGTGTCAGCTGGTGCAGGCAAATGACGATGGTAGTAGTTTATTGTTCCCAGGAACTGATGAAGCTCTTTGTCTGTAGTAGGGAGTTGCATGGATAAGACTGATTGCACCTTTGATTCAGGGGGGTGTACACTGGCAGCCGAGACTGTGTACCCCAGGAATTGAACAGATTGTTGGCGTACTTGCAGTTTGTCGATGTTGATCTCGACTCCGTTTGATGAGAGAGCGATGTGGTGTTCATGATCTTGCGCAGATTTGCTGAAGATCAGGATGTCGTCGAGATATACGAAACAGAAGTTAAACTGGAGCAAGAGAGAGTCAATAAAGCGTTGCCACGTCTGGGCAGCGTTTTTTAACCCGAATGGCATGAAATGGTACAACCCAACAGGCGTGACAATCGCCGTTTTCGGAATGTCGTTGGGTGCGACTGGGATTTGGTGATAACCGCTTTTGCCATCCAGTACAGTGAAAATTGTAGCACCCACAAGAAGGTAAGTGAAGTCGGAAATGTTCGGTATAGGATAATTGTCCATCACAGTTCCAGCATTCAAGCATCTTTAATCACTATGCATATGAAAGGAGCTGTCCTGTTTGGGAGTGAGGTGTAAAATTTCCGCCTCAAGACGTTTCTGTATTTGCTGATGAGCCGAGGGTAACTGGAGTGGGTACGGGTGGCGAGCCATGTGGTGAATAGGTGGGACCTCGGACGTGATGTTGTGATGAACAGTTCAGTTCATGACAGCGGAAACCGAATGTTCGATGACTGCGTAGGCGGGACGTGGTGTCAGTTGATTTATTAGGGGCGCATGGCTTGAAAGCAGCGTAGTTATCTATTCGAGAGGGGAATGACAGCGAAAACGTCACATTTTTGTTATGTATACGCTGGCACAGATGGCAATTTGCGAGTGCCGAGCGTGAGCGGTGCACGTAGAGGCTGTCTATTGTCTGTAGTGTGCAAGACAGGCGCGTTTGGCGGCGGCGGCACTGCTGGAGATATGGAGCGAGCCATGTGAGGAGGCACGAGATTTGGGGGGGGAGGTTATGTGTATCAGCAGATATGGCGGGCGCACGTGTGATGGCAGTAGGCGTGGTCGGAGCCTGGCCAGCTGGATTGTCATGAGGCAAGTGAGTGTCAGTTTGTGAAACAGGTGAAAGAGATGTTGAGCGAACACACTTGATGGGGGCGGGAGTAACACTGTGTGGTTGAGACTGGAGTCACACGAGACAGGTATGGTGTTGCTAAACTGTTTGCTGTTCTTGACAGAGCTGTCAGGTGCGGCAGAAGAAGGCTCGGGTGACGGCGCTGCCGAGCAGTGTGAATTGATGCGGGTGGCATGAAGAATGCGGCAAGCTCGTCCTCGATGCATGCAATGCGATATTTCAAAACGGCGTTCTCACAGTGAAGGGTGCATGTCTTGACACTTTCTGCCAGGATGAGATTCACGGTTGTACAAGTCCTGCTCGCGGGAGCCACGCACTGATGCACTAAACATATAACGGCGTTTACACTTGGAGCAGGTAGTGGAGCACAGTCACAAAGGATGTGAGTTAGACGTATGGTGAAACAGAGAACCTCGAACGTCATTTGGAGGCCGGTGGTGGTGGTGTGATAAAAAGTCAATTCCCAGGATCGGTTCCACGATGTCCGCCACATGGAAGATCCAGGGGAGGGAGAGGCCGTTAGAGAGGCAGAGTTGAAGCTCGACAGAGCCACAGGTCTGGAGTGTAGATGAGTTCACAGCTTGCAGGAGTGTGTGTGTGTGTGTGTGTGTGTGTATGAGAGAGAGAGAGAGAGAGAGAGAGAGAGAGAGAGAGAGAGAGTGACTATGTGTGACCATCGATTGAGGTACGATTGAGATGTCAGCGCCGCTGTCCGCAAGGAAGCTGCAATTTGAAGAATAGTCACTGATGTAAGGGCACCTGTTCGACAGGACAGAGGCATGGGCGGAATGAAGCGTGAATTGGCGATTATCAGATGATTGGCTTTTCGGACGCTTGCACGGGGAACGGCACTTTTTTGTGTCAACGCCAATTACGGTGCGGTACCAACAGTGAGTGTACATTGGGAGACGTTGCAGCCGGTCTTCCACTATGTGTTTGTACACCGAGGTGGTCGGCGCAGACGTGATATGAAGCAGTTGGGCAGGCAGAGAGTGTGCGTGCCGGGTGGTGCAGCAGTCAAGGGGGGGGGGGGGGGGGAGGGCAACCGTGGCCTGCGGCGGAGAGCTCTACTGGACCAAGAGTGCCAACCTGTTGCATGAGCTCCTGCTGGTGGCACTGGTGTGTGAGCAAATAAACCCGGTCAGCCATCCACAGACACAAACCGATGGACTTCAGGGCATGGGGGAGGAGATGAACCTGGAGGTCTGTAGGCAGTTTTGATAACCACACCGACCACAGGGTTTCGTGTGGCATGATCTGCTCACTGACCAGGAGGTGTAGCCGGCGCCAAAGCTGGAATGATATGTGGTCACTGAGATGTTCCTCGTACAGTACTCGCAGAATAACCTCTTGTGGAGAATGCTAGAAGAGATCGATGACAGTCTGTTTTGTAAAATCGTCATCAGTAGTAGGTTGCAGATCACTTCTGTGTGCCTGTGCAGTTGAGTTGTAAGGCACAGGAATTTTGAATTGTCATTGGTAATGCTGTACAGTTCGAACAAGTTCTCCACCAGTGCAAACAATGTTGCTGTGTTGTCCTCGGATAGCGGAGGAAGGGTCAGTAAGTGGCCTGGTGCTGTTGATGAAGGCACAACTAGTTCTGTACCCGAGTCTCTTGTGTCACTCATATGATGTTGATGCTGGGCCAGCACGGTCGAAACAGACAGCACTGCATAGAGTGCAAGTCAGCAGTCTGCTGGAGCGAATGAGAATGAAATAGTGCTCTAGAACTGTCCGATGCAACGTTTGTGGCATGGATATCCAATGTGGAAGGGATGGCCAGTGCCATGTCAAAAGCGAGTGGGTGAACGGCTGCAGCCAAAACCCCTTGCAAGTTTACTTTTGGTGGCTGGAGGCTGGAAGAGTCTGCAGAGCAGAGCAGCACAGTAAAATGTTCCCATTGCACTGTTGACATGACGAGCCGGGGCATGTTTGGAGGGGCAGAACCCCATCACTATCACTACGTGGCACATTGTCCACAACTGGTGGGAGCCTGTAAAGTGCACTGAGGAGCTGAACAGTCACTTGGGGGCGAAAACAGGCCTGGAAATGTTCATGATATACGCTGGGCGTTGTCTGCTTTGTAAACCAATAAAGTAGTAAAGTACTCGGACATCGTGGGAGTGCAATCGGTACACGTGGTGTCCTACCAAAGGCAAGGTTTATCCTACCAAAGGCAAGGTTGCACACTGCGCTGCCGTAATGGTCGCCCGGGTGGCCACTGTCTGATACATAGCTTGTGCATGAAATGGAGAATCCACATCACCATGATGAAATGCAGGAACTTTGCTCTCCTTGTTATCGTTTTCGAAATGCATATGTCGATGCACACTTGCTGGAGAGGTAAGGCCTGAGTCTGCAGTCACATGTTGCACTGTCAGATGGCGAAAGTGTTGAAGAAACTGCAGGAAACGTGTTGTAGAATCCAGGTGGTGGTAAAGCGACGAAATGTCCTGTTGTAGGTGCAGGAGCTTCGGTATCCACGCGCTGAGTGGCAGGATACATGGCCAAGCAGAACGGATGAAAGCGTATACAAAGCCTGTGCGGTAGACGCGAAAATACTTGCACTTCGAGGAAACGGCGCGCGAATACTCAATTGGGGTCACCACTGTGAGATTTCGGTTGATATGTAGCACAAGGAAACACACTCATTTCTGTAATACTCGATGTATTTCATACAGACGTCCACATTACAACAAATCATACAGCGAACTGAACAACCAAGGTGCCGTGGGCCGTTATGTTACAGTGTCAAAGAACTTGTGTTGACGGAGATATGTTGTTTGTACTTGTCGATGCCAAACAGGGAAAGGTGCTTTTCGAATTCGTCTCTATCATTGCGAATTAAACACCATCAAGCTGGTTTGGGACAGAATCAAAGGCTGTGTTGCAACAAAAAACAGTACATATACAATGTTGGAAGTTAAAGAACTTTAGAACAAGCAGAAGAGAGTAACAATGTGTCCTCTATGTGGTGGAAAAGAGTGAAACTCAAATATGGAAATTAGACTGCATTAGAGAAGGGAGAGCAAAGCATTTTGTTATAAACCTATATGAAAGCAATTCAAGTTTTACAGAATGAACTCAGTTTTATTGTTCCTTTAAGGCTAGTCTAATTGCTATTGTTACTAAAATCGGCTGTGTCTGAATCTGCTATGCCACTTGTCGGTTTTTTTACTCTTCTTTCGTTCCACTGTGCCCAAGTTTGTAATAAAGGGTTTCTCATGAGAGACGCATTCTTCATTGTGACATCAGCCAGGCGCGCTCTACGAATTTTCGACACCCCTGCTTTTGCTGGAACAGGTGGAGGTCAGTCATGTGAGACTGTTTCTGATTCATCCCAGTTCTAGGTGAGCAGACTGTAGTATCTGTTGGGTTTCAAATAATTTTATTTTCGCTTATCTTTAGGTAGCAACTGAAAGGGTTTCTGCAGAGGCCAAGCTGTAAACATCCCGCTGGAAAGCTGAAACCCAAGGAACTCATTATGCAAGACATACAGCAGATCCATTACATTTTTTTCAGGAAAAAGGAAAAGACTAAACAAAATCTGCCATGGTATGATGAACGATTCCTCACCTGCAACTGGTGAAAGAAGGGAAGGTAACAAACGAACATTGTTGTACAACGATATTGTCAGACACACTGCACAATTCATGCCTATCGAAAGTCACTATTCAAAAGTAAAAGCGTCTCATCGCCAATGTTGAGCAGTGAGTTGAACATGAAAGTATGTGGGAAATTTTCTACGGCAAACATCCCAATCTGGACGTAAAGTATGACTATGACTGGACAGCATTTGCAATATTTTTATATTACCTTTGGAGCACCTTATGTTCACAAATGCTTGTCACTACAAAGTAGCATTTTCTTGGAAAATAAACAACTGAAAAGGAAAAAACTGGAACATTAACTCACAGATCACAAAATTTGACTGCCAAAAGAATTTAGTCCTTGCAAAAGTTCCAGATCAGGCTATCTATTACACAGGTCTGTGGCTAAAAAACTACATAGGATTTTTTAACATTTTCTTATCGATTCGGACCTCCCAAAAACAGGAAAAATATTCAAAAAATTCTATCACATAAGTTTTTATGTATATTGCGGTATTTATGTTCATTAGTAATAAACCCATGTGTTTTTTTAATTTAATAATTATTAAAAATTATATCAATGATAAATTGATAAAATACATTTAAAAAATTTACAATGTTAACTATTATTTGCAGGTTTTACTGTGAACTCCTTGGCACCAGAAGCAAATGTAAACAATCTTATTGTTCAGTTTTATCGTGTTGCGACAAGTCAAATGACGATTTGTATTTTTCATGAAATGAAGATAAACTCTCAGTAGACATATTGCTATTCAAGTGAACTGTGCTGTTGTTTCTGTCTAGTCATGGCTACAAGAGGTTAGTATTTCTCCAAATCGTTTTTGTTATATCTGTGGTGAATACACTATTAAAAGTCAACGGAGAAACATAACTGATATTGCGAGGAAAGTTTATTTTGCTTACTTTGCATTAAAACTTGGTTATCAAGATGAACCATGGGCCCTGCATAATGTGTGTAGAAGATGTGAAGAAGATCTTCATTTGTAGTTTAAGGTTAAGAAAAATGCGTTTCGATTTGGAATTCCTATGATATGGTGTGCACAGAAAAACCATACCACTTATTGCTACCTCTGTTCAGTTGACGTAAAGGGATTCAATTCAAAAAACAAAAGAAGCATAAGTTATCCTAACCTTGACTCAGCTATAAGTCCAGTGCCCCATAGTTCTGAAATACCTATCCTACAGCCACCTTCCAGTTTGGATGAATGCCTGAGTGAGTTGGAGGACGAAGTTACATTAACTCCTCAGGGTGAATCAAACTCAGAATTTTCTTCAGACGAAGGCCTCAACTATTTTCTCAAAGTGAGCTCAATGCTCTAGTAAGAGATTTAGGTCTTCCAAAAGATGCAGCCAAACTGTTAGGTTCCAGATGAAAAAATAAAAACCTTCTATCATCTGGCACCTCATTTTCATGGTACAGACACTGAGAAAAAGAATTTACCCAGTTTTTCTCAAAAGAAGGAAATTTAGATTTTGCAATGATGTGGGACTCACGCATTTCTTTGATATGCAGTACGACTCATCTGAATGGCGCCTTTTCATTGATTCATCCAAAACTAGTCTTAAAGTACTATTATTGCACAATGGAAATAAATTTGCATCGCTTCCGATGGGACATTCTGTGCATATGGACGAAAATTATAATGATTTGGCCATTATCCTGGAAAAAATCAAACATCAGGACCATCAATGGATGGTTTGTGGGAACTTCAAAACACTCATGATGCTTTTGGGTCAGCAGGCAGGCTATACTAAATACCCATGCTTCTTATGCTTGTGGAATACTAGAGCCAGAGAACAGCACTGGACTAAAAGTGATTGGTCACACTGAGAAACAAATTGGGGTAAAGGGAAAAAGAAGCTTGGGTATCGTTCAAGGATGTAGTGCGAAAGTTTTTGGGACTACAAAACCATTGTTCAGTGGATGCTAGCAGCATACGGAGCTCAAGGCTGCTTGAAGGTCCATTTTTTACACTCCCACATAGACAGTTTTCCTGAAAACCTGGGAGCTTACAGTGAAGAACAGGGGGAGCGGTTTCACCAGGATGTCCATGATATTGAGACACAGTACCAAGGAAGATGGGATGTCACTATGCTTGCTGACTACTATTGGATGCTTAAGCGGGAAACTAAAGATTGAAATCAGAAAAGGACTCAGTGAAGTATCAAGGAAAAGAAGAAAAGTTTCATAAAAAACATGAGTAAGTATAATATTATTACCATGTCTCAAAATGATGTTTCTTTGGTTGTAAAAAAATATTGTGTTTGATAATTTTGAATAAACGAGTGCTTTTACCATTTTTTGTGTTTGTGTCATAGAAAACAATTGACATCACTTATGAAATCAGCACATCTAAAACATATAATTCAGTAAAAATATCTCATGCAGTTGACATAAATTTTTTTTGCAGACCTGTGTTATTCAAGACAGATGTATAATTTCACAGTTCGCCGTGGTTCCTCTACAAGCACTCAGATGAAGGAAAAATGTGACTTATATTTGGGTGGAGAACGAGTTTGCAAAGGGGTCGAACTAGACTGCCTCAGCTTCATGTCCATTTGGATGCTGCCACCAAACTATACACCTTTGTGGATGTATGGGGTGGGGAAAATAAGAATATGACAATGATTGGGGCAATGATGTACTGGTTCCTGTATGAAGCTGCAGTATAAGTAGCAACCAGTGAAACATGGTTCCTGATTGTCAATCATTCGTTATACCACACAAAAAGGTCTATGGAAAGAAAATATTGCAAGATGAGCATAATCGAAAATCCTGCAATCTATGTCAGCATAATGGAGCAATTCGCCACAGTAGTCCCCTTGGTTTCGGGCAGCAAAGTGAGAGACGCTCATGGATCTTTTACTTTCAGCAAAAAAAAAAAAAAAAAAAAAAAAAAAAAAAAAAAAAAAAAAAAAAAAAAAAAAAAAAACTCACTAAGAAGCAAGCAGAAAGTAGTGAATTATGCAGACACACCCATTATTCAATTTTGACATTGGAGAGTCGAAATCTCTTTTTAGGAGAGAATAACATCACTAAAAAAAGATGAGTCCCACTGAACAAAGCTCAATCAGCTCCTAGGATTTCACTGGGGAGTGGCATGGTGCAAGGACAAAAATAAAATTCTATACCAAAATTTTTGATCATCAGGAGCATTTTTGTAGTTTCCCCGTAATTTTAACTCAAGTCATGAAGGCTGTGGCTGTGTTGCCATCACAACAGCACACTAGTGTTGGGAATTGGAACTTCTACACTTCATTTCACATGAGGTTATTGGATAAGCAGTATGCGTGTGGTGTGTGTCTGCATGGAGCTGTCTGCGGTGTACAGTTGTGCGACTCCAGGGCAAGTTAGATTCACACATTTTATGCAGTATGGCAACAACAATGACTGATGGTTCTGCCCTGACCAACCTTCTGGGAGCAACAGCAGTGCACTTTCACTTGGATCTTAGCAGGGTACCGCAAACAGGGCGGTGGCGGACTTCTTGACCCATTCTCTGATTATGAACTTTTCGACCATGGAATAGGGAGATCGCTTTGGCAAGTTACTTGTTTAAATAAACACCCAAGTGTTCCTGCTACACAGCATACAGTTTGAACTGTAACTGAGGGAAATACATCAGGGTGACAGCACAGTGATGTGTCCAGAAGACCCTTTCCCTTCCCCTGGTATTTGTTCAATTAAGACACAAGTGCAGAGATCCAAACTTAAGAGAAGCAGTGTACAGTGACCATACACCTCTGCATGAAATGCTGCTTGGGGAAAAAAAGACTTCAAGTAGGAAATCCTTTGTTCAGCTGACAGGCCTGGACCTGCAGTGCCAGTATTCTAGAACCTGGATTCTGATGTCAGAACCAGTGCCAGTATTCCTGGGCTTGAATTTTGACATCATAGGGCGTGCACCAGTATTCTTGGTCAGACATCTCAGATTTTTGAATTTCCCACCAATTTATACTTAAAACAGCCCTACTTTCCCGCCATTTTATACAGATAGGGCAACTGACCTTTGTCAGATGAGGAAATCCCACGACTCATCACAGTGGATACTCTAAGTTGGAAAAAAAAAAAAAATCCCTGATAAATCCAGGTGTGAGAAGGAAGATGGTGTCAAAAGGTCCCTAATAAATTAATGGTGAGCAGGGGAGACGGACAGCACACCACAGTAATGACTTCTTTTCCCAGTGAGCTGTATACCAGCCATTAACAGTGGCTTAGCAACAGCTTTTAAACACCGATGATTTGCATGGAATAGTATTCACATAATTACTAGTTTGAGATATTAAGTATTTTAAAATTTGTTATTTATAAAACTAAATATAATTCAATTTCAATGATAGGTTACAAATGCAGAAATCCATGAGATTTTGTGAATTTCCTCGATTTTCCAAGTAAAAGTAGTTTCCTAATAATTCCAGGTTTTCCTGAAGAATCACCACCATGCTCTTTGACGACGTCAGAGGTGGCACACTTTGTGCCGAAACTGTCCTTACATATCTACTTACATACCTGCAAAAGTTTTAAGATGGCTGAAATAGAGTTTATGTCAGGTACAACTGCTTGCGACAATGACCGGACGTGGCTGTTTCACAGGCTGACTGACATGCTCCACGAGGCTTAACTGTTTCCAAATTTTCTTTGCTGCATAAGTTAGGTACTACTATGCAGAAATATGTGTGTATGGCATAGCTAAATTGACATGAGTGTAGTTCAGTTAGTGGGAGAATATCAGAAGCAACACCAGCCTACAGACAAACAGAGCTGCTATAATGGCCATGTCAGAGGCGAGCGTAGCAAGCTGGGTGGCCTCTGCCCCATAGCTCACCCCACTCCCAGCATTCATACTCGAACAAGCCACGCCGAAGCGCAGCACACTTGAGTGAGCAAAAATCCGCAAACTGGAGGCTATTATAGATTTCCTAACACATGCCCCTTCTCATACACTTTTCCAGCCACTTGGTTTAAACGTTTGTGTATTAATTGCCAGTTATTGTCTCACACTGACAAAGGTAATCAATAAGAAGTTTCGACTTGCACAAAGCACTTAATTACCACCAGATCACACTGATTTCACCAGTTTTGGTTAAGAGCCACCATCTTTCACTTACTGCTTTGACTGCTGTTTCAGTTTTGTCATGATGTGGAGACATGTCTCATTCACAGTATCTAATCAGTTTAACTTCAAAACACCTGATATTGGCGACACTTTTTTTGCATTTTCTTAGCTGTTACCAGTTATTAAATAGTAACTGTTTGACAAAAATATATCACACAATTTCTTTTAATGTGCCTATGCATCAGCTAGTTCAGTGCCCTTTAATTTCCAATTGTGCAATACCATACTGCAAATTTTCTCATCACTTTTGTCTATGGTTGCTGCTTTTGAACATCTTTCTCATAGATAATCTTCACGAGGATGATGGCATGTCTTAATCCAATATGCAATTACCTAACTGTTGAAAATAAATGAGTAGACTCCTTGAAGACTTTCACTAACTTTGGATGAATTTCAGTGGTTGATAATCCACTCACAAAAATGTTTATGATAAACAGTGTTCCATTTTAATGAAACACAAGCGATTAATTTAAAAATTCATATAAACAAAATTGAGATAATAGTGAAATTGATACAATTTACATTATGAACTGTCCTAGGAAAACGTTTCTGAAGCCAAAATAAAGGACGGCCCGTCCCCTCCCCTCTTGCACATACTGTCCTAAAGATACATGCCTTAATAACATTATCTTGTAATGAGCAGTTAGTATGTAATTTCTTTGTTGAAATTTCCTGCAGTACAAATGTGGATAA
The DNA here is from genome assembly GCF_021461395.2 of Schistocerca americana. Taxonomy (NCBI): domain Eukaryota; kingdom Metazoa; phylum Arthropoda; class Insecta; order Orthoptera; family Acrididae; genus Schistocerca; species Schistocerca americana. The sequence goes on along the minus strand of NC_060120.1, from coordinate 303,579,803 downwards.
CTGCAATGCCCAGGGGAAAAAAACATCTTTTGGAGCAATATGGAAATCTGAGATGTAACATGTATTAAGTATTTCACAACTAACATGCTCAGTGTGACCTTCTCCCTAAAAATTCTAGTACAGAAAGTGACAAACAGGGAGAAAATTTCCATTATAAAATTCTATGTCTTTCACAATGAGACTCACAAATGTGAACATACAGAATGCAAACCACCACTGACGGAAGGGACAGTGCCAGGGAATGCTTGAAAACAGTACATTTCATGTTTATTGTTATCACACCGAAAACTTGTAACCAAGTTATTAATTTGCAGTATTACAGTAAATTACTGTTGCTTTTACACGCAGCATAATTTGGAGAGTTGAATTCACTGTTTTGTGTGTTTGTTCCACAGCATAAAAACTGCCCTCCTCCAAACATGGGTCTCTATTCAAATTATTATCTGCTCGGTTCCTCTACACATCCTGAGACTGTATCGGACAGTAATTATCCCATTCTTTCCCGAAACAATTTCCACATTTTACACAGAGATCCTTTCAAAGTATTAATATAGAATAGGCACTTGTTTCCTCACAACAGCACTTTTTTAACCCTATAATCTCAGTAATGTGTGCACATTTAGAACATGAAGTAAACCATATCAGACAACTGAACGAAACTTATTGGTTCATGAGCTATTGAATCATTTGATCTTAGAAAAACCCTCACTAGTTTCCATCTTGCACTATCCAGCTATAGCCCTTGATTCAGGGATCTGCATGAACATTTAGTATGACTCAAATTATTTTCGTTTCCTTTCCCTTACCAGCTTAAGGAACCACTACTTCCCAAAACTAGTTTTTGTTGTTGCTTGGTAAACAGACTGCTGCTTAGTCAGCACAATTTGATTTTCCTGTCTATACCTTCTACCATGTTTTTCTGTCTATGCCAAGGCTAATCTCATGAACTACTATAGGGTAGTAAATACATGGTCCACAAGGAACGTTCGTGTATACAATCTACAGGCAAACCTGGCAATGCTTTGCAATTGTTAATCATGTAAAGGAATTGCATAAATATCCTGATCTCCTAGCCGCCCCGCCAGTCTCCTCCAACTTCTCTTTCCATCATGGCCCCCTCTCACTGACATTAACCCTTGTACTGTTACAGTTAACGAAAAATTGACTGGGAACTGAATGCACTTAAAATAAATGAGTAAATCAGTTGGAGTCATTGGTATATGGGGCACGAGATCTATCTTCTGTTGCTGTATTAGTGTGGGTAGCAGCTTCAATGACAGTGTTTCACATAACTTTAATCTCCAGATGGGTAGGATTGCAGTTTTGCACAATACAGATTCCGTAGTAGTACTCTAATCAGAAGGTGATAAACCAATCATACAATTTTCTTTTAAAACTATGATGAACAAAACAAAAAAGCACTTAGTTGAGAGTTCAAACTTTGACTAAAATTATAAATAAGAATGAAGATCTATGGAAGAAATTAAATGGCCTGCTATCATAGTTAAAAACTGAGTGGGAGAAAGAAAACAAAACCACACATTTTCAGAGCAGAGCAATTTCTTTCTCAAAGCTGGTTTTACCAGAAAACCTACCCACTGTTACTTTAAAAAATTGATAGCCTTATGTCTGTATGAATGTTTATTGGTGTATTGTGTAAAAATTGGAAGTAAATCAGTCAAGAACTTTTCCATACACAGCGTACTTATCATTAAACTGTAGCTACTCATGGAGGTCTAGTGTGGGGTCTGTAACTATTGTGTGGCAGTGAAACGTATAGATACGCTAATGTGGAATCAATCCATGCTGGCAAACAGAGTTCTAACTCTGCCCACCACATGCCAATCTTACACTGCATGCAGTTTGTACGACATCCACGCTGTCATTTGACATGGCATAATATGCATGAATGGTATGGCTATGAAAGAGACACACTGTGTGCTGTTACTGAAACTATTTTATAGGAATGGCAGCAATTACAGTGCTGCAAGGTCTGAGGAGAGGCCCGATGTCATTAAATGGTTCAAAGATGTTAATGAAATACAAAAGTGCAGATGAGCTTGGTGTGGCACCTGGAAGAGAGAGGCGTCCTATCCCAATGGGAGTTACTGATGAGGTGGTCGTAACTAATCATGCAGCAGATGTCTTGGGTAGTGCTAGTGCTCATGCAGTGTCACGAGTATTGCCCATGTCATGGCCAACAGTATAGAAAGTTTTGTGGTATATTTTAAATTGGTACGTATGCAAGATGCAGGGGAAAGTGCAGCAACAGTCTGAATCTGCTCTTCGATTTCTGGTGCGGACTGAAGTTGATGACGTGGCTGGACAATATTCTATGGAGTGATGAGGCACATTTTGTATTGTAGGATGCAGTAAATACACATAACTGCTGAATTTTGGGCACCGTTAAACCACCTGTTGTTCACAAAGAGCCACTACACTCACCACACGTCGACTCTGGTGTGGATTCACAAGCACCTTTATTCATGGTCCATTTTTCTTTGAAGAGAACACACCCAGAGGGCCAGTCATCTGCGTGTTATCAAGACAGCCTTCTACAGCCTGTGATTCCTGGTTTGAAAGAGTGGAGATAAGTGGAAAACATCTTTTTCATGCAAGATTGGGCAACACGTCATGTCTCTTGCCCAGTGACAGATCTGCTTAATGCAACCATCCACAAATGCATTATCTCCAGAGGTTCCACAGATCACATGTTCTTAGGCTCTGGGAACTCCTGAAAGAACGCGTTTCAGGGACTAATTCATTCTCTATCTGATCTGAAGGCCAGTCAGTACACAGGAACATGATGTTAGTATTCCACCAAACTGCTGCAGGCAAATGCCGATCTTGTCATGTCACACATCCAGCACCCCACTGACATCCCTGATGCTCACACTGAACAAATTGTGTAAGCAGTGGTTAATCATAAAATCAACATTACACCTTTCTCATTTGTTTAACCCTTTCTGGCCACATCCTGTTCGTAACACTTTACATATGGAAATGTCTATATGGTTTTCTTGCACCTAGTGGCCAAAATTGGAACTAACATTTTTTCCAATGTAAATCAAATATATATAACGAAAAAACTACAAAGAACGAAACTTGTCTAGCTTGGAAGGGGAAACCAAATAGCGCTATGGTTGGCCCGCTAGATAGCGTTGCCATAGGTCAAACGGATATCAACTGCGTTTTTTAAAATAGGAATCCCCATTTTTTATTACATATTCGTGTAATACGTAAAGAAATATGAATGTTTTAGTTGGACCACTTTTCGCTTTGTGATAGATGGCGCTATAATAGTCACAAACATATGGCTCATAATTTTAGACCAACAGTTGGTAACAGATAGGTTTTTTAAATTAAAATACAGAATGGTGGTACATTTGAACATTTTATTTTGGTTGTTCCAATGTGATACCTGTACCTTTGTGAACTTATCACTTCTCAGAACGCATGCTGTTACAGCGTGACTACCTGTAAATACCACATTAATGCAATAAATGCTCAAAATTATGTCTGTCAACCACAATGAATTTGGCAATGTGTGTAATGACATTCCTCTCAACAGCGAGTAGTTCACCTTCCGTAATGTTCGCACATGCATTGACAATGCACTGACGCACGTTGTCGGTGGATCACGATGGCAAATATCCTTCAACTTTCCCCACAGAAGGAAATCCGGGGACGTCAGATCCAGTGAACCTGCGGGCCATGGTATGGTGCTTCGAGGACCAATCCATCTGTCATGAAATATGCTATTCAATACCGCTTTAACCGCACGCTATCTATGTGCTGGACATCCATCATGTTGGAAGTATATCGCCATTCTGTCATGCAGTGAAACATCTTGTAGTAACATCGGTAGAACATTATGCAGGAAATCAGCATACATTACACCATTTAGATTGCCACTTGTAAAGTGGGGGCCAATTACCCTTCCTCCCATAATGCCACACCATACATTAACCCACCAAGGTCGCTGATGCTCCACTTGTTGCAGCCATTGTGGATTTTCCGTTGCCCAATAGTGCATATTATGCCAGTTTACGTTACCGCTGTTGGTGAATGACACCTCGTCGCTAAATAGAACGCGTACAAAAAATCTGTCTACGTCCCGTAATTTCTCTTGTGCCCAGTGGCAGAACTGTACACGACATTCAAAGTCGTCGCCATGCAATTCCTGGTGCATAGAAATAGGGTATGGGTGCAGTCGATGTTGATGTACCATTCTCAACACCGACATTTTTGAGATTCCCGATTCTTGCGCAATTTGTCTGCTACTGATGTGCGGATTAGTTGCGACAGCAGCTAAAACACCTCCTTGGGCATCATCATTTATTGCAGGTCGTGGTTGAAGTTTCACACGTGGCTGAACACTTCCCGTTTCCAGCAAACGGTCCGGACACTTGGATGATTTCGTCCAGGATACCGAGTAGCATACATAGCACATGCCCGTTGGGCATTTTGATCACAATAGCCATACATCAACAGGATATTGACCTATTCCGCAATTGGTAAATGGTCCATTTTAACATGGGTACTGTATCACGAAGCAAATACCGTCCGCATTGGTGGAATGTTACGTGATACCACGTACTTGTATGTTTGTGACTATTACAGCACCATCTATCACAAAAGCGAAAAAAGTGGCCCAACTAAAACATTCATATTTCTTTACGTACTACACCAATATGTAATAAAAAATGGGGGTTCCTATTTAAAAAACGCTGTTGATATTCGTTTGACCTATGGCAACACCATTTAGCGGGCCAACCATAGCGCCATCTGGTTCCCCCCTTCAAGCTAGACAAGTTTCGTTCTTTGTAGTTTTTTCGTTTGATGCTTATTTCCTGAGATATTTGGCCTGGTCACCATCAACGGACCACCCTTGACTTCAAAGATGTTTTCTCTACACAAATAGAGTGTGATTCAGCTGCCCCTAACACTGTCATCCTAAGCTACACAATGTTATAGCTGGCCTTCATAAACCATACACAACATTTTCATATTCCATTACTCGTTACACGCGAACTGTTAGTCCCACATATTGCTGGTGGCCACAGTTTGGGTTATTTAAAAAAAAAAAAAAAAAAAAAAAAAACCATACCAAAGTGACCTTCAGTTGACATTGCAGTGGTTACATTTGCTCAACAAATGCGAACTAATATGAAAATTAAAGCTAAATGTTCTCTGTGCAACCCAATATGCACACTACAGATACTGAAGAATGACACTGGGTGGAGTGACATACAGCACATTGTTTCTTGCAACTATGGCTCACCCCGCGTCCCACTATTGTAATAACAACAAAGGAACAATTTGGAAGGAAAACTTGCAGAAAGAAATTATAGGATAGAGTACGCTGGAAAAATATCACAAAGCAGCCTGTTACATTCAGTAAGAAGAAAACTAGTGAATAAGAAATGTCAGAAGACAATGTAAATTGAAAGTTCCATTAAAGACCAAAGAATAATCAGCTGATATATTAGTAAAAATTTGCAGAAAGTAGCTCCGGTAAACTTTTCAAAAGCACCTGATATTCTGACAGGTAGCATCTGCCAGCAAGAGAGGAACTGCAACCTAATCTGCAGCTGCTCTGCAATATAAACCGACAGCAAGCAAAGCTTTCCACATCCTAACTCCATCCACCAAAAAATCCACTTTATGATGAAAGATACTGTCTGTCTTTACTCAGTGAGAGTCAGGAGGTAGCATGATAGGACATTGCGGTATGCTGGTTTGTACCTCAATGAGCGTTTACACCATCTTGCCCATCATGAAGGGATACGTGTATTAATGCACAGTGTCCAAGCAATCACAGACTAAACAACTGCCTGTTTAACTGACTCACTGAAAGTATACTTTTCACCAGATCAGGTATAATAAGCAACGGACAGTAACTGATTTGGAAATCAGGATGGTGGTGGAACCACCATCGCACTGCCTGCAAAAGGTGATTTGTGTCTACAAAAGGCAGGTGTGTCAGTTCCCTTCCAACTGCAGTTTTGTATACATCAATAATACTATCTCGACCACTGTGTGGAAAATAAGCGTTACACAAGCTTACAGTAATAGTGGCACACTGCCTTGATACTAGCCCTCACATATTATAGGCTGCTGCTCAAAATGACTGGGAGTTGACAAGTTCATCCACCTGCATTCCTGTGAGCTATAAAAATGTGTTTTCAAAGGAATGAGTACTGAGGCGCATTAGCCCTATTTCTTGAAGTGATATCCAATTTCTCAAATGAAATGATATCAAGAAAATTTAATGTTGCTTCCACTGTGAAATGAACAATATGGGTGCAGTAAGAACAACCACAACTGCATGTGGAACAGTAGCAGTATTTTTTCTTCCAATATTTCAGCTGAACAATTTTGCCATCTTCAAAGCTGTTCGATGTCAAATTGAAACCACTTGACACAATGATAGACTGTGGAATATTCTATCTGGCAGAAAAAACTTCAAGATACACAGTAGTAGAACAGTTAACAACATTAGGCAGATTGTACCTTTGTCAATTAATATTAAAATCACAAGTGTTACTTACAATATCATCAACAGGTTGAGACATATCAAACACATTTGTGTAGAAGATAGTTGGCACCTGCGGATGGAGGCAACATGGCATTGCCAGTGATGGGATTTGACCTGAAGGCAGTGGTGTGTGTGTGTGTGTGTGTGTGTGTGCGCGCGCGCAGGGGAGAGGGGGGGGGGGGGCAGCAGTGGGAGTCCCTGAGAATTCTAGCTGCGGAGGAGAAGACTGTCATCAGAAGTTTCTGATAAATTAATGGTGAGTGACGTGGAGAAGAGGGGGGAGGGGGGGGGGGCACAAAACACAGCACCATGAACTTTGATGACTCAACAGTAGGTTTTTGACAACCAAGACATAGGAGGTCTGGTTTTGGAGAACAAGGAGGTGGAGTCATCTTTTGAAGGTCTCAGCAGGAAATTCAGATACTGAGAGAATATATATAAATATGACAATAATTTAAAGATGATTTATTTAATGAACAATGGATTTGCATTGTGTAGTATTTCATAATGTCTAACCCAAATTCACTGCTATCAGAGGTTCAGACAAGGAGAAATAGTATCACCATCTCATATCCTTTAAATACTGAATTGTGGTTAATGGATGAAGATTGAAAAGGTATGGTTTCTGATCCTCATACCAATCTACAAGCAGACACTCTTATCAACAAAATGTTTATGTAGTGGATATAATGGCACTCTGCCACCTCAATACACACATACCTGCATCACTCAATGAGACACTTCTAAATAAAAGACACACGTAAATAGAAATATAAGTTCTTTTATTTTCAAAAGTAAAAGATCTTTTTGTATAAGAATATTATTGGATATTATATCACGAACAATAGAAAATAAAATCACACTATAACAAACATATAATAGTTCAAATCACACAAATAAGTGCAACATCATGTGGGCTGAATCTTCCAGATAAACTTGAGGTAATTACAAAATACAATGAAATGTGCAACATGATAGGACCATGGAGAAGGAATGCTGATAAAAGGCAAATGACAGGGGGAAAAATAAAAAAAGTTACATACAAAACACAGCCTATTATTAGCTGATGTACAGTGCAGTTTGTTAAGCTATAATACAGGATGCACACTCATAAATAACATAAAAAATATTTCATTCCAGGTCAACTACAATCATGGCATTTAAAAAGACATTTGGTGCAACACAATGGATACATTTTGCACAGCCTAGATGACAGAGAACTGCCAATAAATTGTTCTGATCGCTTCACCTTCCACAGTAACACACTTTTTTTGCATCATAACATCAAATAAAGAACCTCCAATTCATTATGTACTTGGAGTATTTCATTTCAACTGGAACAGCAAAGTTCATAGTGAAAAACAAATAATTAAGAATAGTCAAATTTATAGTAGTAGTAGTATTTACTGTACTTGATCCACTTCCCGATATTAAAAATGATGCTTTAACTTTATATAGAAGACTCATGAGATAGATTTGAATTTTTCTGTGCAAAATAAATTAACTATGCTTATAAATTAAATCTAAATATTTAGTATTACGGTACATAATTTACAAAACGTATTATAATTTATCCCTGACCACAAAGGTTACTCACTGTTTTTTTCTTTAAAAAATAATGGCACAGGTAAGATTAAAAGTTACATTATTAACACTGCAATTGTGTAAAAAATAAATGTTTCAATGCTAACATTTCTCCCATCAGAACAGCACACATGTAATGTTCCAGAAAAAACATTCAACAATAAGCACAACAACCTCATGTCACATAAATAACAGTACTTTCTGTGAGACTGATATTGTTATCCACAAATCCACAACACTGATGCACAGATTACCCTTTAGAGGGCCAAGGAAATAATAATAATAAAAAATTGCAGTAATTTTACAATGAAGTTCATTGCAATAAAGGGAAATTATGGAGTAATCTCCTTTCTTTTGTACACTGGTAAAATTAAGAATTTCTTTGGTGTTTCCCAGATTAAACAATCACTTCTTTATGAAAGATCTCTCCTTTTAACTGCTAGAAATGGGTAAGACTGGTCGTGCAAAAATAGTGTTTCAGCATGCCAGTGCAACGTTACAGTTACATGATTTGTTACATCTACAGCACTTTGAATATAGTATGATTCACAGAATGCATTAGACAATACAATTTATGTACAGGAATGATACCCATATATGTAACACAGCATCTCACAAGAAAGGGCACTTCTGGTTTTAAGAAAAATCAAAGAGATCCATAAGGCCCTCATCCACATCCAAACTGAAGTTATAGTCTGCATCAGACAGTGGAGGCTCCAGTGACAGGAAAGGCTCGCAATATGACGAAAATCCCATGTCCAGCATGGTATCTGGTTCTGCAGCTGAGAAAATTATGACATCAGATCACAAAAGCATACCAATCTTGCAACTAAATATTAATCGTCTCTACTACTCCAGTAATTTTATTTCACTGTCATCTGAATGTTAGATTTAACATACATACGTACCCATACATGCAAGCATTACAAGCTTTAACAAAAGACAAGATGCCATGCAGCAGAAAGTAAATGAGCTCCCAAAGCAAGCAGTTGTGTCAGTAACACGGCAGTCTAAGCAATCCCGAACTCAGCTGAATCCCATGGTGCTACGGTAGTAATATACGTAGCATACACAGGCTCCAACTAAGCTCAGGGCACAGAGCAAAGCAAATGGCACCACATGTGTCTATTTATATTTTTCATTAATAGACACAGGCCCTTCTCAGTAGGCACCTTAAAATATCACAAATGCATAACTGTTACAGGACAACACAATAAACAAGTGCATTAACATGCTTCTAAAATCTTTTGCTGGTTTAGTATATTTTATTATTTGGGAGAATAATGCACTTCCATTAGCTCCTTCAGAAACCAGTTCACTATAATGTAAATTTTCAGACATGACATAAGGAATAGGTTCAAAAAATTTGGCAAACTAAGGAAATAGTGTGTTAATTATAGCAGTGGTATGCAAGAACAGTGTTTTTTCTCATGATTCCTGTTTAAATTTCTTGACCATCTGTAAGTCCACCTTGCCCTAGAATCACTTATGAAACCTTTGTCTTCGTCAATGTCACCTTGGTAAGGGCCTGAACGATGGAAAAGTAATCCAATAACAAAAATGTTGTCAAAAGTATTTTCTGTGGTTTTCTAAGACAGAGACTGACCTTTCTCCTAAAATTCTCTCAACACACCTAAATCTTCCATTTACCTTCACCAATCTTGAATAGAGGTTTGCATCTTTTCATATTTCTGATGAGTGCACTTACATACTGAAATAATCCAATAAGCTCTTACATCAAGAGTGATTTTTTATTTATCAACATTTTGTTATGTTTATCCCCTTTAATGAGATCTAACTTCATTAAATGAAATGGAAACACCCTCAGTCCATCATCATCACCACTACCACCACCACCACCACGTCAATATCTCGAGTGCTGGCTATTCTACATCCTGTGTTAAAAGAGGGACCTGTTTCCCAATAAAATAGTGTTTCCCAAATTTTGCTATTTAAAGAGAGAAGGCACTACTTCTTGGCAATTATCATGTTTGAGTACAGAATATGCTTCAGGATGCCACAAATAATAGATGTTAGGGATGAGGAGGAAATCAGTGTTTAACATCCCTTTAATAACAAAGTCATTAGAGACTGAGCACAAGCTTCAATTAGGGAAGGATGGGGAAGAAAATGGGTCGTGCCCTTTGAAAGGAACCACCCCGCATTTACCATAAGTGACTTTTGGGAGGGGGATATGGATGGCCGGACGTGGATTTGAACCGTAGTCGCCCTGAATGTGAGTCCAGTATGCTAACCACTGCACCACCATGCTCGGTTCAATGTTAGGGATATAAGACATTTGTACAAGTCTGTCTATGTCAGTTATTTGAGTCTACAAAAGTTCAGTCACGTAAGTTTCCATACTTCAATTAAAATTATCTGATAGCTGACACTTCACACATTGGAGATGGTTTCCTCCAATCAGAGAACACACACTTTCATGCCCGAACCGCTCACTGTTGCCGAACTGCCGTAACAATTGATCTGTTCACTTCCAATTCCATGTCCGGCATCTTTTCTTGATGTGTTTGGATCCAAATCCTGGGTCTGCCCATTTCATTCCATTCCATCACACTTAACCCCCCCCCCCCCCCCCCCAAAAAGATGCTAACAACACACATTTCATGCACGGCCCTAACCAAACACTATTGGATACTTCTGTACAAGACGAGATTCAAAACCACTCCAGAAATCAGGTTACATTAGGTAAACTTCACACAACACTGCAAAAAGCCTAATTTTTAAAGGCTACAACTCATTTCGATTAGGCCACCAGAGACATAAATGTACATAGGATTCTACAGTGTGATGTCATAGCACAGTGGATAGTGTACAAATATGACATGCAAAAGGTCATAGGTTTGAGTCTTGCCAAATGCAACAAAATTTTTTAATTTCTAAACCTAATCAAAAGATTTCGATTACTATTTTCATTCAATTAACCGGTTTAAATGTAATTTTTTTTATTTGCTCTTATTTTTCTTGCTATTACTCTTTTTCTTTTGTTTGGAATCTATCGCCTATTATCTGCAACCAAATCCCAATGAGGACCGCTTATCAGTTGGTAACTTGGCTGCTGGTGTAACTGTTATTTCTTTTACCCACTATTAACACTCCATTACGAGGAACAATCTACCTTTTTGACAGACAATCTACATGCTGAAAATTTCCCTATTTGTTAGATTCACTCAACCACCGACTCCTAATGTTATGCTCGGGTATCTAATTTTTTTGAGCGTACACACTTCAACAATCAATTATTGCATGGGGTGGGATGGAGGGGATGGGGAAGGGGTCCGAAAGAATGTGTTTAGTTGCATTACACACACTGGCCAGTTTTTGTGTTTATGTGTCTCTTTGAACATGACACTTGTCAATATCTTTGTTAAGCCTCTAATGTGATTTAACATATCTGGACTGAAAATGATGCGATCTGAGACACCATGACAATCGAACCTGAGGTAATGATAGTATGGGGCTTGAGTTGGCAACCTTTTTCCCCCACTCCTTTATAGGAACTACCATCAAGGTTTGTATTGGAGGTAGTGATAACTGAAACATCAAATTTCCTTAGTGTATTAAGATTTCACATTCTCAAAGATTTCCCCTTTTTTTATTCTTTAATTTCACACCAATGCTAATTTTTATCAAGTTGTAAACTCAATTTAAATCTCTACCTGGACAGTGTCACACAGGGTTTCACCAGATTACTAAAAATGTTGGCAATAGGGTTTACCCTGGCCTTTTTGAAGTAATCATCTTATTTGGTTAATTTTGAAAGGGGGGTGAGAAAAGAAAGGGGGTGTCTGCTACAGTTGTTCAAAATAGAAATTAAGTTTCTGTTATTTCTTTCCTCGGGCTAGTTTTTGTGAAGAATTATGCCTCCATTCCTTACCATACTATACTGCATTTGCCCACCCATGTATAAGATGATGTTATTCCTCAATTTTATATTAATATACAATCTTTATTTCTCCATTTATAATTTGCAAATTGGGCATGGTAACTAGTACAATCACAATTGGTGTTTGCTCTTCCTACAATATTAAACTGCTCTTACAGTACATAAAGCTTTAAGCTAATAGTACCAATTTGAATCTGTGTTCCAACATTCACTAATATTATCGCTCAATCACAAGAGGTTGTTCTAAAACTCTATTAGCTATTTTTTAATTTTACTCCTGGTAACATAAATCTATGGGTGACAATGCACAGACTCCTATTAAGATTTATTAGATTCACTGAGAATGAATTTCTGAATTTAAGATTACTGATATGACTTGACCACAGTACAGCATATAAACACAAAATATGGCTCTTTACCACACGCAAGCACGACAGTTATAAAACTAATGTAAAGGCAACTTTGAACAATATTTTGTACCAACCATACTTAAATCAAAATCAGCCCCAAACAAACAAATTTTATAATCCAACAACATCCAATCTCTTATTGCTTGGCATGGCATAGAAGATAAAAAGGGCCTTGGCATTTGTTTCTTGACTAAGTATTTTTACCTTCCATACACTCAAAATAGGGCATGACCAACACTTTGATTAACCCAACTCTTGTTTTATTAGCTGTACCACCCTCTGAGTTCCCATTGTCTTTTTTAACACCTTCATAAGTATTGTCTCTATATTAGACCTTGTTTCCCCTTCTGATTTCATATTTAAGAGGTTTTTCTTAGTATGTTGTCAGTATTGGCGCCTCTATTTTTTTCATCTTTTCTGTTTTAAGAACAAAACTATGAAGTCAATCACACTGATTCATCTCTTCCAAAGGCTTTTTAAGGAATTTTAACAATGTGCATTACAGATCACAACACAAATAAAACATTTATTATACAATTTCTTTGAAATATAGACTGCCCTAACTCTAAGAAGAAAGTTATGAGCAAAACACTGATGTTAAGATTCTTCTACAAACCATGTAAATAATTAAAAGTTTGCAGGCTGGAAAGAGGTATGTACAAAATTCCAATGATAGGTTTTGATCTCGTAGTAACTAGAACTCTGTCTGTGATGTGGTTATGAAGGACAGCACAAAGTCACAGGCAGAGATCTGGCACTACCACATCAGTACAGTAGTTTTCCTCCAGAAAGTGCAGTTAGTGATTACAGTAGGCCATTATTTTAATCCAACATTTGAACACAGTTTCAACAGAGCTTAAATTTGATATATCCATTAACAGTTAGGCACTTGCCTATCAACAAGCAACAATTACTCAATAAATTTTTATTTTCAAGTTTACAATATTTTTCTCAAAAACTGGCTGTATAAAGCAGTATGCACACAAATATAACAATGGACACAGGAGTAGGAAGGAAAGAAGGCTGGCAACAGAACGAAAAGCAATGTCATGCAAACCAAGGACTATGGATGTTTAGTGCATTGAGAAAGAACTCAGCTTGGAAAACAAAGCAGTATAGAGAGTAATATCAGATGACGAGGAAGAACTACAATGGTAAAGGGAGAGAGAACATATTATGTTCACACAAAGTAACAATCCGGCATATCATTTACGATGTCAAAATTCAAAGAACCACCTCCATTTAAGAGCTTTACAGCAGCAGCTGCCAAGAGACATTCAATGTCAAATGTTTATCATATGAATGCAATAAATTGGAAATAGAATTATTTCTCCACGGAAATAAAAATTTCGAACTTTAAGAATATAATTTTTTTCATGCCCTGAGAAAGTGTCCTTAATAGAATTTTACAGTCAAAATCATTTCTTTGAATTTAGGTAATTAACTCTATTATTAAAAAACAAATGGGATGCACCAAAGAAAAAACAAAACATCCTCCATCATTAACACAATTTTGCCTTCTATTATAAATGTAGACTCAAGTGTACATGTAACTATATATTACCTCACTGTTTTCCTTCAATGAACAGTCAGAAAGAAGTGGTTATTATTGGAAGATGACAAAGTTAACATCAGCATTCAGCATACTTAAAAAGAATGTACAGATTTAACTATCCTGAAATAAATATGGCAATGCTGTGTATTTCTTATCTGCATTAATATGAACGATACACACAAGCCCAGGGATACATACCAATCTCATTCAATGTATTGTAAACTTAAAGCAGTTCTATGAAGAAAAGTGCACTTAGAGAAGTAACAGCTTTCTTCCTCCAGCTCAACCGTAGTACAGGAAAAAGAAAGAGGAAAACTGCAGTTCTTCAAATGTGTGATATAATTTGCCACAACTACAGTCACCTGCATAAAAATATTTTCCTACAGAAAGACATTGCAACCGACGGTATAAGTGGGACAGCACCAGTAGCAAAATTACAGATTTTAAGATTATGTCCCTGAGAGCAAAAAGCAGTTTTATAACATTAACATACTGAGAGTCACTCAAAACAGACCCTGTGCTGACTTACACTGTTTACCATGAGTAGGACCTGAAAATGTAGCAGCTATTTTTGGAGGAATTTGGAAGTTTTTTCTGGGTGGCCTCTGCAACCAGAGACAGGGGTCGTGTGAGTGAATTGCATTTGCATTAATATGAACACGTGTGTGTGTGTGTGTGTGTGTGTGTGTGTGTGTGTGTGTGTGTGTGTGTGTGTGTAAAAGGCATTTTAGCTGGAAGATTACTTGTTTAGCAACCTTTTATTGTGCCTCTCTGCTACTTAACATCTCCACTATACGGGGAGTAGCAGCCTGTCCTTTTCATAATATTGTCTTTGTGTAAATATGAGAAGTACAAATTTAAAAGGTTGTCATCATGCTATGGACTGAAGATTATGCATTAATGCTTTGAAATAATTTTCTGGTGATGGGGAAGCTTTTATACTTTAATGATTGTTTAGCAAAAACTTCAAGTGTTTTTCCCCCTTTCCAAAATGGTCTTTGTACTTTTACTCCTTCTTGCTCTATTTCTTAACAGATGATTGTTTCTGTTGAGAAGCAGCAACACTTTCACATCAGTTAACTTCGTATCTGATTTACAGTATTTCTGGAGATCATCTCCCCCCCCCCCCCCCCCCCCCAACTCTATAACAGCAAAATCTGCAGAACATACTTCACTCTTTCATGGGCATTCACAGCAATGCGCCCCACGCTAGACAACATTACAGATAGAACTGACATGGCATTTAGTGTAGAAGTAGAATAAAAAATAACTTATTTCCATACAGTCAAAAACATTTCAAGGTTTTGTTTTTCAGTCACTATACTATATAGTGTGGACATTATAAACTGGCAGTCAGCCATGGGTGTCAACAAACAACAACGACTGCCAGAGGGGCAAGGAGCAGAGTGGTGAAACAAGCCCTGCATCCCCTCGCAGGGCAGCAGCCTAAACCAGTGGTCTACAATCCCCCGCAGAACTGACACAGGGTTACAGGGATTGCTCATCTTTTCTAATGTCGTCAGGGTCATAACGGAATTTCATGATGGACCAGGATTTCAAAATAAGAAAAGAAAACAATGGAGACAAAACACAAATCATCTGGTAACAGCTACCACGCAAATACTGGCTATGCTGTCAACAAGGTAGCTGAAGCCCATCCTCTACTGGAATTTGACAACCACAATGCACAATACCCGCTGCCTAAAAGAGCCACATTAAATGTCTACTTTTTATACCTATATTTGAACTTGAGCTACGGGAGAAACTTACACCTAAAGCACAATGATAAGTCATAGCATTCATGCACCTTATATTTTGCACATACATTCTTATGCACACGATCCTTTCAAACTGGGCTTAGCCAGATGAATTGCAATACCAGCAACCAAAAATTAGCTACATTTTCGATATTTTTATTTAAAACTATCTCTGAAAAATAGTCCACCAGGATACAGTTCGCAATGAAACAGCAGCTGCTAGATAATTGTGTGTTTTTTGTATTTTGAGATAAAATTTGTATCTATATTAGCATTTATTACAAAATGTGGATTACACAGGCTCTCAACGCCGAGTAATATTCTGTCATAATATTGTGTATCTCTCCAGGGATACCAGTACTCTGATGACTTTTTCATGCCGAGTTTTTGGGATAAACTCAACTACAGTCACTTTACGCTATTCACTTCCAAGCATTTACTATGTAATGATATGTTTGCTGAACTCTCTTAGTTTATGGGTGTTCAATTTATCACACACTATTATTGTTGTTGTTGTTGTTGTGTTACATCAGCAGTGCTTAGTCTGATTATTTAAGCAATGACAATATAACTCCAGAAATAAAGTGATTGAAAGCATTTTTGTACAAGACACACAAGGTATGTTCGTATCGTGATTGAATACATGTTTACTGTGCATCCACACGCATATACACAAAGAAAAAATACATTCTACAATAAAAATGGTGTAAATTAATTTTTGATTGGTTACCTGTAGGAAGATGTGGATCTGACTGCTTGCCTCCCATAAGAGGACCAAGGCTGCTGGGACCTGGTAATATGTCTTCGTCACATTCCCTTCCTATTGGATCTTCTTCCTTAATTACAAAATCTTCTGACAGTTCCAGACTGTCAAGACCAAGACCAAATTCCCCAGCACTACATGAGGCTACAGGCTCAGGAGTGGGTTGAGGTGCTGGTTCTTCTGGACAAAGGAAAACCTCAATTTCACCATGCTGGCTCTTCATATGCATTGTCAGGCCCTACATGAAAAAAAAAAGAGAAAAATGGTAGATGAAAATTATTAGTCATGTAAATACATTAAGTGACTAAAACCTGAAATTTAAGGCATACTAACCTCACTTGCCGATGGTACTTCAAGTTTTGCTTCTGGTGGGGCTTTGATAGCCATCACCGTTTGTTGGCGGTATTCTGCAATGCTCCTTAAATCTTGGTATGTGATGTAAGCGTAACGTTTATTTTCACTCATTTGGCGAAGATTGGCCTCTGTGAAGAAAGTTGTAATGATGCAGAGAGAAACAAAACATTCTGCACTCTCAAAAGAAATTTGCCTCACTGAGAACATTATCATACAACATATTTTGTTGTTTAACATCACTATATTAATTCTGTAATACCAGCAGGCAATAATTTAGAATATATAATTGTGAGGGTCTTATGCAATATCCTAAACAAACTGTTGTTTCACAATTATTTTTCTGATGGATACTTTACAATTAGTAGAATGAAAGTTGACAAAACTGATATTCTTGTAAAATCGAGGATAGTCTGTTTTTATTGCTACACAAAATATCTAAATGTGGTTTATTAACTGCACAATTATGCATGCTTGTTAGTAAGAAGAGACTATTTCAAATTGTGGGCATATCAAATACCATTTTTACACGAATCTAAGCCGCACCTAAAAAACGAGACACGAAATAAAAGGGGGGGGGGGGTTAAAAAAAAACGAATCTAAGCCGCACCTGAAATTTGCGACTCGAAATTCAAGGGGAGGGAAAAGTTTTAGGAAGCACCTCCATATCGAAACAAAGTTGGTCCATTGTAATATGAGACACAATATACGTCGAATGAATGACGATACAGCGACAGTAGTTTGGTTCGAGTCGTAAGCTTAGCAGTTAAGCTTTACCAGGTAGCCATTGCGTCAGATGCTTCGTCCGTATTTATATGAGTACCCGTCCTTTTTCATGTGCTCCGTATGGTTTGAATCGATTGCTTATTTTGCTTTGATCTGATAAGTGCTGTTTTCTTTGCTATAGGTGTTCACGTCACTCTAAGCTGAAAATGCATTACTGTACTGTTTCATGCATTGTTTGTCGCATTCTGATAGTGCCTGTTTACGGCCTGTTGCCGCTTGCGGCACGGTTTGCTTTTGTGCGCGCTACCACCGCTTACAATAAAAAGAAAGAGAGGAATTGTCTCATTAGCGAAACAATGGCAAAAGGATGTTATTTGTTGTTACTTACACTGCTGCTTTCTTTGATAATGATCAACAAGAACCAAATAATAGACTGCGTATGACAGAACATGTTCTGAACGAGAGTTAGGCGAAAATTTTTCTCCGTTTGAAAATCTTTGCGGCCGCTTCTTTAGTACATCAAATTCTGCACAGAAATTAGTCATCTTAGATTTATAAATCTAGTCAGTTGCCGTGCTTCATTTCTGACTGTATCACTATTAGGCATAAGAATAATATGAATATAAACATGACACACGTTGCTGTTGTCTCACTCTAGTTTCGTAGTTTATTAGGCAGACAGGATTTAAATGAGATAGCAGCAAACACGAAAGAATACATGGCAAAATGTTTATATTCGTATTATTCTTATGGTGAAGAGAATAGTGCATGTGATTCACATTTCATCAGGTTCCTATTAGCAACCACCTCTTCTCACAGGTAGGAAAAAATTCAGAACATAGAGTTGGCCATATTGACAAACATCCTAAACAGTCTTGCTAGTCGGATTTTCGTAGTACATTGAAATTCTGCTACATTCAAAGATGAACAATACGGAATTTGTATTTACTTCGTTGGATAATGTAAGAAAATGCAGTGGTCGAAACTCTGGGCGTAGAAAAAAAAAAAAAAAAAAAAAAGCTAGTCTTCCACCTTCCTTTTTTTTTTTAATTTATTTACTGACGCAGAGGGTTTGGCGCCAGTATTTATTTGTGCTTACAAAGCATGCCTGTGTAGCGCTACATATATTTGACAGCAGAAGTTAGTTGTAGTGGCACTTACCAACATTTTTCAGAACTTCCGCTTGCTTTGCACTCGATTCTAAGCTGCAGGCGGTTTTTTGGATTACAAAAGCCGGAAAAAAAGCGCGGCTTGGATTCGAGTAAATACGGTACACTTCTAACAGCAGAAACAGTATCTCAGGACATCAGCAGTTCCTACACAATTTCCGTTCACACAGTTTCACCACTATTCTTTTTATATTTACCATGCCCTTCAAAACGATAAGTTGTACTTTGTGGCTTAATTCTATTTTCCTTCTACTGTTCTGGTCGTATGTAAAGTACACCAGTGGCAAAAAACAGTCAATACCGTCACTGCGTGATAGCGATGGAAATGTTACCGATGATGGTGCCACTAAAGCAGAGTTACTAAATACGGTTTTCCGTAATTCCTTCACGAAATAAGACAAAGTAAATATTCCAGAATTCGAAACGAGAACAGCTGTTAGCTTGAGTGACATAAAAGTAGATGTCTCAGGTGTTGTGAAACAACTCAAAACACTTAAGAAAGGCAAGTCTTCCAGTCCAGAGGAAATACCAATCAGGTTCCTTTCGGAGTATGCAGACACAATAGCGTCTTTCTTAGCAATCATATACAACCGCTCACTTAACGAAAGGTCTGTTCCTAAAGACTGGAAAATAGCACAGGTCACACCAATATTCAAGAAAGGAAATAGGAGTAACCCATTAAATTACAGACCCATATCACTGACCTCAATTTGCAGTAGGATTTTGGAGCATGTACTGTACTCTTAACATTATGAATCACTTTGAGAAAATGACTTACTGATACATAACCAACATGGATTCAGAAAATATCATTCTTGTGCAACACAGCTAGCTCTTTATTCCCATATAATAACGAGTGCTGTCGATAAGGGATCTCAGATCGATTCTATATTCCTAGATTTCCAGAAGGCTTCTGATACAGTTTCTCACAAGCGACTATTAATCAAATTGAGGCATATGGAGTATCGTCTCAGTTGTGTGACTGGATTCGTGGTTTCCTCTCAGAGAGGTCGCAGTTCGTAGTGATAGACGGTAAATCATCGAGTAGAACAGAAGTGACATCTGGTATTCCACAATGGTAGTGTCATAGGCCCTCTGCTGTTCCTGATTTATATAAGTGATCTAGGTGATAATCTGAGCAGCCCCCTTAGATTGTTTGCAGATGATGCTGTAATTTACCGTCTAGTAAAATCATCAGAGGATCAATTCCAATCACAAAATGATCTAGAGAGAATTTCTGTATGGTGCAAAAAGTGGCAATTAGCACTAAACAAAGAAAAGTGCAAGATCATCCACATTGGTACTAAAAGAAATCCGATAAATTTTGGGTATACGATAAATCGCACAAATCTAAGCGCTGTCAATTCAACTAAATACCTAGGAATTACAATTACGAGCAACAAGCAACTTAAATTGGACAGACCACACAGATAATATTGAGGGGAAGGTGAAACAAAGACTGCACTTTGTCGGCAGAACACTTAGAAGATGGGTTCACTAAAGAGACAGTCTACATTACACATGTCCATCCTCTGCTGGAATATTGCTGCGCGGTATGGGATCCTTACCAGGTAGGATTGACGGAGGACATCAAAAAAGAGCAAAGACGGGCAGCTCGCTTCTTGTTATCGCACAACAGGGTTGAGAGTGTCCCTGATATGATATGTGAGTTGGGGTGGCAGTCACTGAAACAAAGGCTGTTTTCTTTGCGGCGAGATCTATTTATGAAATTTCAATCACCAACTTTCTCTTCCAAATGCGAAAATATTTTGCTGACACCCATCTACGTAGGCGTGATCATCATAATAAAATAAGAGAAATCAGAGCTCAAATGGAAAGATTTTCCCACGTGACATTCGAGAGTGGAATGGTAGAGTAGTAGTATGAAAATGGTTCGATGAACCCTCTGCCAGGCACTTAAGTGTAAACTGCAGAGTACCCATGTGGATGTTACTATTCCTTATCACTTTTGCATGTATTTTATACTGAAATTTCTTCATACAATTATCTCTGCGTTTTCATCCCCCCCCCCCCCCCCCATCCCCGCGGCTACTACACACTGCCAGAACTTCTTTCTTAAGTGCTTCCTTGAACACTCAATTTTATCTTCCAAGTTGACTGACAAGCCTCTTATAAATACAGTTTTTTACGAATTGCCAACAGTATTGCCCATTTCAGTTGTGTGCAAAGATACCTCTAATGTGTCACACTTTCGAATACACACTATTGTCCGCTACCATTACATTCAGACTGGGGCGACAACTGTTTCCAGGACCTGGTTAAGGGATGGGATTGTTGGAAGGAACAGAAAGGACAGAAGGAAAGAGGACCAGGAACAGGATACAGAGAAGAATAAAGACAGGGAGGGAGCTGAAAGGAATGGTATAGATGTTTTAAGAATATTTCCTTAACTTGAAATGAATACTGCATCAAGCAAACTCTTCACTGGCAACTACAAAAACTAGATACAAAAGTTTCACAATTAGTTTCCAATGTTGCTCACAGGCATGCACTAACAAGCTTGACCTCACCAGAGCACAAGCTCGGATTAAGAATGGATGGAGAAGGAAATTGGCCTTTTTCTTTCAAAGGAACCATCCCAGCATTTGCCTTGAGCAATTTAGGGAAATCGCAGAAAATCAAAATCTGCAGACACGAGTTTGAACTGTCGTAGAAGTTCAGTTTGCTAAACAGTGTGCACAAGTGATCGTGATGTAATGACAATGGTTACTTAAGTTACTACATCCTACTTAGACAATGAATGGACATCATTTAGTTCCAATATTATGGACGTATAGGAATTGTGGGTGAAGTTAAAATTGAAAATCATGCTCTGAAGAAGTATGGCCAGAAAAAGTGGATCAAGAACAGAAAAGACCCACCACGGTTTCACAAAAAAATTCAGAAAATGCCAAGGAAGCAGGGATTGTTGCACTCTCGGTTAAAAAATTGACAAAGAAATTTTGACAGGCAAAAGCTAATAGAAATTCAATGTCATATATCTACGAAAGATCTTGCCAACAACAACAACAAAAAATTGCAGTTGCACATAAAATAATTAGGTGTGTTGAAGGCTTCTATGCAGTCACTCATTGACTAGTCTGGCATGGCATTAAAGGCAGCAAAAGGAAAGCTGAAGTTTTACATTTTACTTTTAAGAAATCATTAGCACAAGAGGTTCATAAAGACATACTGTTGTCTGACTGACAAATTCCCATATGGAGGAATGGTAATAACCAATCCTGCCTTAAAGAAGCAAGGGAAAGAGTTGAAAAAATAAGTCATCAGGTTCAGATGGAATTCCAATTCAGTTTTATAGAAAATATTTTACAGTATTGGTCCCTTTACTTAGCTTACACTTATTGTGAATTCTCACCCAGTGAAAAATCCGAACGATTGAAGAAAATCACTGTTAACTCATGCATATAAAATGGGCAAAAGAAAGGATCAGCAAAATCACAGACCACAAAAGGGCATCCCCTTGTGACTCGGCACCACCAAGAACTGGAGCGACACTAGGTTGTTGCAGTATTCTTCAATATATTATAAATTTTAATACAATGAATTTCATTGAGACAGAAAAGCTTCTGTCTACACTTCAGCACAGATATAGAAAGCATTGATCACTCTAAACTCTGCTGGCCTTTTGTCACGCGATATACTGTGGACAGGCAGATTCCATATTCCTAGATATCTAGAAAGCATTTGACATGGTGCTCCATTACAGGCCTAACAAAGGCTCAAACACATGGATTAGGATCCCAGATATGCGAGTTGATAAGACTTCATAAATAATATACTGCCCAGTCACATTAATGACACCATCTGTCAAAAACCTGAATAACCACCCTTTGCAGCACGGACCACTGCCAGGCAGGCAGGCAGGCAGGCAGGCAGGCAGGCAGGAAGAGTCAATGTGATTCGGGAAGGTACCGACAGGGATGTGGAGTCATGCTGGTTCCACTGCCGCTGCCAGCTGCGGAAAGTTTCTCGGCTGAGGATCCATGGAACAAACAGCCCGACTGAGGTGATCCCACAGATTCTTGAATGGTTTGACATCCAGGGCATATTGTAAACTTATCCTGGTGCTCTCTGAACCCCATATGTACAGTGCAATCTGTGTGACACATTGCACTGTTCTGCTGATAGATGGAGTAGTGCTGAGGAAAAAAACTGCTTGTAGGGGGGGGGTTATGGTCCTCAAAACAAACTGCATGTAGGGGTGTGCATGGTGCTCAAGGGTAGGTGGGTTTTCAGATGGGGCTTCCAGAATGAAGAGATCACTCAAATGCCACGAAAACACTTCTTAAGACCATAAGACTCCTTCCTTGTTTGCTTTCAAATATTTCATGCCGTACACACAACAGCCATTGTCGGATCGAGCATGAAACTGGATTCATCTGACAAGGTCACCTGTCCAGTTGTGATATTGGCGTGTAAATTCCAGCCTTCATCGCAGATGAACACTATTTAGCATGGGCGCATGAACAAGGTGCCTGCTGTGGACGTCCATATGCAATAACATACAGTTGTTGAAGAAACACTTGGTTCATCTGGGAGGCCAGTCACTCAGAGTTACAAGTCTATTCGTCTGTACACACATCTGCAGCCGTCATTCACCCGTCAGCTATGGCCGACGATCACCAGTGTTGCCTTGGTGTTGATTTTGGATGATCCCAATTTTCCATTCATGGAGCACTTTAAGTCTGCTAGAAAGTAAATAGTTTCCAAACTAGCCATTTAGGTAACACTTCCATCCTTGGTCAGAAAGCTAACTATCAAGCTTTTTGGACATCTGATAAACCACTTCATCTCTGCATTATACAAAGAGAGCACTTTTTCCTGTGCCCCCAAACATACTTTATGTACTCTTATGCTAGTGCTGCCATCTGTCACCTATGAGTTGTTACTACATGTTGACATCAAATACAGGCAGTGGTCAAATTAATGTGGCTTGGCTATGCCAAGTCCAGGATGAATACCCTCCCAACCTTGTATAGAAACAGATCTCGCATGCCTTCTCTCTCCAGTTACTTACCAGCTCCACATACTCACCATCCATAAAGGAGCACTCACCTTGTGACTCAGTACCACATTTGTCACTTTGCAACATGAGCTGCACAGCAGTCAGACCACTTCATGAGGGCGGAAAGAGTGGGGAGGGAGGGAGGGAGGGGGGAGGGGGGAACCTTAGTTTTTGTTGAGTGTTATGGCAGCTTCTACCCTGAACCTCTATGCAGTGTTAACGTTGAATTTACGATGGAGGTAACTTTACAAAAATGCTATGCAGCAAAGTTTTGCTTGAAGCTCAACAAGACACTCCTGGAAACTTATGGAACGCTTAAGGAAGCCTTTTGGGTTGACACATTCCACTTTGCAGTCTAATAGATAGCACAAGATGTTTAGACAAGCTAGAGAGGATGTTGCTAATGAGGCTTGCATAGAACCCCCTGAAATATTGTGAACAGACAAACGTATGATTCATGTACCCCAGTTACTGAATTCAGACCATCGAATGAGTGTTCGCTTGATGTTGGAATTATTGGGACTTGGCAAAAACGATGAGACTGTATCAGAAAAATTGGACAGGCAGAAGATTTGCACAAACATGTGCCCAGAGTTTTGACCAACCATAAAACCTACACCAAATGAAAGTGTGTGCAGAACTCTAGCAATGATATGAAGATGACACCAATTTCTTGGACAATGTGATCACTGGGGATGAGTTATGGATCTTTTAGTATGATTTGGAGTCAAAGATGCAGAGTCCGGAATGGCACACATCACTGTTGCACCAGAAGGAGGCTCGCTTGAGCAAGTCCTGGGTGAAATACCACCTGCACCACCGCTCTCGATATAAAGGGGGATAGTTACCATTAGTTCATGCCTCCTGGCTAAACTGCCAGTGCTCAATTTTAAAAGGAAGTGTTCCACAGACTGAATGACAGGCTCACTCCAACAGGAGTTCCACACTTAGTGGAAACTGCACCACAGCAATGTGCTGGCCCACACCAGTCTTGTTGTCAGGCCCTACCTGAACCGGATCGGTGTGATGACAATGCTGTAGCCACCCTACAGTCCCGTCATGGCCTTGGCAGACATTTTTAATCCCTTGACTGGAAAGTGACCTCAAAGGAAAGCACCTCGGGTGAGTGGACAATGTGCAAGCTACTTCGATGGCTTCCCTGAAGAGCATTCCGAGTGAAGAGTTCGAGAAAGCTTAAGGCACTTGGAAATAACACTGGCAAAAATTTATTGATGCAAAAGGATAAGACTTCAAAGAATTTTAAGTCATGGAACCTATCCAAACAATAGAAAATAAATAAATAAATAAATTTACAACTCACTGCTTTCCAGACAAATCATGTAGACGTTTCCCATACATCCCCCCCCCCCCCCCACCACCTGGTCACAAGCATCTCCTATCCCATCACAGGCAGGGCTACCTGTGAAAGCAGTTGTGTGGTTTACACACTAAGAAACTAAGCAAAAATCAGCGTTGCTTTCTTCGTGGGTATGATGAATAACACGCTGTCTGTTCGCATGAACGGCCATTGACAAACTGGTCAAGAGAGCTAGACCACCCATTTGCTGAACAAGCTGCCCAACGCAATGTGCTTCACTTCAATGACTGTTTCACATCCTGCACTATCTGGACCCTTCCTACCAACACAACTTTCCTGAAATTCGCAGCTGGGAACCCTCACTGCAAAATATCCTACATTTGCAAAGTCCCCCTAGCAACATCTGCTAGTCCTTGTCCACTTATCTACACTGCTACCCCCCCCCCCCCCCCCAGGCCCATGCTGCCCCCTTACCACCACCACCACCACCACCACCACCACAAACACAGGACTACTGCTCTCATTGGACATAGTTGTGACTCACAAGTAGTAGTCCCCAGTAGTGGAATCTACTTCTTGAAATCGTCTATATGGCGATGTCACATATTGCAGCAATTCTGCCTGGTAAGCTCTTCTTTGGGAGTAATCGACGAAGCAGAAAAACCATGGAATGTTGTGGGATGGTTAAAAAAAAGAATGTTATTTTTACTGACTGTGTAGTGTAATGATATACTGGTTAAGGCACAGTTCTCACATGCAGAAGGTTGCGAGTTTGAATCTCTACTTTTTTATATCTTTATTGAAACGACTTGGATCATTATTGTATCCCACTATAACATTGCTGTTACTCAAGTCTGGTTAAATGGAAAAGAAAAAGAGAAGAGAAAGCATACATTCTTAATGTGTATGAGAATTGTATGTATGCCCTAATCTCCCCCCAAATCCATCACCTGTTTCCTCTCTCTGCGTCCATTCCCCCCCCCCCCCGCCCCCCCACCACACCCTTGAAACTTGTTTATTGTTATTGCAAATTCAGGTCATACTCATTAGTCAGTATAGTCAGTAAGTCAGAACAGAACCCCCATTTTCTGCAAAAACCATCTGCAAGGAAGAAAACAACAGCATATTTTGTTAAAAAAGAATATACATGAGAGAAACAAATTATCCAACAGTTTAAATGCCTAAACTGGCTGTGACGAAGGAAACAAAACTTAAAATTTTTACAGCATAGCACTTTCATTGTCGCAGTTGGTTTTAACAGAATATATAGTCTGTCTGTTTAATAGACTATCATTTAAAATTTAAAGTAAATTGGTTAATAACTAGGACAAGGAATTCCGCCTTATGCAAGACACCTTTTTAGTTTTGTTTTACCCAGGTTTCAGCACTTTTTGTGCTATCTTCCATGGGTTATTTTCTTACTGTAAAATTGTTGTTATATATCAACATTTAGCAAAACATTTGGTACATAATATTTACAATTGTGAATGAATAATTGTAAAATAGTATACCTCATTTGTTCATGGTTGAGATATGTATTAACGACCTGATGCCCTGTGTGTTGTTTATAGGATTATGTCTAAAGTTCTAGTTATAGCTTAATTGGCAAAAGAGTGGATGTATGCAACATGTAAGGTATGTAAACTAATGCATTCATCCACTGCATACACCCTATGATGATATCAAGATCCCGTCCAAAGCGACCACTGAAACAAAACAACAAAGCGATCTTGGCTGTATAAGATTTTCCTATTCACCTATGACAGATCGCTCTCTACAAACACATGCAACCTACAAAATGTCTTAAAAGTGGAACCTACTAATGGACAGTGAGCAAGGCATAATGTGAATCCAGCAATAGTACATAAGAAAAGCATAGCACTGAGATGTTGCTAATGTAGCAACAATGAATTGTGCAGCTGCATATATATATATATATATATATATAATGGAAGGAAACATTCCACGTGGGAAAAATTATATATAAAAACAAAGATGAGGTGACTTACCGAACAAAAGCGCTGGCAGGTCGATAGACACACAAACAAACACAAACATACACACAAAATTCAAGCTTTCGCAACAAACTGTTGCCTCATCAGGAAAGAGGGAAGGAGAGGGGAAGACGAAAGGAAGTGGGTTTTAAAGGAGAGGGTAAGGAGTCATTCCAATCCCGGGAGCGGAAAGACTTACCTTAGGGGGAAAAAAGGACAGGTATACACT